>NC_053164.1:96456091-97064324 GCF_016835505.1 Polypterus senegalus
CCCTAAATAATAAAAACCATCATTTAAAAACTGCATTTTGTTTTTACTTGTGTTATATTTGACTAATGGTTAAATGTGTTTGATGATCAGAAACATTTTGTGTGACAAACATGCAAAATAATAAGAAATCAGGAAGGGGGCAAATAGTTTTTCACACCACTGTATAAACGGTGCATCCGGAAAGTATTCACAGCGCATCACTTTTTCAACATTTTGTTATGTTACAGACTTATTCCAAAATGGATTAAATTCATTTTTTTTTCCTCAGAATTCTACACACAACACCCCATAATGACAACGTGAAAAAAGTTTACTTGAGGGTTTTGCAAATGTATTAAAAATAAAAAAACTGAGAAATCCCATGTACATAAGTATTCACAGCCTTTGCTCAATACTTTGTCGATGCACCTTTGGCAGCAATTACAGCCTCAAGTCTTTTTGAATATGATGCCACAAGCTTGGCACACCTATCCTTTGCCAGTTTCGCCCATTCCTCTTTGGAGCACTTCTCAAGCTCCATCAGGTTGGATGGGAAGCGTCGGTGCACAGCCATTTTAAGATCTCTCCAGAGATGTTTAATCGTATTCAAGTCTGGGCTCTGGCTGGGCCACTCAAGGACATTCACAAAGTTGTCCTAAAGCCACTCCTTTGATATCTTGGCTGTGTGCTTAGGGTTGTTGTCCTTCTGAAAGATGAACTGTCGCCCCAGTCTGAGGTCAAGAGCGCTCTGGAGCAGGTTTTCATCCAGGATGTCTCCGTACATTGCTGCAGTCATCTTTCCCTTTATCCTGACTAGTCTCCCAGTTCCTGCTGCTGAAAAACATCCCCAAAGCATGATGTTTCCACCACCATGCTTCACTGTAGGGATGATTTTAGCCTGGTGATGAGCGGTGCCTGGTTTCCTCCAAATGTGACGCCTGGCATTTACACCAAAGAGTTCGATCTTTGTCTCATCAGTTTTGTTTTTCATGGTCTGAGAGTCCTTCAGGTGCCTTTTGGCAAAGCCAGAAGACAATAACAAACAATCCTTGTATAAATGTTTTTCTGTCTTATGCCTCATAACTTAGGAATTGTGGTCTTTCAATACATGTGTGCAAAATGGTTAGGTTTAGCTAGATATTAAGTTTCTTGCGTTTGCACAGTGGCGTTCATTTGCTCATGACTAGTCTATACTGGGATACCACCCTCCTCGTACAGAGCTCTCTGTGTGTTATGTGTGAGAGTCTGCTGTGCACGTTCACACTGGATTTAGGATGAGAAACTCATAGTAGCCATACCGTATCCTTAACAAAGTTGTTGTATTTCAGTTACAGTGACACCAATACCATAATTGACACTTTGTTCCTTTCCTGGTTGGCTTTCTTCAAACACGTGGAAGAAACTTCAGTGCGCTGTATTTTTGTTTCAGGAGCCTGCTGGTTGTGGGCAGTACTGCAGTTTCTCCTCAAGGACTTTACACACACTGTGCCCTCAGCTACTAGCAAAATTATGTCTTCTGAGCAATTGGTGGTCAGTTATGGTTTTCAGAAAGACTAACACATGGGCTCTCATATACGGTATTCCTCTGCTCTGGCTCTTGTTATTTTAGCATGGCTTGGACTAATAGAACCCTTCTTCCAACTCCTGTTACGGATGGCATTTCATTTTTTTCCAGTCCAGCCCCTGTTACCCATTTTTAGAGTAGAAGTGATTGCTCCAACTTTGTTACAGTAACCCTATAAGGACTGGGGTCTCTTCTTTATGGCAGATGTTTGAGCATGTCAAACAGGGTCTTAAAAGAGTTTTAAAGGAAGGAACCAGAGGTCTTGCCATTGGCTTTTTTAGTGCACATAAGCCCAAACGTTTAGGTGGACCATTCATACAAAGTTCCTGCCTCAAGGTTGTCAGTGTGTTACATCTTTAACTCCATAAACTAAGATGACCTAAAAGCTCGACTTAGACACAGGAAGTTTGTAGTAGAATCTCTGCTTCCACATTTCCATGGTGCAAAAGATGATAAAAACAATTGCTGATATTTTCCATTACGATCCTATTTTTTATTTTAATCCCCAAGCTTCTCCTGAGTACATTAGACTATTAATGAGAATCTTGGAGGTTTTTGGAGGAGAGCAAGATTATTTTTAAATGGGTTATACCAGGATAGGGAGAGTTTATGTGACATTCACTTAATTGGAGAGTTTTTGAAAAAACTGTGACAAGGGACATGACAGTCAACAACAAGTCATGTTTTACTGGATGTTTTTTTTTTTTACAAAAGATTACTAGAGATGTGCTTGAAGTTTTGTTACAAAAAGAAAAAGGAAAGGAAATGTGTTTGGTGTGTATTACATTTTTCCAAATAAACCATCAGTGTGAAATGCCAATTTTAACTGATTCTTTAAAGAAATATTTAAAAATGTGGTGTTTTTGCTGTTCCTGTCTGATAAACACAGTTTATGCTAATGTAAGGAAAACTTGAATAACTGTAAAGTGCTAGATAAATATTTTACAGCCTATCTTACAGTACTTTAAATGAACATATTATGCTTTATTGAATTGTTGTACCTTGTCTGGTGCTTATGGCTGTTGCAGATCCACTGTGGTTGGGTGTCTTTTTGTTTTATGTGTTTTTTTAATTAATTTCAAATTTCAGATCATCACAACAAAGTCAAATGGTTCAACAGATGTACTGTCACGGATTGTGCAAAAACATATGATGCCCTGACATTATAACATTGCCAAAACGTTTAGACTAAGAGTAGGTATTGAAAAACCTACTCTATGGTAATTAGATGTTTTGAAATCCTGTAAGAGGATTGCCATATATCGTATGTTAATATGAATGATATTCAGCTGTTATTTTGCATTTATCAAAACATGTTTTCTGTCCATCAACTGCTGTATCTTATGTCCAAAACTGCCAGCCCATGTTGAAAATTACACAGTGAAAGCTCTTATTGGAAATGGACAATGAGTTGTTCAGACACCACTCGCACTCACCCAAAAACAGTCAGAACTGTTTGAGCAGATGGAACATACTGATGATCAGCCATCAATAATAAAAAAAAAAATTCATGTTCCTTTGGTGCATTGCAAGTCCAAACTCATTTAGTGAGAATTCTGATAAATTGACCTTGTTGTAAGGTATGATTCACAAAATTTATTAACAATGTGCTTGGCCTCACATATGCCATTGCTTCACCCAACGCAACAATTTTTAGGGCAATATGCAGGATAAATTGTGTATATCATATCAAAATTCTGCTGCAAGTTCCTTTACTCTGTATTAATCCATAGTATAGCAGATGACCAAGTAATGTTTTTACTCGAGAATGCCTGATTCAAGGATGCTTAAGGCCTGCCTTCCTGTAGAATTGAAGGCAACTGGTGAGACAGTACAAACTGTTGGGGATACTGGGTACATCTGTCAGAACTTCACATTTATTGTTTCCCTAAAACATGGTAAAAATGCCCATAATTTGAAAAAAGCAATACAGCGATGAAAGAATTAGTCGTGGAAGGGTGATTGTTGAGCATGCCTGCAGCAGAATGAAACAATAAAACATTTACTTGTATAGCACAAGATGGCAAAGACATTGTTGCAAGAAAAGAAAAACAAAATTAGATAATAATGAATAACATACAAAAAATAAATCAATTCACAAATAAAGTAAATATTTACTGTAATTAGTAGAAAGGCAGAGTCCTTATATATAGGATCTTTTTTTGCCTTTATAGATAAGTCTGATGAAAACAAAATCTGCAGCAGATCCAGGGCTAAAAGACCAGCCAGTCCTCACTGGGCATTCTATCTAAAAGAAATGGCTTAAGCCATTACTTGTTGTTTGCAAGGTTCGTTTGATAGAGTGGGTCTCATGAATAATTGGAGTATCTGCTTTCAAACATCACAGGCAGCTGCATGGTGCCTCAGTCAAGTGGTTGTGCAAAATGCCATCACAGACAAAATGGAAAAGAAAGCAGAGAAAAGTAGAGATTAACAATGACTCTAAATCCATGAAGAATATGATAATTCTGCTCATGTATAATCTGTTGGTTTTGTGAAGAAGAAACGGTACTCTTACTCCGCTACATTGGGCAACACTCAAATCATTACTTTTTTCCATTAGATAAAGTCTGACAAACAATTTTCAATCTGCTCTGCAGCGTATGCTGTCAAGTTGCACACATGCTTCCATTGCGTCTCCAGCTCTGACGGTAGGTTTTGGATGTTCCTCAAATAAAGGCACTGCAGCTTTGAGGACAGATGTTGCATTTTTCATTTGAAAGCATTAACTAAGCTAATCATACTGACCATGGTTTTCTCTTTTCCTTGCAGCTATAAATTAAGCTCATTTAACCTGTTGGTCAGATTGGAAAAAAAAAATGCCAAGTCTAGCGGCCATTGATCGTTATTCAGTTGCTTGTATTCTGCATGTTTAATGACAAGGAGAAACTCCTTTTTCTCTGGCAAGGGTCTTGAATTTCTCCCTAGCCATCTGTCTCAACGAAGGCCTCTTTCATCATCTGTCCATCTTGGAAGGACTTTTTATGCTTAATGATCGAGTGACTCACCTGGAACGATGCTTTGGTGTGTCTGCCTTTGCTTTTGAATTCAGCCGAGTGAAAAATGACAGCTGTCCGATTAACTGCAATTTTAGGTCCCTCTCCTTTCTCTTTCTCAGATCACTTTTCGGAGGGAAGTCAGTTTGGTAGTTTTTATGAACAGTTCGAAAGTGCCTTTCCACATTTTCCTTCTTTGGAATAGCAATGATAGATTCACAGATCAGATAAGCGCACTTCGATTGTGACATTGTGAGAGAAAAAAATCCTCTTCCAATTCCCCATCCAGCCCATAAACAACATTTTTTTTTAATTCCTTCTGTAGTCGATATAAATTGAAAGGCTAGCTAGATCACTTAGATAGCCGGAGTTTTTCAGTAGCTCGCGCGTTTGATCCTGTGTGTGGGATGACCAGTGTGTTAGAAGAAAAGAGATCTCAGACTGGCCGCCCTGTATGTCAATCAAGTGGCAAATGCCATAGGGAGTATATATGATAGACTAACATTTAAAAAAAACATTTTTTGAATGCAGCGCAATCTACCTGCACTACCTTTCCAAACTACCGGTCGATTGTGATCCACGCATTGGGCACCCCTGCCTAAAACGATTTATAAAAATACTGAGGTCTTCTATGGTGTCAGCTGTTGTGATCAGGTCCTCACAGAATAAGAACAGATATGTGGCCTCTTAACCCTCAAGTCATCTACTACTATAACCAGTACAATTTCTGTATTATGATTCATTCTAAAGCCTGACTGAAAATTATTAAGCATAGAGTATTTATTGAAATAGTCATTTAAGTCAAATTATTACTGTGTTTCCCTGAAAATAAGACCTACTCTGAAAATAAGTTCTAGCATGATTTTCAGGCTGCTCTGTAATATAAGCCCTACTGTACACCAAAAATAAGCCCTAGTCAAGATCGTCAGCTGAAAAGTAAGGTGCCTAAGGCCAGGATTATACTTCACGTGATGTGATGTTGTGCCCGAAACATTGATTAAATTCTGAGGACACCTTGCCACAATATCTCTGAACAGGATGTTTAATAATTATATCCATCAATCCGGGGATGCATCCATTCCAGCAGCATTAGCGCAAGACAGAAACAACATCCCTGGATGGTGAACACAAGCACTCACATACACCAATGTCATTGTAGCGTCACCAAATCATGTCTTTGGATGGAAAACTGAGCCCACTGTGGAAACTTACCAGGAAAACATGCAAACTCCAGGCAGTAACTCCAGTGTAACTATTAACAGTATTCATTATTTAAACAAAATTAACGATTAACCTGTAAATGTAACATACATGTTGTAATGCATTTCATCATGAAAATGATATGAAGTATAAATCTAAGAATTTTAAATGTGCAGAGAGCTGGAATATCATAGATGTAATTTGTTCTGTGTGGCGATCTATTGCTGCTTGCTGCTGCTGTCAGGCCAGGAGGAAACCCCAGAAGTACATACTGATTAACAACTCAGGTTGGTTTTAAGATGACGTTTACGACGGTCTACTTTAATGACAAAGTAAACAATGGGGTTAAAGTGGACATTTCGAGTTTAAAGCCGAAATTTTTACTTTAATCACAAAATAGACATTTTTATTATGTCCCTATTTTTTTTCTCTGTGGCTCAAATACACCGCCGTACATTCTGATGCTATTGTAAGGTACAAAAAAAAAAAAAAAAAATGACGGCACAGAAGATGGTATGTGAGACTTTTAAAATATATTGTGTCATTACTTTGGGGAATATGCGATGCTTGGATATAAAGGCAACATGAATACATTTGCATGTTGGCATTTTGCTTCACCACATTGAACCATTCATCAAACACCAAAGTGCGCACATCTATCTACAGTGGCTGGAGTAGCAAGAAATTCAGGCTGGAATTGAGGGTTTGAATGTGGAGAGTTATGACGATATTCCAGAAGAAGATAACATGACTGTATTTGGATAAATGTATATTGTTGAACATGAATATAATATATCCCATGAAAATAAGCCTTAGTGCATCTTTTGGAGCAAAAATTAATATAAGACCCAGTCTTATTTTCAGGGAAACACAGCATGGAGTTCAGATAGACCTATTAAACAGCGCACTAAAGTTCAACTTTGGAGTGATGTATTATATTACATTTTATATTGTTTATTGGGTGTTTGAGTGAGATTGGGTGGTTGGCTAATTGTAGGATCACCCTGAAGAACCATGGATCAGTTGAGGGCAGGGAATGCTGTGGGGATCTGTGGTATCCGGGGTGACTTTATCCAGGCTCGTGGTAAGGCTGTCCTCCTGGCATCTTTGCTTCCGTTTGGGAGAAGGGCGTCATCCCAACTGAATGGAAAATGGGACTTGTCTTCCCTATCTGGAAGGGGAAGAGTGATTGCTTGGATTGCGGTAAACACTGCTTTCGGTGCCGGGTAAGATCCTTGCTAGGGTCATCCTCAATAGGATCCGTGATCACTTGCTCACCTACCAGCAAATGCAGCAGTCTGGTTTTACACCTAAGAAGTCTACCATTGACCACATCATGGCACTGAGGGTTCTCATGGAGCACAAACACAAATATCGGTAGTTTCTTTGCAACCTTTGTCAATTGTCGTAAAGAGTTCGACGAAGTTGATTGAGCTGCCCTATGAAAAATTCTGAGACTTCATGGGATCCCCTCAAAGTTGCTGAATATCATGGCCAGCCTGTACACTGGTACTGTGCAGAGTGGAGGCAGAACCTCTGTGTTTTTCCCAGTTGAATCTGGGGTTCATCAGGGGTGTGTTCTTCCTCCTACTCTGTTCAGTGCTTGAGACAAAGACTCGACTCCTTCAGCACTGTGTCAATGCTGTGTCAACAAGAGATGCAAAACCCATTTTTAGGAGTTCTGACTGTTGATTTTAAATATCATTAACACTGCCGTGCAGTACAATTGTCTCAATGGTCCTTGACAATCAGGCAGTACAACATCACCACTGTCTGCAGGCATGGCAGAGGAGCAGAGTGGGTTAAAGCAGTTGTGAGTGATGACTGCTTGTGAAAACAGAGATCATATGGGCTTGGCTGTTAGCAAATTCCATCATTATTGTTGTCTTGAATCAGGAGTTGAGGTAAAGGAGATTTGGCCTGGGATACAAGAGGCACAATGTGGAGCTGAAGTGGCTGATTCCATCCTAGAAGCTTTCTGCTAACCAAGATACTTTTGTTTGGCTAGACTTACTGGATGTCTATCACAAGGGATTCAAGGTTTTCCGCAACACACTGTAGCGCACAGTCAGCCATTTTCAAAAAGCACATCATGGACGGTGTAGGACCTCCAGAATACCAGAATTGTGAAATACTTGGCTATTTGTACCCTCCACTGTGACAAACACCCATATGAATGTCCAAGACAGGAAGATGATGGGGATGACTAAGTTCCCCTCACCCCACATAATATTATTAAGGTAAACTCTACTAATGTGTTTTTCTTGAAACACATCATTCATCAGTTACAATAAAGCTTTGATGATGTTTGGATTTTTGTACCGTCATATCATGCAAAGAAGTGAGCACATTCAATTTAAAATCCACAAACTATGAACAAGAGCATTTGGTATAACAAAATAATTACAAAAAATATTTAGAGCAGCATCTACATCAGCGTCAAATGTACAGTAGAAAAAATAGTCACAAGCAACCTTTATTTTTAAACTGATAAATATTGCATATTGTTTAACAACAACCAATTTTTGAGGTGCCATTTTGTTTTATGAAATTAGGGTTTAACCGGCAACATTACACCACTCAGAGAATACTGGTAGCATTGTTTTCACCAGTTTGTCCATCTTGGAGCTACCACTTCAAAAGGTGTTCATGTAAAATTTCAGACTTGGAAACTCATACATCTCATATAATAATCCACTTCCTATAATAACCATAGTCACATACGAGCGCATGGGGACCAGTTTAAGGACCCGGGCAGCATCACAACAGGTCGTGCCAAGGGACAACGGCAGCGCACTAACCTTTCTTTTTTTGTTTTCTCAGCCTGAACAAGGAATCGCCACCATAACAACGCTCCGACAAGCCAAAAAGCCGCCATACTTCCGGGTTCCCTTCTACCCTCCAGTTCCTTATGATGACGTCAATCACCCATCCTGCATCACAATTTTCCCAGCATTCCACCTTCTAATTTCCAATCCCCCTGTATAAATTGTCCCTCTTCCCTGCATAATATGTCTTAAGTTGACCTTGTAAAATACGTGGAGACGTTACTCTATTTTTGTTGCAGTATACGGGGCTAAAACCCCAAACCTACAGTATATGCTGTGTTGTGTTGTTTCTTCACAGATTGGTGTAGTCGGCAGGATAAAGCCCGAAGATGTCTGAAGGGCAGGACTTGAATGCTGTGTTGAACACTCTGGCGAATGAACTCCAGGCGGTCAAGGTGGACCAGGCCGCCACCAAGGCGGAGCTCGCACAGACAAGGAGACGGCTGGCGGCCGCAGGACCCGCATGCCCTCCACCACCCCAGATTGTTCCCCAGGGTACGCCCTTTACTTCGGATATGTTCAGGGAGGTGGCCAAGTTACTCCGTATTAAGCATCTCAAAACGTCAGTTTATCACCCACAGACGGACGGGCTGGTCAAAAGGTTTAACCAGACCTTAACAAATGCTCCGCAAGGTAGTCAGTGCGGACGGGAGGAACTGGGACCAGCTATAGCCTTTAGTCCTTTTTGCTTATTGGGAGGTGCCACAAGCCTCCTCGGGGTTTTCCCCGTTTGAACTTCTCTATGGGCACCAACACCGGGGTATTTTGGATTTAGTAAAGGAAGGCTGGGAAGGGGAGGCACTTACCTCCATAAACCTGTTGGAGTATATCACGCAATTACGCGATCGATTAGACAAAATCCGGCCTATACTAAAAGATCACATGTTTCAGGCTCAAGCAGCTCTGGCCCGGAATTATAACCGGAACTCCTCCCTGCGCGAATTTCAGCTGGGAGGTTGCGTACTGGTGCTCATGTCCACCTCCCACTCAAAACTGCTAGCCCATTGGCAGGGCCCGTACGAGGATAAGGAAAGAAAGGGGCTAGTTCACTGTTTGGTAAGCCAGCCAAACCGTCGACCGAGCGAGAGGGTGTATCACGTGAACTTACTAAAGCCGTGGAAGGCCAGAGAGGAACAACCTCTTTCTCAGCCCTCCCTCTCCCTTTTCTCCGAAAAAGTCAAACTTAAACCTCGGCCAAAAATTTGACGTCCCACCAACGACATGAGCTCGAAGAACCTGTTTGTTTCTGGAGGTAGTCAGTGAAGCGCCAGGCCGGACCTTGCTGATTCAGCACAATATTGTGACAGACCCGGGGTGGTTGTCAGGGAACGACCCTACCGCCTCCTGGAGGCAAAACGGGCTGAGGTGGAGTTGGAGGTCCAGCAGATGTTGGACATGGGCATTATCGAGGAAAGCCACAGCCCATGGTCCAGTCCCATTGTTCTCGTATCCAAGCCGGACGGCTCTTGGAGATTTTGCAATGACTTCCAACGTCAATCAAGTCTCCAAGTTTGACGCCTATCCCATGCCGGGCCCGAGTCGACAAGCTCCTCGAGAGGTTGGGAACAGCCTGGTATTTGACTACTCTTGACATGACCAAAGGGTACTGGCAAATTCCCTTAACGGCATCCACTAAAGAAAAAAACGCCTTCAGTACCCCTAGCGGACACTGGCAATACAAGGTCCTCCCATTTGGGCTGCACGGGGTGCCAGCGACTTTCCAGCGTCTGGTAGACAGAGTGCTATGGCCCCACCAGTCCTATTGTGCCACCTATCTTGATGACGTTGTCATGTTTTCCGGCACCTGGGAGGAGCATGTGTTGCAGGTTTATGCTGTCCTCCTGACACTAGCAAAAGCCAGCCTGCGTATCAATCCCCGGAAATGCTTCTTTGGGTTGAACGAGGCCAGATATTTGGGCTACCTGGTAGGAGGGGGAATGGTGAAACCGCAGTGTTCAAAAATAAAAGACATCCTGGAATGGCCCTGTCCGATGCTCAAGAAACAGGTGCAGGTTTTCTTGGGGTTAGCAAGTTACTACCGCTGGTTTGTACCTCATTTCTCGGAGAGGGCAGCACCCTTGATAGACTTGACAAAGAAGAAGGCCCCTTTGCATGTGGTGTGGAATGAGATAATGGAACGAGCATTCAGTGACTTGAAAACGGCCCTCACATCGGCACCTGTTTTGAGAACACCTAACTTTTCACTTCATTTTCTTCTCCAGACCGATGCTTCGGACACTGGCCTCGGTGCCATGTTGAGCCAAAGTATCAATGGTGTCGAACACCCCGTGATTTACCTGAGCCAGAAACTGTTGAACCGGGAGGCAAGGTATGCGACGGTGGAACAGGAAGCCCTGTCGATGAAGTGGGCGCTAACTCACCTGCGGTACTACCTGTTGGTCAGGGAATTCACCTTGGTGATGGACCATGTTGCCCTCCAGTGGATGTCCCTCCACAGGGATTTGAATCCTCGGGTTACCAGATGGTTTTTGGACCTGCAGCCGTATAAGTTCACCGTCACTTATCGTCGGGGCAATCTTCAGGCCAACGCGGATGCCCTCTCGCAGGCTCACAACCTCTTGGTTCAGGCCACTGACCCGGTGGGTCTGGGCTTGAGGGGGGTCATGTCACGCACGAACTCATGGGGAGCAGTTTAAGGACCTGGGCTGCATTGTGACAAGTTGTGCCAAGGGACAACGGCGGCGCAGTAACCTTTCTTTTCTTGTTTTCTCAACCAGAATGAGGAATTGCTGCCGTAACAACACCCGGACAAGCCAAAAAGCCGCCATACTTCCGGGTTCCCTTCTACCCTCCTGTTCCCTATGATGACATCAATCACCCATCCTGCATCACGATTTTCCCAGCATTCCACCTTCTAATTTACGGTCCCTCCTGTATAAATTGTCCCTTTTCCCTGCATAATATGTCTTAAGTTGACCTTGTAAAATACGTGGAGATGTTACTCTATTTTTGTTGCAGTATACGGGGCTAAAACCCCAAACCTTTATGCTGTGTTGTGTTGTTTCTTCACACCATATTCACTGCCCACCACACAAAGGCTTGAACACTGTTTAAGGAGCACATGGATCTGGTCCAACAACCATCTACAGTTGTGCTTCAAAGTTTGTGAACCCTTTAGAATTTTCTTTGTTTCTGCATAAATACGACATAAAACTTCATCAGATTTTCACTCAGGTCCTAAAAGTAGAAAAAGAGAAACCAGTTAAACAAATGAGACAAAAATATTATACTTGGTCATTTATTTATTGAGGAAAATGATCGAATATTACATATTTGTGAGTGGCAAAAGTATGTGAACCTCTAGGATTAGCAGTTAGTTTGAAGGTGTTTGAGTCAGGTGTTATCAATCAATGGGATGACAATCAGGTGTGAGTGGGCACCCTTTGTTATTTGAAGAACAGGGATCTATCAAAGTCTGCTCTTCACAACACATGTTTGTGGAAGTGTATCATGGCATGAACAAAGGAGATTTCTGAGGACCTCAGAAAAAGAGCTCATCAGGCTGGGAAAGGTTACAAAACCATATCTAAAGAGTTTGGACTCCACCAATCCACAGTTGGACAGATTGTGTACAAATGGAGATAATTCAAGACCATTGTTACCCTCCCCAGGAGTGGTCGACCAACAAAGATCACTCCAAGAACAAGGCGTGTAATAGTCGGCGAAGTCACAAAGGACCCCAGGGTAACTTTTAAGCAACCGAAGGCCTCTCTCACATTGTCTTATGTTCATATTCATGAGTCCACCATCAGGAGAACACTGAACAACAATGGTGTGCAAGGCAGGGTTGCAAGAAGAAAGCCACTGCTCTCCAAAAAAAACATTGCTGATCATCTGCAGTTTGCTAAAGATCACATGGACAAACCAGAAGGCTATTGGAAGAATGTTTTGTGAACGGATGAGACCAAAATAGAACTTTTTGGTTTAAATGAAAAGCGTTATGTTTGGAGAAAGGAAAACCCTGCAATCCAGCATAAGAACCTTATCCCATCTGTGAAACATGGAGGTGGTAGTATCATGGTTTGGGCTTGTTTTGCTGCATCTGGGCTAGGACAGCTTGCCTTCATTGATGGAACAATGAATTCTGAATTATATCAGAGAATTTTAAAGGAAAATGTCAGGACATCTGTCCATGAACTGAATCTCAAGAGAAGGTGGGTCATGCAAAAAGACAACAACCCTAAGCACACAAGTCGTTCTACCAAAGAATGGTTAAAGAAGAATAAAGTTAATGTTTTGGAATGGCCAAGTCAAAGTCCTGACCTTAATCCAATTGAAATGTTGTGGAAGGACCTGAAGTGAGCAGTTAATGTGAGGAAACCCACCAACATCCCAGAGTTGAAGCTGTTCTGTACGGAGGAATGGGCTAAAATTCCTCCAAGCCGGTGTGCAGAAATGATCAAAAGTTACCGGAAACGTTTAGTTGCAGTTATTGCTGCAAAGAGGGGTCACACCAGATACTGAAAGAAAAGGTTCACATACTTTTGCCACTCACAAATATGTAATATTTAATCATTTTCCTTAATAAATAAATGACCAAGTATAATATTTTTGTCTCATTTGTTTAACTGGTTTCTCTTTATCTACTTTTAGGACTTGAGTGAAAATCTGATGATGTTTTAGGTCATATTTATGCAGAAATATAGAAAATTCTAAAGGCTTCACAAACTTTCAAGCACAACTGTATACATCAAAAACCATCTAAACAAATGCAGGATCCCACCTATGTAGCCAGAATTACTTGAAATACGTTCATTGGACAAGGGATTTCAGCAAAGTGTTAAGCAGAAAAGAAAACTGAGCCTCCACACTCCAGCACTTAATGAGAGTAATACGAAATAAAAAGTTTTTTGACACATTTCTTTCTTACTTTTCAACTTGGTTCCTGCAATTCTCTTTTCACTAGTCTCATTATACAAAATGCTGACAGACTAAAACAGGTTCAGAAATGCTGATCCTTTCAATTCAGCTTGGAGCAAACACAACAAACACATGGGCTCTGAACTGGCTTAAATATACTGGCTTATGTCCAACACAGAAACGTCTTCTGACAAGTGCCTTTTGTTCATTAGAAACTACCACCACGTGAGTGGGAATTGCCTCACTTTGCTAGGCTTTCAGTGGCACTCAAGACCAGTTAAAACATTACTCCACCGAAAAAATGGTATGTAGTGAATTACTTATGAATGCTCTGAAATCACTTCAGCTTTTTTTTTTGTTACTGCTTCTTGACTTAATAGTATGAGAAAAACCTCCACATACTGTATGATATGCCATTTGCCTCATCTTGATGTCTAGTTATGCAAGGTATCACGTTTTTAGGGCCCCTATTTTTGGCTCTCTATATTCAAAAACTGCTATTTTTTTTTAGGAAATTTTGGGACCATATTTTGTGTGGGAAATTACACCCTTATGATAAAGAGTAGACCAATAGGTGTCTACAGCAAAAATGATCAGAAGGACTTGAAGTTGTACATGCCACATCAAAGAGTTCACCCTCTAATGAGATATGAGGGGTTAAAGTTACTCCTTTTCACAAAACTTTGAAAAAATGTTGATCAGTAATATAGGAATAATATAATTTACTCTGTTTCGAGTTTGCTGATCATGAATATATGAATATTCTTGACATTTGATTCCTTACTGGTGACCCTCTAAGAGCCTCTCCCAGTAGGTTAAAAATGGCAAATTTCAAACCTAAGCATGTGGGGTGGGATTTAGCCCTCTGTGGACCTCTTTCAGAGGGTGAAAATGACAAATTACTATTAAAATTGAGAATAAGTAGTCTTTAAACATTTAAATTGAAGCACAAATTTTAATATATCAAATATATAATGCAACTATTTTTGTTTATTATATACTTTTACCTAATGACATAAATCATTACATTGCATATGAACATCCTCAATTAGGGTGGCTTACACTAGAGTTTAGACTTTTTCTAATATTGTTTTCCCTAAGTTTTTTGTAGTGATGGCCAAGAACCTTTTTTAATCTCGTGCTTTCATGTAGAAAAGTTTCTGATACAATGGGCTTCAACAAGACCAATGATGCCAACTTTCAACATCAACAAACAATATTAAAGCATCCATGAAAAAATCTACATGTGTCATATAATACTCATGTCAATTATCCAGTTACATGCTTACAACATCTAAATCACATGTATTATAGGCTAAAATATTGTTACATAACAGTAGCATATGAAAGTACAGTGCGTTCAAGCGAATCTGAGCTTAAGAATTGAAGATCTGCTGTTCTCCTGAATTCTCTCGATGCTTAATATATCATTTTTGTCATTTTCCTTTTTTTAAGTAAACATGAGATTAAATTTTGCTCTCCCCCATCACAACAAACTACAATAGATAAGTAATTAATTTAAAAAATAACTTTGAGGTGGAGTATTCCTTTATCTGTTGAATCTACAATGTGTTGATGTGAATGCAAATGTATGGCCTTCTTGTAAAATGGTGCCCTCTGCCGAGCCTGGTTCCAGATTTCTACCAAAAGCTGCTGGGATAGTCACTGGCTTCCCATAACACTAAATTGGGAAGAGTGACCTTGAAAATGGATGGATGCATGATTGTACAGAGCTGGCGTTAGACTAGTAACTGGATGTTCTCAAGTGCTATGGCATTCTGACTCACCTAATCTAGTATAGGGTCTTGTGAGGATGTGGTCTATCTGGCATTAGTGGTAGAGACTATAATTGCACAAAGTATTCTAGATGTGGACTCACAAGTGCATTGTACATCTTAAGGAGAGCCTCTCTTAACTTGTACCCTATATAACTGTAAATATAATAAAACACTAAGTGTTTGAAAGGGAAGAGGTTCCAATGTATAGGTTTTAATGTGATGCTGTTGTTAAAGAATTAAACAACAATGCAAAAGCAATGAAAAGCTTTTGCTGTATGGCTCTATCACTTGCTGGTCAATACTGACACCATCATGTTGGTTTTTTTTTGGGAAAAATATCCTGGACATTTGTAAGTGTTATGGCTGGTTTTATGTGGGTTCAGAAGAACTCTTCTAAGCTGTAGTCCATTTGGCTGTAGAAGACTAAAAACAGAAAGTAATTTGTCCCTCTTAAGTCTAGAGACACAATCAAATATAATTTTCTCACATTTGACCACCTCAGGCAGGTATCTAAAGGAAGATAACAGTAATGCAAAGTCTTTTTCAGTAAGCATATTTTCTAGCTCTAAATCTCTAATATTGTCTTGTCAAATTCACAGGCACAGACTTTGCTCAACCACTTACCCCACATCTTTTTTTTGCTCATAGCCATGAAGATATAGAGCTGGAAGAACCCCGACTCCACCCCAGATCAACTCCCTCTGCTATAAATCCAACAATGTACAGGAAGTGTCATTAAAAGACCAACAGGAGAAGAAGGTGGACCTTTCAGGCAATGACTTAACTAGTGTTGCAGGGTATACCGGTATTAAACCACTATGGAAATACCACATTTTTAAAATGTCATGCAAAATTAGATCCATCCATTGTCCAACCCGTTGAATCCGAACACAGGGTCACGGGGGTCTGCTGGAGCCAATCCCAGCCAACACAGGACGCAAGGCAGGAACCAATCCCGGGCAGGGCGCCACCCCACCGCAGTGCAAAATTAGATAATCTTGTTAAATGAAAATGTGTCTGAATTTGCTTTTCACTGCCTTTATTGAAAAGTAAGTACTGTGTCTTTATAAAAAGAAACAGTAAACAGAAGTCAATGTGAAATCTGGCGATACTTTCCAAAAGAGAGGTAAATGAATAAAATTCGAGAGAGGTCTCCCCTAGACTTTCTCATATACTCAGATATGGAGTTGGATATTTGAGGAGTAAACCTCAAGACAATGATTATATTTTTTTATATTATGTACACAAAAAACCATCAACAACAAATCAAATCAAATTATGAATATATTAGAGAATTATTATAAAAACAAAGTTGAATAAATCGGACTCTGCACCTGCATGAATAAAAAAGTACCACCTCCGGTTAGCAGAAATAGCTCAAAAGTTGATTGAAGTTGATCTACATTTTGTACCTAATACAGTACTTGTATAAAAAACGTGGTTGACCTAAGTGAAAGTGTACCCAAGATATCGTGTTTATACACACACACAGACATAATTCCAAAACTGGTATTTTTAGACTCGGAGGTCTAAATGTCAAGATTCATCAAAATCTCAAGGTCGAAATTCTGGACAATTACAAAATTTTCCCTATACTTTGTATACGAGAAAGTAAAAAGCTGACCCTGAAGATATTACAGCACCTGTTTCCAAACGGTGTTAGAAGTTAGCAGTCTGCATTCCCGCGGATTTGGAACCCAACTCATTTTTTTATGGAGCAGAACTAAAATTTAATAGTAGTGAGCAGACAGTGTGCAAATCTCTGATGTGGCGTTGTCTCTTTTCTTTTAATGAATTTTCGAATTAATCGTTTTAGTCCTTGTGGTGCATATGCACAGCAGTTTGTAAGGCTTGTGCACGATAGCCATTACTGGTTGGAGTATTGTTTTTTCCCCTTATTCTTCGTAACTGTACCTTCTTGTGTTTAAGGTCAGTGTCTGCTGCTCTGCGCTTGACTTACATCTTACCTGGTGCGTGCGTGAATGGCTCCTGTTTTAAATGCTTGTCTTGTGGCACGTACACCTAAGGAGACGTATCTATCAATCTATTGGAGTGATCAGGTTTTGTTTTTCAATGAAGATGTTCAAGTGCAGGGATATACTTGAAACTTTACACATGTCTTCACATACAGTGGATCTTTAGTCATTTTTCTAATCAAACAATTTGATAATTTTATACATCTTAGTTGATATTCAGATATTTAGTAAGTCTTAAGGACTGGAAGTATTGTTTCTCTGTTTTTGTCTCTCTCATAATAACAGAAAGGACACATAAAAATATCCAAATCCGAGAGCATGGTCCTCAGCCGGAAAAGGATGGAGTGCCCTCTCAGGGTTGGGGGAGAGATCCTGCCCCAAGTGGAGGAGTTCAAGTATCTCGGGGTCTTGTTCACGAGTGAGGGAAGAATGGAGCGTGAGATCGACAGGCGGATCAGTGCGGCATCCGCAGTGATGCGGGCTCTGCATCGGTCTGTCGTGGTGAAAAAGGAGCTGAGCCGTAAGGCAAAGCTCTCAATTTACCAGTCGTTCTACCTTCCTACCCTCACCTATGGTCGTGAGCTATGGGTAGTGACCGAAAGAACGAGATCGCGAATACAAGGGTCCGCAGGGTGTCTGGGCTTTCCCTTAAAGATAGGGTGAGAAGCTCAGTCATCCGGGAGGGGCTCAGAGTAGAGCCGCTGCTCCTCCGCATCGAGAGGAGTCAGATGAGGTGGCTCGGGCATCTGATCAGGATGCCTCCTGGACGCCTTCCTGGTGAGGTGTTCCGGGCACGTCCAACCGGGAGGAGGCCCCGGGGAAGACCCAGGACACGCTGGAGGGACTATGTCTCCCGGCTGGCCTGGGAACGCCTTGGGATTATCCCGGAAGAGCTGGAAGAAGTGGCCGGGGAGAGGGAAGTCTGGGCCTCTCTGCTTAAGCTGCTGCCCCGCGACCCGACCTCGGATAAGCGGAAGAGAATGGATGGATGGATGGATGGATGGATAAAAATATACTAATTTAAAATCAATGTTTGTTTTTAGTCTACTGACAATATCTGAAGTAGAATGAAGCAAGTCTCACCAAATAGTCTGTCACTTCTGCTGATGAACTCTTTTCATTTAAAGCAGTTTTATGCTATTCAGAGTGAATGCTGCACATTTCAGCTTGCCTGATTGTACATTCGACTTCCTACTAGTTATGTCCTAGTCAAAAACATGGGCATTATGATATTATCATTAGCAATAATAATAGTAATAATAGTAGTTTTATTTAAGATTTTGTGATTCATTGGTGGGAGGTGCACAAAAGGCGAGTATCTGTCTCTGAGGAGATTCAGCTATTGGTTGAGAAAATACAACTTTTCTTGACTGCAATCCTAGCACAGCAGGAGTGGAACAGTGTGGTGTGTATGGACAGCATGTGTGAATACAAGAGAAGAGAGAGAGAGAGGAAAGAAGTGGCATGCTTCAGGGTCATGTCACAATGAAGTGGGAGACAGACTGTACAGGGAAGTCAGTCTGGTCATGAAGCAACTAAAAAGAGAAATATGTTCCTTATTGTGTACACATGTGGTTGGGTGGGGGGCATATCTGTTACTTGCTTGGTATGATTTTGATAACTGGTCTGTATTTTAGCAAAATAATTGATATCAAGTGGAAAAAGTAGTAGCCAAAACACTGGTCCCTGCAAGACCATCACTTTTCAGTCTTTCCACCATAATCTGCTGATTTCTTGCTTTAACCTTATACCAAATCCAGTGCTTTGACAATTAATTCCTTGAGGGGACCTTTATTCAGAAAACTCAAGTGTACATCAAACTACCATACTGCATGTCTTATTTCTTCCATTCATCTTTTTCCCACTTCTATGTGAGGTTGATGTACCTGATCAATGTTCTCCATACAGCATGGTACTACATCTTCTCCTTGGTCAAGCCATTTTCCTTCAAATCTTCTTTATCTATCCAACTCCACTTTGGCCTCCCTTCTTTCCCCTGTACTTTAATTTCCATCACTCTTTTGCCCACATATTGATTGTCTCTCCTCATTGCATATCCATAGCAATTCAACCTACTTTCCTGTACTTTCTTAGATATCTGTCCCATGTTTGTTGTACCTTTAATTGTCCCATTCCTTATTATAGAATTTTTACTTAATATACAGGGTGATTCCAATGGCCGGGGCCCAAAGTTATGATGTATTACTATCTTAATAATCCAAACAAAATAAAAATCACAGTATTCCTGGATAAATGTACGAACAAGTTAGGCATGGCACTCTTCTGTCAAGACTGTCAGTGGCCGGCAGAACAATTACAGTGAAACATTGAATAGGAAATTCCTGCCATCACCCCTACAATACTTGTGAATACCTTTGCCAATATGGAGTGTTGTGTTGATCTGTTTTTACAACCATGACCAGGTGACCATTTCCAACACCAAATGTGACTGGATCGTTTACACACCTATCAAGGTATGCACTGTATTTATTGCATTTCTATTGCTTCATTATTACGTGAGTAACACATCATAACCCGGGGCCCTGCCCATTAGCATCGCCCTGTATAATAATCTTTGAAGCCATCTAATAACCTAATACAAGTATATACATTCCTGTATATGACGCTATAACAGAATAAACTATTAAACATAAGAAAAAAGATTGAATGTAATGTAAGGGTTAACCAAATGTAGCTTAAAGCTTAAGCATGTGAGGTCTCTGCCTAGTCTTAGAGAAGCCTTCAATGAGATTTTCCAAGGTTAGAATGAGGTAAATGAGCAATGGACACCCCTCTAGAAAGCGAGAATAAACTAATGGGAAAGCCAAAACACCCCTTCAATAAAGGGCAATAAGATCAATAGAACGATCCACAAACACCCCTCCTAAAGAAGTGGCATTCAGAATAACGGGAGAATTGACATGAGTCAGAAATTACTAATGACATTAGTTGATTGGATAAGGTGATGACGTAATGTATTAGATGAGGAAATGGTAATAGACAAGTACTACAAATTGTTTAATTGATTGACACATTGATTGACACACTTATACATGGCTCTGTGCAAATAAAAAGTGTTCCGCAGTCTCATCTAGGTTCTGTGACTGCCTTCTTTGAAGATGGGGGATGTTTTTTCCACGACATTATGTGTCCTTTTTTATAACTCCACACATAGATCTCAACATTTCTGCCCTTTTTACTGCTAATGTCTTAGCTCCATACATCACTACTGGTATTACCACTGTCTTAAAAACCTTCCCTCTAGCCTTTGCCTTAATTTTTCAATCACACAATACTCCTGATACCTTCTTCCAATTGTTCCATCTACACTACACTCTTTGGGGTTGCCGCTGCATTTAACTCTGCTTATCTCGGGCTACCAGTGATATTTAAACATATCCATTCTTTTAATAGCTGTCAGAGCAAGCTAACTTCTGAATCCTGACCATCATTAATCCTCAAATATTGTGTCTTCTTCCTATTTATCTTCTATTTTCCAAAGCGCTTCATTCTTCCAACTGTTTCTTCATTCCCTCCTTTCTGGTGCTACACTACCATTTCTCATCAGCAAAAAAACAAGCACCAGGAGGATTCGTCATGAATCCCACAATTCTGCCCATCCATAACCCAACCAAAGAGGTAAGGACTTGAAGAACCCGATTGGCTGGGGGCCTGGAATGTTACTGAGTCCTCACTCCTGTAGTGGACTCACATACTACATGGATACTCCTCCTTACCGTTATCATAAGCCTTCTCCAAATCATTGAACTCCATATGAAAAACCTTTCTGTTTTTAGCGATGTTTCTCTATGAGTTGCATCAATACAAAGGCTGCATCAGTCGTTAATTTCTCTACTGTATCGCCTGTCATTCACTGATAATAGCTTGCATCATTCGTACAGGCCGCGTCTAAACAACACGATGAAAAAACATCTACCATAACGCCTGTTTCCGACTTTTGCAACAGCTTTTCTAGTTTATGGGCGGGGGGAATTGCACAAATATGTGCTGCCTCAGGGTGGCATCCTTGCGAAGACGTTTGCCAACCGCATCGACCTGGAAGATCCGCAACTCCGCGCGTGCAGGGCTCCGTCGTTTCGGAGACTGTGGCATTTATCTCGCGGCACGTACCCGATTGGAGGAGAGCAGAGAAGACAAACGGCTCACACGAAACTGAAAGGTGTGTGTCAGGGTGCGAGAACATGCGAAGGACGTGAAGTGAGAGAACACAAGCGGAGCGAGCTTCAGAGGAGCTTTCACGATGGATTTAATCGAGGTGTCCGCCTTGAACCCACTGGACGAGTACGAACTCATCAGCAGGGCGGGGAGCGGCACGTACGGGGACGTCTTTAAGGTGATGGCCTGCTTAGAACTTTTAAAAAATGTTATGATATATTCGTTGTTCGTATTTTTTGTAAGGCATGATGCGATGTGTTTTCCTGTGTGTGTTGTTTTTTTTCCTTTCAGGCGGTTGCAGGGTTAAACTTGAATTGAGTGAAGTGTTGGTAAACAGTTGCTTACTTACGTTTATTACCGTGAGGGGGAGCCTCGGAAGCCAGTGTGCTTAACGGAAGGTTTTAAACTTTAAAGCCACCATTGGCTTTTTAGCGGTGACGTTTGTAGCGTGATAGGCTGGTAGCTACGCGGGGAGCGAGCGAGCGCCCGGTGACAGCCGGAATTAAGGGACTTGTCAGCGGATGCCTCCTGCGGTGACGTGTTGAGTCCCAAGAGGGTTAATTTACCGGACTCCGGTGCCAGGAAACGGGAGGAAAAGCTTTTGTCACTTGCCTTTAATGCCCCCCTGCAACCTTTCTAAATGCCTCATGCAAAGGAATTGGAAGGCCATCAGTTGAAGTGCGTTCGATTTCTGCTGTTGGTACAACATTTTGTATAACCAGGAATCGCCAGGACTGCTCGCTTGCGGTTCTCCGCTTCACTTCAACTTCCCGTTTTTGTCATTTTCTAGAGTTCGGAGGAGGTTGCAGGCACATTTTCAGTTAAAGCGGCTACTGTTGAGTGTGATACAAAAACAATTGTGCTGTGATGATGTGCTCGGTGTGAGTGCACCCAGTGATAAGTTTTCGTCCCGTCCAAGGCTCATTCCCTTCTCGTTCATTGTGGTTTCCGACTCACCCCATTCTGTAGTATTGGAGTCAGCCGGGTTAGTGATATGAATCAATTAACCATTAGTCTTTATTTTTTTCTTGAAATCTAAATAATCTACATTACGTACTTTAGCTGAGAAATTACTATCTGCATACTATCCTGCTTGGTAACATTTTAGCTAAACCAACACCTTTAGACATTTCCATCCATAAATTTAAAGACCTAACTTAATCCTATTTTTGGGGCAGCATTGGGTGTAAGGAAAAAGTCAATGTTGGCTACGGTGCCAGTCTGTCCAAGGATGTACGTACCTACCTTTACACGCTCGCAACAGGTCAGTTTAGTCATGAGATCAGTGGCAGCTGTGGGGTTTTTGTTTTCGTTTTTTTGACACACAATGATTGGTGTCTTACTTTTACAGCAATTGAGTAATGTTATAGGTTCTGTTTATTATACCTTCTGCCAATCACGCTTGTATTATGTGAACATAGTGCGATTTATTTTATTTCTCCCATGTGTAAACTTGGCAGTTGTACTTCACTTTTATCATACTGTACTTAGGGTGTTTTTTTAAGCATTTAAAACACTAATGTCTTGTGAGTTGCTTTGTGTGAGTTGTTTTAGTAGGTTATGTTACATACAACCTTACATAAAAAGAGAAGTGTTGATTTATTACATCAAATAGAAACATTACTATTTAAAGTGTAGTTGTTCCATTGCTGAAGTGGCTCAGAAAAGTTTCATTAATGTTGTTCATGTTTTTGTCATTGAAACATCTGGAAATATACAGTAGTAAGTATGAATATGGTGCTCATTTGCTATAAATATACCAGTATACAATGTTGAACCCTCTGGGTTAGAACGTCTTTCTTGTTTATGGTGGAAAGTTATAAATTGGACTGTTTTAAATGTTTGAATAAGTGAATTCACATGTAACTTTTATGAACCTGCATTTTCAATCGAAGAACTGCAACAGGCTTAGTGTATCCTGAGTATTGGACATGGATACAGTCCAGGAAGGGAGTACTTGCAAGTTCTTTTTGTTTTTTATTCCACCTTATACAATTTCTTATACTGTATTAGGAATTTGTCAGTATTCACATACCACGTGGGGTCAGCCATTGTACAGTGCCAAAGGAGCAATTGTAGGTTAAGGGGCCTTGCTCAAAGGGCCAGCAGAGTAGGATCTCTTTCGGCAGTAACTGGGATTTGAACTGACAACCTTCCGGATACCAGCGTGGATCCTTAGCCTCAGAGCCACCACTCCACAAATACAAGGAACTGTGTGCATTTTTTCTTTTAAATTCAGTATCCTCAATATTCTGTCCAACTTAAAAGGCTACTGATGCTGTAAAATTAGATAATAGACCCCATTTAGGATTTCAAGAAACCAACACAGCTAGATTGATTTTAAGGGGTAGCATTATTCCACAGCCACATGTATTGTTATTGTACTGGTATTTGAGACAGACAATGCAAATACGGTGGCTGAGGCCCCATTCACTTTTTATTATTTTATTTAGCAGAATTATGAAATAATTAGCAGTGATTATTTATCTTCCAGTATGACAGTGAATCATCGTTCCTGGTTTGTGAGCACTTAAATTCTCTAAATGTTCAATATTTTCTTTTAATGTTTCCTCAAAATTAGATGTTACTTTTTTGAAAGTGTGGTTTAATACCTACAATATACAATATTAAGTGTATGTTATTAAGCAGATGCTAACAATGTTTTCTGCCATGCTGCCCCTTTGTAGCATGTGTGTCTCAAATATGCTGTACCCTCCATTTGGTTGTTTTCTTCCTTTTCTTGATGATTTCCTTTCCGTACTAGTGTAATGCACAAAGCTCTTTTTAATGTGAGATGAGAGTCCAATCCAGTCAGCTGGAACAGCTACAGGGGGAGTTGTGTATAACCAGCATTCGTCATTATTCACTCCACTCTTGAAAGATTTTTTTTTTGGCAAATTATGTATCCTGTAATTTTGAATGCAAAACTGTCCTGTCCAAGGCTGTTTCCTGCCTTGTGTCCAGTGATGTCAGGATAGGCTCTGGACCTATGACCCTGAATTAGGTAATGTAGGTTTGAAAATGCTGTGTAAAGTGGTCACTGTCCTTTTGCTTGTCATTGTGCATTTATCATTTTTTCGTATTACTACTCACTGCTCACAGGGAAAGGAGTTTTTTTATTATTGATGATTTTAGTTTTTCATTTTCCACCTATACTATTATTACAGAAGATATTTATTGATTCTCTCGTGAATCTTTTTGATATCTTGTTTGTTTTAAAATTGAACATCTTGTATTGGTGAACTGTAGTAGTACTTCTAATACCTTTGGCAATAGAGCTGACAGCGTTTGTGGTAAATTTTTATTTAAAGTTTAACATGAATATAGTGAAAACAAGTAAAGAAACAAATAGAACGAACTGTGTGTTTGTCTGTTTTCTCTTTGTTTTACTTCAGTTTGTGCACATGAAGAATCTAAAATTCACGTGAGCCTTAAATACACAGTGATGTGTAAAAAGTATTTGCCTGCTTCTGATTTCCTTTGTTATTGCAAATGTTTCATACTGAATGTTTTTCTGGCTTCCAACCAGAATTTTTCATTTATGGATTTTTGTTGACACAGCGGACTTACAGTTCATGACTGAACTGTCTTTTTTGAAGTCTAGCACAAATTCTCAATTGGACTGAGATCTGGACTTCAATTCAGGACATTAAGATTGTTTTTTTAAATCATTCCTGCGTAGCTTTGGCTTTATGCTTGAGGTTATTGTTTTGTCAGAAATCAAATCTTCTCCCATAGTGCAGGTTTCCTTCAGGTTTTTCTTGTATTTTTCTTGCTGTCATTTTAACCTCTAACATCAGAAGCCTTCTACAGCCTCACAACAGAATGCTGTCAGTACCATGTTTGACAGTGGGCATGTTTCTTGATAATGTCCATTGTTTAATTTATGCCTAGCATAACATTTGGTCTGATAACAAAATAACTCAATTTTAGCCTCATTAGAAAATAGAACCATCTTCCAGTTGACCCCAGGGTCTCCCAAGTTTCTTCTTGCAGACTGTAGCTGAGATGTTATATGCATTTTGTTATTTTGTTTTAGCAGTGGCTTTCTCTTTGCCTCTCTTCTATAAAGCTGAGACTGGTGAAGTACTAGGGTAACAAATGTTATCTAAACAGTCTCTTCAGTCTTAGCCAGTGTGGCTTGTAACTACTTCAGAGTTCTCAGAGATCTCTAGCTGGCCTCCCACACTAGTTGTCTTCTTGCATGATCACTCAGTTTTTGTGGACAGCCTGCTCTGGACATATTTAAAGCTGTGCCACACTCTTTCCATTCTTATTGATTGATTTAAAGTAACTGGACTCCAAGAGATACTCCAAGACTTTGATATTTCCTTCTATCCATCTCCTGATTTGAGCTTTTCAGTCACCTTTATACGGTGTTGCCTGAAGCTTTCTTTTGTCTTTTTATGTACATTAGTAAACAATACAGATTTGCAACAAGCTGGACCTTCCAGATATTGTGCATTTATACTACCGTCCACTGAATCCTCTTGACTTCAGACAGGTGGCCTCTGCTGAAATAATTTCTCTAAAAAAATGATTAGAGACAGGTGGCCTCTGCTGAATTAATTTCTCTAAATAATTGAATAGACCAGTGATGGCATACAGTAAGTATTTTATATTAGTCGATTGCTTTGTGTTTTATATTTTTACTTAATTTAGACTATGCAAATTAAACAAACACTTCGACAATTAAAAGTCCTTTGATGTCAAAAAACACATTACAGTTGGCCTGTCTTATCTGCTGGTTTGGCTTCTGCATTTTTGACCCACTGTGGATTGAAATTATTTAAAAAAAAAAAAAAAGAGCATTTGAAATTCCCATGTGCAGTACTGCATGCTAAATACGCACAAGAAACAACATGATGAGTTCGAGCCCAGCCCAACCCACAGTGCTGCTGTATCAGTCCTTATATTCACTTTGTGTGCACAGTCATCTTTATACTTTATGCAGTCCATGATGATCATATCATATTTTATAAACACTATGCAGAAATCCACATAGCCAATACAATCCGCACTATTTGTTTTAATATTGGGGTGAAATTCCTGCTTATGCCACAAATGACATTTATCCCTGATGTCAGCCCCTAGAAGCAGTGTGAGTGGTACTTTTCCAAAACTATGGCTGGAAAGCTTGTTTATAGTAAAATGATCAGGTGTTTAGATGATACCTTAAATGCTCAGTGTTACACTTGAATTTTACTCCATCAAAATATTTGACAGTACAGTTGTGCAATGCCTCAGTTGTCTATCAAATCATTAATAGATAGGTATATATGATCAGCCAGAATTAGTTTGGATTAAAACGCTTACTGCTCATAACTTTTTGTATCAGTGACTAGATGAGTATTGTTTCTGCTACGATTATAGCTTTCTTTTAAGGCCTTTCTTTCTTTCTTGTGCTAGGCCTCAATCTGGCGGATAAGAAAGGGCCACGGTTCTGAATATAGTAGCATCTCACTTTGAACTCTTTTATGATAGCTACAGTTTTAACACAGATTAGACAGACTGGTTGTAATTTCTAAATAGATAGAGTGGAGATATGTTTCAGTCTATTCATCATTTAAATTAAATTTCTTTCATCTATTCTCTTCTTAAAACATTTTGACATTTCATAATTGCCTGTTAAGACATTTTTGCTAGCTAATGTGTTCAGGTATTTAACTTGCAACCTGAATTTTGAAAGTTATGTTCTGGTTAATCAGTAAAAGGTACATGATTAAGTACAGCCACTGTGTATTTTCAGTATGAAAAATAATATTCATTTAAATAATTGAGCTGGATTCCGGGAAGGTGGTGTCTACCATTTCAGTATTGTGTACAACTTTGGAACCAATGCTGGAGTACCATCCATCATAGAAAAATGTAATTGCTTGGCTTACTACAAAGAGTTTCATTTTAGGATAATATTTTTCAACATATTGGTATAATAAGAAGTGAGATAATTATTCAATTGGTCAGTAATTAATACTTATTGGATATGGGGCCCATCACAGATTAACAAGTCATGTGTTGAAAAATATTATATTTTACTTATCTCAAGAAAACAGAATGTTGAAAACTCTGCATATATATGGTTGATCTGATAGTACAATGAAGTAGGTTAACAATATGAGCCAACCATATAGTGAAATCCATATCAGTACAATTAGTCAGATTGGAGAATATAACTACAGGAGGCGATGTACATATTTTCAGATATAGCCAATCCCAATCTTGTAAAAGTTATTTTTTTAACATTTAAATGTGACCGTGTGATTTTTGTTAGCATTGGCAAAAATGTGTGTTTTTAGTTCTTTTTTTCTTAGTGGAATGAGAAAAACACCTCCAAGCAAGTGTAACATGCTTCAATAAATGATTTTAAATTGATATAATGGATGTCAGCTTCATGATAGAATGCTACAGCTGATGCTGAATAAAATTACGGTACTTGTTTAATTCAAATGAGGCTTGAATATGCTATCTTAAATCTAATTTAATGTTCAGAAATAAACAGCATTATGAAACATGTGAATTGAACCACTGACATGAAGAATGAGTCACTTTAAAATTGTAGAGAATAAATTAGTATTACTAGGACTTGGGAAATCTATAGGTTTAAAAAGAATGAAAGCTTGGAAGGTGAAGGGAGATAGCTTTAATGCTTAATCAGAAAAGTCTGATTTTACGTGTTGCATGCAAATATTCGTAGAAGGCTGATGTCATTGCAGGATCACCAAAATCAAGTTTTCTACTTTGAACAAATAACATAACCTTCTCTAACGTGCTTAGTTTAATTCATGTTTGTCAGGGTTAGAGCCAATCCCTGCATTTTTGGACAAGGCAGAAAATTGGACCTCTATAGAGTACAATCCATTGCAATTTTTTTAAGACAGAAAGGAATGCGCAAGGCAGATAAGCTATATCCAGAAAAACATGTTATTTATTGTAGGTTGGTAAACACAGAAAAATCTTTCAATTGTTTGTATTTCACTAAAATTGTAAATTTAAAATATACAGCCTAGAAAAAATGTGATCTGTTGTTTCTATATCACAGTTATTAAACTTCATTCTGAGTCACTTAGCCCTCTTGACATCTGGGGCTAGCTGTGTAGTATTTTTTTTTTTTGAAAATGGGAAAATGAAAGTTAGAATGATAGTTATTGTTAGTGAGATGCCTAAGCAGCTACTGCAGATTAGGAGTACTGACATTATACTAAATGTTTGTGTATGATTATGGACTATTCACATTTAGATTAAACAAATTCTGTTTTCCACTGTAATGATTTTTTAGGCTGCGAGCCAGAAGTAAAATTTTCAAAAAGACAATTTTTACCTTTGTATTTTGGAAAAATAGATTCTCTAGCAAAAACTTGAATGGACTTATATTTCTGCAGCTAAGCTGAATCAGAAAAAAACATTTTAATTAGTCTCCATGTACAGATGATATATTTTGTTTACGTACAACTACTTCCTTTAATGAAATGCTGCATAAATGGTGGCCTGAATCAGTTAAAAAAATACAGGAAACACTTTATTCATACAAGAAACAGATAAATAAGAAAAAAATGGAAGTATAATGTACCAATGATGAAAATATGAATGTACCAGAAGTAGAAAGATACTCTGTGCTAATTCAGTGTTTAATGTAGTTTGGAAACTGACAGCTCTTTTACTTATGCATACTATGTATTTGTGAGGAAATATTATAATACCAGTACTTAGCATGCTTCCATAAAGATTACATGGCAGAAGAACACTAAGCTGTGAGTGACAAAATTAATCCACTATAGTTTTCCTGCAAATATGTTACATTTTTTTTTAAGCTAACCATGAAAGTTTTTATACTGTAAAAATTCCGAGGGAATTTTCCATTTTTCCAACAGAAACAAGTGGCAAAGTGTGTGGCACATCTTGCATGTTCCTTTTCTTCACATTCGGGTTTAATAATAACATAGTATTACGGTCCTCAGCCGGAAAAGGGTGGAGTGCCCTCTCATGGTTGAGAGCGAGATCCTGCCCCAAGTGGAGGAGTTCAAGTATCTCGGGGTCTTGTTCATGAGTGAGGGAAGAATGGAGCTTGAGATCGACAGGTGGATCAGTGTGGCGTCTGCAGTGATGCGGGCTCTGCATCGGTCTGTTTTGGTAAAAAAGGAGCTGAACCGTAAGGCAAAGCTCTTAATTTACCAGTCGATCTACATTCCTACCCTCACCTATGGTCATGAGCCATGGGTAGAGACTGAAAGAATGAGATCGTGCATACAAGTGGCTGAAATGAGTTTCCTCCGCAGAAGCTCAGTCATCCAGGAGGGGCTCAGAGTAGAGCCGCTGTATGAGTTAGATGAGGTGGCTCGGACATCTGATCAGGATGCCTCCCTGGCGAGGTGTTCCGGGCACATCCAACCGGGAGGAGGCCCTGGTTAAGACCCAGGACACGCTGGAGCGACTATGTCTCCCAGCTGATCTGGGAACGCCTCGGGATTCCCCCGGAAGAGCTAGAAGAAGTGGCTGGGGAGAGGGAAGTCTGGGCATCTCTACTAAAGCTGCTGCCCTCGCGACCCGCCCTCAGATAAGCGGAAGAGGATGGATGGATGGTTGGATAGTAATAAGTGGGCTAGAAAAGTGGGAGGAAGTTTCTCTGAAAGTATCATAGAGATAAGAACCTAGTAATCTCTATTTTAAAGTCGATTGTTCATTTATGAGTGCTTTCAAAATTCCTCATAATTGAAGTAGCATGTTAAATTCTTTCTAATCCATGTACTCCCCAAGCCACTCATTCTTTGGTAACTGCTTTTTAAATTGCCTACCTTTTCTAACATTAGCAGTAGGTAAAGGTCATCAGACGGAGCATGTTACATTTGCATCATGAAAGTTCTTTGAAAATGTGGAATTATAAGTTGTATACTGTACTTGGTTAGATAAAAGATGAGGGTTATATTTTATAGATAAATTGTTAAATTAATACTTTTTACACAAAATTAATCCTCATTAGACCATATGGCACTAAAAGTACTTTATTATCATATTATATATCATATCATATCATATACATTTGTGAATTTCCCCTTGGGATTAATAAAGTATCTATCTATCTATCTATCTATCTATCTATCTATCTATCTATCTATCTATCTATCTATCTATCTATCTATCTATCTATCTATCTATCTATCTATCTATCTATTTCTCCCAGATATCTATGATGTATGGTTTGGTTTCAAATCACCAATACCAAAAGAAAGCTGAAAAGCCTATGCACTTAGAAACTTAGTACTACCACAAAACCAACAAAACTTATGAAAAATAACGATCATTTATTGTAACACAAATTTTAACTTAAATGGAATGCTAACAGGCTTTTATTTATATTTAAAAATGCAATCGACATTTTCATATAAACATTAAGTAAGTATGTTGTGCAATCTGCATTGTGCAGCATTAATATTTAGTTGTTGTCCTCATAAAACTCAAATTGTAGTGAAATTATTTTGGATACAAGAATTTTTGTTAAAGTACTGTTAAATTGCACTTTTGGGAACATCACAGAGTAGTGAACGAACAGGAAATATGTTCAAACAAGATTGAGCTTTCAATTGAATACAGGATACCACTTGACCAGAGAATGGGGAAGAGGGAGGTCTTCATTTCAGTTTTTCTCATGTTGTGTGCATATAACTGGATAACTTGACATGTGGACTACGTGACAAGAATAATATGAGATTTTTTTTTATAGCCCTTTGTGACGTTGTATAGCATTGGTATCAATAAACTCTCTCTCTCTATCAGAAACATGTCTCTGTTCACCTTGAAAACATCAGATTGATTTTTTTTTTAATTTATCTCTGCAAACCACGTGAGAACAAATATAAAAAAATTTGAATTCCTTTTAAGAGATATCCGTAGTCTTTTAATTAGTAGAATTAGTAGACACTTAAAGAACTTCTGATTTTATTATATTTAGAAAGAGATCATTTTACATAATCCATTGTTTAGCATTGCTAAAAAAGTTCTTCAGTTGTGTAAATAATTTGGTTCTGTTTTTCAAAACATGTAAGTGCCATCAGCATACAAATGGGAATTAAGGCTTTGTGCAGAGTGACATTTTGTGATTTAATCATAAATTGTGGAAATAATGAGAAAGTCCTGATGCTGAGTATCTAACTGTATTCTTCATCTTCATTTGGAATTAGGGATCACCATCATCAGATTTCTACATACATTAAAAATAATTTCATAAGTATCAAATACACTGAGTATTCACTGTCAGTAACAGTCAGTCATTGTCCAAGCCACTACAGTGGAACCTTGAGTCACGACCATAATTCGTTGTAAAACTCTGGTCGTAACCCAATTTGGTCGTGCCCCGAAGTCATTTCCCCCACAGGATTGTATGTAAATACAATTAATCTGTTCCAGACTGTACGAAATGTATGTAAATATATTTTCTTTAAAATTTTTTAAGCACAAAAATAGTTAATCTATACTAATAAAAGGCAAAGCCCTCACTCACTCACTCACTCACTCACTCACTCACTCACTCACTCACTCACTGACTCATCACTAATTCTCCAACTTCCCGTGTGGGTGGAAGGCTGAAATTTGGCAGGTTCATTCCTTACAGCTTCCTTACAAAAGTTGAGCAGGTTTTATATCGAAATTCTACGCGTAATGGTCATAACTGGAAGCAGTTTTTCTCCATTTACTGTAATGGAGATGAGCTTCAACGCCGTGGGGCGGAGTTTCGTGTGACATCATCACGCCTCCACGTAATCACGCAGTACATAAAACCAGGAAGACCTCAAAAAAGCGCTGAAGAAAACATGCATTATATAATTGAGAAGGCAGCGAAACAATAAGAAGCGAGCGAGTGACATATACAACCATATTCATGATGCTACTTCGGAAACAAAGCACGATGTAAACCTACACTTTAAATTAAGTTCATAGACAGGCTGCCGCTGGCGTTTGTAATTTAGTGCCTGCTCATATAAGGCCGTCCGTCAGCGGCAATCCAATAGCAAACTGCCACTAAATATTCACGGGTGAAGGACTGTGCTTATGGAGAGGAAGATGAGATGGTCAGGGTGGTGTTTGACACAAACTCAGCGAAACTGCGAGAGAAAGTTTTAAGTGCCAGGACTAAGGTAACATTAGATACAGCCACGGACATAGCACGAGATGGCACCAGCACAGCTGGGAACCTTCGATGCATGTACACCGAGCGGCTCATGTGAACTGGCGCGAGTGCACAGATAAAAGCAACAGTTCCAAAGAGCTGAACAAAAACCGAATTACACAATTGAAAAGGCAGCAAAAAATATGAAGCGTCTGATACATATAAGCATATTCATAAATCCAACTACTGCGGAAACAAAGCACACGTTGGAAAAAGTCAATGTCCCGCTAAAGGAAGACAGTGTAAAAAAAACCCGTGCATGCAGTGTGTCAGGTCTCAGATAAAGAAGAAGACGAGCTGTTTATTGATGCAGTAAGAAACGAATCGATGAATGAAACCTGTCATCTTTACAACGATTGACAAACACGGAATGTAACTTGAACACAACACATCCTACAAATACGAACCTGATTGAAAGAAATAATGATAATCAAATCCTTGATGACAGCAACACTCAGTAACACTCACAAAACAAATACTGTATATTGACAGTCATGTTACGTTATTTTTAAAATGTTCCCTTTTCTTTTTCTAGCTTTTTTAACACACTACTTCTCCGCTGCGATATGCGGGTATATATATATATAAGTCCCGATCTACATACTCGAATAATGGATACTTTATTCGCCATCAATGATTGTTTTGGTAAAGCCATACTCAGTGTATTCATTAGATGAACGGTAAAAAGTAAGAGTGAGGGAGGATGACTCATTGAGGCATGCAGGCTGTAGTCTTGGCGTCAACTCTATCTGAATTTGCGATCACATTTGAAAAAATATATCTTTTCAAGTTCTATTTAGTCCATATGTGTCAAACTCAAGGGCAGCGGGCCACATCCGGCCCGGCGTAATTATATCCGCCCGAGATCATTTTATATACTGTATTATTGTTATTAAAGCCGGGTATATGAAGCGCTGGTAACACAATAAACTACAGATCCCATAATGCAGCGCTTCAGCTGTCTTGCCGAACACTTTCTGCATTAATCAAGTCTACCTTATGTTGCTGCAAGTTATTGCGAAGCTAGCTCACACGATGCTGAAGAGAAAAGTTGATTCTGAAAATAGAGCCTTTAAAACCGATGGGAGGCTGAGTATATGTTTACTGAACCCGTGTGTCTCATTTGTGGAGCTAATGTGGCTGTAATTACAGAATTTAATCTAAGACGGCACTACGAGACAAAACATCAGGGTAACCTGAATGCAATGCAGAAGATACAGAAAACAGCATTATTAAATAAGAATCTGACACTTCAGCGGACGTTTTAACCCGTGCACAATCACAAAGTGATTTCAAGTGAAGCTGCTTTTATGGGAGACACAAATGCACCAGTTCACCTTGCCCCACTTTCCCTGTTGCCAAGTAATGTTAAACCAAGTCGTCACTACGGTGTTCCCAAATCGCACTTTGCTGATAAACTGAGCGCACTGCGCACTGAGTTTGCACGCCGCTTTGGTGACTTTGAAGAACAAAAAGTCCGTCTACATGCGGCTCGAACCTTGTGCATGTTTGGTAGCACATATCTGTGTGAGAAGCTCTTCTCAGTGATAAAGACTAACAAAACAGCACACAGGAGTCGCCTCACTGATGAGCACCTGCAATCCATCCTGAGAATCTCCACAACACAGAACCTCACAGCAAACAGAAACGAACCTGTGGCCAAAAAAAGATGCCAGGCGTCCAGCTCTAAAATGACATATGAGCAAAGACAACTGAATGATTTGATTTGTTATTGCTGAAAGGAACACATTTTATTTATATTTCCAGGTTTTGTTATGCAGCATGTTCATATTTGAATTTGTATAATTTTGACAGGATATATTTTTATGGAGAGCAAAATCTTTTGGGATATTTAAAATCTAAGTTTATTTTTTATATAAAATTACATAAGAGTAAAGAAATGTGAATGTTTGTTCTTTTAACGTTTACTTTATTTCTAACTTGTATAATTTAGACAGGATATATTTTTATGGAGAGCAAAATATTATAAGTTGTTTAAGGTTTGAGTTGATTTATTCACGAATAATATTCCTGTCTGTTTTACCATTCCTACCAAAGATATTTCTGTCGACTAAATAAAAATTCCTTCTATTTAAAATTTAAATAGAACTTGAACAAATACGATAGTTCATAATATCCACGCAGACTTGCACGTAAGAGCGGGAGTCATCTGTTTTAACAAGCAGCGTATTGCACTGATACGAAATAGCTGTGTGTGTATATATGTAGATATGTATGTTGTAAGAAGAGGAGACCAGAGACGTAGAAAGGTTTGGGGCAGCCACCCATTTAATTCGGTTTCCCGGCTGCAAAAGTCTTTGAGGCATAATTAAACAGTTGTTACACAACAGAGTCCAAAACAGAACTGCCTGCCTAAGCAAAGGCAGTGAGCTTTATAGCACAGAGGGCGGAAATGATGTCGCCCTCTGGGCGGAACTGGAAGTGACATCATCCTTGGGGCCGGAACCGAAGTGACCTCATTCTTGGGGCCGGAACCGGAAGTGATGTGTCCTTCCTGGAAATGGCGGCTCCTGGTGGGGATTTCCGGGGAAGACCTGCAGAGAACTCAGAAAGAGCGTCAGTGCACCCCGCCCCCCCCTGGGCAGATGTATAAACAGTATTTCCTAAGCCCTTCAGCTGCTTCCCATGCACACGCAGTGGACAAGACTCCCCTCAGCCCAGACCCCCGGGTCGGGCGACCTGCACCGAGAGGTCGTGGGCCCGGGAGAGGGCATCGGCGTTGGCATGAAGAGACCCCTGTCGATGAGCGGCGTATACTTGTACTGCTGCAGGTCAAGAAACCACCTCGTGACCCGTGGATTGACTCCCTGTGAAGGGCCATCCACTTCAGAGGTGCATGATCCGTCACCAGAGTGAACACGCGACCCAAGAGGTAGTACCGCAGCTGAGTTACCGCCCATTTGATCGCCAGAGCCTCTTTCTCCACCGCCGCACCTGGTCTCCCTGTCCAACAGTTTCCGGCTCAGGTACATAACGGGGTGTTCAACACCGTCCGACGCTTTGGCTCAACACGGCACCCAAGCCTGTGTCCGGCGTCCGCCTGGAGGATAAAAGGAGAGAGAAGTTAGGGGAGATCAAGATAGGTGCTGAAGTCAGAGCCCTTTTTAAGTCACTGAATGCAGCCCCCGCTTTATCAGACCATACCACCGTATTAGGAGCTCTTTTCTTTGTCAAATCGGTCAAGGGCGCCGCTCTCTCGGAGAAGCGAGGCACAAACCGGCGGTAGTACCCGGCCAAACCGAGAAAGGATTGGACTTGCCGCTTGGTTTTGGACGGGCCAGGCCATTATGGCTTGCAACTTGGAACACTGTGGCCTCACAGTACCCGCCCACTAGGTAGCCCAAATATTTGGCTTCCCTCAATCCAAAGAAACATTTCTTGGGGTTGATTCGGAGCCCGGCCTCTCCCAGTGTCCGTAATACTGCTGTGACCTGCTGTATGTGTTCCTTCCAGGTGCTGGAATAGATGACACGCCATCCAGATAGGCAGCACAGAACGAGTTATGGGGCCGGAGCACTTTGTCCACCAGACGCTGAAAAGTCGCAGTCGCCCGTGTAACCCGAATGGAAGGACACGATACTGCCAGTGTCCGCTAGGAGTGCTAAACGCGTTTTTTTCCTTCGCGGACTCCGTTAAAGGAACCTGCCAGTACCCCTTTGTCATGTCAAGTGTAGTCAAGAATTTGGCTGGTCCCAGTCTCGAGGAGGTCATCCACGCGAGGCATGGGATAAGCATCAAATCGGGAAACTTGGTTAAGCCGACGGAAGTCATTGCAAAACCTCCAACTGCCGTCAGGCTTAGCAATCAAGACGATGGGACTGGACCAGGGACTACTACTTTCCTCGATTACTCCTAGTGCCAGCATTCGCTTGATTTCCAGTTCCACTTCTACTTTCTTTGCCTCCGGAGTCTGTAGGGTCGCCACGGACGATCACCCCGGTCAGTCAATATGTCATGCAATCAGAGAGGTCCGACCGGTTTTCACTTACCACCTCTGGGACAGAGCGGATAGCTGCTTGAGCTCTTGTTTCTGCCTGGGGATAGCTGCTCGCGAAATTAAGGGAACTTACTTCAGCGAAGAGAGAGCAGGGCTGTCCGGAGGAGGGATCGGGATCCCTCTCCTTCCACGGTTTCAGCAGGTTTACATGATATATTCGCTCAGTTGGTCGGCGATTGGGCTGTTTCACCAAATAGTCAACCAATCCCTTCCTTTCCTTAATTTCAGAGGGGCCTAGCCAATGGCGAGCAGTTTAGAGTGAGAAGTTGGTACCAATACCATGACGCGATCCCCCGGTTGGAACTCCCGGAGAGTCGTGCCACGGTCATAAAGGCGGGCCTGTGCTGATTGCCTCCTCTATATGACTTTTAGAATCGGTCTTATTGCATCAAATCTACGCGCAATTGGGCGATATATTCCAAAATATTAGTGGAGGGCTGTGCCTCCCCTTCCCAGCCCTCTTTAAAATATCCAATAAACCCGGGGTTGTCTTCCGTACAGTAATTCAAATGGAGAGAACCCGTAGAGGCTTGAGGAACTTCCCGATATGCAAAGAGGACAAGGGGAGGAGTTGGTCCCAATCCTCCCATCCTTGCTGACTACCTTACGTAGCATTTGCTTGAGAGTTTGATTAAATCTCTCCACTAGGCCATCGGTTTGAGGATGATACACCGAGGTCTTTAAATGCTTTATTTTCAGTAACTTGGCAGTCTCCTTGAACGCTTCCGAGGTAAAAGGCGTTCCTTGGTCCGTCAGGACTTCTCTAGGAATGCCTACTGAAAAGACTCCTACTAGTTCCCGTGCAATATTTTTGTGGTAGCCGAGCAACGGAACGGCTTCAGGGAATCGGGTAGCATAATCCACGAGGACGAGTATATATTTATATCCTCGGCTGAGGGTTCTAGGGTCCTACTATGTCAACCCCAATCCTATCAAAGGAACGCCAATAAGGGGAAGGGGAATCAGAGGAGCACGGTCCTCCTAGGAATTTGCCGCAGTTGACATTCCGGACAGGAAATGCAAAAGCGCGAACCTCCTCATTAATCCCGGCCAGAAAAACGGAGCTTAATTCGCTCTAATGTTTTATCGGAGCCGAGATGGCCTCCAAGAAGGTGGGAGTGTGCTAACTTCGCAAACCTGCGCCGGTAGGTCCGCTGGATTAGCAACAACTTCGGACCTTCCCTCATGTTCAGCGACCCGATACAACAAATCATTATCAACGACAAAGTGAGGTCCCTGTGGCATGGGCAAATGCGGCGTTGGCGCTAACGAGAACCACTGCATTCTTTATGTGTTTCAGAGAGTCGTCATTCCACTGTTCTCTCTTGAAAGAAGCCGCGTCGCTCTAAACTGAAAGTGCAACTCAGAGAGCGGGTCGGTCTGACCTCAAGGGCGGAGATTCCCCCGCTGCCGGGCGCTAGTGGATGACGTAGTAGCCAGCGACGGTCCGGGAGTGTCTTCGTCACTCTCTTGGCCTACCGCCCCACTCCCTGTCGGCTGATTACACGGTGTGGAAGCAACTTGAGATGAATCGTTGTCATCTATAACGAGGCCATAAGTTTTTCGGGGAATGCTTTCTAAACTACGCCGTTACTATCAGACCAGTCTCGCCCGAGGATTACGGGAAACGGAGGATCCGGATGCACCGCCACGGTAAGCTGTCGAAGGGTTCCTCCGAGACATACATAACACCGGGCGGTATTGTATGCGCGGATATCTCCGTATACATTTTAGACTGGTCTTCTTTTTAATCCACTGTTGCGGTAGAATAAAACGGCGAGCAACGACAGACACGCTACTGCCGGAATCGAACAGCGCTGTTATTTATGTCCATTAATAAGAAGCTCCCCGTATGTTTATCCGCCAGGGATTGCTAAGGGCACACAAACAACCCCGCCATTGTCCCCTACGGTCCGCCTTGTTCCCGACAGGTCAAGCCAGACGGCCCGGCGACTTCGAACAGGCTCTGGATTGCGTGGAAGGGACTGCTTTAGTAGGACATAGCTCCCGGTAGTCCACAGAGCGGCTGTTCTGCCTCCCAGGTTTCACAGCCGGCCTCTGGGTTTGCAAGGTTTGTAGCAGCTCGTCCATAGAATGGAATTAAGCCCCAGGCGGCTGGGCAAAATCCTGGGGTAGCTTTTAGCAGCAAAAACAGGCCACTTGCTGCACTATTTGTAGGGGTCAACTCAATGGCGTAGCCACTCACCCACCTGTTGCCAGAGAGCCATAGCCTGCTCTGACAGCCCTTTGTTTGGGTTAAACTCCCAGTTTATTATTTCTTCACCTGCCAGCCTGGGGACAACCCATCGCTAACAGGGACCTTGGTCCCGATGGGCAGCTCGGCTTTCCTGCCAAGGAGAGCATACTGAGCCACTCGGTGTGTTCCCCAGAAGCCAGCCCACGCCTGTGGGTCCCCTCTACCTTCTCCACGAGATGGGTGGTCAACCCGGTTATGCTCATGGAGCAGAGCCTGCACGCGCCCTTCCTGACCCTCCGCGCACTCCCTGCCCTGAAACTCGGCCCCGTACTCACCCACCTGGTTCCATGAAGTTCGTGTCCCGGTTCATCGGGGACACCATCCTGCCGACTACGCCACTGTAAGAAGAGGAGACCAGAGGCGAAAGGTTTGGGGCAGCCACCCGCTTAATCGGTTTCCGGCTGCAAAAGTCTTTGAGGCATAATTAAACAGTTGTTACACAACAGAGTCCAAAACAGAACTGCCTGCCTAAGCAAAGGCAGTGAGCTTTATAGCACAGAGGGCGGAAATGATGTCGCCCTCTGGGCCGGAACTGGAAGTGACATCATCCTTGGGGCCGGAACCGAAGTGACCTCATTCTTGGGGCCGGAACCGAAGTGATGTGTCCTTCCTGGAAATGGCGGCTCCTGGTGGGATTTCCCGGTAAGACCTGCAGAGAACTCAGAAAGAGCGTCAGTGCACCCCGCCCCCCCCTGGGCAGATGTATAAACAGTATTTCCTAAGCCCTTCAGCTGCTTCCCATGCACACGTGTGTGACAATGTATATGTATATATATGTTTATATATGTGTGTGTGTATGTATGTATGTATATATATATGTATTTGTGTGTATATATGTATGTGTGTATGTATATATGTATGTGTGTATGTATTTATGTGTGTGTGTATATGTATGTGTATATATGTAGATATATATATATGTATAGATATGTATATATATATATGTTTATGTGTGTGTGTGTAAATATATATATATATATATATATATATATATATATATATATATATGGCAACAACACTCATCACTCACAACAGTGACAAAACAATTACATTGACAATCATGTTACGTTATTTTCAAAATGTTTCCTTTTCTTTTTCATTGCTTCTTTAACACACTACTTCTCAGTGAAGCCTTGGTATTTTGCTAGTCTATACTAATAAAAGGCAAAGCCCTCACTGACTGACTGACTCACTCACTCACTGACTCATCACTAATTCTCCAAGTTCCCGTGTGGGTAGAAGGCTGAAATTTGGCAGGCTCATTCCTTACAGCTTACTTACAAAAGTTGGGCAGGTTTCATTTTGAAATTCTACGTGTAATGGTCATAACTGGAAGCTATTTTTCTCCATATAATGTAATGGAGTTGAGCTGGATGGCCGTGGGGGGCGGAGTTTCGTGTGACATCATCACGCCTCCTATGTAAGTACGTAGAGAACAAGGAAGACCTCCAAACAGCGCTGAACAAAAAACGCCATTTCAGAATTGAGAAGGCAGAAAAACATTATGAAGCAAGTGATGCATACAAGCGTATTCATAAATACAAGCATATTCATAAGTACAGCTACTGCGGAAACAAAGCACAGCGTGAACCGTAAGTTTATATTAAGTTTATAGACACACTCCTGCTGCCGTTTGTCATGCCTATGGCGAATGATGGTATTCGCGAGATACAAGTTTACTGAGAAGACACGAGGTATAAATGAGACTTTGGATCACTTTGTAACAGAGTTAAAATTGCTGTAGCAAGAAACGCTTAAGTGCCGGGTCTTAGCTAACATTAAATAAACACATCCTCCAAATACGAACCTGATTGCAAGAAATAATGACGATCAAATCCTTGATGACAGCAACACTCACAAAACAATTACTGTATATTGACAATCATGTTACTTTATTTTTAAAATGTTCCCTTTTCTTTTTCATAATTTCTTTAACACACTACTTCTCCGCTGCGAAACTTCTGTTACGGCTGCCTATTTGGCCAAAAATGATAATAATTGAACAATATGCCTGCTCCTGGAAAGAGACATCAACAGTCCAGCGCCGAGAAACGAAAGAAAAAAAAAAGCCCAAGATGAAGCCCGTGCATGTACCCAAATCTCTGGATTGCTCTGCCCATAGCAGTGATGCTCCCTGTAACTGTTGCCTCTGTGAGCGAAGTTTTTCTAAAATGAAGCTCATCAAAACGTACTTGCGCTCATCTATGGCACAAAAGCACATGAGTGGTCTGGCAGTTGTCAGCATCAACTCTGAATTAGCAAAGGCTTTATCATATGAAGAGCTCATTTACGACTTTGCCTCAAGAAAAAGCAGAAGTGTGCCTTTGTAAATTTTGAACTTTGGAAAGCTCCATTAGATGACAGTGTTAATTTTATTTCATTTTATTATTGTTTATTTTATTTATTATAAATGTTTTATTTAAAGTGTAATTTTAGTTTGTATTTTTTGCTGTAGAGCTACAATTGTAATTTATAAATGATACAATTTATTTATGTATTTACTTTTATTTGAATAAAGCTCTATTCTGGCCCCTATAGTAGGTGTTTTTTTTTATTATTTTATTTTTACTTCCGTAATATTTGGGGGAGGGGCACAAAAGTAAATTACATCGATTACATTGATGCACACTGAAAGCAAGCAAAATTAGATGCATTACAGAAAGCGGACTTTGTGGCTCCTACTGGGAATCATTGGACTTCCGTGACCGTTAGTAATTCTAATTACATCTAATTACAAAATGTTCAATGATCACACTGTTTTAGCCTAATGTACAAAATAATTTTGGCTAAGGTTACTCAGAGTTTAAAGATAAAGCTGGTCAAATTACCTTTTATGTTTCTGACTTATTTTTTTAAGGAGAAAAACTGCACTTTATGTTGAAATTTTGGTTATTATTATTTAAAGACAATGCCATTCTGAAAATGTGCTTAAAGTACTTAAAATACCACTTTATTTTTAAGTCTGCCCAATTTTATCCAGGGATGATATTTTTGTTTCTGTTTTGAATTGAAATGCAGTTTAAAAGCATTTTTTTTTCAGAAATTAAAAGAGCTTGAATTTACAATATTCATGTCCATGTCTATTATTTGATTCTGTCGCCCACTAAAACCCTTTTAAATTAAAAAAAAACATTTGCGATTTGGGGCAAATTTTCATGTGTGATTACATACGATTAATCAAGATTAATTATTACACAGCCTCAAATTAATTAGATTAATGTTTTTAATCGAGTCCCACCCCTAATATATATATGTAGATTTGTATATATACATATGTATATACAGTATATATGTAGATATATGTATATATATGTGTGTGTGTGTGTGTATATATGTGTGTATATATATATATATATATATATATGTATATGTATATGTATGTGTATATATATATATATGTTGTGTGTGTGTGTGTGTGTGTGTGTGTGTATGTATACCTGTGTGTGTGTGTGTGTATATATATATTTGTGTATAAATATACACAATTATATATTACTTTTTCACACAGGGCCATGTAGGTTTGGATTTTTTTCTCCTAAATAATAAAAACCATAATTTTAAAAACTGCATTTTGTGTTTACTTGTGTTATATTTGACTAATGGTTAAATGTGTTTGATGATCAGAAACATTTTGTGTGACAAACATGCAAAAGAATAAGAAATCCAGAAGGGGACAAATAGTTTCTCACACCACTGTATATATATGTCTATATTTGTATATGTGTATATATGTATATATGTGTGTGTGTGTGTGTATATATATGTTTATATGTGTGTGTATATGTGTGTGTATATATATATATATATATATATATATATATATGCCAGCAACACTCATGTCAATGACAACACAATTACATTGTCAATCATGTTACGTTATTATTAAAATGTTTCCTTTTCTTTTTCATTACTTCTTTAACACACTACTTCTCGGTATTTTGCTAGTTATACCATAAAATGCACAGTGTAATAGTAAACTAAATGTAAAAACGTTGAATAACAGTGAGACAAACACCCAGGCTCCCTGATTAGCTGCACGTGAGCTTGTTCTCTCTCTCTCTCTCTCTCTCGCTTTCTCTCTCTCGCTCTCTCCTGCACCGGCTTTCTCTTCCTGGTTCCTGCCTTCTTCTGCAACCTTCTGTTCTTTCCTGTTCTCTTCTTTTTCCCTTTAGCTCTCGCTTCTATTTATGAAGAGGCCTGGTAGTCATGGAAATCAGCAGCTCCTGGGAACAATTACGGATGCGGACTGCTTCTCATCTGTGCACAAACTCCTCGGGAACCACTTTGGCCACACACCACCACGCCCCCTCGCTAAGCTGCGAGTGCAGTGATTATTTATTAAAACTGGCCCTTTTGATGGGAGCTGTGGACCTGCTATACCACAGGAGGAAGCTGGGTTGAGAGGAGGTTACTGTTTTGAGGGAGAGTCCCTCTGTGTGATGCACCGAGAACAATGTACAGTAAAGGGAGAGACTGATCACGTGCAGAAATCATCGGTGTGTACGAACCGGAAGGGAAATGAAATAGAGCACAAAGAGTTCACAATGAATGCACAGGGAGAGACTGAACACGTGCGGAAATCATCAGCGCATAAGAAACGGAAGGGAAACTGGTTGGCTTGTTCGTCAACCGAGTGTGTTGTCGTGAACAGATACAAAAGTTTGGCAAACTTTTTGGTCTTAACCCGATTTGTACAGCTTCAGAGATGTTCGTGAACCGAGGTTCCACTGTATATCCTAACACAGGGTCACGGGGGTCCGCTGGAGCCAGTCCCAGCCAAGACAGGGTGCAAGGCAGGAACAAACCCTGGGGAGGGCGCTAGCCCACCTCAGGGCACACACACACCCACACACCAAGCACATACTAGGGACAATTTAGGATTGCAAATGCACCTAACCTGCATGTCTTTGGACTGTGGGAGGAAACCGGAGCACTTGGAGGAAACCCATTTGCACGAGAAAAACATGCAAATTCCACGCAGTGAGGACCCGGGAAGCAAGCCCAGGTCTCCTTACTGCGAGGCAGCAGCGCTACCACTGCACCACTGTGCCACCCACACTGTCAGTAACATCTCAACTCAATTCTAAAGGCTGTGTACAATAAGTATATTGGTATTCCCTTTGGTAAGCTAAGCCTAAACATCAAAGCATAATTACTGAATCATTTCCTGTTGAAGATACAGTATGTTATAAATGATACCGTAATAGATTAAGGGTTTTCTGTGTTATGAACAAGGTGAAAGTAAGACTGGAATTTTTGATAAAGAAAGTGTTCCAAGATGAGGTATTTCTTCAAGAATAATTCAAATCTGACTTAATAATAAATGGGTAGAGTGTCTTCGTTAAAGATATTTACTGTGGGGATGGTTAGTAATGTCTAGTAAGTATTTCAACAGATTAGATGGAAGTGTGGACAGATGCTAGATTTAATTTATTTTAAATTGTACTGTTACATGTTTGGCTATTATTCTATAATTACTAAGGTGGTATGCACAACAATGGCATGATACCGTCTAGCAGAAGATATTGGAAGCTCATTACTCAATCTGAGCCTACGTTGAATGGTTTATTATTCAAGAAATCCACAAGTATATTGATAGGCATTGGAAATGGATCTGTGCTATTCACTTCTGTTTTTCAAGTCTTGATAAGTTGTCAGCATCCATGGCATATTTAACATCAACTCTGAATTGGATCACAATATAGCACCAGCATTAGGATCCTGCTTTGGACAGCTACGCCACAGTGGTTACTCCTCACAATTGGTTATCAGTTGTAAGAACAAGTGATGTGATATTATCATTAACTATGTTCCCATAGAATGAACTTGTAGTTTTTAATAATAGTTCAATAATTGTTAACACACTTTTCTGCCAACAGGTCATTTCTAACAAATTGAATTGAGTATTTTGCTACACACCTGTAAGTGCAAATGTTGCAGCCATATTAACTACATCAGATTGATTCATTTATGTACAGTACAATAATTTCAAGACAAATTCTCAATATAAGAATCCAAAGAGTAGTCAAAAGAGATTAAAAAAAGTAAAAAGAAATCCAATAAATCATAATAAGCATCGGAGAAACACAGAAAACTCCTAAATACATTCAAATAAATGTGGTTAACCCTCACTTTAATAGTGCTGAGAGCAATTCCTGGTGGTGATGGGCAGGTGGTCCCTCCACTTAGGGAATCACCCTTAAAACACAGGACACATAACAAGGGCTTAGAGAAAAAGCAAGGACCAATGTGAATAATTAACAAAAGTAACATTAACATACTGTAAATAAATAATTAAAAAAAAAATAGTAGAGGTACATGGTGAAAATTTTGTCTCACAGTTTTTCACAACATTTCAAGAATCAGCATACAATTTATCTGCTAAAGTAGAAAAGATAAGTTGTATCATTTCCATTGCTTACATCAACAAACATTTTAAAGCATTGAAATTTTTTACATAAAACCATTCAGTTGAAACCCTGGCTGTTGAGAAGTGTAGGTCCAGTATATGAGATGACAAAGTGTTACACATTTTGGAGTGAATTTAAGGTCCATATTATTAATTCAATTACAAAATCATTGATCTTCCTGAAAAAAATATTAGTTATTAAGCATAATAAATTACATTCTCAACCATACTGTTAAGTTTCTTTTAAACACTATTAGAAATGACAAGTTATTTAGTGGCCTCACTTTTTCAACTGTGTCATGTAATTTTATGTGTCTTTTCAAATGCTTTAAAATAAACTTTATTATCTTTAAAAAGCCTTTTATTTACAATTGCAAGACATAGTAACTTATAGCTTAAAGTTGGTTAGCCTGTGTTTAAAAAGAAAAAGTGAGACAAGATATGAGGAATGTTGGAGTTTCAGTAGTGATACCTGATTTAATGGCTGTGGTATTTTAGGCAAAATTAAATAAAAAAAAAACAGGAAAAAGAAAAAGTGCTTGTAGAAGGGATTTCCATCTTTACCCAACATTTGTGCTTCAAATGATGCTCAATTCCTGTGCCTTTTTTTCCAATTATCCTTACTAACTTGAATGTACAGGAAGGCAATGCAGAGTAATTTCATGTTTTTTCTTTGGGTGGTTTCTCTGTTAATAACTATTTAAAGTCTTTTCCCTTTGCTCAGTGCATCTTCAAATGAGTTCCTGAAAGAAGCTAATCATACTTCAGTTCTTTACAGTGTTCTTCCTTCCTTTAGCTCAGCCCTAGAGGCAGGAATCTTGCCGTGAAGTTGTGTATCTTGAAGAGGGCTTTAACACCAGACTGCTGATTAGGCTGTTTTCCCTCGTATTGACGATACTCCTTTCCTTAATTTTTGAATTTAAAGCATTTGCTGTGTCTGCCTGCTCAGGTGTGAGGTTGTTGATTCTTTCAGGCTCCAGGGTATAGCATAGTGTCACTGTTTTAGTTTTAATTTTATTTACAGAAAAGTCACACCCTAGTAGAACCTATTATGGTGGTTTTATGCTGTGGATACTGGTAAGCCTGCCCTGGTCCTTTAGATCTTGTTGCAATGTAAGCAACAATAGTTCTGTTAGTCCTCAGTCCTGTCAGTGCTTTTACCCAGTGCTCATTTAATTTTACTAGCTCACACCAAAGGTTTTTTTGTAGGGCCAGTTTTTCCAGTTGTGGGAAATTAGGGGTTATAATGGCCAGTTTCACCACACTAGTATCTGTGTGTTTAGGGAAGTGAGACCTCCTCCTCTTGCTGCTAGATTCTAGCTCTTTTCGAAATGTTTCCTTTTCCAGCACATTTGTATTTGTTATTTCAGTGTGATGCCATAGCTGGACAGTATTTCTTTATGTACTATTTTATAATCAGCGGTGTAACACTCATCCAATTTATTTTAAGCCTGTAAGGTATTGCCAGTCAAGTAAGGAACTAATACAGTATATGGACCCAGAAATCAAGTTATGTGTCTTATTGTGCTCTTTTTGTCTTGGAGGTGCAAGTTCCTATGCTAGGATAAGTCTAATGCTTTTGCATGGGTGAGCATGGATTGCTGGTTGGCTGTGTGGAGCTGGAGTTGCTATATCTCTTTGCCTGGTTGTTATATAAAGACTTAACAATGTTTTAAAGATTTGTTATTTCCTACATCTTCTAGTAAACCTACCAACTATGTTACTATAAAAGAAATGAGATAATGAGTAGGGCATATTGGGGTCCCCACTAGAATGTCCTGTTTAATTGCTGTGATATTTCAGGTGAAGGTAAGGAAAAAAGTTGGGGATTGGAAAGTTGCTGTTATGAGGAGGAGAAGGGACTTCTGTTTTAACTGGGCACTTGTGATCCCAATGGCGCTATCTTTTAACCTTATTAACCAAAAGGGATAAGCTGGAGATGGAAGTAAAGATCCAGAACGGAAGTGATATCAGGTTTCTTCTTTAAATAAGAGTGGAAGTAGTGCTCCTTGGTGCACCAACAAATTAGTTCCCAAGAGACTTGTCATGCTTCTGTTACTCTTATACCTAGATGAACAACAATGAATACTTGCACACTTACATTTGGTAGCTTTATCTTATTTTAGCCTAAATTCATTGTGATCTACATCTCTCCCCTCCATGTTTGTGAAAGTGACAAGCCCTGCGGCTAGTTGTTTGTAAGTCAGTTTGCATGGTGTGAAAGGCTCTCAGCTATAGATTTTCCACTTTGCAGGTTTCTCACCCTTTTATATATATATATATTTCTGTTCAAAATATTAAATCATATTGGGAATGTGGAGAAGGGTAACACCCAGTACAATATAAAATAAAAAAAAAGGCTATAAACAATTGGTAGAACAACAGGCAACTTACATCAAGCAGATTGTGTGTGAGATAAATAAGAGAGAAAAGCACTCAACCTAGGCAAAGATAAATTAACGCAAAGTGCAATACATTTCTGTATGACATCATAAGAATATTGTAATGTCATACATCATAAATCATACTGAACAGGTGGAGCAATATCACCAGTCAACTTCAAGAGATAATTCCAATGAATGCCCAGTGAAGCAAGCAAATATTTAAGGTGGATTACTTTTTGCTTCCTATAGTACTAACATTTACACATTTTACATTTACATTCGTCTAACAGAAGCACAGGACCTCATAAGTGTGTCCATATATATACAGTTGCATATAGCTGCTGACCCACACACTGACTACCCTGTATGCAAGCAATAAGGATTTGAACTTAATGTGTGGCACTACTGGAAATCAGCATAGTGGTCTGAAGAGAGGAGTGATGTGCCTGCCTCAGCTCGGTGAACACCAGACTTGCCACTGCATCTTGAATCATTTGTTACAACATGGTGACAGATGCCTCTTACTAGCAGAGAACTGTAGCATCTAGATGTGACAAGACCAAAGCCTGGACCAGGGGTTGTGTTACATATTCTGTCAGATATGGTTTGATCTTGTTGAACAGAGTGAATCTTCAAGTCCAAGAAACCATAGCAACATGGTCCCTGAAGGACTGCTGCTCATGAATCACACCACTCAAGGGTTTCATGCTTACTTGTTAGCAGTTGTGCCAAGCTGAACAGAAGTGGGTTGCTGAATAGATGGATGAACTGGGATAACAAGATGGCCCTTGTTGCCAGGTTGAGCTGGGGATGGTGTTCCTTCATCCAGTCTGCAATATCAGTGAGACATGCAGAGATTCTAGTAGATACTTTTTGGTCCTCTGGAGGGAATGAATGGTACAGCTTTGTATCCTCAGCATATCACTAATAGCAGAAACCATGGGGCTGGATGATAGGACCTAGTGAGAACATGAATAGGAAGAAGAGTAGAGGGCCCAGCACTGATCCTTGGGACACCACAGTGCTTGCCTGGTGCACCCCTGATATCTCTCCACTTGGGGGCAGTCTCATAGATGCCAAGGTCAGAGAGTGTGGCAAAGAGGAAGATCTGGTGTTTGACCCTGTCAAAGGCAGAGGACTATAAATATAAATTCTCAGTGATGAATACTTTTCTCTAGTTGACCTGTCAAATTATGCTTTTGCTCTATTTAACATGTCACTTTTTATTTTACTTCTGTTCTGCTGATGCACATTACTTCTGATGCACTTTACTTCAGGCAAAGGAATCACACACACACAAACTGAATACCATAGCCATGGGCTGAAGTCTTCTAATAATGAGGAACAATGCAGAGCAAACATTTCTTGATTTTTTTTAATAACACCAGTAGAAAGGTTGCATCAGTTAAATCTTAAAAGAGCAGTAGAGATACAAGCTTAACCTCCTATGTTTTGATTTTCTCAGGAAACCCAATGCTAAAGTCCTAAAATCTACATTATATTTTTAGTCATTCCTATTTTTAACATTACAATACATTGTAATGTCTGTTACAGAATATGTTGTGTGTTGGTATTTATATAGCTTCATGAATGTGACAGACTAATATTAAACCAGTGTTTGTGCTATATATTTTTATGGTTATTGCTTCCAATATTAGGATATTTTGAGACAATAACCGTTTTTGCACTTTCACTTCCCAGTTAATTTTTATAACTGAAGATGATTATCAATTTTGTGTGCAAAATGACTAAATGAGTTTACAAATAATTGAAGCAAACAAAATATATTTAAATTTCAGCATGACAGGCTTCAAACTGTTGCAGTTATTTTTCAAATGAAATTGAAACATGCATTTGTAACTACGTGACTATGCAGAAAAATCATTGTAATGTAAAATCTGACATAGCAAGATAATGCTGTGTAATGTATTTATTTTAGTACTTTATTGTACAGTATGTCACAAAGATGATTAATTCATTTTTCTTTATTCCTCTCAATAAACCAAACAAACATATAATAAATTATCTTATAGTAGCTATTTAATCAAATTGGTCTAAGAAGTGTCATTGTGTAGCAAATATGTGGAATTTATTGTTGAACTAATCTTTAATGGAGACTTAATTTTTATTTTGTTAGTTGCATAACCCAGGGAATACCTGTAAAAGCCTTTTTCATCTTCAAGACTTTTTGAAAATGTTCCTTAGATTGGTTATGAGTTTTCTGCCATTGATAAGCATATCTGTCCATACAGTGTGTCAGTGCCTCACTTAAATAACAAATCACTAAGTTTACCTCTTTTTGTTGCACATTGTTTATTTATTTATTCTTCATTTTAAAATTACTCCTACGTGTATGAAAAGTATCCTGTACTACTTGAACATAGACAGACTACATGGCCCAGTTAAAGAAAAATATTGGGCTCTAGTGTTATTTATAGTTGTTAATGCTATGGTTTTATAACAATGTCCAAGGTCCAAAGCTGAATAACAAAGTTACCTAATATACATTATTAAAATATTTAATGAAACATATGTATACTGTAGGCTTTGTATGTATTTATTATATTCACACTACCTCTTCTCCCCAACTTTGCCAAGAAGAGTGATAAAATGTACATTGCATACGTAAAATAAATATAAAACAGATGTATTTCTTTTGACATCCTCATTGTCACAGAAAGGTTTATTTTTTTGTATTATTTAGCATCTAGTTAGCCAATGTTAGATGGTTGAGTCCTCTTTGCATCACAGGCATAGAGTCTGCCAGTGAAAGCCGGCTTAGCTGCAGAACAGAGAACATTGACTCCACCCAGAGGTGTTTGGTGTGCTGCTCTTCCTCCTTCACATCTTCCCCTACCCCTCTTGTTAGTGTACAGCATTAATTCTTAAAACTTTTTGTTTTGCGGTGCCCCTACAAGGAACGAAAATGTGTCATGATACCCCTTTAGATTTTTTGTCTTGAATGTGTTTTCTAGATTCTAGAAGATGCTCAAACTTATCCTTTGGGAATGAAACATTATTTCAGAGGGAAGAAAAACAAAATAAATAACTAAAAACATGATAAGAAAAAACACTTTAATTTTGTAACATAAAATAATCATTTTAGATTTACACCAATCGGCTGCAAAAACACTGACAGGTGCAGAGTATAACATTGATTATCTTGTTAGAGTGAAACTCGTCAAGGGGAGAGATATATTAGACAGAAAGTGAACAGTCAGCTCTTGAAGGTGATGTGTTGGAGGCAGAATAAATGGGCAAGCATAAGAATCTGAGTGGCTATGACAAGGTACAAATTGTTGCTTCTAGATGACTGGGCCAGAATATCTCTAAAACGATGTTGTGGGGGTGTCCCTGGTGTGAAGTGGTTAATACCTACCAAAAGTGGTCCAAGGAAGGAAAACTGGTGAACCAGCGAAAGGATCATTGGTGCCCAAGAGTCATTGATGTGAGAGGGGAGCAAAGGCTAGCCCATCTGGACTGATACCACAGAAGATCTACTGTAGCACAATTTGCTGATAAGCTTAATGCTGACCATGAGAGAAAGTCGTCCGAGCACACAGTGTATCAAATCCTGCTGCGTGTGGGGCTGGGAGAGGTCAGAATGCCAATGCTCGCCTCTCTTCACCTCTGTCCACTGCAGAAAAGAACCTGCAATGAACATGTGAGCATCAGATATGGACCATGGATCAACTGAAGAGGGTGACCTGGTCTGATGAATCATGTTTTACTTTAGATCATGTGTACATCCAGTTGAGTGTGTGTTGTTTATCTGTGGAATAGATGGCAACATGATGCATTATGGGAAGAAGGCAAGCTGGCAGAGGGCAGTGTTATACCCTGTTGGGAAACCTTGGGCCCTTGTATTCATGTGGATGTTACTTTGACATGTACCACCTATTAAAAATTGTTACAAAACATGTATTATCCTTCATGTCTACAGTATTCCTTGATGATATTGGCCTCTTACAGCAGGAAAATGTGCCCTGCCACACTGCAAAAAACTGTTCATGAATGGGTTGAGGAATAAGACAAAGAGATCAAGGTGTTGACTTGGCCACCAAATTCCCCATCTCTCATTCTGATAGAGCATCTTTGGGATATGTTGGAAAAATAAGTCCTGTCCATGAAGGCTCTGCCCTGCAGCTTACACGACCTGAATGATCTACTGCCATTGTCTTGGTGCCATGAGCCACAGAACATCTTCAGACGACTTATTGTGTCCATGGCACAAAGGATCAGCTTTTTTGGCAATAATATTATGCAGGTGGTTTTAATGTTATGGATGATTGGTGTACGTATAGAACATTACATATATTCACTGACGAAAGGAGAAAATAAAAAGAATGTCTCATTTTGTACAGACTTCGGTACAGTGCAGGCTTGTTTTTTGTACAAGTGGCCTGTTTGCCATTAAAAATGATGTGAAAATGTTTTCTGCAGCTACTTTTGTCACATTGCCTGTGAAAGGCTCACTAGTCACAATACCAGTTATACTGTCTTTCTGGCAATCAAGTGTGATCTTTTTCCAAAAATGAAATAGTATCAAGTATGTGTATTTATTACTTAGCAGCATTTATTCTTGCATTTGATTTCTCATTCTGCGGTGTCTGAAAACTTTGAGAGAGAACTTCTGTCCACTATTTGTCTTTTCAAATATTCTCCCTTCCATTTGTCTAATTCATTCTGGCTGTGTACTTTGTATTCTGCAGTGTGTGAGAAACAATGTAATGCCAATTCAAGTGAGTTTGTAATCATTTTTGTGTTAACTGTGATAACCAGAGCTCTGACAGTTTTCAGATTTGTTTTTTCTTTTTTTTAATTATACATAGTGAAACAATGTGAATAATTTTAAGTGTGACATTTTTTCATTGATAATTATTTTATAGTCATCTGATAAAGGCAGACGGCAATTCACATCTGGGAAATGGTGTTTAGTAATGTTGATAGCAGTGACATGAGAGGACTTGTTGATTTTAGAAAGGATATACAAATGCAGTCAAGCACGAGCTATAGGAGAGAGAGGCGATTGGTACCCGTTGATCAATCTTCATTGGCATTGCTTGTGGTGGCAATGTGGGTCTTTCATGTAAAAGAAAAAAGAAACAAAGAAATATCATCAAACATGTTTTCTGAATTGAATTTCAGAAAATACTGTCATTTAAAGTGCAGCAATTTAGAAAAAGTCAAGGAAGGACAGTAGCGTGACATTGTTGAAATAACTAAAGATTTAAAAACACATCCTTAGTTAGCATCACCTGTGTGTGCTTCAAGTTGTACATTTTTAAATATCTCTACTCCTCTCGTGGTGGCCCTTCAAGGAACTCATGGTGCCCTTGTGCGCTGTTTGAGATCAGCTGCAGTAGAGAGCTATCACCCTGCAGAGGGATGGGGCTGCACGATACATGAGACTGACATCTCAGCAGGTTACATCATGCAATCATTCACCTAAAAAGGTCTTTATTTCTGTGAGATAGGAGACTTACAGTATGTATGATCACAGCTGTGAAATTGTGTTTTCGTTGTAATTAAACTGGCTTTAGAAAGCGACTCTGCATCCTGATAAGTGGTATAATTTTATCTTGGGGAGGCACGATTATGCAGAGGTTAGCTTAGTTCAGGTCACATTTTTGGCCATAATAATCAATCCAACAAATAATTGGCAGAATCTTCCCTAGCCCTCTGGGACAATTAAAAGACCACTGCACAATTATAATCCACACAAAATTAGTACACTTTCTACCTTGCATATTGACTTAAGTTCATTTCACTGTGTTTGACTCAAAATTCCCAATACAAGGTGAAGCAAATTCAGCATGGTTCAGTAATTACTATTAAGAGCACAGTTTCCTGTGGCAAATTTATGGATACCATGATGGTGAAAAAGTAACCTACACATAAACGATATCGTACTTATCCTTTAAAATACATTAAGTCATAAAACTCCACTCTTACCCAATTTGGAGATAAGCCGTAAACAATGACGGTAGCCCAACAGAGTTACTTTAGATTAAAATTAATAAATTCTTGCCAAATCCCAAAAAACCTGTGCACTATCTATATCTCACGCTATCCATAGGTGCTGGCTATGGGGATGCATTGGGTCAGTTGCTCCCCAGTTTTAAAATTGGATGTGGGGGTGATCCCCTAATCTTAGGGCAATGTTAGAGAAAAAGTTGCATTGAGTAAACAGAGTTGAAAAATAGAAATGCACAAAGTGCATTTGTCTGTATGCTATAAAGTTAAGTATGTACATGAGCTGTCAGCCTAATAGCCTCATAAATATAGAACTTTAATTCAGGTCCATAAATTGACTAATCCTGTTGTTATAACACAGCAAGTGATAACATTCCACAAAGCTTTTATAGTATACTAGCAAAATACCTGTGCTTCGCAGCGGAGAAGTAGTGTGTTAAAGAAGTTAAGAAAAAGAAAAGAAAACATTTTAAAAATAACGTAACATGATTGTCAATGTAATTGTTTTGTCACTGTTATGAGTGCTGCTGTCATATATATATATATATATATATATATATACATACACACACACATATACACATGTACATATATATATATATACACATATCAACATATATACATACATACATATATACATACACACACATACACACAACTTCCTGATTTCTTATTCTTTTGCCACACAAAATGTTTCTGATCATCAAACACATTTAACCATTAGTCAAATATAACACAAGTAAACACAAAATGCAGTTTTAAATGATGGTTTTTATTATTTAGGGGAAAAAAAATTTCAAACCTACATGGCCCTGTGTGAAAAAGTAATTGACCCCTGAAACTAATAACTGGTTGGGCCACCCTTAACAGCAATAACAGCAATCAAGCGTTTGCGATAACTTGCAATGAGTCTTTTACAGCGCTCTGGAGGACTTTTTGCCAACTCATCTTTGCAGAATTGTTGTAATTCAGCTTTATTTGAGGGTTTTCTAGCATAACCCCCTTTTTAAGGTCATGCCATAGCATCTCAATTGGATTCAGGTCAGGACTTTGACTAGGCCACTCCAAAGTCTTCATTTTGTTTTTCTTCAGCCATTCAGAGGTGGATTTGCTGGTATGTTTTGGGTCATTGTCCTGTTGCCGCACCCAAGATCGCTTCAGCTTGAGTTGACAAACAGATGGCCGGACATTCTCCTTCAGGATTTTTGGTAGACAGTAGAATTCATGGTTCCATCTATCACAGCAAGCCTTCCAGGTCCTGAAGCAGCAAAACAACCCCAGACCATCACACTACCACCACCATATTTTACTGTTGGTATGATGTTCTTTTTCTGAAATGCTGTGTTCCTTTTACGCCAGATGTAACAGGACATTTGCCTTCAAAAAGTTCAACTTTTGTCTCATCAGTCCACAAGGTATTTTCCCAAAAGTCTTGGCAATCATTGAGATGTTTCTTAGCAAAATTGAGACGAGCCCTAATGTTCTTTTTGCTTAACAGTGGTTTGCGTCTTGGAAATCTGCCATGCAGGCCGTTTTTGCCCAGTCTCTTTCTTATGGTGGAGTCGTGAACACTGACCTTAATTGAGGAAAGTGAGGCCTGCAGTTCTTTAGACGTTGTCCTGGGGTCTTTTGTGACCTCTCGGATGAGTCGTCTCTGCGCTCTTGGGGTAATTTTGGTCGGCCGGCCACTCCTGGGAAGGTTCACCACTGTTCCATGTTTTTGCCATTTGTGGATAATGGCTCTCACTGTGGTTCGCTGGAGTCCCAAAGCTTTAGAAATGGCTTTATAACCTTTACCAGACTGATAGATCTCAATTACTTTTGTTCTCATTTGTTCCTGAATTTCTTTGGATCTTGGCATGATGTCTAGCTTTTGAGGTGCTTTTGGTCTACTTCTCTGTGTCAGGCAGCTCCTATTTAAGTGATTTCTTGATTGAAACAGGTGTGGCAGTAATCAGGCCTGGGGTGGCTACGGAAATTGAACTCAGGTGTGATACACCACAGTTAGGTTATTTTTTAACAAGGGGGCAATTACTTTTTCACACAGGGCCATGTAGGTTTGGATTTTTTTTCTCCCTAAATAATAAAAACCATCATTTAAAACTGCATTTTGTATTTACTTGTGTTATATTTGACTAATGGTTAAATGTGTTTGATGATCAGAAACATTTTGTGTGACAAACATGCAAAAGAATAAGAAATCAGGAAGGGGCAAATAGTTTTTCACATATATACATATGTATATATACAGACACATATCTACATATATATACATATCTACATATATATACACATACATACATATATACATATATATATCTATACTAATAAAAGGCAAAGCCCTCACTCACTCACTCACTCACTCATCAGTAATTGTCCAACTTCCCGTGTAGGTAGAAGGCTGAAATTTGGCAGGCTTATTCCTTACAGTTTACTTACAAAAGTTGGGCAGGTTTCATTTCGAAATTCTATGCGTAAGGGTCATAACTGGAAGCTATTTTTCTCCATATAATGTAATGGAGTTGAGTTGGAGATGGCCGTGGGGGGCGGAGTTTCGTGTGACATCATCACGCCTCCTACGTAAGTACGTAGAGAACAAGGAAGAACTCCAAACAGCGATGAGCACAAAACGCCATTTCACAATTGAGAAGGCAGAAAAAAAATAATGAAGCAAATGATGCATACAAGCATATTCATAAGTACAGCTACTGCGGAAACAAAGCACGGCGTGAACCGTAAGTTTATATTAAATTAAGTTCATAGACAGGGTGCCACTAGCGTTTGTAATTTAGTGCCTGCCCATATAAGGCCGTCCATCAGCGGCAATCCAATACAAACACTGCCGGTAAATATTCACGGGTGAAGGACTGTGCTTATGCAGAGGAAAATGAGATGGTCAGGGTGGTGTTTGGCACAAACTCATTGAAACTGCGAGAGAAACTTTTAAGTGCCGGGTCTTAGCTGACATTACACGAGATGGCACCAGCACAGCTGGGAACCTTCGATGCAAGAACACCAAGCGGCTCACGTGAACTGACGAGTGCACAGACAAAAGCAACAGTTCCAAACAGTGCTGAACAAAACCGAATTACACAATTGAGAAGGCAGCAAAAAAATATGAAGCGTCTGATACATACAATCATATTCATAAGTGCAGCTACTGCGGAAACAAAGCACACGGTGGAAAAAGTGAATGTCCTGCTAAAGGAAGACAGTGTAAAAAAAAAAAAACCCGTGCATGCAGTTTGTCACATCTCAGATAAAGAGGAAGACGAGCTGTTTATTGATGCAGTAAGGAACTAATCGATGAATGAAACCTCTTATCTTTACAACGATTGACAAACACGGAATGTAACTTGAACACAACACATCGTACAAATACGACCCTGATTGAAACAAATAATGATAATCAAATCCTTGATGACAGCAACATTCAATAACACTCACAAAACAATTACTGTATATTGACAATCATGTTACGCTATTTTTAAAATGTTCCCTTTTCTTTTTCATAACTTTTACTTCTCCACTGCGATACGCGGGTATATATATAAATGTATATATATACCCCGATCTACAGTACATACTCGCATAGACAAGCCACACGCTGTGGCTAATTGTAGAGTCTTCGCCTAACGCCGACATTCGAGGTTCGATTCCCGAGAGGGATGTACTGACTATATACGCAGCTGCCGATTCATTTTACCTTCGATCTCCTTGGTTTGGGACGTATGAAAAATATTAGGTTAACGCAGAATCATGTTACGCTATTTTAAAATTTTCCCTTTCTTAGCACAAGCACAGCTGAGAAGCTTCGATGCATGTACTCCATAAAGTGTTAAAAAAATAACGCATTTAATCACACTTTCAATTCCAAGCAAATGGGAACTTTTGTCAATGCATGATTTTCTGGTACATCCATTACACTGATGCACACATCACAGCTACAAAAATGTTAGAGTCAGAATAATGCGCGTTCCTACGACTGATCATTTCGACTACCCGAACGAGGCCTTGATAAAAGCATGGTTTTGTGCACACTGAAAAGCAAGCAAAATTAGATGCATTACAGAAAGCGGACTTTGTGGCTCTTACTGGGGATCATTGGACTTCCGTGACCGTTAGTAATTCTAATTACATCTAATTACAAAATGTTCAATGATCACACTGTTTTAGCCTAATGTACAAAATAATTTTGGCTAATGTTACTCAGAGTTTAAAGAGTAAGCTGGTCAAATTACCTTTTATGTTTCTGACTTATTTTTTTAAGAAGAAAACTGCACTTTATGTTGAAATTTTGGTTATTATTATTTAAAGACAATACTATTCTGAAAATGTACTTAAAGTACTTGAACTACCACTTTATTTTTAAGTCTGCCCTATTTTAACCAGGGGTGATATTTTTGTTTCTGTTTTGAATTCAAATGCAGTTTAAAAGCTTTTTTTTCAGAAATTAAAACAGCTTCAGTTTACAATATTCATGTCCATGTCTATTAGCCCCTTATCATTCGGGGTCATTTTTGCTAAATCGCTTGTAATTCGACCTCTCCAAATTAGAATCATTGCTGTTATTGAACTATCTGGAGTATAAACACATGTTTGGTCTCTTTGTAAAGGTAACATTCTCTAGTTTCACCCTTAGTAGTCAGAATCACTGTAGGTGTGACTGATCAAAAGTTATGCACATTAGAACTCACAAAAAAAACCGAATTTTTTTGTTCTCGTTTTTATATGAAAATAAAGGAAAATAAAGCTGCAGTAGGTAGGTGGGGACAGAAACACACTATGTACCAACAGAATAACTTGTTGACTACTCAAATTTCATTATTTTGAAAAGAATACCTGTAAAAATGACATTTTTACACCAGTTTTATGTGGGCATGCCCAGGGGCTTTTTAGAGGGACCATTATCCACATTTTGGAACATATGGAAAAAGTGTAATAACTTTTGAATGCTTCAACCCACATATATCAATAAGGGCTCTACTGAAAGCTTACACCTAAAGGAATCTATATCTACACACAGTGTCACTCTATTAGTTATGGAAATTCATGTTTCATAATAAAAACAATAAAAAATACACATTTCTATGTAAAAATAGTCAATACAAGTTATGGGCCAAAAATATATTTATATTTTTATTTTTTACTTTTTTTTATAAAATGCACACAAACTATATATATTTCTTTTACAAACTGTTACAACACAGCTCAGCGCTTTTCCATGTGCCACTTGATGGCAGCAATCACTAGCAAGCAGAAAGCACAAGGGCGTGGCACGTCGCTCTCTCCCATTATACCTCCCGTGTGCCGGTTGAATACTTTTGCAACGCGTACATGCATCTATTATTTAATCGAGCGTTTATTTACGTTTAAACTTCTACTTTTATTCATATTTAAACTGCGAAAAAACTTGGCGAAATCACAATAAACAACCACGCACCAACTCTGCAGACTGGCACAAATGCCACCTTCACGCAGCTCCGATCGTTTTGTTTACAAGTTAATATAGCAAGTTACATATCAAAATGCTCGGCTGCTCATTGGCTGTAAGTTTTGAGTGTCAGTCACAGTGTCCAATCAAACTGGTAGATTCTACCAGAGTTCAGAGCTATACGTCACCCTGCAAGCTTTCTGTGACACTGGTTGGCTATACGAGGTGCCAGTCAACCCCAGACCCGTCGTAATTGGCCAACTTAGGTGTCTTTCGAAAGCTAACACTTCCGTGTTTCATGCGGTAGCATGGTTATCGCCGACAGAAACAAATTACGTCTAATATGAGCAATATAAGTGAAAAAAAATTACTTAGGTGGTCTCAAGTTATGAAACGTTTTCTGGAGTTTTGTCCCTTTGAGAATATATCGTGTGTTTTGGACCTAAATCGCTTTACTGGATTATATTCGCTGGAGCCTTACGGACACAATGGGATCAATACTGCTCGGAAATATTGATGTTTGACTTGCAGGGGGTCTTCAAAGGTAGGCACAGTCAACTCTTAAAAGTATGTACTTCTCTGTAAAAAAGGCTTTAGTGTCAGTGCTGTGGTTGTTGTGTGTCAAAATGGTTTATACCATCGGAAAGACGAGACTTTGAAGTTTCATTTGATGGGTAGGGTGTCGAGATGCATGGCAGATGGGCATGCACACATTACTGTAACGTTTTTGAACCGCTGTTATGTCCCGGGACCGGTATGTGTGCGCATTAAGAGGCTATTATTTGATTCTGTCGCCCACTAAAACCCTTTTAAATTAAAAAAAAAAAAACATTTGCGATTTGGGGCAAATTTACGTGTGCGATTACATACGATTAATCAAGATTAATTCTTACACAGCCTCTAATTAATTGGATTAATTTTTTTAATCGAGTCCCACCCTCTAATATATATATATGTAGATATATATATGTAGATTTGTATATATATGTGTATATACAGTATGTATATATGTGTGTGTGTATATGTATATATATATAACTGTGTATATATGTGTATAGATGTGTGTGTGTATATATATATATATATATATATATATATATGTATATATATATATATATGTGTATATATATGTTTATATATGTGTCTGTGTGTGTGTGTGTGTGTGTATATATATATATGCCAGCAACACTCATGACAATGACTAAACAATTACATTGTCAATCATGTTACGTTATTATTAAAATGTTTCCTTTTCTTTTTACTTCTCCACTGCCAATCGCAGGTATTTTGCTATATATATATATATATATATATATATATATATATATATATATATATATATATATAGATATATATATATATATATATATACAGATATATATATATATATATATATATATATACAGATATATATATATATATACATATATATATATATATATATATATATATATATATACAGATATATATATATATATATATATACAGATATATATATATATATATATATATATACAGATATATAAATATATATATACAGATATATATATATATATATATAAATAGATGGATATGACAACAACACTCATATCAATGACAAAACAATTACATTAACAATCATCTTACGTTATTTTTAAAATGTTTGCTTTTCTTTTTCATAACTTCTTTAACACACTACTTTTCCGCTGCGAAGCGCAGTTATCTGCTAGTACTGTATATAGCAAAATCCCCGCGCTTCGCAGCAACGAAGAACTGCATTTAAATTTTTATTAAGAAGAAAAGAAAACCTTTTTAAACTGAGGGAAAATATACCAATAACTATCTGTTAAGGATCTCTTTGTATACCACATTGTCAGTTCAGCAGTCCGGTTGTAATATGACCAAGCTGTGCACTGAGATTACTTTTGAGAATGCAACGTACTGTATACTTTTGTCCAGGAGGAAAGCAATGTTGCCTCAAATCAATGGCAACCTTTTGTAGGGTGTGTCCCTGAGACTTATTAATTGTCATCGCGAAGCAGAGCCTTACTGGAAATTTGAGGCATTTCAATTGAAATGGGAGATCAGAGGGTATAACGGTGATGCCAGGAATACATTCAGAGTGTGGCGCTCTGCCGTGTTTTTTGTGTAGCTGCCTTCACACAGCTTCTCCGCTGCTTTATAAATGAACGCCATATAAGGCCATAGTTTTTCCTTGCTTTGCGGTTCTGTAATGTTTTATTGTTCATTTATTGCGATTCTTATAGTTATTGTGTAGCTATTCGAGACTTACTTTACTGTTCAGGTACCAATTTCCTTTATTTAATCCAGCGGCTTGTAATGTTATTTTTGTTAGTTTATTACGATTTTAGATATTTATTGATTCCCTTCTTTAGCTGACTGCCTGCTCATATAAGACGCTCCGCTGTTTTTTTGTGAAACAGCCTTTACACAGCTTCTCCACTGTTTTATAAACAAACGACATATAAAGCCGTCACCTTGTCAATTGTGTAATGCGTTTTTTGAACAGGTTTGATGCATGGAAGTGATCACTCGTACTGCGTTCAGTCAGTTCACGTGAGCTGCTCTCTTGTGTGATGTTGCGATGTCCACGGCTTTATTTAATATTAGCTAAGACCTGGCACTTAAAAGTTTCTGGCTGCACTCCGGTTGTAATATGACGAAGCGTAAGCTCACTCTTGAGAATGCAACTTATAGTTGTTCAGGAGAAAAGCAATCTTGCCTGAAATCAATGGCATCATTTTGTAGGGTCTGTCCCTGAGACTTATTACTTGTCATCGCGCAGCAGAGCCTTACTGTAAATTGGAGGCATCTGAATTGAAATGGGAGATCAGAGGGTATAAAGGGGATGCGAGGAATACATTGAGTGTGGAGAAACTCTAGAGACAGTGTGTGTATTAACTTGTGGATTTTTCTGTGAGTATTTGGTGGCAGCGTCGAAGTTGCTTCCGCAAGACCGCGTTAGCTGTGGAGCTCAACTCGGAGCATATTCTTTTCCTACCTTGTCAATTGTGTAATGCGTTTTTTGAACAGGTTTGATGCATGGAAGTGATCACTCGTACTGCGTTCAGTCAGTTCACGTGAGCTGCTCTCTTGTGTGATGTTGCGATGTCCACGGCTTTATTTAATGTTAGCTAAAACCCGGCACTTAAAAGTTTCTCGCTACAGCAATTTAACTCCGTTACAAAGTGATCCAAAGTCTCGTTTATACCTTGTGTCTTCTCATTAAACTTGTATCTCGCGAATAAAGTATTCGGCGTTTTTCTTCAGCGGTCTTTGGGAGCTCTTCCTTCTTTTCTACGTACTGCGGTCACAGTCAGTTCATGTGATTACGTGGGAGACGTGATGATGTCACACGCAGCTCCACCCCTACGGCCGTCGAGCTAATGTCCATTATAGTAAATGGAGAAAAATAGGTTCCAGTTATGACCATTACACGTAGAATTTCGAAATGAAACCTTCCCAACCTTTGTAAGTAAGCTGTAAGGAATGAGCCTGCCAAATTTCAGCCTTCTACCTACACGGGAAGTTGGAGAACTAGTGATGAGTGAGTGAGTGAGTGAGTGAGGGCTTTGCCTTTTATTAGTATAGATTCCACATAGTACCAGAGTAACACTTTGGTGCTTTACCAACACTGCTGTGCTTGCGAAACCCCCTGATTACTTGAGGGTATTTCTTACACTGATAACAGGCGAGGACAGACCAGATACTACTAGGACACATTGCTTCTACAGCATTACTGTTTAGAAAATCTGAAGCTGCGTGTGGCTTGAAACAACTAATTAAATGGAATTATGTCTTCTACAACAGATTCTTGTTTAAAATGCTAGAGTGTATACAACCCAATGAATTTTGAAAAGACATTAATGGATTCTAATAAAATCAGTGCTAATAAATTACAGGGTGGTCCAGATCTAATTATGCAGATCCAGATCATCTGGATGACTTTGATTTATGTGGGGACGATTCCAGTTGGGTGCGTAGACAATTCTTCATGTCATCAGTTTGCACACTTCTCGATGGTCTGGGATTTTTCAGGTTATTTTCTATGTAAAAAACTTAAGTTATAGCGTAATGAAAATTGCATAATTCGGTCTGGACCGCCCTATACTTGTGGCATCTGTGATGTTATACTGACAAACGTACCCAGAGGAAAAAAAAAATCAGATTCAGATAAGCAATACCACAATAGTGTAGGCATCAGACCAGATCATTGCGACTCCATACATGCATTGGCCTCGTTAATAAGCCTAAAGAGCCATCTGGAAGCAGTATACATTCCTGGAGGACAAAACAAAAGAGAAGATTCATTAAGCAGGGGCTTATTGCTACTGGAGTGGTTACAAAATCAAAACGGAACTAATATCAGTATTCCACAAAATGGGTGTACCACCTTAGACACTTGTTTGCAAACCAGGAAATTTCAGAAGAATCTCTTTGTTGCTGAAGAACACAACAAGAACAAACATTAGTGGTCAATTCTTTTTTCAAATCATGGACAGAAAGACTGGGTTATGTCACAGTTCCCAGTTCCATTTTTCCTGCTATGCTATGGAAAAGCATGGAAAAGTAGGCAAATGTTTTAAGATTGGACACATTCATTTCAGTAGAAACATCCAACAGGGATGGTAACTACACAATCATAGCAAATAGGGCTCAACTAATACATGCTGTAACAAACATAGGCAACAAACTAATCCTGGGGACCACACACTGACAGTATGCTGATTTAATGGTCACAAATGCTAACCAATGGGTTGGAATTTAAGTTTCTAGCCCTCAAGGGAGAATACACACACTATAATGCGCCAGCATAAAAAGTTAACGTTTATTTGTGGGCTTATTAAACCACTTGCAATGTTTCATGAATCAGTTGTGGAAATGGGAATGGTTAAAATTTTGGTTTACAAGCCAGTGTGCTAGCCAATTGGGTCATACAGCTTGTTACGTTTAAAAACATAACCAAATAGCTTACATTTTTGGTGCTAGACAAAAAAGTACAAAAATGTAGAGTTCATCAAAAACAATACAAATCCAGTAAAAGTATAATTATTTATACATTAATATGTCCTAAAATGTGATTTGATCTTCGAGCGCTGGTAAAAGACAAAAAAGAAATGCAAGATGTTTACATTTTCCTGTTTACTATCTTTGAGAAGAAGTAAACTACAGATGAATATATAATACATATTATTTCACATAAAATTATGTATTGGCAAGCAATAAAATCTGCTTTCCACACTGGTGTCTTGAGGAAGGCAGACATTTAAAGATTTAATATTAAAGTCTGGATTATTGTGAAAGCAAAAAATGAAATACTTTGGAAAGCAGTTTAGGATTTGTTAAGGAAGTATAACCCAAGCATATAGACTCAGGTTATCGGCTATGTTTTTCTACAGTTTTTGAATTCAAAAGCAAATCACAAATGAGGTGCTGTGTACAGAATCAACACCTCTTCCTTCCAGGACTTCCTCTGTTGGTTTCCTGTCACAACAGCCCTTGCTTCTCCTTTTTTACCGAACAATACCTGAGCTTTGATTAAACACACATACCTTATCTTTATTTATAGTGCAGTATTCACAAAGTGTTCTAGTATCTTATATAAAATGCCATTAGAAGTTTTCACAGTTATTTTTTTTAATTTCACATTAAAAATGTTTTAAACAACCACACAATAACCTCAAAGTATCTCATTTTATTATAGAGATTCACCAATTCTTGAATAATCTCTGTGTTTACAGGGATCTATGCCATGGTTTGATGTCTGCAGAACTGTGCATTTATTTGTGTACTTCAACTTCTTCCTTCTATGGTTTAAGTGTACTGTATATATGTTTCCGTATACCTGTATGTTTTTTTTACCTGGAAAAGTCACTTTTAGTATGATTTAATAGGTAGGTTATGATATTGTATTCTATCTAAGATGGAAAAAGTTCTTTACAGGTTAAGTAAATTTACTTCCCAGGTTTTTTTTACCAGCTTTTTTACCAGGTTTTAAAGTATATGTTTCATTATTATACAAGTATTATTTTATGCATTTTGGACTACCATTGCTACTTGAAACTGGATAATTTCCAAACTATAGATTATTAATTTACAAAAGTATTTCTAAGAGTGCATGCATAGCATATGTTGGTTACTGGAATTGTCTTGTGTGTGCCTATATTGTAGCCATCTGCTGGGGCCTCATTTATAAATCTTTGCTTGCATTCAAGCATGAACATATGCACACAACAAAAAAAGAAAATGGCAAAATGAAATCAAATTTATAAAACCTAGTGTATGCACATTTCTAAGCAATTCACCATTTATAAATCACAATCACTTTGTAAATATGCAAACCTGAGTGCTCCTCTAACACCGTCCTAAAATATCCATCAGCATGGAGCATGCTAATATATGTATAATATATAATACAAGTAATAGAGCACTGAATACACTTGACTTGAGCATTCATAGTTTTCATACTCTTTTTCTGTACATTTTGCATTTGTTTGCTCAGAGGTTTGATGTGCTTGCTGCTTCTTGAGCAGCTCTTCTTTTCTCCACCCTAGTGATCTTTTCATGTTAACACTAATTAAGACACTGTGTGTATTGCGATTACTTAGTATGTTTTTCTTTAATTTTTCATTTAAGCTGGCGCTTAAGTCTTCAGTCTGCATCAAGAATGATTTAAGATAGGAAGAGGTAGGTAGGAAGTGACAACGAAGGTAGTAGGGAATGAGAACGGAGCCCGTATGCATGCGCCACACAGCCGCCCTGCTGGCGGCTGCCAAGAGTTTATTCTACAATAAAATAAAATAAAAATGAAAAGAGGAATAACCTTGTAGGTCAATCATCACCTGAAAGCGGATAGTAGATGTCACGTAGTATATGTATACAAATTTCCTGTCAATAGGTCAAACAATTTGCGAGCTACAGGTGATCTGAAATCCTGACAAACAAACAACCACAGTAGCATGTATATCTATATATATCTATACTAATAAAAGGCAAAGCCCTCACTGACTGACTCACTCACTGACTCATCACTAATTCTCCAACTTCCCGTATAGGTAGAAGGCTGAAATTTGGCAGGCTCATTCCTTACAGCTTCCTTACAAAAGTTGGGCAGGTTTCATTTCGAAATTCTACGCATAATGGTCATAACTAGAAGCTATTTTTCTCCATATACTGTAATGGAGTTGAGCTCGAATGCCGTGGGGGGCGGAGTTTCGTGTGACATCATCACGCCTCTCACATAATCACGCATTACGTAGAAAACCAGAAAGAGCTACAAAAAGCGCTGAAGAAAACATGCATTATATAATTAAGAAGGCAGCGTAACTATTAGAAGCGAAGCGAAAGTGACATATAAAACCATATTCAGCGGCTCACGGAACTGACGAGCGCAGACAAAAGCAACAGTTCCAAAGAGTGCTGAACAAAAACCGAATTACACTGCTACGCTCAAATAGACAAACCGCACGCCTTGGCGCAATAGTAGAGGCTTTGCCTCTAGCGCCGACATGCGAGGTTCGATTCCCGAGAGGGGATGCACTAAGTATGTATGCGCGCTTCTCGATTCATTTTAGCCTCGCATCCCCTTGGTTTGAGACGTATGAAAAAATATGCGGTTAACGCAGAAAGACAGATCACCAATTGAAGCTTTATTAATAATGGATACTTTATTTGCGATCAATGATTGTTTTGGTAAAGCCATACTCCGTGTATTCATTAGATGAACGGTAAAAAAGTAAGAGCGAGGGGAGGGTAACTTATTGAGGTACACAGGCAAAACCACAATAGCACGCGGGCTCGATGTACTGTAGTGCGCGTCAACTCGATCTGAATTGCCGATCACATTCGAAAAAATATTTCTTTTCAAGTTCTATTTAGTCCATATGTGTCAAACTCAAGGCCCACGGGCCACATCCGGTGCGGCGTGTAATTATATCCGGCCCACAAGATCATTTTATATACTGTATTATTGTTATTAATGGCCCGGGGATATGAAGCGCTGGTAACACAATAAACTACAGATCCCATAATGCAGCGCTTCAGCTGCCTTGCGAACACTTACCGCATTAATCAAGTCTAGCTTATGATGCTGCAAGTTATTGTGAAGCTAGCCCACACGATGCCGAAGAGAAAAGGTGATTCTGAACATAGAGCCTTAAAAACCGAGGGGAGGCTGAGTATATGTTTACTGACATTGCTGGTAAACCCGTGTGTCTCATTTGTGGAGCTAATGTGGCTGTAATTACAGAATTTAATCTAAGATGGCACTATGAGACAAAACATCAAGATAACCTGAAAGACCTGAATGCAATGCACAAGATACAGAAAGCAGAAGAGTTAAAGAAGAATCTGACACTTCAGCAGACGTTTTACCGTGCAAAATCACAAAGTGATTTCAAGTGAAGCTACTTTTATGGGAGACACAAATGCACCAGTGCAACTTGCCCCACTTTCCCTGTTGCCAAGTAATGTTGAACCAAGTCGGCACAACGGTGTTCCCAAATACGCACTTTGCTGATAAACTGAGCGCACTGCGCACTGAGTTCGCACAGCGCTTTGGTGACTTTGAAGAACAAAAAAAGAATTTTGAGTTGTTTCAACCCATTTGCCGTTGATGTGGAAACTGCACCTGTGCAGATTCAGATGGAGGTGATTGAGCTGCAGTGTAATGGCACACTGAAGGCAAAGTACGATACTGCACGGCCCGCACAGTTTATTCACTCCATTCCGCAGAAATGCTCCAGCTCGTCTACATGCGGCTCGAACCTTGTGCATGTTTGGTAGCACATATCTGTGTGAGAAGCTCTTCTCAGTCATGAAGACTAACAAAACAGCACACAGGAGTCGCCTCACTGATGAGCACCTGCAGTCCATCCTGAGAATCTCCACAACACAGAACCTCACACCAAACATAAACGAACTTCTTGCCAAAAAAAGATGCCAGGCGTCCAGCTCTGATAAAATGACATATGAGCAAAGACAACTGAATGATTTGATTTGTTATTGCTGAAAAGAACAAATTTTATTTATATTTCCAGGTTTTGTTATGCACCATGTTCATATTTGAATTTGTATAATTTTGACAGGATATATTTTTATGGAGAGCAAAATCTTTTGGGATATTTAAAATTTAAGTTTATTTTTATATAAAATTACATAAGAGTAAAGAAATTTAAATGTTTGTTCTTTTAACGTTTACTTTATTTCTAACTTGTATAATTTAGACAGGATATATTTTTATGGAGAGCAAAATATTATAAGTTATTTAAGGTTTGAGTTGATTTATTCCGGAATAATATTCTGTCGACTAAATAAAAATTCCTTCTATTTAAAATTTAAATAGAACTTGAACAGAAATGATAGTTCATAATATCCACGCAGACTTGCACTTAAGAGCGGTAGTCATCCGTTTTAACAAGCAGCGTATTGCACTGATATGAAATAGCCTGCCCATTTAATTATTTAGGAATGGATAAATAAATTAAGATTTTGTACAAATAATGTTTTTCATTTTTCTTCCTTCATGGATTCTGGCACCCCCAGCAACAGTTGCTCGCACCCCAAAGACTGTATATACTGTATGTGTGTGTGTGTGTGTGTGTGTATATATATATACATATATATATATATATATATATATGTGTGTGTGTGTGTGTGTGTGTGTGTGTGTGTGTGTGTGTATATGTATATATGTAATTTATATATATATGTGGATGTATGTGTACAGGGAGTGCAGAATTATTAGGCAAGTTGTATTTTTGAGGATTAATTTTAATATGGAACAAACACAGTGCTATCAGTCAATCCAAAATGTTAATAAACCTGAAACCTGAATGCTTCACAACGGAAATGTGAGTGTGAACATCATCAGGGGAACACATATGTGCGCACAATTATTAGGCAACTATTAGTGTGCAGATTTATTAAGCAACTAAAGGAAAAATGAAAATTTTCCCATCTCACTTGTTTATTTTCATCTGTTATAGTGAGAATAATAAACAAACACCTCAAAATTTACAAATAAACATCTCTGACATTTCAAAAAAAATAAATCAATCAATCAATGACCAATATAGCCACCCTTCTTTCCAATAACAGTCATAAGCCTTTCCATTCATGGAGTCTGTCAGTTTCTTGATCTGTTGATGATCAGCTTTTTGTGGAGCAGTGACTACAGCCTCCCAGACACTCTTCAGAGAGGTGTATTGTTTTTCTCCCCCGTGAATCTAGCGTTTAAGAAGTGCCCACAAGTTCTCGGTAGGGTTTAGGTCAGATGAGGAAGGGGGGCCATGTCATTATTCCTTCATCTTTAAGGCTTTTACTGGCTGGCCACGCAGTGAGAACTTCGATGCAAGTGATGGAGCATTGGCCTGCATAAAATCATGGTCTTTTCCTGTATCACTGTTTGAAGAAAGTGTCTTGAAAAACTGGCAGTAGGTTTGGGAGTTGATTTTGAGTTCATCTTCAATGCAAAAGGTCCAACTAGCTCATCTTTAAAAATACCAGCTCATACCAGTACCCCACCTCCACGTTGGAGTGGAGCTCTGTGCCCATTACTGATCCACAGGTCCATCCATCTGGTCCATTAAGAGTCACTCTCATCTCATCGGTCCATAAAACCTTTGAAAAAAATCTGTCTTCAGATATTTCTTGGCCCAGTTTTGACGTTTCAACTTATGTTTCTTGTTCAGTGGTGGTTGGGTTTCAGCCCTCCTTACCTTGGCCATGTCTTTGAGCACTGAACACCTTGTACTTCTGGGCACTCCAGGTAGGTTGCAGCTCTGGAATATGAAAGTACTGGATGATAATGGATTCCTGGTAGCTTCACGTTTGATTCTTCTCAAATCTTTGGCAGCTAATTTGCGTCTTTTGTTCTCAACACGTTTCTTGCGACCCTGTTGACTATTTGCAACAAAATGTTTGATGGTTCTGTGATCACACACCAATATCTTAGCAATTTCAAAGTGCTGCATCCCTCTGAAAGACTTTTACAATTTTTGACTTTTCAGAGTCAGTTAAATCTCTTTTTTGGCCCATTTTGCCTGAGGAAAACTAGCTACCTAATAATTCTGCACACCTTGATATAGGGTATTGATCTCCTTAGGCCACACCCTCCCTCATTACACAAATACACATCACCTGACGTGCTTAAATCCAATAAGCATTCAAGTTAATACAGCTTGGAGTTGGAATATACGCATAAAAATGATGATATGGTCAAAATACTCACTTGCCTAATAATTGTGCACACAGTGTATATATGTATGTGTATATATATATATATATATGTGTGTGTGTGTGTGTGTGTGTGTGTGTGTGTATATATATATATATATATATATATATATATATATATGACAGCAACACTCATCACTCACAACAGTGACAAAACAATTACATTGACAATCATGTTATGTTATTTTCGAAATGTTTCCTTTTCTTTTTCATTACTTCTTTAACACACTACTTCTCCGCTGCAAAGGGCGGGTATTTTGCTAGTATATATATATATAATCCAAAGTCTGTCTGTCCGCTTTTCACGAAGGAACTGTTTAACAGATATATATTCGTACTAATCCGAGACAGAGGCTGTGGGCCGAGGGGAGGGGGAAGCGTGATGTCAGGAGTGGAGAGCCGGGTGAGCCCTCTTTACTTACACACCAGCCTCCGTTGGAACCGGTCTGCTTCTGGCCACGTTTTAGAGCGTACTTTGCCTCCACACTGCTACGTGGGTGGAGCCGCGGGAGACATCTAGTATATATACACTTGTGATGCTGCAGAATTTCATTGGCTCATAAAGCAGCCTCTCCCTCCTGATGTGTTGAGACCCTATCACCTTCATTCAGGGTAGGTTGTGGCCCAACGCTGTCTCAGCTGTGGAATGGCAAATAGGGAGAGGCAGCTTGATGGCTGAGGTCCCCAGGACTCTAAACAAATCTAAATCATATTGTGTGATATCATCTACTGTTAAATTCTCCTCTATATTTGTAATATTTTTATTTTATTATTATACTGTATTGAGGATTTCTTGTGTTTTGTTCTGTGTATTATATTGTATTGACACCCTTCTTTTTGACACTCACTGCTCACCCAACCTACATCCAAAGGGGTCTCTCTTTGAACTGCCTTTCCCAAGGTTTCTTCCATTTTTTTTTTCCTTCTAGGGTTTGTTTTTTGGGAGTTTTTCCTTGTCTTCTTAGAGAGTCAAGGCTGAGGGGCTGTCAAAAGGCAGGTCCTTTTAAAGCCCATTGTGGCACTTCTTGTGTGATTTTGGGCTATACAAAAATTGTATTGTATTGAAAGCGCAAGAGCATGCATAGCATTATAGCACCTCTCCTCTGTGTGCGGGTTGTCGGGGAAAGGTTTAAGTTGCCGTCTTCTGAGCAGGTGACTGTTATCACCTGGCACATATAATGATGTAATTGCTCATACAATGAATAGTACAGATCATATGAAACACAGGGTTCAACCAGAGACCTTTCAATAAGCCAGTCATCTCATACAGTGCCATCACATTTATCAAAGCTACTTTGCCTCAAAATAAATGAATTTTGGATGAATTGTGCATTAATGGAATGTAACCACTTAATAAAAGCAGCTTCATTGCCACTAGATGGAAGAGCTTGACACTGCTGCAAACTATCATTTTCATATGTATGTCAGACTTACCATCCGTAATATATGCAAACTTTGCATCGTTTTCTTTTTTAAATCCTAATGTTTGCTCGGGAAGTTGTGTATGCACATTTCAGGCGCACTCAAGCTTTATAAATGATGCCCCTGGAATGTGCTTTTGCTTTTCTTAGTTTATCTTTCAGTTTTACAAAATATATTTATGAAAAAAGAGAGACGACTTGGTGTTTTGGTATAGTGGCACATATAGTATAGCCTTTCCCTGTGAAACTTGCCAGTATCATTTATATATCATTATATTATACATTGTTCCTTTATTTCTGTTTGACATGTTATGATAGGTTAAAGGATGAAAATATAATCCTTTGGGAAAGATAACATTTTGTTCATTTTGGTACTCCTTGGAATCTTCATAATGATTACTCCAGTCAGTATATTATAAGAAGTTCAGATAACTAAGTAGAGCTTTAGCCATTTGAAGCTTTTTATGGCAGGAGGAGGGCTTTCAAATTAATCCTAAGCATAATTGTAAGACAGCATAATGACTTAGTTAGTGTAACCAGAGTTAAGGTAGTCATACTTTCTAATTCTTATAATAATTCTTGCAGCAGCATTTTGAATTAACTGAAAGCTGCATATAGAACAGTTTGAACAGCCTGTCAACAGTGCATTACAAGCAGTCAGTTTACCAGAAATTAATACATAGCTTAATTTCTCATCATCCTCCACATATAGAAATCATCTTAATTTTCCAGTATTTTTAAACAGGAAAAGTTCACGGACACAATTCATTTAGAACACTATTAGAGAAACGTCATTTGGTCTAAAAGAAAGGTATAGCTGGGTAATGTCTGCATACGAATGGAAATGAATGTTATATTTTCTAATCATAGTTCCCAATGGAAGCATGTAAAGTGAAAAACAGTAAAGGTCTGAGTACAGAGCCCCGCAGAACACCATATTTAACTTCTGAATGTAATGATGGAGTACTGTAAGCACATACAGTATATGTAGATGATGAAAGCTGTTTGATAAAAATAGACAGAATAGAGTGGTCAAAGGTAGCATTTCCTTCAGCAGAAGATATTATAATGTTGTTTATATGTATTTTAGTCAAGGGATTCATAGGGGCATTATTATTCATATACTGTTTTGTATATAAATTGTTTTTGGGAGGTAGCTAACTTTGTCATAGATACAGAGGTATCAAGTAGTTTTCATTCCGTCCTATACATTATAGTGGGTTTAAGGTTTTCTTCTGTTTTGGTTTCTCTTGCATCTCTTGCATCTTCTTCTCCGTTAAATTTTGCCTTTGTCTTTTCTCATTTCTTCTTCCCTGGATTGGTGCTGCTAATCACACATGAGCTCAAGTTAATTCATTTGAGAATGTATGTAACAAGGAAGCACATACTAGTGTATTAGCATGTAAACATTGTCCCAAGTGATCTAGAAGATGATTTGTGCCCTAGTATACCCATGCTCTTTATAGTCCAGCAAAACAATCTGTAGATTCAATAATGTGATATAGGGCTTTTGCTTTGTGAGTCTGCTTTCACTGTTTCACACCTAGAACATTAATTACAATCAGTGGCTGCAAATAAAATGGCTCTTTTGAATTACCAAATTGTACAAGTACAAGTACAAGTTCTACATCTGTCAAAGCAATATTACTATTGTTTAATTGGTTCCATATTTTTTTGTAGATCAAAAAAAATAATGTATGGTTGAGAAGACCATTGACATGAGCCCGTTTTTTACAGCCCATTTTTTAAAGAAACTGAGTCAGTCATGCAGCTTTGAATTTTCTAAACAATTGCATTTGCATGGGTAGTGCTGCAGTATAGTGGGGTGTGTCCTTTTACAGTGCTTCTGCTTTGTTTGGCAGAGTGTCATTTTCTATTGCACTGTCCCAGCACAGCAAGAGCATTGTTAAAGTATTTTGGTACAGTGACTCTGCAGTCTCAGGACATTGTACAACACAGTGAGCAGTCTGCTGGCACAGAGCTGTTGCTTTCACAGCACAGCACCAAAAGGCATTTTAACATAGAATGTACTATAGTCATGTTTGTAGTTCAATGAGACATATACCAGCTTAGATTTTGTCTGTTCCAGTGCAATTGTTTTTCTGTGTCTTTACTACATCATAAATATACATAATTTCATAGTTTTAATAATTATGTATTTAATTGCAAGCATTGTGCACTATTTGTTAATTAACATAATACACCTGTTTTTTTAATTATAATTTGATACTACTACTGCTTTTAGCTGGGTACCTGCAGGCTGTAAACAGGATGAACATAATTAAATACTCTGCTTATTTGCATGGCTTTAAAGCTATTTTACTACTATTCTAGATCACTGAGAGCTGAGTCACCATAGAGCTGGAAATGTCCCATTATATTGAGGCAAACAATACTATTTAATTCATAATACTGTATTATCATATGTATGCTTGGTATCAGTGATAACTATTTTACAGTTACTATAGATAACAAAAACCATATGATTCATAGTGTTCATTATTTGTATCATATTTTTGAATCATCATTATTTATAAATGATTTACTAAAGAATACTAAAGCGTTATTTTTATGAGTGCTGCTCTGGATGGTGATTCAGTCTAAGCTTTACATAAAATTCATGAAAAATTCAGTTTAGTTTAAGGATTTTGCACAAATTGTTAGGATTATTTATCTTTCCAACCTTTTCATTTTTTAAAAGATTAAAGTACTGGAAGACTTAGGATAATGTATGGCAATGTTTAAAATGAATCATAAATAAACATTAATTTTCTTAAATTATTCAGAAATTTCTGATTAATTGAACTTACCTTCAAATGTTTATTTGAAAAAGAAGGAAACGCTAACAAATACAGCAATTAATGATTAAAGGGAAATAGTATCATTTTTCTATCTTCGTACAGTATGGTGAAAATTACTCTTTCTTTTGGGGAACAAAGCAGCCATTTTCATATAAATCACCATAAAAGAGTGGATCAGTGACATCACTGGTCTAGTGAAGAGCTGAGGAAAGAGTTCCAGTCCCATCAGTTGTGGACTAAGCTGTGCATCGCCAGCATGCCCCCAAAGTGCTGCATTAATTCTAGGATTTTTGATTTCTTCCCCCATCACACACATCTGCTCTTTTCTGATGATTTTTATGAAAAGTCCCTGCTTTGTTTCATGCTGTGGTTTTTTTCAAAGCACCTAACTGAAAGAGTACATTTCATTATTAATAGATAGTAAATCACGGCTTTTCACCTTAAAATTCATGATTCTTTGTTAAAAACAAAAGCTGTTTCTGTTGTATTTTATTCTTTCACTGGTTTGGAAAATTGGATAAAATGTAATTGGCAACATACACAGGGTCTGTAGCAAAATCTTATTTAGAAGTTTTCATGAGGTTGTTTTAGCTGTACTGGGTAAATAATTGAGCACCTTCTTGTTGTTTTTTGATATCTTCCATTTGGTATCAGCCTGTATCAGACCAATCTGATGAAACCACAGCTTATGATCATTATACTGTATACCGTAGATATTTTTATTAACCCTTCGTTACTCGGGTGGGGTGTGTTGCCAAAGTTATGTGTATTTCTCATAGATGGCGCGATGTGGAGCTTTGATGCCTTGAGTAGCTGCAAGTTGACTAACATATTACGCATGCAAGAGCGTGCGTCAGTTGGAGGTGGACCCTTGAACTGATAATGATGTATTACGTTGTTCTGGGTGTTTAGCACCCCACCAGAGTAATCCCGCAGAGTATCGTTGGTATTTCACACCCCACCTGAGCATTGGCGAATGACATTTTTACGGTAAGCTTTTGTTGCTGGGTTCCGTTTATAGCTAATTTGCTTATGACGAAATTCCAACGTTTACAGATGAGTTACAAGGAACCCCAGGATAGGCTAGTCAGACTTTTGGTTGAGGTTGGAAGTAAATCTGAACCGAGTGAACAGAGTGATTTTGAATTAGAACCAGAGTCTAGCTTCCTACATCCCCAAGAAAGGGAAGGTTGTCAATTTACTTTCAACAATGCACCATAATGCCAAAATCGACAGTTCCACCAAAGAGAAACAAAAGCCTGAAATAAATACTTTCTATAATGAAACAAAAGGTGGAGTTGATACAGTCGACCAACAATGTGTTGCACCTATGATGTTTCCTGAAATAGCAGAAGATGACCTCTCCTATATTCTTTTCACTGGTGAATGTCACCGGAATAAATGCTCCTGTGGGGTACCACGAAAACACAGGTCATGCATTGCGGTGCAGACTTTTCCTGAAAAAGCTTGCCTTGGACCTTGTTCAAGAACAAATCTGCCGAAGACAGGCCAGAAGTTCTCATCTCAGCAAAGAGATGCAACTGAAGCTCAAAAGAACAACCGGAGAAAGTTCTGCTGCGAACCCACCACCAGCAAAGAAATCAAAACAGGCAAGGTGTGAGGAATGTCCAAGGAGTAAAGACAGAAAAACAAGACTTCAGTGCCATTCCTGCAGTAAATACATATGCATGGAACATTTGGTTCCAACCTACAATCAGTGCACCACAAGTTCCCAACAAACACAGGAATAGTGGAACTTTCCATGAAGTTGTGAACTGTGACCACTTTTGAAACGGACAGAATGAATGTATACGGTATAGAGACATGAAACTTTTTTTTTTTTGATTCCCACCTGTAATTATTGAAAAGAAAATTTTAGACAGTGATTTTGTAAGCATGAAAAGCCAGAGAATGCTACATGTCCTAGTAAAGATCAATCAAATTGCATTCAAAATATTTTTTACTATCAATTCTCCATAAATAACAGTGGGGTACAGTACACCCCAGCCGAACGCTTATGAGACTTCGTGAAACCCGAGTAACAAAGGGTTAATAAGTCTGTACAAGCATGCTGCTGAGCTGGACACAAGTCTCTTTACATAGTGAGGATCTTGGGATTCTTGAGTCAGACACATATATAAATAATCTGATATTGATTTGCATAATTGTTGAATGCATGAATGCCACTTGCAAGATCTGCAACATTTGTGTAAAATTAAAATTTGAAGACTGATGATAAATTACATACATTGTGCTTAAACAAGTTACATAAATACTAATAATAATTCATCAATTATTACTTTTTAATTAAACAAAATCCAACCAAATAGTAGGATAATTATTATTACAAATAACACTTCTGATAATTACCTAGTAATCTGTTGTTTTTATAATAACTGCAAAGAAAGTGAAAATTAGGACAAATGAAATTAGAAAGTTGTCATATCCTGTTTAACATGTTCAGTCAGGGTGAAACAGCAGGCTGTGTAATACACTTCCTCTTTTAAAACATTGTCAGTGTTTTTGAAACCAAAAACCTAAAAAAAGGAATGTTTCTTCTGAATACCAGATTGACAAAAACATTTTTTGTTAAACTGATACCCTTTTTGAAAAAAAGAAGAGCCTCCTGATTTTTTTTTTTCAAAGCACATGAATTTGTCTGTAGTTTAATTTTTTGTTTCCTGGAGTTGACTTTTGCAATGCAGTCCTGAGAAGTATTGTCAGCTTGAATGTGTAATTTGTAAACATTCCTTTCCTTGAATTTACTTCATTTCTTCTTCTCTCCCCTTTTCTACTTTCTTTCTGCTATTCTTTTGTTATTGGCCAGCTACTCTGACGAGTCTCTGAATCTTCCCCTACTTTCCACATACACCTCAATGCAAAGCCACTTCATCTTGAGTCTCTGTGTCCATCTTGGCCTTCTCCCTGTGACAGGCCTTCACCAGACTCTCTCTTGATCATCTCTATGAGCATTTCACAAAACCACATGCCAATACCATCTCAATCTTGCTTCTCAAATTTTTCACTTATCTTTAACACTACTATTCTTTTGCTCACCTCCTCTTTCCTCAGTGTCTTATAATCTAAACCCATCTCATTATTCCCATTTCAATTCTTTTACGTTTTTTTCTTTGTTTTGTCAGGGAGTGGGTAGCACACATGATGATCTATCCTAGTCTAGACTGCTGGTTGCCAAACGCCATCCCACAACATCTGGATTACAAATGCCAATAGAAGCTGCTTGTTCACGCTTTGCATGCAGGGACAGCTTCTATACATTACACCGGGGTGCTTCCTGGAGTCAACAGCTGAACTCTTTCTCATTTAGTCCACATTTTCTTTTCCTGCAGTCTTCTTCTTTTCCCTGTCCAGACATTTGCACAGTGGTGAACTGCCGACTTGACACCCATGAACCGGTAATGTCTGCGCTACAAGCAGCTCCTTTATGCTGTGAGCTTCTCTGCACAGTGACAGCTTTTAAACACTGTGAGCGGAGTGATTCCTGGTGTCTCTGCAATGTGCACTGTTTTAATATAATTTAACATTTCATCCCATGACCTCAGATTTGTCACTGTAATTCTTCCACTGACTTGATCATAATGTCATCTGCATATAAAAATTACTAGAATTACCATCTCTAAAGTCCTCATTAATCACATCCACCACATGGACAAAGAGAAGAGGGCTAAGAACTAAACAACAGATGTAAACCTACTTTGATAGTCTCCATATGCAGTTACAGATCTCTTATACATCGCTTCTGTCAGTCTTAGCAGTCTCATTTATAAACTTTGCATAGATTCAAACTATGAAAAATAGGAAAATGCGAAAGCCCCTAAAAAAATGAAGATTTTTAAAACCTTTTATTTCTATGTAGTTTACCCTTTATAAATCACGATCACCTTGTAAATGTGCATGCATGAATGTGCCTCAAATGCCACCTAGAAACATTCATACATGGAGTATGGTAATCAACATCCTACACTTGCAGTTGCAGTACTGCAGAACTTCTTTGGCTTCACCCTGAATTCTAGATTATTTCGCTGTGCTCCAAAACTAAGAACACAAGATCATGTGAAGCATTTTAGTGCCTCTCCTCTGTGTTTGAGGGTCAAGGAAAGGTGTGGTGCCATCGTCTGAGTGGGTAGCCACTATTACCTAGTACATCATGTAATGACATGTTTGCTGAGGGTTCAGCCAGTTACCTTATTAACAAGCCACCCCCTTTGTACAATATCTTAATTGGTTGACCCAGGCTACTGAGGCATGATACTTGTCAGTCTCATCTTGGCATCATAGATATGTTGAAGGTTGATGGAATATGCTGATGGTTAACAAAAGCAGCCTCATTCTTGCTAAATGTCCTTATTACAATATGAGTGCAGTAGAGTGCTCTGATTATGTTAGGAGAACTGGATGCTGCAGCAATTGCCTTTTTAAGTTAGCTGGTCAGTTATTGGCTTCCAGCATAGTGGGCTTGATGAAGTGAAGCTTGGCCGAGATATTCTTGGCTTTTTCCCAGTTCCTTGAGAAGTTATAACAGGTAGCCAATATCTTCTTCTTCTTTCAGCTGCACTCATTAGGGGTTGCCACAGTGGATCATTTTCTTCCATATCTTTCTGTCCTCTGCATCTTGTTCTGTTACAACATCACCTGCATGTACTCCCTCACCAGACCCATAAACCGTTTCTTAGGCCTTCCTCTTTTCCTCTTCCCTGGCAGCTCTATCCTTAGCATCCTTCTCCCAATATACTCAGCATCTCTCCTCTGCACATGTCCAAACCAATGCAATCTCACCTCTCTGACTTTGTCTTCCAATCGTCCAACTTGAGCTAACCCTCTAATGTACTAACTTCTAATCCTATCCATCCTCGTCACACCCAGTGCAAATCTTAGCATCTTTAACTCTGCTACCTCCAGCTCTGTCTCCTGCTTTCTGGTCAGTGCCACCGTCTCCAACCCATATAACATAGCTGGTCTCACTACCGTCCTGTAGACCTTCCCTTTCACTCTTGCTGATACCTGTGTGTTACAAATTACTCCTGACACTCTTCTCCACACATTCCACCCTTCCTGCACTCTCTTTTTTACCTCTCTTCCACAGTCCCCATTACGCTGTACTGTTGATCCCAAGTATTTAAACTCATCCACCTTCGCCAACTCTACTCCTTGTATCCTCACCATTCCACTGACCTCCCTCTCATTTTACACACCTGTATTCCATCTTGTTCCTACTGACCTTCATTCCTCTCCTCTCCAGAGCGTATCTCCACCTCTCCATGGTCTCCCGAACCTGCTCCCTACTATCGCTACAGATCACAATGTCATCAGCAAACAACATAGTCCACGGGGACTCCTGTCTAATCTTGTCTGTCATTCTGTCCATCGCAAATAAAAAAGGGCTCACAGCCGATCCCTGATGCATTCAAGGTGGAGGTGGGATTACATCTGTCACTCCTACAGCATACCTCAGCATTGTCACACTTCCTCGTACCTATCCTGTACAACTCTTACGTACTTCTCTGCCACTCCCAACTTCTTCATACAATACCACAGCTCCTCTCGAGGCACCCTGTTATATGCTTTCTCCAGGTCCACAAAGACACAATGCAGCTCCTTCTGGCCTTCTCTATACTTCACCATCAACACCCTCAGAGCAAACATCGCATTTGTGGTGCTCTTTCTTGGCATGAAACCATACTGCTGCTCACTAATCATTACCTCACTTCTTAACCTATCTTCCACTACTCTTTCCCATACCTTCATGCTGTGGCTCATCAATTTTATCCCCCTGTAGTTACTACAGTCCTGCACATCGCCCTTATTTCTTAAATATCAGCACCAGTACACTTCTTCTCCACTTCTCAGGCATCCTCTCACTTTCCAAGATTCCATTAAACAATCTGGTTAAAAACTTCACTGCCGTCTCTCCTAAACACCTCCATGCTTCCACAGGTATATCTTCTGGACCAATGGCCTTTCCATTTTTTATCCTCTTCATAGCTGTCCTTACTTCCTCCTTGCTAATCCATTCCACCTTCCGATTCACTATCACCACACCATCCAACCTCTTCTCTTTCTCATTCTCTTCATTCATCAGCCTCTCAAAGTACTCTTTCCATCTGCTCAACACACTCTCCTCGCTTGTGAGTATGTTTCCATCTTTATCCTTTATCACTCTAACCTGTTGCACATCTTTCCCAGCTCGGTCCCTCTGTCTAGCCAATCGGTACAGGTCCTTTTCCTCCCTCCTTAGTGTCCAACCTCTCATGCAACTCATCATACGCCTTTTCTTTAGCCTTCACAACCTCTCTCTTCACCTTGCGCCTTATCTCCTTGTACTCTTGTGTACTTTCTGCATCTCTCTGACTATCCCACTTCTTCTTTTTATCCTCTCTCTCTGTATAGTCTCCTGCACTTCCTCATTCCACCACCAGGTTTCCTTTTCCTCCTTCCTCTTTCCAGATGTCATGCCAAGCACCCTTCTTGCTGTCAGCCTTACTGCATCTGCTGTAGTTTCCCAACTGTCTGGTAACTCTTCACTACTACCCAGTGCCTGTCTCACCCTCTCCCTAAACTCAACCTTGCAGTCTTCCCTTTTCAACTTCCACTATTTGATTCTTGTCTCTGCCATCACTCTCTTCCTCTTCTTGATCTCCAATGTCATCCCACAGACCACCATCCTATGCTGGTTAACTACACTTTCCCCTGCCACCACTTTGCAGTCCTCAATCTCCTTCAGATTCAGACTCTTCTGCATAGGATGTAATCTACCTGTGTTCATCTACCTCCACTCTTGTATGTAACTCTATGTTCCTCCCTCTTCTTAAAACACTTATTCACCACAGCCATGTCCATCCTTTTGGCAAAATCCACTATTCTCTGACCTTCTTCATTCCTCTCCTTGACACCATACCTACCTATCACCCCCTTGTCTCCTCTGTTCCCATCACCAACATGTCCATTAAAATCCACTCCAATCACCACTTTCTGTCCCTTGGGTACACTGTTCATCACTTCATCCAACTCACTCCAAAAATCATCTTTCCATCTCACACCCAACTTGCTGGGCATATGCACTAACAACTTTCATTATCACACCTCCCCATTTCCAGCTTCATAATCATTACTCTGTCTGACACTCTTTTCACCTCCAAAAACTCTTGACATGCTGTTCCTTCAGAATAAACCCTTCCCCATTTCTCCTCCCATCCACACCATGATAGAACAATTTGAATCCACCTCTGATTCACATGGCCTTACTCCCCTTCCATTTAGTCTCTTGCATGCAGAATATTTCAACCTTCCTTCTCTCCATCATATATGCTAACTCTCTCCCCTTACCAGTCATACTGCAAACATTCAAAGTTCCTACGCTCAGTTCCACTGTCTTTACCTTCCTCCCCTCCTCCTGCCTCTGGACATGTCCCCCCTTCTTCTCCTTTGGCCAGCGGTAGCCCAATTTCTGCCAGCAGCCTGTTGGCTAACAGTATTGGTGGCGATCATAGTTAACCTGGGGCTCAACCGATCTGGTATGGAAATTTGTAATGCTGTCCGCATATTGATTTGGCAAAATTTTACACCCAATGTAACCCTCCCAATTTATCTTGGCTTGGGACTGGGACAAAGAAACACCCTGGTTTGTGTATCCCCTCTGTCTGGGTTAACAGGTAGCCAATATAAACTGGCAAAAAACCAAAAAAATTCTTCAGTGCAAATACACAGTATTGGCCCAGTATTGGCCCATAGTAAAGGCATCTAACTCCTTACATCAAGGGTTCTCAAAGTTGGTCCCCAGGACCACCTGTGGCTGTTAATTTTTGTTCCAGCCAGCTTATGATTTTAATTGGACTTCTGGGCTAAATAAGTGAACTATTATTTCCCACATTCTGTTTTGGGAACAATGCAGAAATTAGAAAACTAAGTTTGTTAAAAAATAAATATTAAAATATACTAAGCAGTTATATGGGAAATGTTTTTTTCTTTTAAACAATATTTTCATTCTATTTCTACTTTTGTAATCGTTTAATCCATTATTTACTAATTAGTGCTGATGCTAAAGTAGTCGCAGTCTTTCATGATTCAGTGTTGTTTGCCTGGGTGTCTGCACTGCTTGTTTTTAATTATCATTATTAAGATACAATGAAGGGAGCAAACTGTACAAAGGAAGGACAAAATATAATGAAATGAACAAAAGAGAGTTAAGCATTTAAATCTATAGCAAAAATAGAAATATTTCTAAATGTCTTATAAATTTAAAAATCATGCTGCTGTGCCTTTCTGAATGCAGATAGAATAAGAGAAGAGGGAAAAAATACCAGCTAATTAATTGAGATCATTGTTATCATTTGTTGTCACTAATTATGTACCTGGTTGAAACAAAAACCTGAAACCACTGTGGGTCCCTAGGACCGACTTTGAGAGCCCCTGGTCTACATCATATTCATCACTTTTGAGGTGTAAAGTTTGTCACATCAATGCACATCATCATAACTGCTTGGTGGTATGAATTAGACGTGTCCAACGTCATTTAGTAGGTTTGGCTGCATTTCCCTGCTTCATCAAGGGTGTCATCATTTCCTACTTTCTCTGAAATGTTGCAGAGGGGTGAGTCTGAGTTGCCATAAATATACACATTTTGCCCTGTAAGTTTTTATTTTATGTATACCAATATATACTTGGAAAGTTGTATACACATATTTTGAGCGTCTTTTTGTGCATACGCAAGCTTTTTAAATTAGGCTTCTGAACACTACTATAAATTCATGGTACAACTTTTAATTTCCCTTTAACCTCCTTGTTGTTGTTGTTCTGAAGTTGCTGCAAAATAAGTATTGCACATACTGTTTCTTTACTTGTAATGAACCTATACTCTCTCTGTTGTCTATCCTCAGAGCATCCCTAAATTTATCATTTACCAGCAAAATACCCGTGCTTCGCAGCGGAGAAGTAGTTTGTTAAAGAAGTTATGAAAAAGAAAAAGAAACATTTTAAAAATAACGTAACATGATTGTCAATGTAATTGTTTTGTGACTGTTATGAGTGTTGCTGTCATCAAGGATTTGATTATCATTATTTCTTTCAATCAGGTTCGTATTTGGAGGATCTGTTGTGTTCAAGTTATATTCCATGTTTGTCAACCGTTGTAAAGATAAGAGTTTTCATTCATTGAAGTTTTCACTACCCAAATCGGTACTCGTGAATCGAAGATGTTTAACAGGCATTCCCGGTATTAAGTTGTGGATTTGCCTGCGAATATTTAGCGGCAGCGTGTCTATGAACTTAATTTAAACTTAAGCTTTACACCTTGCTTTCCTATTGATATGTCTACAAAGGCTTGTTCAGATTCAGAGGGTTGTTCCTTTCTTACTGCATCAATAAACAGCTTGTCTTCCTCCTTATCTGAGACATCACACACTGCATGCACGGGTTTACCTTTCCCAGTCCTGCAAACTTTAGCGAAGTGGTTCAGTTTACCACATTTTTTACACTGTGTTTAGCTGGACATTGACTTTTTCCACCATGTGCTTTGTTTCCGCAGTACCTGCACTTATGAATATGCTTGTTTGCGTCACTCGCTTCATATTCTTTTGCTGCCTTCTCAATTGTGTAATGCGTTTTTGTTCAGCTCTCTTTGGAGCTCTTGTTTGTTCTGTGCCTAATGTGTTCACAGTCAGTTCACGTGAGCCGCTCAGAGTACATGCATCGAAGGTTCTCAGCTGTGCTTGTGCTATCTCGTGCGATCTTGCAATGTTCACGGCTTTATTTAATGTTACCTAAGACCCGGCACTTAAAAGTTTCTCTCGCGCTTTCTCTTCATTTGCATAAGCACAGTCCTTCACCCGCGAATATTTAGCGGCAGTGTGTCTGTTGGATTGCTGCTGATGGACGGCCTTATATGGGCAGGCACTCAATTACATGGGAGAGGCATGACGATGAGGGACGCAACTCCGCCTCACACGGCGACCGAGCTGCAGGCTATGGCCGTATATATGTACGTAAGTAGGTTCCAGTTATGACCGTTGTGCGAAGAAATTCAAAATGAAACCTGCCTAACTTTTGTAAGTAAGCTGTAAGGAATGAGCCTGCCAAATTTCAGCCTCCTACCTACACGGCAAGTTGGAGAATTAGTGATGAGTCAGTCAGTCAGTCAGTCAGTCAGTGAGGGCTTTGCCTTTTATTAGTATAGACTAGCAGAATACCCTCGCTTCGCAGCGGAGAAGTAGTGTGTTAAAGAAGTTATGAAAAAGAAAAGGAAACATTTTAATAACGTAACATGATTGACAATGCAATTGTTTTTTCATTGTCATGAGTGTTGCTGGCATATATATATATATATATATATAGATTACATACATACATACATGTGTACATATTGTGGCAGTAAGGGGCGCTAGTGCTCCCTTGAACCCTCAGGTACGACTCCAGACACCGAATACAAGTCCAAGACTCTTTATTTTTCTGTAACACAGTCCACACTACTCATATATTAAATAAACACAATAATCTCTCCTCCTCGCCCAGACACTTTGCCCCTCTACCTCCCAGCTCAGCTCAGTGTCTGGACTGGCCCGTAGTCCTTTTATAGCCCCTGACCCGGAGGTCTTCCTGCCCAATTAGTCCACAGTTCCTTATTACTTCCAGGTCAGGGTAAACAGTCCTTTTCTTCAACCCGGGAGCATGTTGTTCCTTCCAGTCATTTGACCGTGACGTACTCCCGGGTTATAGGGCACACAAGAGCCCACAAGCCCCCCTACAGCGACTCCCGGTGGCCCCCAAGGTATCCAGCAGGGCTGTGTATAAATACTACATAGTCCATAAGGCCCTGCTGGAACTCAGGGCACGATCCTGCTGTCGGGAGAGCTTCTCCTGGCGGCCTGGGGGTGAGGGCCGGAACACGAAGCTGGCAGTCCTCCACAATATATACACACACACATATACTATGGGGTGCCAAACAGGGAAATACATTGATTTTCTGAATATATAAAGTCGGCGTCCGAATATATAAAGTCAAAACTTGAATATATAAAGTCAGCGTTGGTATATATAAAGTCAAACTTGTTTCTGAATATATAAAGTCATCGCTGGAATATATAAAGTCATCGCTGGAATATATAAAGTCAAAACCTGAATATATAAAGTCAGCGTCGGAATTTATAAAGTCATTCCTGATTATATAAAGTCAACATCGGAGTATATAAACTCATTCCTGAATATATAAAGTCAAAGTCAAAATATTTTGATTGAAACGACTCTGAACTGAACTAAGTTAACAAAAACGTATTCAGAAAAATAAATTAAAAAAACACTGTTCGGTTAATGTTTTGAAAATGATGCATGTGCCCTGCCCAGGATTGGTTCCTGCCTTGCGCCTAGTGTTGGCTGGGATTGGCTCCAGCAGACCTCCATGACCCTGTGGTCGGATTCAACGGGTTAGGAAATGGATGGATATTCCAGTGCTGACTTTGTATATTCCGACGCTGACTTTATATATTCAAGTTTTGACTTTATATATTCCAGCGCTTACTTTATATATTCTGACGCTGACTTTATATATTCCAGCGCTTACTTTATATATTCCGACGCTGACTTTATATATTCAAGTTTAAACTTTTAAATATTCCAACGCCGTCTTTATATACTCAGGTTTTGACTTTATATATTTTGGAATGACTTTATATATTCAAGTTTTGATTTTATATATTCCAGCGCTGCCTTTATATATTCAGGTTTTGACTTTATATATTCAGAAATGACTTTATATATACAAGTTTTGACTGTATATAGTTAAATTTAGTCATCATTGCATAAATTTTTCTTCACCATAGAAATTTAAAGACTAAATTCAACTTCCATTCCTACCAAAGATATTTCTGGCGACTAAATAGAACCTACTTATATCCAAATTTGAGCTATTGAGCTGTTGCTTGCCTGCCTGAATCAGTCACCCTCGTTTCGCTATTACTTTTTTACCGTTCATTTAATCATGGCTAGTGGCGGAAAAATTATAAAATGGAAGGAGGATTACACTGAGTATGGCTTTGCCAAAACAATTATTGATGGCGAATAAAGTATCGGTTATTTATAAAGCTTCAATTGGTGATCTGTTTTTCTGTGTTAACCTCATATTTTTTCATACTTGTTTTCAAACCAAGGGGGTGCAAGGGTAAAATGAATCGGGAAGCGCTGATCAATGTAATCGGTGTACCAGGAAATCATGCATTGACAGAAGTTCCCCTTTGCTTGTAATGCAAAGTGTGATTAAATGCATCATTTTTTAACGCTTTATGAAGCACATGCATCGAAGCTTCTCAGCTGTGCTTGTGCTAAGAAAAGGAAACATTTTAAAAATAACGTAACACGATTGTCAATGTAACCTTTTGTAAGTAGTGCCTGGAGGATTCAGAGTGTGGATTTTTCTGTGAGTATTTGGTGGCAGCGTCACAAAGTCACTTCCGTAAGACTGCGTTAGCTGCGGCACTCAGCTCAGAGTGAAATGAGGTAAATGGGAGGGGAGATGGTGACTTCACTCCCCCACCCGCCTTAACTGTCAATCCCCCACAAACACAGTCTCTCAGAATTTGCATAAGCACAGCCCTTCACCTGCAATTTTAACTTAGTTACAAAGTGATCAAAACTCTCGTTTATATCCTGCGTCCTCTCATTAAACTTGTATCCCGCATTACCGTGGGCATGACAGACGCCAGCGGCAGCCTGTCTATGAACTTAATTTAAACTTTAGGTTTACACCGTGCTTTGTTTCCGAAGTAGCAACACTCATGAATATGGTTGTATATGTCACTCGCTCGCTTCTTATTGTTTCGCTACCTTCTCAATTATATAATGCATGTTTTCTTCAGCGCTTTTTGGAGCTCTTTCTCGTTTTCTACATACTGCGTTGACAGTCAGTTCACGTGATTACGTGGGAGGCGTGATGATGTCACACGAAACTCCGCCCCCCACGGCTTTCGAGCTCAACTGCATTACAGTATATGGAGAAAAATAGCTTCCAGTTATGACCATTATGCGTAGAATTTCGAAATGAAACCTGCTCAACTTTTGTAAGGAAGCTGTAAGGAATGAGCCTGCCAAATTTCAGCCTTCCACCCACACGAGAAGTTGGAGAATTAGTGATGAGTCAGTGAGTAAGTGAGTCAGTCAGTGAGTGAGTCAGTGAGGGCTTTGCCTTTTATTAGTATAGATTACACTTCCTAAGATTTTTATCAAGCAGCTTTATTAGCTTACCACCACAATTGTTCCTATAATCCAGTGCATATCCTTTGCTTTTAAACAAAGTAACCAATGTACTCTTTCTACAGTCATCCAGAATCTTCTCCTCATCCCATACTGACCTCATCAATTCCTCCACATAGTCCTCTCACTCTTCCCCAGAGCTTTCAGCATTTCAGTCTGTACCCCTTCATCTTTCCTTAAATGATTTTCTTATCTTTGTTTCTGTCACTGGTCCTTCAGCCCTTCCTACTGTTTCAGGCTGTCCCCATCATTCTCTTATTTTACCGTTTCTCATAGTAGTCCCTCGTTCGAGCAACAAGAATAAGTAAGATCATGCTGGCTTTGGCCACCTCGGTTTTCAACTCTTGTGCTTTTTGTGTTGTTTTTCTAAAGAGCTGGTGACAGTGCTTCTAGGTGAATTGGTGTAACCCAGCTCAGTCTTACTTACCTGCTTAAAGTCTTTGTTGTTCAGCCTTGTTGATTGTTAACATCTCTTGTTCTATCATTGTAAAAAACTTCCATGTAATTTGTTGTGACCACTGGGCATCATAGTGTTTCATCGTTAGTGTTTCTGATATGGTAGGTTGTTGTAGGGGAATCTTCTGGGTGGTACACTTGTTTTTCACATTATAGACATGCTTCTTTTGAAACTAAGGGCACTATTGTACAGATGCAGTAAACTTGTTTCCTCTTCTGTTCTAATTGATCTCAAGCCCAGCAGTGATTAGCACACTTTTTTGATTTATTAACACAGTTGTTCAGAAGATTATTTAATACATAAATAAAAGTTAATGCAGTGTTTAGTCTGACCTGTGACCCTGGCTGTAGCATTTTGAATGTACTATATTTTAATTCTTTCTGCAGAAAGAAAAATATTTAATAGAGGGTTCTTGTAATAAATAGTTTTTCATGATTTATTACCTTATTTCTACAACTAATTGAGAGAAACAGCCTGGCTCTAAAACGTTTTATAGGTGACAGAAACACAGGTGTGTGTTTAAGCTCAAGAAAATTTTTATATTTAGTATTATAACAATTACGTTATTTCTGCAGTATTCTGTTTGAACACACTTCCTAAAATAAAGACATGAATCTCTGATAAGGGGGCAAGATTTTGATTCTTTTTCAGATGTGTATGTATTGTTGATTTTTATATTTAAAAATTATTATTATGTTTCTGTTAGATATTGTAAAGTTGTATATAATAGTTACTTTTTTTGCACTTTTTATTGATTACCTTGTTGACATAAAGAAAAAATAAAGAGGGAATAATCACTATTGTTTATAAGCAATTAACAAAAATATATTATTATTAGTAAGTTAATAGTGTTATTTTCATTGTATTATAAACTTTCTGAAAATATCCAGTACCTATTGGATTAATAGCCTTGGACAATAATGCATAGGCATGTTAAAGATGGAAACTTACAATTTTCAGATAATATACTGCATGTTACCCCATATTGATGTGTGTGCATTTCATCTTAACATAATTCTAGTCTGAAGTTTATTTTGGTGGAAAAACAGCAAAATGTGCTCCAGAAGACAGATGTTTAAATTTTATTTTGGACTATCATCAGTTGTGTTTGCTTGTTTTTTAAGCTTAAAATTACTGACAGTGTTTGTTTTACAAGTGCCTTGTGTATAATTATCTGCTGTGATAAGAGTTCATACAAGCATAATATTCTGTATTGCAGTCTAAGTAAAATATAACTTTGTTTTTCATTGTTTCCCTTTCAGGCTCGAAACATAAAGACATCGGAACTTTCAGCTATAAAAATTGTCAAATTAGATCCTGGTATGCTTTTACCTCTGTTATATATCATAATCTGAATGAACAGAACGTAATAAGAAAAACCAAACTGCAAACATGAGAAAATTACATTATTTTAAAATTATAGCTTTTTATAGATATTCGAAGACTTTTTTGTTTAATTTATAATTTAACAGTCAGAACTAACTGGTATGCTAATTCAATGTATTATATTTTTATGCAGTTAATGGTTTATCATTTATACCTTTTGGTCAATGTAAACCCAGAATTGGATAATAAATTGTTTTCATGTGCTACAGGTAAAATTTGATGTTAAGCTCTTAATGTCACTATTGGCCTGGACTAGTAATCTGGTTTAGACAAACTAAGCTCTTTCATATATAGTATTGAAAATTGCATTAATGTTTTTTTATTTGTTGATTGTTACATAAATGTCATTATTTGTAGGATTGTTCTAATACTGCTTGTTGATAACTGTCCCCTAAGTACTTTGACTTGGTATTGGCTTCATTGTATGGCTTTCTGAGAGTATGAGATGATTACTGTTACTTAAAGTCTAAAATTTACTCTAGAATTTGCCCTTAAGCATGTAAAATATACCCATTTGTTGTTAATGTAAGAGGAACACCCTATTCAAAACTAAATAATTTACAAAAACTACTATGTAATGTATTAATGTTATTAAATGGTAATTCCTCAGTAAAGAAAAAACATACATTTTATAGTCTTTGCCTTAATAGGAATTTATTGTGTCGTTTTTATATTTCTGGTATCAAAAATTGAACACCTTTAGGTAACACTTCAGTTTAGGCATGGCAAAAACACATATACTACTCATATATTGTAATGTAAGAAGACTACTACAAAAGCATCTTTTTGTCTTAAATAACACTTGCAAAGCATCAGTAAAGTTCAGTATTCGGTTCTGTGCAGTGATACACATTGAGAATTGAATGGTTGGTAAAATTGTTGGTGAATGCAAAGTGTCATAGTATACAATATAAAGAGAAACTTGTTTCACTTTTGTCACCTCTGAACATTCTAAAATGAAGCTATTTTAGTAGAATACTTTGTAGAGATGAATAAACACTTGGCTAATTCTTTGTAAGTGTTAAGACCAAACGAAGTGTTTGCTAGGGTCTAGTTTTTTAACAGTACAGTATATGAGTAGTAAAGATTGTTTAGATTCATGTTTTTTTCTTTTTTGTTATTCTTTAATATTATTGCATATGCTTACTTGTTTTTCTTTTCTTGTAACTTTCTCTTAGACATATTGGAAAGCACTTTGAGCTACATTGGTTTTATAAAAATGTGCTATATAAATAAATGTTGTTCCTAAAGTGATACCCATCACTGTTTCCTTTTAGCAGTTACCCTTCTGTGTTTTATGGGACTCGTCATCTTCTGGATTCACCTTTTATCTTTACTATCTATAATGTTGCCTGAAGTGGCAGACCCTTCTGGAAGGAGTTTTACTTTAATAGAATGGATGTGCTCTCTGGTGTTTTTGACTCCCTTATTTATTGTGTTTTGCTTTGTGAAGTTCTGGTCCTGTCCTGAAAGAAAGAAAGAGCATGTTCTAAGATATCCGGACTCCCTACCTTTTTATTAGGGTTTTCCTTGCTTGGTAATCACAAAGACATGATAGGAGCCTCACAGCTCAACAGCTTCAAACACAGCTTAACATTGGTTGAAAAAAACAAGTCTCAGTTTATGCTGTGTGAAGAGGAGACTTTGTTCAGTCTACAGTAGTCCACAGGTGGTATTTCAAGGCCCTATTTTGTCATTTGAGGAATGACTTTCTTACTTCCACTTTGGCCCTGTCAGACCTGCAACACAAAGTCTCCTCTTCACAGTAGAAACTGAAACTTACTTTTTGAGTGACCACTTTTAAGCTGTGCTTGAAGCTGTTCGTGAAGCTGTTGTGCTGTGAGGTGCCTATCTTGCATGCTGGTGACCCTCAGAAACTTGTCTGCTGATTGGCTTGTGACTTTAGTTGTGCCAGATCTCTTCCTATCAGTTTTTCTTCCAATACTTCCACAGGTAATAATGCTCTTTTTCATTTCATTTGTTAATTGCTGTTTTCTTGACATTATCACTGGAATATTGTAGTACTTCAGAGGGTGTATCGATGTTGTCTGTTCCAACTCTGCATTAAGACAAACAGAGGAGTTTTAAGAATCAACAGAAGTTGGGACACCTGTGCAAATTGTTTGCTTCAACTTGCAGTGCTTAATTTAGTTTAATTGCTACAGAACATCTGTATGTTGTAACCTATTAGTTGTTTCCTGACAAAGGCCAGTTGTAATTTTCTGATATTTCCTTTTTATTCAGTTTGTACTGACCTAAGTTTTAAATTTAATCTTATTTACCATGCACTAAACATGTGCAAGCATTTTCAAGTATCCATCCATCCATTTTATGACCCCTGTTGATCCACAGAAAGTTCATGACAAATCAAGGACCATTATGGTATTTTCAAGTAAATAAGAAAACTAAAAATAATGACTTGAGGCAAATTCGTTGATTTCTGTGTTTGCCTTTTAAATTACTGAAAAATATTCTCTTGCACTTAATTTTAAATCAAATTTTCCCATGTTATATTCTAGGTGATGACATCTCTTCAATTCAGCAAGAAATAACAGTGATGCGAGAATGCAAGCACAAAAATATCGTGGCTTACTTTGGCAGCTATCTCAGGTGAGTTTGCCCTTTTATACCAAGACTGTTTCTATAGTTTGCCATATTTTTTAGAAAATATATTTCACTACAACCACATTTAAAGAAATTAAATACTGTATTTTGTGGTTAACAGTAAAATGTGGCATTTCAACTCCGCTCGCTCTAGAAGGTAAAATGTGTGAAAGGTGCTAACAGGTTTATGCTTTGACATCTCATCTCTGCTGTTGTTGCATTTGTAGGTATTTTTTTTTTGGTAAGAGTGCAAGGCCAAAAACATAAAATTTCTTATCTAATAGACAGATGCATTGCTGGTGAAGTTCTTCTATTATTTTTATCACAAAAATAACAAAGAATGTTCAAATGAATTAATCGTCTCTTATTGTAAATTTATACACCAATCAGCTACATATTAAAACCTCTCACAGGTGAAGTGAATAACATTGATTATCTCATTACAATGGCATGTGTCAAGGCATACTATATACAGTCATATGAAAAAGTTTGGGAACCCCTCTTAATTCTTTGGATTTTTGTTTATCATTGGCTGAGCTTTCAAAGTAGCAACTTCCTTTTAATATATGACATGCCATATTGAAACCGTAGTATTTCAGCAGTGAAATTAAGTTTATTGGATTAACAGAAAATATTTAATATGCATCATAACAAAATTAGACAAGTGCATAAATCTGGGCACCCCAACAGACATATTATATCAATACTTAGATGAGTATTTTTGACCATTCTTCCATACAAAATCACTCCAGTTCAGTTAAATTTGATGGCTGCTGAGCATGGACAGCCTGCTTCAAATCATCCCATAGATTTTCGATGATATTCTGTGATGGCCATTCCAGAACAGTGTACTTCTCCCTCTGTATGAATGCATTTGTAGATTTTGAACTGTATTTTGGGTCATTGTCTTTTTGGAATATCCAACCCATGTGTATCTTTAAGTTTGTAACTGATGCTTGAACATTGTCCTGAATAATTTGTTGATATTGGGTTGAATTTATTCGACCCTCGACTTTAACAAGGGCCCCAGTCCCTGAACTAGCCACACAGTCCTACAACATGATGGAACCTCCACCAAATTTGACAGAAGGTAGCAGGTGTTTTTCTTGGAATGTAGTGTTCTTCTTCCGCCATGCAAATCACTTTTTGTTATGACCAAATATGACCAAAGCAAAACCAAAATGAATCTCTGTTTGTGGCGTGAGTGCAGAAAGGGCTTCTTTCTCACCACCCTGCCATACACATATTCTTTGTGCAAATTGTGCTGAATTGTAGAACGAGTACAGGTACACCATCTGCAGCAAGATGTTCTTGCAGGTCTTTGGAGGTGATCTGTGGGTTGTCTGTAACCTTTCTCACAATCCTGCGCACATGCCACTCCTGTATTTTTGTTGGCCTGCCAGACTTGGGTTTAACAGCAACTGTGCCTGTGGCCTTCCATTTCCTGATTACATTCCTTACAGTTGAAACTAACAGTTTAAACCTCTGAGATAGCTTTTTGTATTCTTCTCCTAAACCATGATACTGAACAATCTTTGTTTTCAGATCTAGAGAGTTGCTTTGAGTATCTCATGCTGTCACTCTTCAGAGGAGAGTCAAAGGGAAGCACAACTTGCAATTGACCACCTTAAATATCTTTTCTCATGATTGGACACATCCATCACCTGTCTATGAAGTTCAAGGCTTAATGAGCTAATCCAACCAATTTGGTGTTGCAAGCAATCAGCATTGAGCAGTTACATGCATTCAAATCAGAAAAATTACAAGGGTACCCAAATGTTTGCACAGCCAGTTTTACACATTTGATTTAATTTCATACAACTAAATACTGCTTCACTAAAAATCTTTGTTCAGAAAACACCCCAGTACTCAGATGTTCCTAGGAAATGAAAGACATACCACTTTTATCTTTTTTGTTGAAAGTAGAGTAAATTATTATGCAGGCTGAGAGGGGTTCCCAATCATTTTCATATGACTGTATTAGTTAATAAGTGAACAGTTCTTTAAGGTGATGTGTTGGAAGCAGGAAAAATGGGCAAGCATATAGATCTGAGCGACTTTGGCAAGGGCCAAATTGTGATGGCCAGATGACTGAGTCAGAGCATCTCCAAAACGGTAGGTCTTAGGGGGTGTTACTGGTATGCAGTGGTTACTATCTATGTTGCCTGTGCTCCAACTGCAAAAACAAGTGAAATGTAACCAATTCTATCTCAAATGTTGTAAGTCGCCTTGCATAAAGGTATCTATCTAATATAAATAATAATATCATTATATTACTGTTTACTGTTGTTTTTTGTCAGTTGAATGTGGTCCCCCTTTAAAGTCTGCAGATTCATAGGTATATGTAAAGAATTTTGGAGAATGAAGGGGATAGATCAGGGGTTTAAAGCTTGTGAAACTCCTACTCCACTCCTAATGCCACTGTGTTGGTCCATGCTTGTCTTGGACACGATGACACCACTTCCGTCTCTATTTCTTTCTCACTCCCTTTTTCTTTGCTATGCTCAAAGCCACAACACATGATACCGGCACTTCCATTTCACAGTTGACTGTACATGCCAAATGTGATCATATCTCTTTTTTCATGTCCAGGCCAGTGCCCCTTCAGCTTTTTTTTAATAAATGGGAAATAGAGTTTTTGTTAGCAAGTACACAAGTGATATATACTGTATAGAGATAGATAAATATATTTCATGAGTACAACTGTGATATTTTGAATGTTAAAATTAAGTAAATCTTAAGAGATTTTAAATAATGAAATTAGGGTTTATCCAGTAGTTTAAATTTAGGAGATTTGCTTTTATTTATGTTATTAGTTAAATAGGTCATATCTAGACAGTATATTAATTATAGGGTTGAGTGTCTCTACAGATATTCCAGACTGGGATTATTTTTAGGCTAGTTTTTAGTAATTATCTTTTTTTCTATATGCAGTAGGCCAATGTAAGTGCATCTGATTATGGGGCAATGGTCCGCCAATTATCATTTCCCTTATTAATAATTCAAATATGGTCTTTTAGTCACCCAGAATTTCTTTCAGTACCTACTACCTACTTTAATTCTAAACCTACTTAAACTGCAAAGGAAACAGTGTAACAAATTACAAATAATGGATGCAATGGTCAAGTCTGTTTACAGGTTCACTTTGGGTCAGTCTGGTGATGTCAACCTTATACTGTTGTAGTGGTTTTAATATTTTCCTCTTCTATAATTCTGCAATCTTTAAAGCATAACTCTGTGAAAAAAGAGTAACACTGATATTTAAAACTTGGCAGAAAAATCATTCTTGTGGTAAACTGCTAATTTTGGCATCATTTTTCTTTGAATTACATGTCACTTTTTCTTATGCTTTGATTCAGTGTTGTTTTTCATAGATGATGCTGTGTACATCCATTTATTTTCTCATAGAATTGTGAATTGTGGTTGTTGGCTATTAATTAACAGAATGAAAAAATGGTGCACTTATTTTGATCTGTTGTAGGTCTGGAGTCCATGGATATTTGCTTTTACCATTATTGGCACCAACCACTGACTCCATCAGAAATCCTGAGTCAAAAAATTAACTTATTGACTTCAACTTAATTGATACACTGTATTTCTCCAAGTAAAAGTATTTTATGTATGCATATGCTTTTACATTGGCCTTATATCATCACATACTGGCCACTTTGTGTACTTGTATCTTTATTCACTAGACTGTTAAGAAAATGCAGAACCTCTACAAGTGTCACACACTAGAGTTATGTACTTCCTAACCCGGAAAATTAACATTTTTAAGACTTCTGTATTCACTGGGCGATTTCTGTCTGTCCATGGTGAAGATTGTTGTGATGAGAAGTTCTCTTTAATATCTCTTTAAGAGATAGTTCTCTTAAGAAATGTTTCTCTTTTTATATCTTTAATTGTTTGAGCAGTTGACTTCTTTTTTTTTCTATTTGTTTTTAACTGTGGAGCTTTAGCCACAAAACTCCTTCACTGTCATTAAAGGAAAAAGTACATGTTTTATCCTGAAAATCTGAACACTTTTATAAAGAGTAAAGTGCCAGTCTGCCAAGGACTACAGGCCACCCTTACAAATAATAATAGACTCACATATACATGCCTCTACGGGTTTGAGTATGAAACAGTCATGTCTACATGGAAGCTTATAATTTTGTCTTTCTTTTGTTTAGATATCAAATAACAACTCTTGTGGTATATTGTATTGAATAATTAAGACACAATATTAGAAATACCACATCTTGAAGTAAAGCATAGCCCTTTTGATCACAATCCATCTGCAAACAATGCCATTGTAAATGGCTAAACTAAAGAGCTTGTTTAGCTATTGCGATTAGTATCCCTGTTATACATGGGAATTGTGCCATCCTAGCACAGTAATAAAATTGAATATTAATCACTGTTACAATATAAAAAATACACTTTATTCCATAAGTATTGATACATTCCAGTCAAACAGTTTGAATTGTAGATGGTATTTTAATAGGCAACTTAAAATAAAAGTCACTTTTTATTTCTGGCTATTTTTGGGCATTTTTGCTGCAAAGATTGAGACCAATATTTTTATGATCAAACACATAAATGTGAGACATGTAAATATCAAGTGTTTCTTATTTGTCAGGTGTTTAAGTTGTTGAGTTGTGTAAATATGAAATACTTCTGAATATATAGTGTGTGGAGCCAACCTGGACACAGACAGGCGGACATGTTGTTATCAAACCACCACACGTTTATTTACAATATTATTTACAATAATATGGTCACTAAGACCCAGTCCAAAGTAGTGCACAAACCCCAAACACACACTCAGTCCTGGCCACAATGCCTTTTCTTCAGGCCGCCTCCACACTCTCTTCTTGCCTCGTCCTGCTTCCACCCGACTCCAGCCTCGAATGATGGGAGACAGCCCCTTTTATAGAGTTCTCGGATGAGCTCCAGGTGTTCCCGGCATTCCGCCTCTAGCCACGCCCCAGCGTGGCGGAAGTGCCGGCTGTCCTCCCGGTAGCTCTCCGGGCGCCGTCCTAATTCTTCCCCCCAGCACTTCCTGGTGTGGCGGAAGTGCTGGGGTAACAGGTCCCCAAGGCATTGGGGCGCCTCCTGGCAGTGACCACGGGCCCCTACAGGGTGGAGCTTCCATGCCCTGTACCCGTGGCCCCCAAAGCAACCAGGAAGGCGACCCCCACGTGATCCAGGGTGGGCACAGACCCACATCCGGTCCCTCATGGCGTCCCGGCCGGGTCATGGCCCCTGGCATCCCTGACAAGTGCTTAATGTATGAAGAATAAGGTTGTCTATTTAAGAAAAACTTTTGTTACTTAAAGAAAACAGAACCCGTAACACTTAGCATAATCTACATAGTTTATTAGGGTTATGATCTTCCACTTAAGTGTGTCTTTTTTTTTCCTTTGGTTATTGTTGCATTAAACCACATGTGTTTGTTACCACAGCTTTTTTTGTCTTTTTATCCCCCGCATTTTGTGTATGACTAAGCTGAGTAAACACATGTACTAAGAAATGGTTCCCTTAATTTTTTTCACCAAAGATACCAGTACCATAATATGCTGTCCGTACATGTACTTTTTAAATAATTTTTCTTTGTGACTATGTACCTTTACTTTGGGTCAAAACCCATGATGTATTTGTTGCACGTTTTATTTTTTTTATTATTCAGTTTTGGATATTTAGTATAGATATATAGTACCACTTATGTCAATATACTTTAAAAATATTATTTAATTGTTAACCCCAATTTGTGACATATACTTCAACCCAAATAAAATTCTTTTGACAGGTTCCTGTAATTCTGTTTCATCAGTTATGGAAATTCTGGAAACCAAACCAATATGAACACATATGAACAAAATTATGTTGTTATGCAAAGCATACATTAACAGCTTTCATTTGTCCAGGATGTGTACTATATAGAACAAACTGCCTTAGAAAGGCATATGGTATTATTTCAAACTTCAGAAGTCCTGCACTGTCCTTTTTCTCAATCTACTGTCTTGCACTTGCACCACTAGATTCAGGGAAAGTTTTTACAACAACTCATGAAGCTACTTAACAGCCAGTCATACTGATGTCTGTACAATTGTTTCTTGCATATATTCTCTGATACTGAATTTAACATATGATGTTGTATTCATTCTCTGTGTTGTATTCACTGCCTTTTGTTGGTACTATGCTATTATCAATAGTCCAAGGTTCACACTTGGCAATAAATTTAAAATAATATTTGAACATGTCAAACATGTACAATTAAACAGTATACTGGTTGCTCTAGAAGTAACGAGATAAGTTCCTTAGCTTTCAAATGACCTAAAAATAAAAATATGATCAGTTAGTCAATATCGAGTGTAACGTATGCAGTATGGCTTATACAAGCTTTTAAAGATATCTGCATATAATTTATTTGTACAATTAAGATATAGCTATATCTAAATGGAGTTTAATGTTACATTCTTGCATTATACTAGTGTAAAAAACATGTTAGTCTTCATGTTTTCCTTGTTGGTAGTAAAAAGAGAATAAGAAAAGTCAAGACAAAAGCAAACAGCAGAACTAAAGAAAGAAGGAGGAAGACCTGACCTGAGAGGCTGTCAGATTTGAGCATGTCAGAGAAATACTGCCAAGGATGGGATATCCCAACTGAATCAATTAGTTTATGCAGATTATAATATGCATAAAAAGTATTTAATGCCAGAGTCATCATGTTCATGAAAGTGTTCTTAATGTGGAGCAGGAATTCATCTTTTTTCTGAACAAATGTTTTGAGCCTCAGATAAAACAGGTTATACTGTAGGTGTACCATAGACTGGGGCATGAGAACAATGATAGCCTTGAGCCTAAGGTGTTTTCCTTTAATTCTTAATAGCAGGTAGTCAGCAGGATCATGTAAAGGCCTTTCTAAGGGCCTCGAGCACAGGTGTTTTATTATGTGGATACAAACGCACAACTAGACAGCTAGAGATAAGACAAGACAAGAATGTGTTAGCAGTGCAATATGTATACTGGTATTCACTATACTTAGTAAATACCATATGCATTTCACAAGCAGAAATTACTAACAAGACAGTCCAGTATTCCTAGCAGTGTGGAATAGTGGGTCCACATGCAGTCAGTAGAGTTTTTTAAATAAACAAATAGCTGGCTCATTCTCCGTGGATGAACGTGCTTGTGTGGCTGCGAGAGGTTGGTGTGGTGATTGAAATGGAGCACACATGCATATGAAGGTGTGGTGTGTCTTGATTGCTTCATTGGCTTTCTGTGGGTCGTGATTATAGAGGCATATAAGGGGGAGCCAGCATGGCAGAAAGAAAGGTGAAAGAAACAAAGTTAAAGAAAGAATGGATGTTAAAGAATGGAGAGAAGGAGGCAGGAAGGTGCATAGAGCCCAGTGCAAGTGAGTAAGTGAACGAGAGAGAGAGCCACAAATGGCTAAATGGACTTGAGCCTTGGTAAGATGCGTAGCACCCTACTAAAAAAACAGTAGGGACCGGAACCTGTCAGATGGGCATTTCCTTTGCTGCTGTAAGGCCCTGTGAGAGGTAAGTAGATGAGATGTTAGTTTTTAGAGGGATGCAGTGGGGACTGAGTTTTTAATGAGAATATTCTTGTCTGTGTTTTTAACCCTGTTTTTTAAGGATATTTACAGTATGTATATCGATATTTTAAGCTCCACTGAACACTTCATTTTATTGGATTATTTATTTATTTATACATTTTGCACTGCATTAATTTTTGCACACTTTTTTGGATTTTGGATTAATATAAGCATTGCTCACCTTTACACCTACCCCTTTTTGTATGTATGTGTCCTCATTTGCTCAGCTAATCTCAGTAATGTTATCGACATTGACTGGTTCAAGCGGCTCCCAGAAGGAATCTGTAGCTTGGGGTTAGCCTGCACTGTCACACGCAGGTTTATAAAAAGCATTAAAACAACAGGCAGACAGGGTCAAAAGCCTTCTTAGTCCAGTCTCTGTGCAGTGTTAAGTCTGTCAATTGTTAATGGTATCATTCACTAAGCTGGCTGGTTGGAGTACACAGTGCAATAATTAATTTACCTGCATGGCTTACATAAGCCCTGGTTTATTTTCTCACACAGTGTGATCACCTATTACCTAGATTAATGTAGAGGAATGTCAAATCATGAAATATCTTTAAAAACATTTTGCAAAAGTCATTAAGTGGCATTGTTACATGAAAAAAAACTTAGCTATTTAAAACATACAGTATATCATTTATCAACAAATACACATACAGTATATCAAAATTTTAAGCAACTGAGCAAAGTTCATCTGTATATGTGTAAAACATCGCCATGGTTTTTCTACATTCTGCAGAAGCAATTGTGGCTATTGTAATCACATTATATTATCAATGAATTGTTAAAAAATTGAACATTGTCATCCCTTTTGATGCACTAATTGAAAACATGTTGATTCCCAGATATGTAGATTTAGTCCCACCAGTCCCTAATATTGGGGATAGAAAGAAACACAGGAAATCACAGTCTAGTGGAGGAATTAAAAATATAGATGGAAGATGACTATGTAGACAAGGTAATGGCTGTATCAGAGGCATCAAGCAGGTAAAAACGATAAGACATGGAGAAATTTTATATACACACCTTTGAATCTGGGATAGAAGCTTTCAAAAGAACAATACGCTTTAAAGAACATCAAAAGATGATGAAATAAGTAATAATCACACATAGGAGAGCCCTTAACAAATAGATGGAAATTCATTCTGAATCATCCACAGACAACAGATGCTATATAGTGAATTCAGTTCAGTACCAACTTTCTGTTTCCATATTGAAAACAATTTGATAAATAATAAAAGCAATGCTTTAAAATTAAAGTTTCATCCAAAATAATGGAAAATAATGCTAAAAGTAAGTTTGATCTATAAAGCTTTCCCAGAAGAGATTATTTAGAAAAAAAAATTTATATCCACATTGATTTTGGCAGCAACAGAAAGTGAAATTCTTATAAAACTATTTGGAATTAGATGTGATAGACTGACAAAACTTTTGGTTTTGGAAATCTATAGCCTCATATTCTGACACTAATTTACATTCACTATAGTGAATACAAGAATTGACGTCATTTGACACACTGCTACTAAATCCAAAGATGGACTGCTCAATATGTAGTACTTAATACTATCTAAAAAATCGTACAGCCATTGTCAATACTTCAAAACTTAAATTGTGCCATATAGTTCAGATCTCTCATCTTCTACATAAAACTCTTTAAGTCCTAACTAGCTATGCCTGTTAATCTAAAATTGCCACCAGAGCATATTTAGTATTTTTAATACACAGGCCAGAGAGTAGAATAATTTGAAAACTATCACCTAAAGAGAGGAAAAGAGAGTCACTTAAGACATACAAGTTTAGTACAGACAGCATTCGTACCAAAAAAAGAAGCAGACATGGGCACAAAGGAAGGAAAGAAAGGGAGAGCTCAGAACTATTGAGTGAGCCCAAACATTCTGTTAATAGTTAGAAACAAACATTGCTGGTAATGCTGTATATGCTCAATACTTTTAGCAGAAAAATGGCAAGATAGTGAGTACACAGAGCATATAAAGTATGCCCCTGTATAGAAAAGAGAGAGAAAAAGAGACAGACCTATAAAGTTGGAGAGTAAACGAGTAAAGTCTGTAATCATTCATTTAAGCAAGTGAAGGCACTGAAAGAGTATGTAGTACAGTTGACAAACCTCAGTCCCTTCAGTTAAGCAGGACAGCACACAATTTCACCTACTTATCAAATCATATTTTTTTTAAAAATTAAATTTTTAAATCATACCAATGTATTTATATCACATATTTCCATGCTCAAAGTAAAAGATACACTGACAAGTCATGTAAGATTAAAAGCATAATGAACAGGATGATACACGGGGTGCTTTATAAACAGATTGCATAGATAGAATTGCTTTTGATCCTGTTAAACTTATTAAAAATTGAAATACTTCCTACCTTGTCTCTGGGACATATCCTTTTCTTCAAGACTATCTCACTGTGCATCCACAAAGCATTCCTAACAGTACAAAGCCACCCAAGCTGCATTTTATTTCATAGTTCATTACAAAAGTAAACAATCTCATCATTGTGGCAGTTTGATAAATTATAGTATCTGTCAAAGATTTTCTTTAATTTATTTTTGTATCCTTATAGTACACATAAACTCTCTTATTTTCTTTAAGGTCACAATACTTGTATGTACTTGTATCTTGTACTTGTATCTGTTAGGAGCCTTAGTGGGGGAGTTGAGGGTGGGTAATCTGCAATGCGTTTGTAAGTACTACAGACAAAGAAGTTCTATCTTTTCAAATATTTTGATGTATTAAAACGTACCTGGTCCCTTTATATTTTTTTGACTTGGCTCTTTTCCTGTACTCTCTTTTCCACATACTTGAAAAGAAAATAACAGCTCAGCATTATTTCTTATTGTAAATGCTTTGTGTTAAGAAAAAAAAAAATATGAGTGATCACTACTTTTAACAAACTTGTGGGTCACACATTGCTCCTCAGAATGAAAATGACTGAAGTCATGTGTGCATTCATTGTTGTAGTCTTTTAAAATACAGTGTATGTATGAATAATGACTGTGAATTTTAATAGATTAACCTTTATTTGAAGTGCATATATGAGTCTTAAAAGAGCTTGGTTTGTAGATTAGTTAGATCACTTACTGTTGAAAGTGAAAAAATGTAATGTTACTTAGGATGACTCTGTATAATTTTCATTATAAGGCATGGACATGTCAGCATAAAAAAATAAATTATATGTTGTGTTTTACTCTACAGAAACAATAAATTGTGGATATGTATGGAGTTCTGTGCTGGAGGTTCACTACAAGATATTTACCATGGTAAAACTTTTTTACTAAAATTTGCTAAAAGAACATTTGCTCTAATGACATGTAAAGTGTGCTGATTTTTTGCGATGTTTGTGTGCATAACTTTGTCATTTAGTCCTGAATTCCTCTCAATTCTGCATATCATTTTTATAATTTAATATGTATACTTTCTTTTTCTCTCTCTTTTTTTCTGGTAAATAGTAGAAGACCATTAGCACTTGCACCAGTAGACAGACAGTTTCCATCCACAGGTTTCAAGGTTACTGAGTAGCTAATCATAATAATAAATACTGTAACATAAGTATATATACTTTGTGTGTATGCATGTACAGTATATACATAACATAATGACAGATATATAGATATCTGTCTTTGTTGGTATTGTATTATTGCTGCTATTCTGAGAAGTCATTAAATTTCATTTTATATACACATGACGATACACTTGAATTTGGTAATATTTAGAAGATTTCTTCAGAGAAGTTCCTAGCCTACTAGTTGGAAATGCTAGATACTTAAAATTGGAAAGTGATAGTATTTTTTCAATGAACAAGTTTATCAAAATATGAAACATCATGGATATTTAAAAAGAAAATTAGTATAGTCTTAGCCACAACAACAGAACATCGACAAAGACTACTGTCTCTGGAATCACTGTCAAAACCCTTTATTAGTGTCTTCAAGACCCATTCACAGAGTGCTCCACTTGTATATTTGTGGACTATTATTAGAAGGGGTGTGTAGTTAAAGAAGACTTGCACTGTGGTAATGCAGTTATTAGGTACAGTTGTCTCACAGCTCATGGACACTAGGTTTGTATGGAGTTTATATATTCTCTGTGTATGCTGGAGTGATTGGAGACTCTGAACGGACCTGATGTGATTAATTTTAACCTGTGATTAAATCATTTATTCCTGTCTTCCACGTAATGCAACATGGTATACATTAGGTTCTGCCCCTTCTGCCCCCTTGTAATTAAGATTAAGTGGGCTTGAAGATGGATGGATGAAAATTCTGCATCAGTTTTATCAATCATATTTTTTTACTTTAATGGTTAATATTGCTGTGCCCTCCATAATGTTTAGACAAAGACACATTTTTCCTTGATTTACCTCTCTGCTCCACAGTTTAAAATTACAAATCAGACAGTTGAGGTGTGATTGAAGTGCACATTGCAGACTTTAATTTAGGGTATTTGCATATATTTTGGTCTCCACGTAGAAATTACAACATGTTTTATACAAGGTCCCACAATTCATGGCACCTTAATGAAGTTGAACTCACCAGTTGCTGACTATGTTCTCTAGTGATGCTCTGCCAAGCCTCTAATGCAGCCATCTTCAGCTCCAGCTTGTTTCGGGGGCTTGTCCCCTTAAGTTTTTTCTTCATCATATGGAAGGTATGCTCAATTGGATTTAACTCGGTTGAGTAATTTGGCAATTCAAGTATTTTTCCATTTTTTAGCTTTGAAAAGCTCCTATGTTGCCTTCATAGTACGGTTGGGATTATATTCTTGTTGTAGGATGAAATGGCATCAAATAAATTTGGAGGCATTTACTAGAACTTCAGCAGATAAGATGTTTTTATACACCTCAGAATTCATTGTGCAACTCCTGTGCAGCTCCTTTTTGTCTCCATTTTTCCAGAATTATAAAGACACTTTTAAATACTTTTCTAAAAACTGTAATGGGCATCCTGTATTTGTGGCTAACTAGTGGCTCTATAAAAAAAATAAGATGAAAAACTGAAACTGATTTTTTTATCCTTATGGGATTATTTCCGGCACTATCTCACTTTCTGTTTTCTCTATTCGGACTGTGTTCTTATTTATATTAATGACATTGATTTAGCTAGTCGGCAAAGTTGTGAAATCTACAGATGACACTAAAATCAAAGTAATACCCAATGCTGAAAAGTCATGAGAACAACTCTGAAATACTTCAACAACCTTCATAGCTGGTAAAACACATGGAACAATGAAATAAAACCACAAAGTTCTTCATGCAAGCAGAAGAAATATTAATTATAAATGGTAGATAATTAATATGGCTTCTGAAAAGAATTTAGGGGATTAATTTGACAAGGAAGGTAATGCTCTGATTGTCTAGTCTACTAGTGAGACTTGAGCATTATATGCATTTCTAGTCATCCTGCTACAATAAATACATAGTAGCACTGGAATCCATGCACAGAAAAACAACTAAGTTAATCCTTGACTAAAGGGCATGGCCTGTTTTAACAAGCCTTGCGGAGACTTAATCAGTGTCTTCAAAAATCTTGAAGGCATCAGTATAGCTGAACCCACAGAATTCTTTTGATTAAATTTTGACTGAAGCCAAGAAGCACTTCTTTCAAGCAAAGAGACTTGGGACACTAGAACAAAATAATCAGTAGATGTGGAAGCTGTTACACCTTTCAATAAATACGTGAATGAGGGTCAACATAGCAGTTGGCTGTTTTGTGACAAGCTCAGAATTGGTAGGCCATACAGACAAATGATACAGGTGAAATTGTAACCAAAGGAATAGTAGGTCTCAAAATAAAATACATAACCAAATCAGCCCATCAAGAACTCAAACAGACCTAGGGAATGTGTTTAATTTCCTTCAATTTCAAATATTTTGATTAAATCAAACTTCAAATGTAGGCAAACAAATTAATATTATTAAGAATTAATATTTTTAGGTCCTTGTTAACTTTGTATTTATGTACTGTAATCAAATAATACTGTCTTCTAATTAGTGAGAGGTTGTAGTTTAACACTGTATGTCTTTATTTCATATACATTTTGGCTACAAACTACATTAATTAACTGGTTATAGTTAATGTTGCATTTTCCAGTTAAAAATATTTTACTTCTTTTGTCACTATGAGTTGTTACATCTTGGCTCTTTCAGGGAGTCAATTTATACATTTTTATTTATTTGTAGTAACTGGACCTTTAAAGGAGAAGCAAATAGCATATGTCTGCAGGGAAACTTTACAGGTGGGTGACAGATCGGTTTGATACCTTTTTATTATTCTTTAGAACCTGACATAACAGTAACTGTACTATTCCCTCAAAGGCAAAACATTGATAACTCTGAACTCTTCACTGTCTTGTATGTTGGGATGAGTAGCTCTTCTTTGACATACACAAGTGAAATGCAGTGTTAAAAAACAAATATTTTCTCAAAAGATGTCTTTCAGTTGCCATGGAAACAATTACAAATTAATGAGGGGATATCTTTTCAACATTTCACTTTCAAAATGGGCACAATTTTTAGAAATTGTAACAATTAGCATAGAAGAATGTAGTATTTGTATATGGGCGAAAATGTTTTTCCATTATAAATTGTAGCGGGTGCAGCTATAAAAATCAAATGCATCACATTAGATTACGATGCACCAAAAATATCATTAACTTCCATGTTTTATTTGAGAGGGTTGGACTTACAATTCATGTGTTACAACATGTTTATTTTAGTTGTAACAGTCTTAATTTTTTGCTGTATAGTCTTTTGATCAGTTTTATGTTTCAACTGCAGGGCTTATATTATTTACACAGCAATGGAAAAATGCACCGTGATATAAAGGTAAGTTAATTCACCAAGTTCATAGCCATTTAAAAGTGAAGGGTTTACTTAAGATTTCATTCACTGTAGAAGAGTGGGTAAAGTCAGGCTAAGAAAAAATATGGAAAGAGAAACATTCAAGAATGTTAAAGTGCAGGATGTGATATGCAACTAAGGATATGGTCTTCTATGCTGAAAAAGTAAGTCTTTTCAAATATTGGCGATTCCATTTGAAATTATTAAGGAAATATAATTTGTACATAAATGTTAATTGGAAATGTATTTCTATAAAATATGTATTATTTTGTTGATATAGAAATAGATGATTTTGTTATTTTAAGAGTAAGGCTAAAGGAGTACGACAAATTTTATATTGCAACCATAACATGAAATTAACAAATTCAGTGATTTATAGAATTACCTGTTCTTTTGGCATAGTTACATTATTAACAATTAATAGTTCCTTTTTTACCTTCCGAGTATAAAGTGCATAGTCCTTGATGTTTTTGCTTTTAAACTCTTTTTTGCAAGGCTTTTTGTTGTAATGTAAGGTTGATGTATTAATTTATACAGGTTATCATGCTTCACTCTGTCTCTAATTCACCATCCAGGGTTACAAGTTAGCAGTGCTTGCCATCATGAAAAAGAGAGGATGCACCTGTACAGGGACATAAAAACACTTCCTGGACTAAGCTGTTTAAATCACAACAAATGATTCACACAAAACAGTTATATTTTTTAGATAAATTCAGCTCTCTTAATTTCTTTTCTGCTTGAGAAATGTGCACCATTTTGTCCAACCACACTACTGCCTCAGATCAGCATCAGATTCAAGATGTGATCGACAGATGGATGCCCGTACATTGTAGATCAATGGTTTATGATAAGGATCATGTAATGAAATTTGCAAACTTCTTATGTCAGGGAATGTTGTACTAAGAATTTTAAATAGTTTTGTATTGAAATTAGCATATTTTGATCAAATTTAAGTGACCTGGATTTCCTACATTTTTGAGTCATTCCTATTTTTATGTACAGTTAAACTATGAAAAAGTCTGCAGTTTCTTTGGAAAGAATAATCTTCTGGACCTGTTTTATACTGATTAACACTAGTTGACAACTGTGTTCTAATTGTGTCAATATTGTTGTTTCCAGGGAGCAAACATTCTGCTGACAGACAGAGGTGATGTTAAATTAGGTCAGTAAATTTTCTTTCTGTCAAAGGCATAAATCCTAGTACTTGCCTCAACGGAATAAAAATGAAATTACTTTTACTGTGATACTACTAGTGTTAATCATACATATATTCCTTTTATTGTTTCAAATTGTTAGTCATATTTACATAACATCTCAAACTAAACATTGTTACCTGAATGAGTACCTCTGCACTTCAAATATCTTATGATGATATGTATGAATTTGGCATAAGCAATACAGTCATGTCCATAAGTATTTGGACAGTGACACTATTTTAATAATTTTGGCTCTGTACGCCACAACAATGGATTTGAAATAAAGCAATCATTAAGTGAAATATAGATGCTAAGCTTTAATTTAAGGGGTTTACCAAAAATATTGTATGAGCTGTTTAGAGAAGACAGACGTTTTTATACATGACCCCCCCTATTTGTGGGTGCTCAAAAGTATTTGGACATTTGACTAACAAGCTGTTACATAGACAGGTGATAGCAGTTTCCTCATTATTTCATTAACTATTAAGCAAGTAAAAGGTATGGAATTGATTCCATGTGTGGAATTTGCATTTAGAAGCTGTCACTCTAAACTCTCAATCTGAGTTTCAAAGAGCTGCCCATGTAAGTAAAAACAATATTCCACTGTGGTGGTGTACAGAGCCAAAATTATGAAAATTGTCACTGTCTAAATACTTATAGACCAGACTATATGTGGCTTGCATTATTTGTTGCATGAAAGGCACTCACAGGTTTAACAAATACATATATCTATATGATGCAAAGACAGAAATGGGCAATATGTCATGTGTTTTGAATCAGAAATGTCCTGTGTTTATAGGTTTGTCAAAATAATATTAGTTCATGTAAATAAGTAAACATAAAAGGAGGCAGATACTTTTAAGCTTTTAGAGAATTTGGTATTTCATCCCCTCTACCAAAAATATTTGTTTGTTTTCTTAAAACCTATGCAGTAAGCTCATGAGATTAAGCTATAAAAAGTATAAATTTCTAGATACCTAAAGATTCAAAATAATTAGAAATACACATGTGCTTCAAAACATGAGTCTGTTCTCCTGTTCAGGTTTCCTGTTCATCTCTTCAGGCCTCTAATGTTGCATAATACTTCTGTCATCAGCTTGCTTTGTTCATCACCCCAATTTTCTGCCTATACTCTGTGGTACACGTAGTAAGTTATACAACTCACTGCCATGTGGTCCTGTTGTTGTTCCAAGCCATTAGCTGATGCGTATATGTCACATGTTATATGATATGAAAGCCAAATCTGTGGTGCCAAGCATGTGCCGGTAGTTGCACAAGTTTTAAAGTAGTTAGTTACACCAGAAAAGTAGCCAGCCAAGAGTTGAAATTGGTGCCTGTTGTTTCTCAATATGTAAGTGCAAATTGAAATCCTCTGGTGCATTTGTGCATAAAGAACTTGCTAGTAACATTTTATTTTCTCCTTCTGCCTTTCCAATTACATATGGCTAACATTGGCAGTACCATTATTATCAGTCATCAATAGACACAGTCATTTTAGCTTACTTTAGTTTAAGTAAATCTTTGGCATATTTAAGAATGTTTAGACCAAATAATCATATGTAGATCATCTGTAGATGCTTCCTCTTACAGTGGCTGCTACTACACTTATTGAGCATCATAGTCTGATTGTAGTGTTATTGAGGATGCTGGCTGCATTTGTTTATTCACAGACATTATCCATTCAGTAATTGAAAAATAAATACTACTTGAAATTGTGAAATAGTGAATACCCATATTTATATTTTAATTTACACACACTCTTTAAAGCTTCTACTTTAAATACACACTTTTTAAAAAAAGGTTGGTCAGATAACAGTCGCCTTTAGATTTGTGAGATTTGCTGTTGTGAGATTAATGTTTGCATTAGTAAATGGAGAAGACATTAGCTGATCGGTACATTTACTGAATTTGCTTCTGCTGTAGTTCGGTGAAAGCGCAGAAATGTTTGAGAATTTTGGTGAACTCGGAGAATTGCATTGAAGTCAGTCGAGAAGGAAAAATGTAACTAGTTTGAGTGTAATGTATATATCTTTCAACTAGGCTGGACCAATTATTGTGGTAAAAAAATATGATCTAACCTGTGAGGCAGCACTGCTAATATCTTCACCATTATGCTTTTCTGCAAGAAAGTTATACTCTGATTGCACAATACTGTGAGTCCTTAATCTCTCTCTGTGTCTCCTAAGCTTCCCTCAGTGTGATTAACTAACACTCACAGAGCCTGTGATGCAAGGGATTTTATATACTCGGGTTGCAGTCCCTGTCACTTCCCAGTCTGCGCTAACTGTGTAGAGTATAGCCTACTTAATCTGGTAGCGAAGATTCAACATACAATGAATTAATGCATAACAACTAAGTATTTTATAGTATTATCATTATGGTCAGCTAATGTACCCCTCAAAAGAAAATAATGTAATTTTTTTTTTTATACAATTGATTGATTGATTGATTGAAGTACCAGGGTGTGTTACCTGGAAGTATTGTGGTGCCAATAATATAAAAATGTCCATCTTAAGATTGATAATTAATTTAAGAGTGTTCCTCAAACCTCATCGTAACTAAAGTAGCACATTAAATCCTTTGTAATCCATTGCTCCTGAACCGACTTTGCTAATTGTTAAGTGCTTTTTAAACAAGCTTTCTCTTGTGCTGACTGTAGCCACTGGCAGCGGTCACCAAACAGAATATATTAAATTTGCATTATGATAGCCCTCAGAAGATTTAGAATAGTAAGAGTTATATTTGAGATTTTATCATTTTCATAATGAAATACATAAAACATTTATAGCCATTAAGGGTCCCTAGGTGTGCACCTTGAATGCTATGATAGTTGGTCCGCCCCTGCATGCTGGTCTCACAAAGCATCAAAGGGCACTGGGGGAAAAAAAAGATAGTTCCGTTGATAAGTTACCGTTTAGCAACGGAAAGGTTATAGGTTCAAATCCCACATCTTCTCTCTATTTATTGCTTTGAGTAGTGAGCTGGTATTATTATTATCATCATATAACAAAAACAGAAGTTTGTTGTGAGTCTGTAACAACCTGTGTAAATTTATGGTACTTGTAAAAGATTTTGCTTTTTCTCGCACACAAACATTCATATCAACATGTCATTTGAAAAATTTTTAAATTCAGTTTTATTCTCGAATACTGTATATACTCGTGTATAAGTCGGGTCTTGAAACCCGAAATATCGATCATAAAATCGGACTCTGACTTATACGCCCTTTCAAAAATACACATAACACATAATTTTTTTTTTTATATATATATCTTCTTGCTTCCTCCAATCTTATACCAGTTTCTCAGACACATTGAATTTTATTGCAGTAGCACAGTTACCAGTTTCTTTTGCCACTTCATTGACTTTTAATTTAAAACCAGCTTAATATTTTCTTTTGATCAAACGCTCCATCTTAGATAAGGGATGCTCTTACGGAAAAGGTGTATGAGGGTGTCAGATGCAAAAACACAAAACAGTGCAAACATCGCTTTGGAATAGTTTTGGTATTACTGTGTGGTCACGCAAGTACAATATGCGAAAAAAAAAAAAGGCAGTGTACTCCGTGGTTACTCTCTCAGGTGGGCATTAGCATATCATAATCTCTTGGACCAATAGCATGAGTTTTCCAAATCTGATTTATATGACTGACATTATAAAATTTCGGAAATTATACAGTAAATACAAGCCCCAACTTAAAATGTGGGAGAACTTAAATGCTAATATATACAGTATTACTCAATTTGAGTGATTTTTTTTCTGTTCTGTTTTATTCTTGGGATTCTTGAAGAAAACAATTGTTCAAGTAACATCCATCCATCCATTATCCAACCCGCTATATCCTAACTACAGGGTTACGGGGATCTGCTGGAGCCAATCCCAGCCAACACAGGGCGCAAGGCAGGAAACAAACCCGGGCATGGCGCCAGCCCACCACAGGGCATACACACCCACACACCAAGCACACACTAGGGACAATTTAGGATCGCCAATGCACCTAACCTGCATGTCTTTGGACTGTGGGAGGAAACCGGAGCACCTGGAGGGAACCCACGCAGACACGGGGAGAACATGCAAACTCCACGCAGGGAGGACCTGGAAAGCGAACCCAGGTTTCCTTACTGCGAGGCAGCAGCCCATCACTACGCCACCGTGCTGTCCCCTCAAGTGACATGTTGGTGTGAATGTCAGTGTGCCAGGAAAAGTAACATCCACTATAGACACTGTTTGTTCAACAAGACACCAAGAAGAAATTATTGAGGTGCATTTATGTGTCTGCTTTTATCCCTTCAGTGCCTACTTGTACAGTCAGTCATTATCCAACCCGCTAAATCCCAAACAGGGTCTCGGGGGCGGTCTTCTGGAGCCAATCCCAGTCAAAAAAGGGCACAAGGCAGGAACAAATCCCCAGGCAGGGCGCCAGCCCACCGCAGCTAACTACTCAAAACAGTAAAAGTGAGGAGGACCTGGGATTGAATCCACACCCTCTTGATCGTCCTTACCTCAGCACCAGCCAAGTGAATGTGTCTACTTTATGTCGATTGATAGTTGGGCTTCAGCTTTTACACATTGCCAGTAACAAGGAAATTGAAAAATTTTTTTTCTTTGGTTTTATTTTTCAATAAATGCACACTTGTTTTGTTATACCTTTTATGAAAGTGTTTATTTGATATTTGGATTTCAGTCTTCACACATTATACACTTCACATCAACATTTTGTCAATTATTAGTATAACATGAAAAAAGTTTTTGTTTTAGCTATATGTTCAGCATTTCTTGCCTCACATTTTCTGTCATCCCACATTTACACAGATCGTTGTAGACATGGAACACACATGAAATAATAATGATCTGTTATTTACCCTATCCCCTTGGTGGGAATGGGATAGCAGGCTGCTGCTGCTTGTGCTGATTGACACATTTGTAAAACAAAGACACTGATGAAGAGTTGTGAAGTACTGTAATTTAAGGTGGTCTGGCGTTACGAATATTTTCGTAGACTTCAGGGATTCTAGTGTTAATGGTCAAATTCAGATATCAAATGACGCACTACTGATGCTTTTTCTAAATTTTTCAAATACCTGTCTCTCATTTTTTCATTTTTACACTATTTTAACAAAGTATAGTAAGTCAAAAAAATCATATCATTAGATTTTTCTTGAAATTCAATATTAACCACACACGTCTAGCCAATATGGAAGCTTTGAAATGCTAACTAAATACATTTTATTTTGGAATTTACCTGTAGACTTTACACAGGGTTTAAAAATTGTTTCTGTCTTTATTTCCTCACGCCTTTGCAGGCAAGATATGCACCTACTCCCAGCAAATGTAAACTAGATAAGTCAGTTTCAAAATGTATAGATTGTTGGACAGAAAACTGTAGCCGTGTCTGTTACATTTAAAAGATGAATGCAAGTGTAATCTCTGTATCATTTCAAACTCTGTCATTCAAATGCATAGCACAATTTAAAGCTAGTCCATGCCACAGTTGATAAGTCACTTTACAAGGCTCTCAAGGTAATGCTCTGTGTACTTTTATTTCTAAACCAGTTCCTTTATTTAGACAAAATGGCAATAACAAAAGCCTTCTTTTGCCTAGAAAGAGCAACAGGAATCTCCTGCTTTCCTTAATTATAAACCATGCAGGATTGTATGTAATTGGTGCAGTTCCCACAATCTAGCTGTCAAATTCAAGCCATTAGTCCCATTATGAAGTATTGGTTAGTTTAAATTGTTCAGAAATCGGTAAGTTAAATGATTTAACACACGAAAAAAAAATACAAATTGTATCATCTTCTTTCAGCTACTCCCATTAGGGGTTGCCACAGCGGATCATCTTCTTCCATATCTTTCTGTCCTCTGCATCTTATTCTCTTACACTCATCACCTGCATGTCCTCTCTCACCACATCCATACATCTTCTCTTAGGTTTTCCTCTTTTCCTCTTCCTTGACAGCTCTATCCTTAGCATGCTTCTCCCAATATACTCAGCATCTCTCCTCTGCACATGTCCAAACCAACACAATCTTGCATCTCTGATTTGTCTCCCAACCGTCCAACTTCAGCTGACCCTCTGAGGTACTCATTTCAAATATACTCATTTGTAATCCTGTCCATTCTCGTCACGCCCAGTGCAACTCTGAGCATCTTTAACTCTGCTGCCTCCAGCTCTGTCTCCTGCTTTCTGGTCAGTGCCACTGTCTCCAACCCATATAACATAGCTGGTCTCTCTACCGTCCTGTAGACCTTCCCTTTCACTCTTGCTGATACCCGTCTGTCACAAATTACTCCTCTTGCTGATACCCGTCTGTCACAAATTACTCCTGACCCTCTTCTCCACTCATTCCACCCTGCCTGCGCTGTCTTTTTTACCTCTCTTCCACAATCCCCATTACTCTGTACCGTTGATCACAGGTATTTAAACTCATCCACCTTCGCCAACTCTACTCCTTGCATCCTCACCATTCCACTAACCTCCCTCTCATTTACACACACGCATTCTGTCTTGTTCCTACTGACTTTCATTCCTCTCCTCTCTAGATCATATCTCCACCTCTCCATGGTCTCTTCAGCCTGCTCCCTACTATTGCTGCAGATCATAATGTCATCAGCAAACATCATAGTCCACGGGGACTCCTGTCTAATCTTGTCTGTCAACCTGTCCATTACCATTGCAAATAAAAAAGGGCTCAGAGCCAATCCCTGATATAATCCCACCTCCACCTTGAATGTATCTGTCACTCCTACTGCAGACCTCACCACTGTCACACTTCCCTCGTCCTGTACAACTCTTACATAGTTCTCTGCCACTCCCGACTTCGTCATACAGTACCACAGCTCCTTTTGAGGCACCCTGTCATATGCTTTTTCCAGATCCACAAAGACACAATGCAACTCCTTCTGGCCTTCTCTATACTTCTCCATCAATATCCTCAGAGCAATCATTGCATCTGTGGTGCTCTTTCTTGGCATGAAACTATACTGCTGCTCACTAATCATCATCTCACTTCTTAACCTAGCTTCCACTACTCTTTCCCATAACTTCATGCTGTGGCTTATCAATTTTATCCCCCTGTAGTTATTACAGTCCTGCACATCCCCCTTATTCTTAAATATTGGCACCAGTACCCTTTTTCTCCAAACCTCAGGCATCCTCTCACTTTTCAAGATTTCATTAAACAATCTGGTTAAAAATTCCACTGCCAACTCTCCTAAACACCTCCATGCTTCCATAGGTATGTCATCTGGACCAACGACCTTTCCGTTTTTCATCCTCTTCATAGCTGTCCTTACTTCCTCCTTGCTAATCCATTGCATTTCCTGATTCACTATCTCCACATTATCCAGCCTCTTCTCTTTCTTGTTCTCTTCATTCATCAGGCTCTCAAAGTACTCTTTCCATCTGCTCAACACACCCTCCTCTCTTGCGAGTACGTTTGCATCGTTATCCTTTATCACCCAAACCTGCAGCATATCTTTCAAAGCTCAGTCCCTCTGTCTAGCCAGTTGGTTCAGGCTCTTTTCTCCCTCCTTAGTGTCCAACCTTTGGACCATGGAAGCCCAGCCCTGTAGGGGGGCCCGTGGCCGCCTAAACAGTCCTGGAGCCCAGCACTTCCGCCACACTAGGAAGTGCTGGGGGGAAGACGACAGGGGACACCCGGACGGCTTCCGGGTGGACAGACAGCACTTCCGCCACACAAGGGCGTGTCTGTGGAGGAGTGCCGGGAAGCAGCTGGAGCCCATCCGGGTTCCCATAAAAGGGGCCACCTCCCTCCAGTCATTAGCGGAATTCGGGTGGAAGAGGACGGAGCTGGAGTGAGGACTGGAGGCTGCCAGGAGAAAGAGAGGCACAGGACTGTGTGGCCTGGACATAGGGGGAATCGGTGCTGGAGGCACTGGGGTTTGTGAGTGCACTAATTGTAAATATTGTGAAAATAAACGTGTGTTGGGTGGAACTATGTTGTCCGTCTCTATGTGTCCGGGCCAGCGCTCACTATATATATATATATATATATATATATATATATATATATATACTAGCAAAATACCAGCCAGCGGAGAAGTAGTGTGTTAAAGAAGTAATGATAAAGAAAAGGAAACATCTTGAAAATAACGTAACATGATCGTCAATGTAATTGTTTTGTCACTGTTATGAGTGTTGCTGTCATATATATATATATATATATATATATATATATATATATATATATATACACACATACATACATACACACACATTATATATACAGTATATATATCTATATACATATCTATGTATATCTATATCTATATCTCTCTATATATATCTCTCTGTATATATATATATATATATATATATATATACCACATACACACACACATTATATCTATATCATATCTATATATGTATATAGCAAAATAATCATACTTACATGAAGTACTGCCTTAAAAGTTTTATTAAGAAGAAAATTAAACCTTTTTAAACTGAGGGAAAATATGCCAATAATTATTTGTTAAGGATCTCTTTGTATACCACATTGTAAGTTCGGCCTCCGGTTGTAATATGACCAAGCTGTGCGCTGAGCTTACTCTTAAGCATGCAAGTACAGTTGGCCATGTGAACAGTAATTTTGTTTCAAATCTCATAGCTTGGATTGCTGCTGTCATAATCGGTTTGAGTTTCATGGTTTGTTTCAATTACGACAGTATTTGTAGGGCTTGTGTTGAAGTGACATTCAGCATCTGTGAAGCGTTGTAAGTATACAACCAGTTTCATCGATAACTTCAAATCCAGCTTTTGAGAGTTTAAACATTCATAAACATCAAAGTATCCACTACTGAAATCGTCACCTGTCAATCTAAGATGTTTAAGAGGCATTGGCGGTTGTCCAAAGGTGTAAAATATTTGGCCATTTTGGTCCACTTGAAAGCGACAACCGAACAATTCAGCGGCAGCCATCAACTCACATGCAGATGCGTAGGTGAAGGGCTTAAGCATTTCACTCTTATAGTGCTCCTGTGTAGTATAATTATCTCCTGTACCGTCATCAGTCCACACCTTGAACCTGTCCCAGTCATTCAATACATAAGACACAATGTTCCTCCAGATATCAAGAGTGAGCCTGATATGGCCGTGCAATATGTAACAAAGAGAATGGAAAAGATAGGTGCCATCTCCGGGCATGGAAACTACTCGGTAAATGACAGTTCTTTGATCGATGGTTATCACCTCAATAGACATGTTAATGCGGGTTAGGTTGGAATGATAAAGGAAATGGGTACCTGAACAATGTAAAGTAAGTCTAAAATACCTGCACAATAACTATAATCGTAATAAATGAACAATAAAACAGCGAAGAAGCTGTGGATTAAATTAAAAGGCTGTAGTTATCAGCAGGGAGACGTGAATCCCGTGGCGAAGCAAGGAAGGGAATGTAGAGACCGGAGCGATGGACGGCCTTATATAGGCAGGCAGCCAACAACGTGGGAGGCGTTGGGATGGGGGACCCAATGCCACCTCACACGGTGACTGAGCTGCAGGCTATGGACATATATATGTACGTAAGTAGGATTCAGTTAGCATTGGGAACCCGCGTACCAAATTTCTTGAAGATGGGCCCATAAGTAACAAAGACTGTTAAAAAGTTCAATATGGCGGCCGACAGTGGCATCATACCATCGAAATAAGTACGTACATCGGTTTCGGTTAGCGCAGGGAAGCCGCCTACCAAATTTCGTGAAGATGGGGCCATAAATAAGAAAGTTCAACATGGCGGACGTTGTCGACCGTTATCGACCGTTATGACCGTTATGTGTAGAATTTCAAAATGAAACCTGCTTAACTTTTGTAAGTAAGCTGTAAGGAATAAGCCTGCCAAATTTCAGCCTTCTACCTACACGGGAAGTTGGAGAATTAGTGACGTTGGAAAGTTCAATATGGCGGCCGACAGTGGCGTCATACCACCGAAATAAGTATGTACATTGGTTTCGGTTAGCGCAGGGAAGCTGCCTACCAAATTTCGTGAAGATGGGGCCATGAATAAGAAAGTTCAACATGGCGGACGTTGTTGACCGTTATCGACCGTTATGACCATTACGTGTAGAATTTCGAAATGAAACCTGCTTAACTTTTGTAAGTAAGCTGTAAGGAATAAGCCTGCCAAATTTCACCCTTCTACCTTCACGGGAAGTTGGAGAATTAGTGACGTTTGGAAAATTCAATATGGCGGCCGACAGTGGCATCATACCACCGAAATAAGTATGTACATTGGTTTTGGTTAGTGCAGGGAAGCCACCTATCAAATTTCGTGAAGATGGGGTCAGCCTTCTACCTACACGGGAAGCTGGAAAGTTAGTGACGTTGGAAAGTTCAATATGGCGGGCGACAGTGGCGTCATACCATCGAAATAAGTACATACATTGGTTTCGGTTAGCGCAGGGAAGCCGCCTACCAAATTTCGTGAAGATGGGGCCATAAATAAGAAAGTTCAACATGGCGGATGTTGTCGACCGTTATCGACTGTTATGACCATTACGTGTAGAATTTCGAAATGAAACCTGCTTAACTTTTGTAAGTAAGCTGTAAGGAATAAGCCTGCCAAATTTCAGCCTTCTACCTACACGGGAAGTTGGAGAATTAGTAGTGAGTGAGTGAGTGAGTGAGTGAGTGAGTGAGGGCTTTGCCTTTTATTAGTATAGATATACACACATATATACAGTCTTTGGGGTGCGAGCAACTGTTGCTGGGGGTGCCAGAATCCATGAAGGAAGAAAAATGAAAAACATTATTTGTACAAAATCTTAATTTATTTATCCATTCCTAAATAATTAAATGGGCAGGCTATTTCGTATCAGTGCATTACGCTGCTTGTTAAAACGGATGACTCCGCTCTTACGTGCAAGTCTGCGTGGATATTATGAACTATCGTTTCTGTTCAAGTTCTATTTAAATTTTAAATAGAAGGAATTTTTATTTAGTCGACAGAATATTATTCCAGAATAAATCAACTCAAACCTTAAATAACTTATAATATTTTGCTCTCCATAAAAATATATCCTGTCTAAATTATACAAGTTAGAAATAAAGAAATTGTTAAAAGAACAAACATTCAAATTTCTTTACTCTTATGTAATTTTATATAAAAAATAAACTTAAATTTTAAATATCCCAAAAGATTTTGCTCTCCATAAAAATATATCCTGTCAAAATTATACAAATTCAAATATGAACATGGTGCATAACAAAACCTGGAAATATAAATAAAATTTGTTCTTTTCAGCAATAACAAATCAAATCATTCAGTTGTCTTTGCTCTTATGTCATTTTATCAGAGCTGGACGCCTGGCATCTTTTTTTGGCAACAAGTTCGTTTATGTTTGGTGTGAGGTTCTGTGTTGTGGAGATTCTCAGGATGGACTGCAGGTGCTCATCAGTGAGGCGACTCCTGTGTGCTGTTTTGTTAGTCTTCATGACTGAGAAGAGCTTCTCACACAGATATGTGCTACCAAACATGCACAAGGTTCGAGCCGCATGTAGACGGAGCTGGAGCATTTGTGCAGGAATGGAGTGAATAAACTGTGCGGGCCCTGCAGTATCGTACTTTGCCTTCAGTGTGCCATTACACTGCAGCTCAATCACCTCCATCTGAATCTGCACAGGTGCAGTTTCCACATCGACGGCAAATGGGTTGCGAAACAACTCAAAATTCTTTTTTTGTTCTTCAAAGTCACCAAAGCGCCGTGCGAACTCAGTGCACAGTGCGCTCAGTTTATCAGCAAAATGCGTATTTGGGAACACCATTGTCCTGACTTGGTTCAACATTACTTGGCAACAGGGAAAGTGGGGCAAGTTGCACTGGTGCATTTGTGTCTCCCATAAAAGTAGCTTCACTTGAAATCACTTTGTGATTTTGCACGGGTTAAAACGTCTGCTGAAGTGTCAGATTCTTCTTTAACTCTTCTGCTTTCTGTATCTTGTGCATTGCATTCAGGTCTTTCAGGTTATCTTGATGTTTTGTCTCATAGTGCCATCTTAGATTAAATTTTGTAATTACAGCCACATTAGCTCCACAAATGAGACACACGGGTTTACCGGCAATGTCAGTAAACATATACTCAGCCTCCCATTGGTTTTTAAAGGCTCTATGTTCAGAATCACCTTTTCTCTTCAGCATCGTGTGGGCTAGCTTCACAATAACTTGCAGCATCATAAGCTAGACTTGATTAACGCGGTAAGTGTTCGGCAAGGCAGCTGAAGCGCTGCATTATGGGATCTGTAGTTTATTGTGTTACCAGCGCTTCATCTCCCCGGGCCATTAATAACAATAATATAGTATATAAAATTATCTCGCGGGCCGGATTTAAATTCACGCCGGGCCGGATGTGGCCCGTGGGCCTTGAGTTTGACACATATGGACTAAATAGAACTTGAAAGGATATATTTTTCAATGTGAGCGCAATTCAGATTGAGTTGACGTGCACTACAGTACATCGAGCATGCGTGCTATTGTGGTTTTGCCTGTGTGCCTCAATAAGTTACCCTCCCCTCGCTCTTACTTTTTTACCGTTCATCTAATGAATACACTGAGTATGGCTTTACCAAAACAATCATTGATCGCGAATAAAGTATCCATTATTCATAAAGCTTCAATTGGTGATTGTCTTTCTGCGTTAACCGCATATTTTTTCATACGTCTCAAACCAAGGGGATGCGAAGTTAAAATGAATAAAATGCATGCGTACATACTCAGTGCATCCCCTCTCGGGAATCGAACCTCGGCGCTAGAGGCGACGCCACGGCGTGTGGTTTATCTATTTGAGCGTAGCAGTGTAATTCGGTTTTGTTCAGCACTCTTTGGAACTGTTGCTTTTTGTCTGCGCACTGCGTCAGTTCACGTGAGCCGCTGAATATGGTTTTATATGTCACTCGCTCACTTCTAATTGTTTCGCTGCCTTCTTAATTATATAATACATGTTTTCCTAAGCGCTTTTTGGAGCTCTTCCTGGTTTTCTACATACTGCGTAATTACGTGGGAGGCGTGATGATGTCACACGAAACTCCGCCTTCCACGGCTTTCGAGCTCAACTTCATTACAGTAAATGGAGAAAAATAGCTTCTAGTTATGACCATTATGCGTAGAATTTCGAAATGAAACCTGCCCAACTTTTGTAAGGAAGCTGTAAGGAATGAGCCTGCCAAATTTCAGCCTTCTACCTACACGGCAAGTTGGAGAATTAGTGATGAGTCAGTGAGTCAGTCAGTGAGTCAGTCAGTCAGTCAGTGAGGGCTTTGCCTTTTATTTATATAGATTAACCGTAATTTTGAGTTTCTTGCAAATTTAGTTAAACTTGCTTCCAAAAGTGAGGCCCTCACTGCAGAATTAGAAATCCAAGAAGTGGATTTGATACTACAGTGATTCTTATTCTTATTCTGATTTCTTATTCTTTTGCATGTTTGTCACACAAAATGTTTCTGATCATCAAACACATTTAACCATTAGTCAAATATAACACAAGTAAACACAAAATGCAGTTTTTAAATGATGGTTTTTATTATTTAGGGAGAAAAAAAATCCAAACCTACATGGCCCTGTGTGAAAACGTAATTGCCCCCTTGTTAAAAAATAACCTAACTGTGGTGTATCACACCTGAGTTCAATTTCCGTAGCCACCCCAGGCCTGATTACTGCCACACCTGTTTCAATCAAGAAATCACTTAAATAGGAGCTGCCTGACACAGAGAAGTAGACCAAAAGCACCTTAAAAGCTTGACATCATGCCAAGATCCAAAGAAATTCAGGAACAAATGAGAACAGAAGTAATTGAGATCTATCACTCTGGTAAAGGTTATAAAGCCATTTCTAAAGCTTTGGGACTCCAGCGAACCACAGTGAGAGCCATTATCCACAAATGGCAAAAACATGGAACAGTGGTGAACCTTCCCAGGAGTGGCCGGCCGACCAAAATTACCCCAAGAGCGCAGAGACGACTCATCCGCGAGGTCACAAAAGACCCCAGGACAACGTCTAAAGAACTGCAGGCCTCACTTGCCTCAATTAAGGTTAGTGTTCACGACTCCACCATAAGAAAGAGACTGGGCAAAAACGGACTGCATGGCAGATTTCCAAGACGCAAACCACTGTTAAGCAAAAAGAACATTAGGGCTCGTCTCAATTTTGCTAGGAAACATCTCAATGATTGCCAATACTTTTGGGAAAATACCTTGTGGACTGATGAGACAAAAGTTGAACTTTTTGGAAGGCAAATGTCCCGTTACATCTGGCATAAAAGGAACACAGCATTTCAGAAAAGAACATCATACCAGCAGTAAAATATGGTGGTGGTAGTGTGATGGTCTGGGGTTGTTTTGCTGCTTCAGGACCTGGAAGGCTTGCTGTGATAGATGGAACCATGAATTCTACTGTCTACCAAAAAATCCTGAAGGAGAATGTCCGGCCATCTGTTTGTCAACTCAAGCTGAAGCGATCTTGGGTGCTGCAACAGGACAATTACCCAAAACACACCAGCAAATCCACCTCTGAATGGCTGAAGAAAAACAAAATGAAGACTTGGAGTGGCCAAGTCAAAGTCCTGACCTGAATCCAATTGAGATGCTATGGCATGACCTTAAAAAGGCGGTTCATGCTAGAAAACCCTCAAATAAAGCTGAATTACAACAATTCTGCAAAGATGAGTGGGCCAAAATTCCTCCAGAGCTCTGTAAAAGACTCATTGCAAGTTATCACAAACGCTTGATTGCAGTTATTGCTGCTAAGGGTGGCCCAACCAGTTATTAGGTTCAGGGGCAATTACTTTTCACACAGGGCCATGTAGGTTTGGATTTTTTTTTCTCCCTAAATAATAAAAACCATCATTTATAAACTGCATTTTGTGTTTACTTGTGTTATATTTGACTAATGGTTAAATGTGTTTGATGATCAGAAACATTTTGTGTGACAAACATGCAAAAGAATAAGAAATCAGGAAGGGGGCAAATAGTTTTTCACACCACTGTATATAAGATAGCTTCAACCTTAATTTCCTATTTTGCCAGGAGTTGTTGCTATGAAGCCTATTTTTGTATTGACACTTACAATTGTAAGGCTTAAAAGGATAGATTAGACATAACTTTCTCTCTTTTTTCTTCCCCCCCATAGTGCCCCCCCATTTTGCCAGCTCACATGAGGCTAGACCACACTTCACAAAGTCTCAGTCCTCTGACATACCTAGAGACACAGCACATCCAACAGAAAACAAGCCACCCACCAGTGATGTGGAAAGATTAAAGTAGAGATATCTATTGGCAATACAGTCCACATACCATAAACCTAGAATATAATCTTAAAACAGTACTGAAAGAATAATCTCATGGAAGAATGTTAAACATTAACTCATGAAAAAGCAGATAATGTATGATAGAACAATCCTAATACAATAAAGCAAGAGTATGATGTTAAACAGTCCCAGAAGGAAATAGAATGTATAATTACAGCATATAGAGAAGAGTTTTCAGGTAGCTGTTTCCTCAGTTAATCATATTATTAAGAAATGGCAGATAACAGGAATGGTGGAGGTCAAGTTGAGGTCTGAAAGACCAAGAAAACTTTCTGAAAGAACTGCTTGTTGGGTTACTTGATAGGCAAATTAAAAACCCTATTTGACTGCAAAAGATGTTCAGGAAGATTTACCAGACTCATGGTAAGTCAGCAGAAGAAAACCCTTCATGCATCCTTGGTACAAAATTCAGTGCCTGAAGTTTGCAAACGAATATCTAAACAAGCCTGATGCATTTTGGAAACAAATCCTGTGGATGGCTGAAGACGAAATGGAACTTTTTGGCCACAATGTGCAAAGGTGTATTTGGAGAAAAATGGGTGCTGAATTCCAAGAAAAGAACACCTCCCCAACTATTTGGCATGGGAGTGGATTGATCATGCTTTGGGCTTGTGTTGCAGTCATTGGCAAGAGGAACACATCATTTGTAGAGGGATGAATGGGTTCAAATTAATACCAACAAATTCTGGAAGTAAACATCACACCATCTGTAAAAAGTTAAAGTTAAAAAGGGGATGGGACCTATAATAAGATAATGATCCAAAATACACTTCAGAATCTAAAATGGAATACCTCAAGAGGCACAAGATGAAGGTTTTGCCACGGCCCGCACAGTCTCCCGACTGAAACACCATTGAAAATCTGTGGATAGATCCCAAAAGGGGTAGCGCGTGCAAGATGGCCCAAGCATATTAAGGAATTAGAAGCCTTTTGCAAGGATGAATGGACGAAAATCCCCCAAATAAGAATTGAAAGACTCTTAGCTGGCTACAAAAAACATTTACAAGCTGTGATACTTGCCAAAAGGATTGTTACTAAGTACTGACCATGTTGGGTGCCCAAGCTTTTTCTTCAGGAAGTTTTCAACTTTTTGGTATTTTGAACCTGTGAGTGATGGAAATAAAAATATAGCCTTGCTTAAAATATTAAAGATATAGACATGTGTATAGTTATTGTCAGTCTCATTTATACCTGTTACTTTTCCTTTAAGCATCACAGGAAGACTGCTGTTAAAAAGATATTGTAAAACTGTTTAATACTTTAAACATAATATTCAAGTTTATTTTTTAAATCTTTGCAGTTTTTTCCTCAGTGAGTATGAGAGGAGTGGCCCCATAGCTCCCACAATCCACCATCTGAACTTAATCTCAACTTGAAAGTGTATCTTTTTGGAGCAAGAGGAAAAGTGTAATTTTTATTGTTAAAAAGGAGGGCAGTGCAAATGAAAGACTATGTCTTGCTGTGAGAACTAGGTACTATGGTCATTACAGAAATCAGTTTATACTACTATATGCAATATAAAACATCTTAAATAAATTCAACAATAAACCCCTATGCTTAAATTTGAATTTTGCATTTAGATTAATTTTAATTAGTCTAATTCAATTCCTTGTATCGGATTTTGTTTTCATCTTCAGAATTATCATCTTTTTGTCACTACAAGATTATCAACTCCATTTAAATGCCTATTTTATCTTAGAGAAAGGCTCATAAGTGTCTCTTTTTTGTAACTGAGCTGAGCTCTTTACAGAAGAAAAGCAACTGAAAACTTTATTTTTGCAACAAGCTGCAAATTAACTGAATTGAGAGAACTCTTTCTGAAAAAAAGTTTAATTCAAAGCATTCATTTTCTCTTGCCCTTCTTGACCAACCTGCACACAAATGTCTTTCTTTCAGCTAGAGGGGTGGACAGTTTTTCAAAACACTGAAATGGTACTGGTACTAAGTCCTTGTCATATAAGCTCAAGATTAAATCCCATGGGATTCAAAAGCTGCTCAAGGCAGCAACCACCCTGGCTGTACAAATCAAGGTCCTAATTCACTTTGTGACTATTTAAAATACTCTGAATCCCACATTCCTTTTTAGATTTCCCAGAATGCATTTCTGTTCTGTTTAGAAGACAAGACATTCAGGCCTAGGTATCTTGCCTGATATCTGTCAGCTGAAAAGGTTAAAATGTCTCCCATATGCTCACCAAGTCATGTTATGTTTTACTTCCTCATGCTTGTCTCCACACTCACTTTTTTCTTCCTCATCCCTGTGGGTAATTACCAAAAATCTCAGTGGAATGTAGTGCAGTGCTTCTGGCTAGTGCTCGTATAAATGTTGTGGCCACTAGGCTGCATCATTGATCCCCAAAACACAGACATAATTACACAGACTGCTGTCCCAGCTTCAACCTGTTTACTTAAACAGATACACCTTAAACAGGTGTCTTTTGTAATCAACAAACACAATTACAGTTTATTCTCCTTTACTCTTTCTCCACTACTCCTCCCTAGGAGTGAGTTCTCCTCCTCCACCGACTCCAATTCCCTGGGAGATATGGAGTGGCTACTTTCATGTTGGACCTGGGAGTACTTCAGGTGTCACAGCATTACATCCAGGAAGCACTTCCTGGCCGGGTGTAACCTCCTTGATCTGGAGAAGACTTCTTTCAGGAGCCACCAAGTACCCCAACGGGGCTGCCCATCAGGACTACACTTCCATGTTACACTACAAATGAAAATTCTACCAGAGGGATGCTGCCATCCAGTGTGTCCAGGCACAAAGATGTGCCCAGGTGGCAATATCCCTCTGTCCTTCCATTATGATGGCCTTCTGGTAGGGACTGTCAGTCTGCCTATTCATCTAAGGAACCATCCATCCATTGTCGTCTATGATAATGTACTATGACATACTGTACAGAATATACTGGCATCAAGTGCAGTATTCTGCAAAAAGAAAATTGAAATTGTTCTTGTGTAAGATTAGAAAAGAACCGTTCTATAAAATTTACAATAATACAATCAGGATTGCTGAACGATCAGTTTTTGTCCTGCTTACAAGGTAATGCATAAAAAGTAGCCCTGCGTAAGATAAGGAATACCACCCGTATACATTTTATTTTGATGATATTGTTTACTTTATCCTTACTTAAGAGATGACATGCCATATTCATTACAGCAGCCTATTTAGATTGTTGATGTGTACAATTATATATTGTAGGTTAACATGTGAGGGATTCATAGAATATCACGTGATCACAAAATCTGGGATCCTACAAAATATGCAATTCAGCAGAAGATGAAAAAGTGTCATGCAATGTGGTTTGTGCATAATGCTCTAACACCAAGAAACTCTTCTATCTCTATTCCAGAGATTTTTGCCAACTTTGAAGATTGTATGGAAAGAAGTCCTCATAAGTTTAGGTGTCAATAATTAGTTATTACACGTTATATACATACAGATTTATACAGTAGTACAGAGATGAGTTACAGTGCATCCGGAAAGTATTCACAGCGCATCACTTTTTCCACATTTTGTTATGTTACAGCCTTATTCCAAAATGGATTAAATTCATTTTTTTCCTTAGAATTCTACACACAACACCCCATAATGACAACGTAAAAAAAGTTTACTTTTTGCAAATTTATTAAAAATAAAAAAACTGAGAAATCACATGTACATGAGTATTCACAGCCTTTACTAAATACTTTGTCGATGCACCTTTGGCAGCAGTTACAGCCTCAAGTCTTTTTGAATATGATGCCACAAGCTTGGCATACCTATCTTTGGCCAGTTTCGCCCATTCCTCTTTGCAGCACCTCTCAAGCTCCATCAGGTTGGATGGGAAGCGTCGGTGCACAGCCATTTTAAGATCTCTCCAGAGATGTTCAATCAGATTCAAGTCTGGGCTCTGGCTGGGCCACTCAAGGACATTAACAGAGTTGTCCTGAAGCCCCTCCTTTGATATCTTGGCTGTGTGCTTAGGGTCGTTGTCCTTCTGAAAGATAAACCGTCACCACAGTCTGAGGTCAAGAGCACTGTGGAGCAGGTTTTCATCCAGGATGTCTCTGTACATTGCTGCTGTCATCTTTCCCTTTATCCTGACTAGTGTCCCATTTCCTGCTGCTGAACAACATCCCCACAGCATGATGCTGCCACCACCATGCTTCACTGTAGGGATGGTATTGGCCTGGTGATGAGCGGTGCCTGGTTTTCTCCAAACGTGACACCTGGCATTCACACCAAAGAGTTCAATCTTTGTCTCATCAGACCAGTGAATTTTGTTTCTCATGGTCTGAGAGTCCTTTAGGTGCCTTTTGGCAAACTCCAGGCGGGCTGCCATGTGCCTTTTACTAAGAAGTGGCTTCCGTCTGGCCACTCTACCAAACAGGCCTGATTGGTGGAGTGCTTCAGAGATGGTTGTCCTTCTGGAAGGTTCTGCTCTCTCCACAGAGGACCTCTGGAGCTCTGACAAAGTGACCATTGGGTTCTTGGTCACCTCCCTGACTAAGGCCCTTCTCCCCCGATCGCTCAGTTTAGATGGCCGGCCAGCTCTAGGAAGAGTCCTGGTGGTTTCGAACTTCTTCCACTTATGGATAATGGAGGCCACTGTGCTCATTGAGACCTTCAAAGCAGCAGACATTTTGCTGTAACCTTCCCCAGATTTGTGCCTTGAGACAATCCTGTCTCGGAGTTCTACAGACGATTCCTTTGACTTCATGCCTGGTTTGTGCTCTGACATGAACTGTCAACTGTGGGACCTTATATAGACAGGTGTGTGCCTTTCCAAATCATGTCCAATCAACTGAATTTACCACAGGTGGACTCCAATGAAGCTGCAGAAACATCTCAAGGATGATCAGGCGAAACATTATGCACCTGAGCTCAATTTTGAGCTTCATAGCAAAGGCTGTGAATACTTATGTACATGTGATTTCTCAGTTTTTTATTTTTAATAAATTTGCAAAAACCTCAATTAAACTTTTTTCACATTGTCCTTATGGGGTGTTGTGTATAGAATTCTGAGGAAAAAAAATGAATTTAATCCATTTTGGAATAAGGCTGTAATATAACAAAATGTGAAAAAAGTGATGCGCTGTGAATACTTTCCGGATGCACTGTATTCTCAAGTAACATCTTATACATGTGTTTTCATTACACTGTTTGCAGATTGCATCTGTTGCTATTGTTGTGTCTTGAAAAACAAATTTTTTGAGGTAAGAATTTGCCACTTTTGCTCAGCGTCAGTGCTTAAGTAAATTGAACTGAGTAGAGGCATGAATCAGGCAATGTACATCCTGTTGAAATATTCTGTGATTGGTTCATAGCTATCTTTACAAACACAAGTCTAACATGTTGTCCTCAGGCACATATATACCTGTAAATTGTGAAATTATTCTGTTGGAATGCATTGACCAAGGAGATGAAACAATGTCTTGTTATTTACTTATCAGGTAGAGTGCTTTCACATCCCAAAATATTGTTGTGTCTCATTCAGGTTATCTAGGATTGTATATGTATGGCAATGTGAAAAAATGTAAATGCCTACTATTATGCAGACATATGGTATTATTAAACATTTTACCTGTGAGTTTTGATATTTTTTTTGTTTAGCTGATTTTGGTGTTGCAGCAGAAATTAATGCATCTGTAGCCAAGAGGAAGTCCTTTATAGGAACGCCATACTGGTAAGCTGACTTACACTTTTAACATAGCATCTTTACAATTTGAATAGCTAGTTTTAAAAAAGTGATGTTTGCCAAATTTGTTATGAGAATGCTACCAGCTCATAAAGAGAGAGACATTTTGTGTGAAGTCATTAAGATTTAAAGTTAGCAATCTAATGACTTGCGTATATAAATCTCTAAAGCTTATTAATTTACTGTATGTTTAACTACATATCATATTATAAATGGTAACATTACTGGTAATATTCTTATTCATTTATTCATAAAACTACTGATCTTATTAAAATTTTTCATACAGGATGGCACCTGAGGTGGCTGCTGTAGACAAGAAAGGTGGTTATGATCAGCTGTGTGACATTTGGGCTGTTGGTATCACTGCCATTGAGTTGGCTGAATTGCAGCCTCCCATGTTTGATCTACATCCAATGAGGTATTAAATTTTAAACTTAAGTTCAGTGGTACCTCATTCTTTTTTGTACTTTTTAAAATTAGTATCCTGCAGCTTTACTGTAATTGAGATATTAAAGATATACTGTATTTTGCTGATTTTGATTTGAAATTTTAATAATTAAGAAAAAATGTACAATTGAATTATATAATCAGCTGTTGATTATCTGTGGGAATTGATGTCAATTATGGCTAGTCTAGCCTAGCACAGTGGTTTAGCGATTAGCACTGAAGCTGGGATATGGATTCTTGGCCTTAGTTGCTGTCAATGTGCTATTTGCTTATTCTTCTTGTATAATGCAGGTTTTTCTTGGATTGCCGCCAACTGACGATGCTGGTTCTTTTCAGCAAGCATAAAACATGTTTTATGTATTTAGCACTACAATTACCAGTGTCTACGAAAAAACTCCGGCCCACCTTAAATCCGCTCGCACCTCTCCGCTAGCGTCTTTTGTCCACTAAATGTGCCGATAAAGACAAGCTGCAAGCAGCCGGCTATTCCAAGAATCTATATCAAATCATTTAAATGAAGAATAATGATTAACTGGAAAATCCATTTTACCCAGATTTGTTTCCCAGTCCATCCATTAATCTTTCACCCAACTGCGATAATAATCAAGCCCCATCTTGGCTGTGTTATGACTCCTCTCATGTTGTTCTTCCATTTTGGCTTCCTGGCTGAGCAAGGATCCACCTACCATCCCAGTTGAGATGCAAGTCCATCCACCATGGTGCTTACACTGTACCTCTGAAATTTGAGATATTTGCAGTACGTTTTTCAATGGTAAAAATGTGAGATTGATATATGTGTAAATACATTTTAATAATTCAAAGTTTAAATTGTAACAAAACATAACATTCCTAAGCCCACTTAATCCAGTTCAAGGTTGTTGGGGTTTGAGGCCATTCTGGTTTCCTTGAAGCAATCAATGCAAGCAGCCCAGGATAGAGCACCTGTCCATTGCAGGGTTCTCAACAGAAAACCATGTTTACTCTCACACAGAACCAATTTGAAATCACCAATTACTATTAGATATGCATATAATTTCATTTTGGCTAGTCAAAACTGAGAAACTAGTCCCAATATGCAAACCATTTGAACAATGACGGTCAAATTGCATGTTCAATGAATCTGTAAGTCAAAAGAAGATAACACAGCCTCTTCATGTTACAAATTTAAGCATGATATATTTCTGCATGTTTTTCTGTAAAACTGCTGTTTACCTTCTAAAACTTACAGACTGAAAAAAGTCAGTTACATCATGGTTATTGTTTCAGTGTTCACCAATAACGCATTGCATAATACTAAACAATTCAGACCACACAAGATTGCTCCAGTTATATAAATATGTAACCAGTTGTACTCTGTACTAATAATTTGTTAAACACTGTACATTAAATTGTCATTGAAATTAATCAAAACACTTGAAATGTATTAGTTGATGAACAATAAACAAAACTCATGATTAAGAGTACAAGTAATAAAAACTATTAAAGCATTGTAAGGCGATGTTATTATTTGTTTCATGCTTCATTTCATTGTTGATCACAATTTTCACAGTGGTTTAGAAAGATAGTAAAGCCGGTGTTGCCTTTTCAAACTGAACTTGTGACTTTATTTTTTCAAGATGATGCTGCAAGGATTGTGTTATACATAGTGTATAGTAAAGTGTAACTTTTCTGTAACAGAGCACATCTGTTATGAAAAGTTGACATTTTGCTGTTGTACCTTATTTGTAGTTGACATTTTGCTGTTGTACCTTATTTGTTTATAATGACAGGTAGAGTCAGACAGCATGTCGAGGCCCTAGCAGACTTTGACACAAACCTAACTGGGAAATGCTAATGATTGTTCTACATGGTGGCCCACAAGAGTTTTTGTTACTGCTTCATCTCCAGTGAAGCAATAGTTAACATTAACCTGTTTTATTGTGCAGACAGACATCATGTACAAAAATCACAAAAAATTGAGAGGAGGAAAAAAACAAAACATGAAGTAAACTTAGCAAAATATAAGCAAAACCCAAACAGTGAATAATTAATAAAACAATAACTCTCAGTAAATCTGAATAAAGAGCAAATCAATGGTGGTAAAGATCAGGGGAAAATGACTACTCGCCTGCTTGTAAACATTAATAGTAGTTGTTACTATTGATCAGTGAATTTTGCCAAAAAGTTATTTGCAGCGAATTTCGCTGTGTTCTTGTTTACCTTTGTTCGTCAAATTATTTACTGATAATTCGGCTAGTTTAGGAATTTTTTTTTTTATATGTATATATCAATGCCCCTCCGGAGCTGTAACAGCCAACATTGATGGGACCATCTCCCGGGTATATAATGCTGATCATTTTCAATACAAACTCTGTGGGATGAATTATCTGTGCTTGCAGCCAGATGTGCATGTTGATCTTCGAGTTCCACATCAACATAAGTGAAGGAGGTGCATGCCTGCCCTATGAATGCATAATAATTTGCCACGTGGCACAGCAGGAGTGAAAACAAACATTGAAGGAACCTGATGCCCCCTCAATAGAGGAGACTCTATGAAATAATAATGACGAAAAATGTATTGCTATTTAAAAGACGTTTCTGTCATTTTGATAGAATAAAAAGTGCAAAGCATCAACACAGACAGTTTAGAGAGCCTTCAGCGTGACTTCAAAAAATAGAACAAGCCAGAAGTTTCAATCATGACACGCCCCTTTGAATTTTCTGCCATATTTTTTCTGACTTTTGACTACGATTTTGGCGTTTCTGTTTTGTTTTGACGAAATCTGTGATTGAATGCCTCTGACTGCATACTTATTTCTGTGGTCTCACAGTGGTGCAGTGGTTGGCATCTGTTGCTGCACAGCTCAGGTCACCTTTTTGGCCACAATAATTGATCCAGTATAGATGACGGACGTTTGCCTAACCTTAGGGACAATTTAAAGATGACTTTACCATAATAGTCCAGTTAAATCTCGTTCAGTTAGTCCTTCCCCATTGACTTTAATGCAGTTTGCCAAATTCTGCAAATATTGCGAACATTTCTGTGATTTCAGTGGACTCACGGCAAAGTGAACTCGTTAGCGTTCGCTCATTACTAGTTGTTATGTTATATGCAAGCACAAGTGTCAGTCAGTGATAACCTCTTGAAAACACAAAATCGCTGAGAGTGCACACAAACCTTGTAGCATCTTCTATTTTGAAAAGTGCTTTGGTGATGTAGGTAAGTAAAGACAACAGGCCCGTGGAAGCTCCTTATATATAAGTAATTTAGTGAATAAAATTAAATGAAAACCACTAATGCAATGAACTGTAAAACCTCACATTAATTTAATGATTGTGGTAATATATTCTCCATATTTTTTAATCAGTCAAACAACAAATGTTTTCTTTTTTTAGAGCACTGATGTTGATGTCCAAAAGTAATTTCCAGCCTCCAAAGTTAAAAGAAAAGGCAAAATGGTATGAATGCTACATTTTTTGTCATTTTGTGTAATATTAGTAAAGAAAAATGCTGCTACAAAGTGAATGATTTATAGTGTAATTGGTACAAGTAGCTGTTATTTTGTATGAGTATCAGTTTAAAATTATTTTCCTTATTATATTTTTTTTAATCTTACGGTATTTTTATTTAACCTCCTTGGTGATAACCCAAACGTGACTCAGGCTTAGAAGTCTGTGCAATTATGCTTACCCATAAATCACACTTTGCAATTATCCACTTTATATTTGTAAGCCCGGATAAAGCTTGTAAAAGTATTCTGCTGCCATCAAGTGGATGAAATAACATTATGCTGTAAAAAATCATGAATAATTATGTGTTTTGCCACCTATAAGCTTCCAGCTAAAAACAGAATGGCAAGCAAAAAGCAGTAGAGCAAACTGAAACTCAACTATTGGTCGAATTGAGTGATAGTGAAGACAATGTGGTCATCAGACATTGGCATGGTTAGTGAAGCTGGTGGGAGGAAGTGGATAACCTCCCAGTGGTAAAAAGGACAGCTAAGTAGGTACTGAGTTATTTGGAAATTGTAGAGGGAGAAGGGCTGCTTAAATTAAATAGACTGAAAGCAAATAAAATCACCAGGAACAGATAATTTTTTCCCTGAGTTCTTAACGGGGTTAGGGAGTACTTATAAAAACCCTTGATGCATATTTTTAGGAAGTCACTATGTACTGGGGAAATTCTGAAAGACAGGAAAATGTTTATGGTGTGGGAAACCTTATCAGAACTGGCTGACGGTGTGGTGTTACACAGAGGTCAGTGCTTGGGCCACTGCGGTTTTTAAATATATATAAATGATTTGGATAGGATTATAAGTAACAAGCTGATTAAGTTTGCAAGTGATACCAAACTACATGGATTGTCAGGGACTTAAACATCATACAGACTTGTGTAGATTTGTGGCTGATGAAATGTAATGTAGGTAAATGTCAAATATTACACGTAGGAAGTAAAAATGCTAGGTCTGAATACACAATGGGAGGTCGGAAAATTGAAAGTACACTTTGTGAGCAGGATTTAGGAGTTGTAGTGGAATCAACATTATCAAATGTCAGACAGTGTTCAGAAGCTATTGAGAAGGCTAACAGAATATTAGGTTATATGGTATATTGTGTAGAGTACAAGTCCAAGGAGGTTACACTCAAGGTTTATAACACACTGGTGATTGCTACTTACATTTTTGGTCTCCAGCCTACAAAGTGGACATAGCAGCACCAGAAGAAGTCCAAAGAAGAGCAACTAGGCTGATTCCAGGGCTACAGGGTATGTGTTATGAGGAAAGGTTAAAATAGGTGAGCCTTTTCAATTTAAGAAAAAGAAGACTAAGAGACATTAATCGATATGTTTATTTTAAAGGGAATTAGTACAGTGGATTGAGACTGTTATTTTAAAATATTTCATGAAGAACAAGGGGACACAGTTGAAAACTTGTTGAGGATAAATTTCACACAAACATTAGAATTTTTTTAACACAGAGAACTATAGATATGTGGAACAAATTATGAAATATTGCGGTAGCCAGTAGAACTTTAGGGACTCTCAAAACTAGACTTAATATTATTTTAGAAGAATTAAGTGGACAAGAATGACAAGCTTGTTGTTGGGCTGTATGACCTGTTCTAATGTTCTAATGATGCATGATACAGTATACTGTATGACCAAACCATCCATGATATGCCTGGTGAATTTGGTCAAGTGAAGCTTCAGCATGGTGCGACACTAGCTGTGTGAAAAAAAAACGAAATAATTGTGATCAAGTACAAGGTCAAGCAAGATGGAGAAATGTAAAAGTCACTAAGCCTTTCACTGTGGCAGGTTACAATAATAAAAGGTCAGCATCGATTGTGCTAATCAGGCATTGTCATTCAACCCTCTCACGTGCAAGCAACAGAAAAAAATAGTTTAAGTAAAGTGCGCAAAGAAACATGCTTTTAATGTCCTGATTATAGCATTGGGCTGTACATTCGTAACTGCCTCAAAAATTATCATACAAAGGATGTGTGCTAAATTTGCATCAGTAAAACAGTGAACATTAGACATACCTTTTCTGCTGTTTTATGTTAACATTTGATATTTACATGTTACTGTTACATGTAGTAATATTTTTTCTCGTTGAGAACAATTCAACATTTGTCTTTCAATTTTCCTGGGGTAAACATAACATTAAGGAGGCTACATGAATATTTCACCCCAAAATTATGTTACTTACCCTGTGCAGTTTGTAGTAATGGTTGAAAACATTTTTGATTTCATGTTTCATGCAGAACAGAGTGAAAATATGTATGCTGTAATAGAACCTAATGGCAACTAATGCTGTCTAATGGCAAATAATGTGAAAATGTCCATGAAAAAAAAGGAACATTTTTTTTTTACTTGTGTCACAAAATCATTTATCTAGTTGTATGCTGAAAATGTGGCAAAAACATGCATTTTTTTCATGAATATTGTTAAATGCGTACTTCTAGAAAAGTTAGCACACAGGACTCTTGACAAGTGAATAAAGGGTAGAGGTGGATTTTAAATTCAAAAGTGCACTACCATGCGAATGCATTTCTTGTTTATGATGTGCACTGACTTTTCCAGAAATATGTGTTTATTAGTATTTTAGCAGAAAATGCATGTATTTTGCACATTTTGGGACCTCACAAATGGATTACATGACATGAATAATCTTAGATTCATGGATCTTTTTCATATTGTTTACTATTGTACCACATTGGTCACCATTGGGTTCTTTAATATTGAAAAACTTTGGTTATGTATGAAAATACGAGACTAAAAGTTTTTTGGCCATCAATAAAAATTACATGGGGTAAGTAACATTAAAAATATTTAAAAAAATTTGGGTGGAGTATTCCTTTAAGAACTATAAACTGTGATTATTTCAGTTGCAGTTTCAAGAAGATGACTGTTGGGAGATGCAGTAATCTGGCTATTTTATTTTTGCAGGTCTTCTGATTTTCATACTTTTTTAAAAGTTGCACTTAACAAAAACCCAAGGAAACGTCCAACAGCAGAAAAACTTTTACAGGTAATAATTTTTTTTTTCCATTTCCAAAGTAAATACAAAGATAAACATAGAGAATATATTGACCATTTTAGTCATTAACTAAAAATGAGTGTGATCTGGGTGAGTATAAGTTGTGTACTTTAGTAGATTAAGAACTAATTAATCAATAGTATTAATTGTATTATTTAAATCTTGTAGCACTGTTTTTTGACTCAGCTACTAAGTCGTACTCAAGTAATTGAACTTTTGGACACTGTGAATAACCCTGACATGACATTTGGACACTCAATAGATGACAGTGATCTAGAGGTAAGCATACAGGATACTGTGTGTTCATATGTTCACTATTCTACACCTCTACAACAGTTTAAAATGTTTTGTATTTTTAAAGCTAACATGTAATTCTTCATATTTTTTTTTATTTGAATTACTGTTGCTAGTCCAAAATTGCAGATTATAGCAAAGTTTAAAATGAACAAGTATTAATAATTGATAACTGATAAACATATTAGCCAAGGATAACTTCGTTAATAAGTATAGAGTTACATAGTATTTTTAAATGGCTATACTTGTTTTGATTAACCATCACCATTTATACCATACTAAAATTTAATTTATTAGTAACGTCAGATAAACATGGATGAGGTGTACCCACTGTTTTCCTGTTGTCTTGAGCTACTAATAATGTAGGTGACAATTACAAGATAATTAACTAAACAAATGAAAATTACAGTATAAACATTAAATATAATAGAAGTAATAATGTCAAAAGCAAACAGATAAAATGAGTTAAAAAACAAAGTAAAAAATCAGAATATAAAGCACTATGCAGTATGCTAGTTAATATGTTTTCACATTTTAAGAAGCAAGCACAGCTTTTACCTCTTTTGAATGGCACATAATGGAAAGTAATTTGAATTCCACATGCTCCCATTTGGGCTGGTAATGTCTGCAATTCATTTATCAAGCATACAATGCAAAGACTAATGATAGCTGATGGTTTATTTTGCTAGAACCTGTAAAATGTATGTCTTATTTGCCAGGCTTTATTTATTCATGTTTAATTTGCTTGCAGACATGTGATGCTTTCCCTGATAAAATTCACTCCATAGGAAAACATCCCAATGTGGAGAGAACACACTCAGAACTGCAGTGTAAGTTGTACACTACTAGTATTTTGCTGACAGTATTATATAATGTTTGTATGGTATATACCTTTTGTCATACATTCCTAGCTGTAAAATGTTTTATCATTTTTTCCTCAGGTAATACACTGTATCATCTTTGATATTTCTGACAAATTCTGTTACACACAATTTAACAGTTTCTAAGTTCTTGAATGGGTTGTTATTTGTTTTGATGTAAATACATAGCAATTGATTTAACTGATAGAAGAAGAAAAATTAGGAAAAAAGTACAGCGTCTTGGATGTTTTAAGTGATCTCGCTATGTGCTACTCACAAATTATCATAACATAATTACATAAAATTACATATTTTCAGCTCCATAAACATGAAAATATCACTTTGAACATAGTACTTGTGTGCATTTTAATGTATCATTCATCACAATATTTATGTTTTCCTGCCAATCATATTATTTTGTTGGCACTGAGTGTCAGTTCTTTGAAATTGGATAATAAATTCTGGGGGTGCTGTCTGCACCTTCATCCAGACTAGCCAGTCTCACCTCAGCTATAAGTATAGATGAGAGAAAATGAGTAGGTGGCATTTGACAAAATTGTTAATTTGTAAATGGAATAAAATGTTCAACTGGAAGATTACATTTGGAGCACAGTAAAGGGACTCTAAATGTCATGATACGTAGTTACTTCCATGAATTGAATATTGTAAAGGCTAGGGAATAGAAAGTCAGAATTAAGATTTTCATGTATAGGTACAATGTATAAGATCATCTCTTCCTTTAAATATATCCTATACTGGATCTACATATTTAATAAATGCGTAACCAAGGAGTAATTGGTAAAATGGTTGAACCTGTGTTTAGTGTTGTCTGGAGCACAGAGATGGTTTTGAACAACATTTTCTTTCATTATTAGTTAACAAAGCAGTTGTGGTTTCTTGGGTTTCTACCATTTCTAGTATTTGAACATTTGCTGATCTCTGTAGAGTTACCTTTTTGGTGCTTGGCTGTTTTGAATTTCAGAAAAATTAGGTTACTACTGAGTCTGACTTTTACTTTCTTAAAATATATATAAGGATGATTTGAAAGAGTTGAAGGAGCTTAAGGAGTGCATTCATTTTAATAATATGAATTATCCTTGCTAAAGTAAAAAGCAGCTTGACCACTTTCAGATGTCATGAGGAGATGAAACCAGGAACTGTCACAGCCATCATTCCAGCTCCAGATACCAACAGCCAGGTACTCCCTATTTAGTCTGCTGATGTTAAACACACATTCTGCAATATCAACATGTGGAAAGTGGCTGGCACAGATGGTGTCCCAGGATAGGTTCTCATAGACTGTGCTCCGGAGTTAGCAGAAGTATTTACAAGTATCTTCAATCAATCTCTGTCACAGTGCAAAGCTTTTCCTGAAAACATCTACCATAGTACCAGTTCCAAAGCAGACTGCGGTAACCTGCCTCAAATGATTACAGGCCAGTAGCATTAATACAAGTAATCAGGAAGTGTCTGGAAAGACTGGTCCTCAGGTACATCCAGGCTGCTTTCCCACCCGCTCTAGACCGTCACCAATATCCATATAGATCCAATAGGTCAATAGATGATACCGTTTCCGCATTCCTCCACATTGGTACTGCTACACCTGGAACAGTGAAGAACATATGCGCGGCTGATGTTTGTGGATTACATTTCTGCTTTTAATGCCATTATACCCAGTAGACTGTTTTCTAAGATGTTCGACCTAGGCCTCCAGAATAATATCTGCCTTTGTATATAGGATTTTTAATAAACTGGCCAGATAGAGTGGGCCCCCACCACTAACCCACTTTGTCACTCAGCATAGACGCACCACAAGCCTGTCTGTTGAGGACTTTCATTTACTCTCTGTATACATATAACTGCATACCAGCTCACGACACCAATAGCATAATTTAATTTGTAGACGATACAACAATAGTGGTGCTAATCACTGATGGAGATGAATCTGCTTACAGGGAGGAGGTATGAACACTGACAGACTGGTGCATAGTGAAGAAATTGATACTTAACACCAAAAAAACTAGAACTGATCATCGATTTCAGGAAGAAGCAAGATGACCATCGGCCCTATATATAAACAGTGGCAGAGTGGAGAGAGTTGCTAATTTTAGTTTCTTGGGTACCTAGATCCCACATGGACAATAAACACAAACTCACTGTTTAAAAAGCACAACAGGGACTTTACTTCCTGAGATGTCTCAGGAAGATTGATCTGTCACAAAAGCTTCTGGTGTCTTTCTATCTTTGTTCCATTGAGAGTGTCCTGACTGATGGGCTCTGCAGAGTATCATAAAAACAACATAGAAAATTACCAGTAATCAGGAAGTGTCTGGAAAGATTGGTCCACAAGTGCATCAAGGCTGCTTTCCCACCCACTCTAGACTGTCACGAATATGCATATAGATCGAATAGGTCAATAAACAATGTCATTTCTGCTGTCCTTCACACTGGCACTGCTCCACCTGGTAATAGAGCAATTTTTTTAATTGGGACCTAATCCAAATTGGTGTAGTACAGTAAATAGATGACTCAAATACTCTCAAATTCTTTTTCTGCATCCAAATATAGTACATCTTCTGGATAATAGTTTTATTTATGTAGAGCCTTTCATACACTCAAGGGCACTTTACAATTCAATACACACATTAACAAGACAGTAGAAGTTACATACACGAAAAATAATAATACTCATTGAAAAGATGTGTTTATAACAGAAGTTTGAAATTAATAGATTTTTCCTTGCGAAGGCTGAGAGGGAGAGAATTCTAAATTTTAGGGGCTATCACTCTGAAAGCTCTGCCACCCATAGTTACTAACCTGTATTTAGGTACAGTGAGTAACTTAGCATCCAATGATCATAATGCACGGGCAGGAGTATAAGGAAGCAGCAGCTCCTACAGATAATGAGGGGCTAACCCATGAAGGGCTTGAAAGGTGAGAAGAATAATTTTATATTTGTTTCTTGAAGAAACTGGTAACCAATGTAAATCATAGAGGACAGGAGTGATGTGAGCAGATTTTTTAGTTTGTGGAAGTAAACGAGCAGCAGAATTCTGAACATATTGTAGTCTATTGATATATTTAGTCGGGAGGCCATAGAACAAAGCATTGCAATTGTCCAGACAGGTAGTGATGAAAGTGTGAATGAGTATTTCAGTATCTTTCACACTGAGGAAAGAATGCAAATGGCAGTGTTGCCAAGATAAAAAAGGCAGTCTGTACTATTGAGCTAATGTGTGATTTAAAAGTAAGAAGCTGATCAAAGATGACACCCAAATTATGGACTGATGCTGAAGGTTGAAGCAGGATCCCATCAATGTTATTTTTTAGCCCACGAAGGGTAGAGTGGACAGATTTGGTACCAACTAATAAGATTTCTGTTTTATCAGAATTGAGTTGTAAAAAATTATCTTATCCAATGATTGATTTCCCGAATGCAGTCAGTCAGTGCAACAGGTGAAGATGTTGCAGTTGCACCAACACTTACTTAAAGTTGTGTATCATCAGCATAGAAGTGGAAGCTCAGACCATTACGACGAATAATCTCACCTAATGGGAGCGTATAGATGTTGAAGAGGATTGGACCAAGAACTGACTCTTGAGGGATACCTTGTGTGAATGAAGTAGTGGCAGATTTGTATTCCCTAATGAAGACGTAATACTGGTGATCACTGAGGCATGATGTGAACCAAGAAAGAGCAGCGCCAGAGATACCAATAGCAGAAAGTCAGGGCAGTAAAATGTTATGGTTAACTGTATCAAACGCTGTGCTCAAGTCAAGAAGAACTAGAATAGCAGCCATCCCAGAATCTGTGATTATAAGTAAGTCATTGGCTACCTTAAGTAAAGCGATTTCAGTGCTATGTAGGGCTCTGAATCCAGATTTAAAAGGCTAAAGCTTGTTATGCAAATTTAAATAATGATTGAGTTGAGCAGCAACATCCTTTTTTAAGATCTTAGTCATAAATAGATTAGAAATTGGGCGATAAAATTTTAGCTGTAAGGGATCTGAGCCAGGTTTTTTTAAAAACAGAAGTTATAGCAGCAGTTTTTAAATCACTTGGAACAACACAGGTGTGGAAACTACAGTTGATAAAGTGAGAAATGGGGGCAGAAAGTTTGTCAGGGCAAGCCTTAATCAGTAAAGTAGGAGCAGGATCTAGGTGGCAGGTAGATTGATTTAATTTAGATATTACTTAAGCAATATAAGTTGGTGTAGTGGGGTTAAATATAGATACATAAACTGTAGATTTAGAAGTATAATCACTCGACAGAGATGAGGAATGGTTAGTAGAGAAACTTTGATATATGGTCATAATTTGTGACTGAAAATAGTCCAAAAATAGATTACAGTGCTCAACAGAGAAATAAGAATTTTTAACAGCAGGATGACAAGGTCTGTTAACTGTATTAAAAAGAGATCTAGGATAACAAGTACCAAAGTCAATAAGAGAGGAATAGTACTTTGAATGTGCCGCCGATAAGGCACATCTGTATTCTTTCAGGTGTTTGGTGTAAGCCAGGGGGTGAATAGCCAGACCAGTCTTCTTCCAGAGCCTTTCCAAGCAGTGACCAGTTTGTTTTGTGGTACGCAATCCTGCTGTAAACCATGGAGATGACCGGGTAGTAGGAACAACCAAGGATTTATTTATTTATTTTTTTATTTTTTCCCTTTTTATTAATTTTATTGCAATCCATACAAAGCAATCAAGTTTTACAAAAGAAAATTGAGTTAAGAACAGATCGATCCCCACCCCTGAGAGAGAGCGCAAGCCAAACGGCGTATAGGCTTGTAAACATACCTAAATTAATAAATTCTCTGTGCTTTATGAGCTTATCTATACTAATAAAAGGCAAAGCCCTCACTCACTCACTCACTCACTCACTCACTGACTCATCACTAATTCTCCAACTTCCCGTGTGGGTGGAAGGCTGAAATTTGGCAGGTTCATTCCTTACAGCTTCCTTACAAAAGTTGGGCAGGTTTTATATCGAAATTCTACGCGTAATGGTCATAACTGGAAGCAGTTTTTCTCCATTTACTGTAATGGAGATGAGCTTCAACGCCATGGGGGCGGAGTTTCGTGTGACATCATCACGCCTCCCACGTAATCACGCAGCACATAGAAAATCAGGAAGACCTCAAAAAAGCGCTGAAGAAAACATATAATTGAGAAGGCAGCGAAACAATAAGAAGCGAGCGAGTGACATATACAACCATATTGACGAGTTCTGCTACTTCGGAAACAAAGCACGATGTAAACCTACACTTTAAATTAAGTTTATAGACAGGCGGCAATCCAATAGCAAACTGCCACTAAATATTCACGGGTTAAGGACTGTGCTTATGCAGAGGAAGATGAGATGGTCAGCGTGGTGTTTGGCACAAACTCAGCGAAACTGCGAGAGAAAGTTTTAAGTGCCAGGACTAAGGTAACATTAAATAAAGCTATGGACATAGCACGAGATGGCACCAGCACAGCTGGGAACCTTCGATGCAAGTACACCGAGTGGCTCACGTGAACTGACGCAGTGCACAGATAAAAGCAACAGTTCCAAAGAGCTGAACAAAAACCAAATTACACAATTGAAAAGGCAGCAAAAAATATGAAGCGTCTGATAAGCATATTCATAAATGCAGCTACTTTGGAAACAAAGCACACGGTGGAAAAAGTCAATGTCCCGCTAAAAAAACCTGTGCATGCAGTGTGTCAGGTCTCAGATAAAGAAGAAGACGAGCTGTTTATTGATGCAGTAAGAAATGAATCGATGAATGAAACCTGTCATCTTTACAACGATTGACAAACACGGAATGTAACTTGAACACAACACATCCTACAAATACGAACCTGATTGAAAGAAATAATGATAATCAAATCCTTGATGACAGCAACACTCAGTAACACTCACAAAACAAATACTGTATATTGAAAGTCATGTTACCTTATTTTTAAAAATGTTCCCTTTTCTTTTTCTACCTTTTTAACACACTACTTCTCCAGCTGATACGCGGGTATATATATATATGTATATATATATATATATCCCGCTCTACATACTCGAATAATGGATACTTTATTCGCCATCAATGATTGTTTTGGTAAAGCCATACTCAGTGTATTCATTAGATGAACGGTAAAAAGTAAGAGCGCTGGGAGGATGACTCATTGAGGCATGCAGGCTGTAGTGCTGCCAACTCTATCTGAATTGCGCGATCACATTTGAAAAATATATCTTTTCAAGTTCTATTTAGTCCATATGTGTCAAACTCAAGGGTCAGGCCACATCCGCCCGCGTGTAATTATATCCGGCCCGCGAGATCATTTTATATACTGTATTATTGTTATTAAAGCCCGGGTATATGAAGCGCTGGTAACACAATAAACTACAGATCCCATAATGCAGCGCTTCAGCTGCCTTGCCTAACACTTACCACGCTAATCAAGTCTACCTTATGATGCTGCAAGTTATTGGCGGCTAGAGTTATTGCGCACTGAGTTTGCACGGCGCTTTGGTGACTTTGAAGAACAAAAGTCCGTCTACATGCGGCTCGAACCTTGTGCATGTTTGGTAGCACATAGCTGTGTGAGAAGCTCTTCTCAGTGATAAAGACTAACAAAACAGCACACAGGAGTCGCCTCACTGATGAGCACCTGCAATCCATCCTGAGAATCTCCACAACACAGAACCTCACACCAAACAGAAACGAACTTGTGGCCAAAAAGATGCCAGGCCCAGCTCTAAAATGACATATGAGCAAAGACAACTGAATGATTTGATTTGTTATTGCACGTAAGAGCTGGAGTCAACTGCTTTAACAAACAGCGTATTGCACTGATACTGAAATAGCTGTGTGTGTATATATGTAGATATGTATGTATATGTATATATATGCTTATATATGTGTGTGTGTATGTATGTATATATATATATATATGTATTTCTGTGTATATATGTGTGTGTATGTATATATGTGTGTGTATATATGTAGATATATATGTGTATATGTATAGATATGTATATATATATATATGTTTATGTGTGTGTGTGTAAATATATATATATATATATATATATATATATATATATATATATATATATATATATATATGACAACAACAACACTCAACACTCACAACAGTGACAAAACAATTACATTGACAATCAGGTTACGCTTATTTTCAAAATGTTTCCTTTTCTTTTCATTGCTTCTTTAACACACTACTTCTCCAGGTATTTTGCTATACTATATAAAAGAAAAGGCAACTTTCCTTTCTTTACACCTTTTTCCTTTTATCCCAAACCAAAGCCTTTCTCTTAACACTGTAGAGGACACAAAACTAATTTTCTTTAAATGCCGTAAGGCACATTACCAGAGGCACAAATTTGAATGTTCACATAGAAAATGTAATTTCAATGTACCTGTACTTTTTAAAACGTTAATGTTTTACTGTTTAATAACTTATAGACTATAATTTATTATTTTTCCCTTGCACTCAGTGACCAAACCTATACACACACATATAGACACATACAAACATACACACAAGTATATGTATGTGTATATATATACACACACACACACACATACATACATACATACATACACACATGTATATAATTTGTGTGTGTGTATGTATGTATGTGTGTGTATATATGATGTAGATAGGTATGTATGCAGTGTGTGTATATGTAGATATGAAGATATATATATATATATATATGATGATATATATATATATATATATATATATATATATATATATATATATATATATATATATATATATATATATATATATATATATATATGTGTATATATATATATATATATGTGTATGTATATATATATATATATATATGTGTATGTATATGTATATATATATATATATATATGTATGTATATATATATATATATATATATGTATGTATATATATATATATGTGTATGTATATATATATATATGTGTATGTATATATATATATATATGTGTATGTATATATATATATATGTGTATGTGTGTGTGTGTGTGTGTGTATATATATGACAGCAGCAATCCAAGCTGTGAGAAAACAGTAAAAAGGAGGCGGTCAGACGTCGTGGTACATTTTCTGATGCAGCTACCGAAAACAACTTTGTGACGCTGCCGCCAAATACACAAAACAATTACTTTGACAATCATGTTACATTATTTTTAAAATGTTTCCTTTTCTTTCTCTTTCCTTCTTTAACACACTACTTCTCCGCTGCCAAGCGCGGGTATATATATATATATAGAGATAGATAGAGAAATATATATAAAGATAGATATGAGAACAACACTCATATCAATGACAAAACAATTACATTAACAACCATGTTACGCTAGTTTTAAAATTTTTCCTTTCTTTTCGTACCTTCTTTAACACACTACTTCTCCATAAAGGGTATTCTGCTATATATATATAGATAGATAGAGATATATATAGATAGAGATATATATATATAGATAGATAGAGTTATATATAGATAGATAGATAGATAGATAGAGGTATATATATATATATATATATATATATATATATATATATAGATATATAGATATATAGATATGAGAACAACATAGATAGATAGATAGATAGATAGATATGAGAACAACACTCATATCAATGACAAAACAATTACATTAACAATCATGTTACGCTATTTTTAAAATTTGTCCTTTTTTTTACCTTCTTTAAAACACTACTTCTGCTAAGCTGGTATTCTGCTAGTTTTAAAATATTACTGATTAGATCCTGCCATGTTTTGAAAAAGTCTGTACAGATCCTCTAACTGAGTATTTGATTTTTCCAATTTCAAATAATATAACACATCGGTTTCCCACTGACTTAAAAGAGGAGAGTTTGGGTTCTTCCAGTTTATCAGAATAAGTCTTCTGTCAAAAGTGAATGCAATCACAATTTTTTGTCTTTCTCCACTTTAAGCCCCTCTGGAAGAACCCCAAACACAGGTGTTAATGGGTTAGGAGTGATTGTGAGTCCAAGGCTATCTGAAGGTAATTAAAAATTTTGTCCAGAATAATGTTAATTTGGTGCAGGCCCAGAACATGTGACCCAGTGAGGCTGGGACTTGGTTGCAACGTTTGCAGGTTGAATCATGACCTGGAAACATTTTGAGAGTTTTAGTCGAGACAGATGTGCTCGATATATAATTTTGAGTTGTATAATTGTATGCTTTTCGCATATAGAGCGTGAGTGAATTCTCTGCATTGCTACTTTCCACTCCTTTTCTGATATATTAATTGAGAGATCTTTTCCCAGTGTCCTCTTGGATCTTTGAAAGGAGGGATTGTAAAATGATTTTATATATTGTAGAGATAGAGTCTAAGTCCTTGAGATTGAACAATATTTTTTCCAGCATGGATGAGGGTGCAAGATGAGGAAAATCTGGAAGGTTCTGTTTAACAAAGTTCCTGATTTGAAGATAGTGAAAGAAATGTGTAGCTGGAATGTTAAATTTGGAATGTAATTGTTCATAGGATGCAAAGACGTTGTCTATATAAAGATCTCTAAGCAAGTTAATTCCAAATTTTTCCAGATATTAAAACTGCATATGTTTGTGAAGGTTGAAAGAGGTGGTTCTCTTGCAGAGGTGCCACAGATAGAAGCTTCTCCGTCTTAAAATGCTTTCTACATTGGTTCCAGATTCTAAGTGAGTGGAGCACAATTGGGTTATTAGTGTATTGCCGATAACGTGTGTTTATTGGAGCAAGGAATACAAAGAAGTACTGCAGGATTTTACATCTATTGCGGACCAAGCCTGTGTATGTTCTTCTATTTGTGTCCAGGTTCTTATCGCCTGTATATTTGCTGCCCAGTAATAAAACTGGAAGTTAGGTAGAGCCATGCCGCCTTCTGCCTTTTGTCTTTGTAGGGTCGCTCTTTTGATGCGTGGATGTTTTGAATTCCAAATAAATGAGGTTATTGTTGAATCTAATTGCTTAAAGAATGATTTATTAATGTATATTGGATGTTTTGAAATAAAAAGGAGCTTAGGAAGAATATTCATCTTAACAGTGTTAATTCTTCCAGCTAGTGTGAGATGAAGGGTTGACCATCTATGCAAGTCTTGTTTAATTTTTTCCATGCAGACGAAATTTTGTTGATAAAGAGCTTTATGTTTACTTGTGATGTTTACCCCTAGGTATTTAAACTGTTCTGCAATGATAAAAGGTAGGGTATCTAATCTAATATTATATGCTTGAGAATTCACTGGAAAGAGTACACTTTTATTCAGATTAATTCTGAGACCAGAGATCTTTTGAAATTCTGTGAGTGCTGCTAAGACTGCAGGCACAGAATTTTCTGGGTCCGATATATACAGTACCATATCATCTGCATATAATGAGATTTTCTGTTCCAGTCCTTCTCTGCTAATCCCCTTTATCTGATCAGTATTTCGACAATGTATTGCCAGTGGTTCAATGGCAATCAAACAGCAGTGGTGACAAGGGCATCCTTGTCTAGTGCCACGCTCTAGTTTAAAGTAGTCTGAGCAAATGTTATTGATGCAAACTGAAGCTTCTGGGTTAGTATACAGTAATTTAATCCATGCACAAATGTTCGGGCCAAACCCAAACTTCTCCAATGTAGTAAAAGGTATTTCCATTCAATCATGCTGAATGCTTTTTCTGCATCCAATGATAATAATATTTCTGGGGTGTTTGATTTAGTTGGTGAGTATATTACATTAAACAGGCGTCAAGATTTGAAGATAAGTGTCGGCCCCTAATAAATCCAGTTTGGTCTTGTGATATTACGAGGGGAGCACTTTCTCCATCCTTCTAGCTATGATTTTAGAGAGTATTTTAACGTCGTTATTCAGAAGTGAAATTGGTCTGTATGATGCACATTGTAATAAGTCCTTATTTTGTTTTGGAAAAACAGTGATTAGTGCTTGGCGAAAGGTTTGTGGAAGAGATTGGTTATCTCTGGCTTCTGTAAATGTTGCTAATAGGAGGGGAGCTAGCTGAGCGGAGAATTTCTTGTAAAATTCTGCAGGGTAGCCATCAGGGCCTGCTGCTTTCCACCTTGGAGTGACTTTATAGCATCTAGTAATTCTGATAATGCCAGAGGTTTATCAAGTTCCTCCACACTAAAAGCGTCTATTTGTGGTATCTGTAATGTATCCAGAAATGCATTAGATTGTGTATTGTCTTCTTTAAACTCAGTAGTATATAGGGATTTATAGTAGTCTCTGAAAGTGTGCATTATATTTTTGTGTTCGATGATTTTATCTCCGTTGTGTTAGTGATTACGAGATTGTGTTGCACTTCTTGCTTGTGAATTTGTTGAGCTAAAAGCTTATTAGCTTTCTCCATGTTCATAGTAATGATGTCTGGATTTGTAAATTAGTTGTTCAGTTTCTTTAGTTGTCAAGAGGTTTAATTCTGAATGTAGAGCCTGCCTCCTCCTATGTAGAGTCTCGCTTGGTAGTCTGGCATGTTCTTCATCTATTTTAGTAATTTCGCTTTTTATCTCTGCTACTTTCTTGGCTTTGGATTTATTTCTGTGGGAAAGATATGAGATAATCTGTCCTCTTAAGAAGGCCTTAAGAGTTTCCCAGAGTATTCCTGCAGAGATCTCGGGGGATGTATTTGTCTCTAGAAAGAATTTGATTTGTTTGGATATAAATTCCGTACAATTCTCTCAGCTAATAGAAGCGGTTGAGGCCATCTGCGGGTGAGTGTATGGGGCTTAGTAATTTTAGCTCCAAGATCATAGGTGCATGGTCAAAAATAACAATAGCATCGTATTTGCAAGATTTAATCTTAGGCAAGAAGTTATTGTCTATAAAGAAGTAATCAATCCTTGAGTAGCAATGATGTACTGGTGAGTAGAAAGAATATGTTCTTGAATTTGGGTTTAAAAACCTCCAGGGATCTGATAAGTTGTGATCAGTTATAAACTTTGTAATTATCTTTGCGGTGTTAGATGCTGTTCCCCCTGTGGAGGAAGTCCTATCTAAAAGTGGATTTAGAACACAATTAAAGTCCCCAGCCATTATAACTTTATGAGTGTTCAGATTTGGGAATGGATGCAAATAAATTTTGTATAAATTCCTTATCATCAACATTAGGTGCATAAACATTTATCAAAATCATTTTACAGTTAGATAAGTCTCCCATGACCATTACATATCTCCCTTCAGGATCCAATACTACATCTGATGCTACAAATGGTACTGTTCTATGTATGAGAATTCCCACACCTCTAGTTTTCTTCGTAAAACTAGAATGGAACATTTGGCCAGTCCAGTCTTTTGCAGCCGGAACTGATCCTTGCTTAGTAAGTGGATTTCCTGTAAAAATACTATTTTAGCATTTAGACCTGTAAGGTGAGAAAGTACTTTCTTTCTCTTTAATTCGTGATTCAGGCCTTTAACATTCCAGCTTACGGTTAACTGTCCCATCATGGAGACACTGATTCTGAGTTTTTGATGTCATTTTATAGTCTTAACTGGAAGTGAGACAGTTTAGGTCTTAATTTCCTATTTCCCCTAGAGTTGTTGCCATGCAGCTTATTATTACGTTGGTAGTTATAATTATAAAGATTAAGAGGATAGATTAGGTATAGATCAAGCCTGCTCTCTTTCTCTCCCCTTAACCCCCACCCTCCCTTTTGCCTCCCCAAGTGAGGCTAAAACCCACTTCACACAGTCCCAGTCCTCTGACATACCCAGAGACAGAGCACGTCCAAAGCAAAACAAGCCCCATGCAGCGGCGCTTTAGGGTTAAAAGATAGAGATATCTGTTACCAATATAGTCTTTAAAAAAAAAAAAAAAGAATTTTGCACTTAAAATATATATATAGTCTTCAGCAATTTTAGTGCATTAAGATGATACACCCAGATAATAAACCCGGGATGGTGTTAAAATGTGTCCAGAATAAGCATAACAAGTCTTAATGCAGTAATAGCAATAACAATAAACCAAGGGTATGATATTGAACAGTCTCGTTTAGGGTAGAGATGAAATAATTAGAAAAAAAAAAAAAAGAAAAAAAAAAGTAATTAAGCACAATAAAACATAAACAGATAGCCCTAGTAATACTAAGTGATAATGAGAATATATGCTTATAAAACCCGTATTTTAAACAAATAGATCAGACAGTAGATTATTAATCCTTGTTTTATCATTAACGCCATGACTCACTATTATGTATCAGAATAGTCCCGGGATCAGCTTTCTTAATTCCTTTTCTGCTTCTTCCTTGCTAGCGAAGACATAGAATTGACCCTGCCATTCCACTTTCAGTTTTGCCGGATACAAGAGGCTGTATTTGATGCTGGCTTGCCGTAACCGCTGTTTAATGTTGTAGAAGGCTGCGCATTTAGTAGCTGTTGCTGGAGAGAAGTCAGGGAAGATACGAATGTGGTTATTTTCATATATAATATCTTCCTTGTTTCTGAGGAGTGCCATCACCTCTAGCTTAAATGATAATCTTTCAGAACGAATTATAAAAGATCTGGGTCTGGGTCTAACGGTGTTTGATCCGCGTGACGCTGTAAGCGCTGCTATCTCAGATTCTGCTTTAAAGTCGTCCCCGATTATTTTAGAAAAAAGTTCAGCTGCGAATTTCACAGGGTTTGAACTTTCTCGATTCTCAGGCAGACCTTCAATTCTGACATTATACCTTCTACTTCCATCTTCCAAATCAGCCAGTCTGTCTCCGAGTTTTTTGCATTCAGAGCTGACATTTACTGCTTTTCCTCGGCTCTGACAGCTAAATTTTCGGCAATTTCAATCCGAGGTGTGAATGTCTCCTTGAGATCCTTCAATTGATAAGTAAGCGTGCTCAGTTTAACCGAGTTTTCCTGAATGCGCTCTTCAATTTTACCCAGCACCTGTCGCAGCTCAAGTTGCATCTCTTGTCGCAACCTTTCATTTGCCTGTTGCAGTTCCAGCCGCTGCGTTTCGTTTGCCTGTTGGAATCCCTGTCGCAGCCATTCATTTTCGTTTTAACTCCTGTCTCATCTCCTGTCTCATTTTTTCATTTGCCTTTACCCTTGCTTTCTCATTAGCCTTCTTGCTTTTCTTTATATCTTGCATGAGCTCAGCGAGCATCACCTGCAGTTTAGACATTTCAATTGTGCTTTCTTGTACCGTAGATGAAGCAGCAGACTCTACTGTAGCCGGTTTCCCCGCTGCTCCCGGCTCGCGTGGAATAATTGAAGCTGCAGACTTCAAGGCCTTTTCCAGTTTCAGGTGATCTTTTCTGATCGGCGAGCTATCTGCACTCACGATCGTACCTTCACTCCCCTTTTCGCTCTTAGCCGGTGACGATGTAGCGGACCGTGGTCCCGAGGAGTCTGTACTTTCGCCCATCTGATCCAGGTCTGCCTGTAGGCTGTATCTTGAACTAGGGCTTGCTGATCTTAGCTTGGGTGTAGCTTTAGTTTTCAATTCTTTCGGACCCCCTTTCTTGTTGGCCATGTTTATATGTGGAACAACCAAGGATTTAATAGGTGCATAATGAGCCAAAATTTGTGACAATGTGAAATTATATAGAGATAAAATCTGCATAGGGCAAGACAACCCAGAAACATCATGGAGACAGGAAGCACCAACAGACATAGAGAAGGATAACTGATCAATGTTCTTGATATTCCGATTATTTTAGATTTTAGACTTATTTTAGGGAGGGGATAAGTGAAGCTAAATTCAGTCATCTTGTGATCGGATATACCAATAACAGTACCGGATGTACAGACATTCTGCAGACCAGTGGAACATACAAGATCCAGAATATGGCACTTAGCATGGGTTGAAAAACCAACATGCTGCACAAAACTGAAACAATCCAGTACTGAACAAAGCTCACAAGCAGATGGACAGTCAGAATCCACATGAATATTAAGGTCACCAAGTAAAATAACAGCAGTAGACATGCCACAGATAAGAGTGAGTATTTCATAAAGAGAAAAAATCCAGCTGTAGCTTAGGAGGTCTGCAGATTAATATAATGTGCAGCAAAGCCTTTCCAGTGATTTTAACAACCAGGTATTCAAAAGACATAATGTTGTGAAAATCAACAGTGGTTGCTTTAAGACAATCATGCTGAACCACCACCAGTCCACCACCTCGGCCCGTCAGACATGGTTTAGACAGGTAACTGACAAAGCAGGGGTAAGCAGATTTAATTGTAAGTAATCACCTGGATTTTGCCACAATTCTACAAGGAACAACATGTCCAGTTTTTACAAGTTGATAAGTCGTTAAGGAAAGAAGTTTTATTAGTTACTGATCTGCAGTTCAGGAGCACACAGTGGAGAGTTACGTCAGATTGTAATCCTTGGTTACTCCAGTCCGGCATTTATGGCAGTGTCTCAGCCAATTCATCTGCCTACTCCATTGTCTTGTGGATTGTCTTTTTGAGAAAACAGGTCTAACAGACCAAATCGTGGAAATAGTGTCGGCCGATGCAGAGGTGATATTAAAATAATGCAGAGAGGAGTGGTGTAAATACAGTGGACGAGCAATGCCAAGCTCCATGCATAAGCCGTAAGTCACCATATCTAGTCTGGAGTGCATACGGTAAGCGCATAATTGTGTTGTAGAGTAGGTAATCATCTTCAGAAAAAGCAGTAACAGCTACCACCACGTTAGCCAGAACCCATAAACTAACTCTAATTGAGCAGAAAACAAAGTCAGCTAAGAGAGTCGTAATCCTAGTCAACTAAGAAAGTAAAGACTTACTCACCAACTATGCTGGCTCAGGGAGAGTACAGGGGAGAGGGCTTGTGGAATACAGGCAGCAAACGGAATAAAACTTTACAAAAGGACCAGTATGAATCCAGTGAGAAAACGTCCATAAAACATAAAAAGCACAAGCAAGGCAAAAGATTTAGTAACAGTAACAAAGCAAAACAGAGCAACAACAACATTTATTTTTATAGCACATTTTCAAACAAATGATGTAGCTCAAAGTGCTTTACAAGATGAAGAAAGAAAAAAGAAAAAATATAAAAATTAGGCAATACTAATTAACAAAGTAAGATCCTATAGCGAGGAAGGACAGAAAACAAAAAAAACTCCACAGGGCAGAATATCAGGGTTACACTAAAATTAAGCTATGAGAAAGCAATGTTAAAGAAATGGGTTTTTAGCAGTTTTTGAAAGTGCTCCACCATAATAGCCTGGTGACTTTTCCATCGGTAAACTATTCCAGATTTTGGTGCATAACAGCAGAAGGCTGCCTTACCACTTATTTTAAGATTAGCTGTTAAAATTATAAGCAGACACTCATTTGAAGATCTAAGTTTAAGATTTGGAGTGTAAAGTGAAAGGCATTCTAAGATACAGGATGGAGAGAGATTATTTAAGGCTTTGTAAACCATAAGCTGTATTTTAACGTCAATTCTAAATGACACGGATAACTAATGTAGTGACATCAAAACTGGAGAGATTTTCTTAGATTTTCTCAGTTAAAATTCTGGCAGCTGCATTCTGCACTAGTTGCAACCAATTAATGTATTTTTAGGGTAGTCCTGATAGGAGTGCTTTGCAGTAATCTAGTTGATTAAAAACAAAAGTGTGAACTAAATTTTTCAGTATCTTGCAAAGTTATAAGGGGTCTAATTTTTGCTATACAGTGGAACCTCGGTTCATGACCATAATTCGTTCCAAAACTCTGGTTGTAAACTGATTTGGTCGTGAACCGAAGTAATTTCCCCCATAGTATTATATGTAAATACAATTAATCCGTTCCAGACCGTAAGAACTGTATGTAAATATATATTTTTTTAAAGATTTTTAAGCACTAATATAGTTAATTATACCATAGAATGCACAGTGTAATAGTAAACTAAATGTAAAAACATTGAATAGCACTGAGAAAACCTTGAACAACAGAGAAAACTAACACTGCAAGAGTTTACGCTAGTGCTACGAACTGCTTGTTAAAAACACTTTTTTTAATGTGTTTTAAGCACAGGGAAAAAAATGAACATTTGAAAAATCCGTAATTTAACACTAGAATTACCAGAGCCTATGAAAAAACTTGTAAATCCGTCCCACCTTAAATCGCTTCTTAAATCCCTTCACACCTCTCCGCCAGCGTCCTTTGTCCTCTAAATGTGCTGATAAAGAGAAGGTCGAAGCAGCCGGCTATTCCATCCCCCCCCCACCAATTTAGAACCTGCACGAACTTCTCTCAGCTCATGCCTTGATTGAGTATCTGCGAGTGAAGTGAAGTTTTAGAGTGGAAATAATAGATTGTTATTTGGAACACACGCATTTCATGTCTGTTCCGTTTCTACAGTAATCTCTGTAAACACATTGTTAAAACAGAAACGTTTTTTATATTCTAGTAGTAGGTGACAAAATGTAGGCATAAACTATATAATGTATGAAGCCTGAAGTCCAAATATCAAAGAAACATTTTTACAAAAGGTACAAATATAACACAACAGTTGCGCTTTTATTCAAACATATAACTGCAGAAACAAAAAGCCGCCTTAACATGCGACATTGTCACCCGTTTACTATAATTGCCTCCGTGGCGCAATAGATTCAGCTGCTGACTGGGAATCAAAAGGTTGCGAGTTCGAACCTGCACTTCTCCGTTTTCAGAAGTAAACTGCTCTTAGTCTTACTATTTTAGAATAAAAGCATATATTTGATTTCAGTCTGTAACAGCCGGTGTAATTTATGATCCTTATAAAGGTTAGGTTTGGTTTTTTTTTTTTTAATTCACTTTTCATTGTCTCAGTCGCGTTCAGAATCAATCCATACAACCCCATCTGACACGGCTGTTTTCACATAAAGACGCGCTATAGCTCTGCAGTGTACTTGTGACTGCATTCTCGTACCAATGTTTGCGAAATGAAGTGTCTGCATGCACTTTTCGTGGCATTACACGTGTATTTTTTGAGCATGCCTGTTTGAGCATGCTCAATCACAGGAACATACGTTGGTGTAAAATTATAACAAAACAAGTGCACTTTTATTCAAGACTACCTGTATAACTGAAGAAAAAAGAAAGCAAGTCACAGTAGGCGATTGATACGACAGCTTGCATGGTGCAATGCTAAGAAATGCTGATTTCCATTCCGTGCTATATAAAATCATCACATTCAAATATTAACAGTTCCCACACACCCAAGGACCGTCCTTCCTATATTTACGACACGTGTACTTGTTGCAGTGTACACACCTCTCTGTGCTATGGTTCCTATTACACTGAATGAGGACCTGACACTGTACTCTCTACCCTGGGGGAAGGTCCCACATCAGAGAATTTCCAGTTCCTGCATAAATTCATACCTGATCTGACGCTGTTCGTTTTCAAAAGATATTGCATTAGTGCGATGATGTTTTCACATATATTGTCTCTTTCTTTCAGGTGTGTAATAGAAACCACAGCATAGAGAGAAGTGTGTACATTGCTTCTTACAGGAAAAGGCGATGGAAAAAGTGCACTTAAATAAAAGTGCACTTTTGTTATACTTTTACACCAACATATGTTCCTGTGTTTGAGCGACACAGGCAGATGGGGAGTGTCTGATGATTACATATAGTGTTTTACAATCACACAGAGTTAAAGCAGTGTATATTAATAACTTATTTCCAGCTAACTGAAATATGCACATTTAATTCTGTATAGCTGTTAAAGGTTTTTCATGTATTTTTGCTCAAAAAAATGTCTTACAAATGCTGTTATTATATATGTGATATATGTGATTAGTTTGTATTAAATTCACAGTAAAGAAGGGTGAAAGTTTGATGATATACTTTTCATAATATATGCTATCCTGTTTTATATGTAAATTATACATTTTATGAATGCATTCATTTTCCAAAAAATAGAAAATATATTATCATTTGTCTGTGTGTTTCCTTCCCAATCAAATCTTTATTTTTTGCTTTTAGTTAATCAAGTAAAATTTTGCCCTCCTCTACGGAAAGAAACAGAGCCTTATCCCGATCAGGTAATAATGATTTTTTCCCCAAATATTATCTCTTAGTATTATAAAAAGTAGGTACTGAGAGTTAAACAAATCTTCACAAATATAAAAAGTAGGTATTGAGAGTTTAAAAAAAAATCTTAACAAATCTAGATAGAGCACAGGAGAGAATGACACGTCCTAACTTCCAGTTCTACTATTGGATTATTTAATACATATTTTGATTTTATAGAAGGATGTCAAAAGAAATTTACATTTATTGTCCTAGTTAGCAATGAAGATGTAATTCTGCCCTCGTTTCTCCCTGCATACTATGCTGTTTGTACCACTTATACCAATAATTGCCACCAACTAAGAGGAAATCTTGTGGTTCTACAGTCAGAATATGATATAATTGAAGGTGACACTTCAAGACTGAGGTGGCAATCAGACGTAAATTATTAATATAAATTATGTAAGCAATAGCTACAATTTAAAATTACAGGAAATGTTTCTTTTAGGGGAGATAGAATAATTTGAAATGATGTATGATTATAGTGAAGAATTATTATGTAATTTTAAGTTTTTGGGGACAGTATTACTCAGGTTTAGTTCAATTTTTAAAATCCCAGAAGTGGCTATGAGAACAGTGATTTAGCAACAAATTACTACTTTTGCTTCTAAAATTGATGTGTATTATATTAAAACAGAATTAATTTAAAAGAATATTTTTATCTGGGTTTAATCCAATTGCCTGGCTAAAGGTATTTTGTTTTTATACGTTCATCAATCCCTTCATTTTCTGATCCTGTACTATATGTGGTTTGCCCCAAAGTGAATTTCACACTTCAAATGTAAATATTGGATACATATTTTTTAATCTAGCATTCTCTCATCTATATGCTCTGTCATGTTTAACAAAAATCATTAAATTTATAGAAAGAAAATGGTGTTTATAGCCTGTTAATATCTTGAATTAAAAAATTAGCTGGCAGTAAAAATTTTATTGCAATGTATCAAAATAATTTCTTAACTCAAGAATCCACCAATATGAACTTGCTTAGACCAGTAAAGTCTTCTTTGTTTTAAACTCATATTGAACATTTATTTCATTACCTTTATGACAGTTTGCTTTGCTCTTTAATGAAATTGCTTAATTTGTTAAAGAGACTTTGTAAGTCATCAAGAAGTATTGTCAACATTTTTATTTTTTCTTAATTAGTTTAAGATTATGTTTAATGTAAAATGTCACAAGTATTGATACCAAATGCATGGTTTAAACCTACAACTATAAAAGCACAATTTTAAACAAATAGACACCTATTCTGTCATAGGGTTTACAAACTTAAGTTCACAGTCTGAAACTAAAAAATACAGTCTGTCATTACTATCCCAGATACTCATCAATGTATCTGTTAGAAATTATCAAAATTTCATTAATGACATTGATTTTTTATTTTCAGGACAAATTGAGGTTGATGTGGCGATTTACTGACTGATTTCTAAGAGAAACTGAAAAAACTAAGCAGATGAATTATCATTTCATAAGTGTTTGAAAATGTGTAACAAGATATTACCTATTTAAAAATCATGTCATTTTATTAATATAACCAATTGCAGACATATTGCTTTGAAACAAATACAATCAGTCATTTTGAGTATAGTGAATGTAAGGTGCAAATGGACTGCTAAAATGTTTCCATTACATGGAATAAGAGAATCATACTACTTCATCTCCATAGTAAGACAGATATTTTTAGAAATGAATAACAGATCGGTGGTGTATTTATACTGCCGTTGTTAAAGTCAGATCAGAAGGGGATTGCGAGGAAGAGCGTGAATGTGTCTGAGAGAATAAAAGTGATTAAAAAAAGCAAAGCTTTTAGAAATACCACACATTTACAGCTGATCTGATGCTGTTCATTTTCAAATAATATTGCATTAGTGTGACAATGTTTTCTGATTGGTACTATTCAGGTCATAAAATTATTTCTTCAAAATGTCACATATATTTGTCTCTTTCTTTTTTGCCCGGTGCTGCGTTGACATTGTGCACCAGAAGGCATGAGCTTATTCAGTGCTAGTATGAGCATGCAGGTGGCCGGTTGCTTGTGCTATAACACGCTTGACTTGGTGGCAAAAAACACACATGTACTGTGCAAGGCATGCATGGGGGCCACTGAGAAAAGAAGAGTGTTCTTTGCTTACCTTGCAGAGAAACATTGTCATCGCTTCTTACAAGAAAAGGCAATGGATAAAGCAAAAAAGGATGCAACATTGACAAGCTTCTGTTCCAAGAGTGCCGCTCCCCCCAGCCCCTTCAGTGTAATAGTAACCACAGCATAGAGAGAATTTTGTATATTGCAATAGGCACACATGTTGTAAACGTAGAAAGGACGGTCCTTGGGTGTGTTGGAACTGTTAACATTTAAATCTGATGATTGCATATAGTGCGGAACTGACCTCTCTGTACTATTTTTTCCTCTGCATGTCCTGGAGTACAAAAGAAACAGCATTGTACAGCAAAAAGTGAACACTGGCAAGATAAAAAAAAAAATGCGGTCACTGACTACAAGCGCAAGAAGGAGTGCAAATGAATATGAATAATATGAATAATGTTGCATCAGTGCCACAATGTTTTCCGAAATGTACTTTACAGGTCATAAAATGAGTTATTCCAAATATCATATATACCTGTGTCTCTGTTTTTTTGTCAGTGCGGCTTTGACATCATGGACCATAAGGTGCATACTAATTCAGCGTCAGCAGGAACACTCAATAAAACTCAATAAAAAAATTCAAGTGACGGTGAGATACGAAGAAGGTAGATTCACCAGCATTTGTGTGTCAGCTTTTATCCCTCCGGATCAGAGAATTTCCAGTTCCGTTGTCTCAAAACACCACTCACGTATACAGTTATTTCCAGTTTCAGATAAAAAGTAACCGCGTCAGATCTGGGGCTGGGGGTGGTTGTTGTATCGTGATCGTGACTGAGAGAATAAAAGTGAAAAAAAAAAACGCTAACTTTTACAAGTGCTATGAATTTACACCGGCTGTTACAGACACAAATCAAATGTATGTTTTTATTGTATAATATTAACAATAAGAGCAGCTCACTACTCAAAACAGTAAATTTGCATGGGAGCTGGTTTTGAACTCATGACCTCCAGATTGTAAATCGGCAGTTCTAACCACAGCACCACAGAAGCTGTCGTATTGTACTTGCACCTTTTGTGAAAGTGTTTGTTTGATATTTGTATACAGTTCATGTCTACATTTTGTTATTTACAACTAAAACATAAAAACATTTCTGTTTTAATGATGTGTTTACATAGATTGTTGTAGACACAGAACACACATCAAAGTATTCCCCCTTACAATTCTGGATAGCTCACTCCCATATAATCAAGGCAGGAACGGGAACTTCTTGCCCGTTCTGAAGCGGTGGGGAGGATGGTATAGCAGGCTGCTTGCTGCTTGGGCTTATTGACATATTTCGAAGACAAAACAGTCTGATGGAGAGGTGTGAAGAGATTTAAGGTGGGCCGGAAATTACACGTTTTTTAGTTGGCTCTGGTAATTCTAGTGTTAAAAAGGCAGGATAAGAAGAAACAATGAGACAAGCTACTTTCTTTCAAAAAACCAAATTGTACTTCTAGTGACTCTTTTCTGTTTTACAGGTGTCAGATGACGAGTGGAATTTTGATAGGGAGGAACACAGTAGTCCGTAAGTTATTTATATTACAATGTCATAATATTCTGTCAGAATCAAACTTATAAACTGTGAGCATAAATCTTGCTTTTGCTGTTAAATAAAGTTTAATGTTGTAAGATTTTTTTACTGTCTGCTTCATAAATATTTTGATCAATTAAAGGTAAAAAATATTACTCTGAAATTTCTTCATTCCTACTCATATACTCTAGTATATTTATGCACAGTTGCACACCAGAGGAACCAAAAGTGAATAAATGAGGAAAAATTGAATTGCTGCATCCTATGCTTTTCTGTTGCACAACCAAAAATAGCAGCAACCTCCAGCTTCCAATTGCTCTCAGTAATTAACTTATTCACGCATCAGCCAGTAGCCCTACAGTGTTTTACAAACTCTAGCTAGAGGGCCATGCACTATATTGCCAAGGCACCTTTATTCAGTAGTGTTTTATTTATTCTTACATTATTATTAAAACTTTACTTTTTTGGAACAGTTGAACTCTGTACTCTGTTTTTCTAGTTTTATTATTTTCTTTTATGAGTTTAATCAGGGTCAGTGCTAGGATTATAGTGTATTGTGTTGCATCTTGTCCAGGTGACCAACTAGTAAGGATTGGGCTGCTAGTAATGGAATGATCCTCAGAAGTAATGTTTTAAGAGATTTATTAACAGTAGAAGGAGATTGAGGAATGTGCAATTTTTGGTCCCTGCAGAATTGCTTGACCCATTATGTTAAATGGACCAATCGTGCTATGATGAGAAAATGGCCCCAGGAGTTTCACAAGGCTGCAATGCATCAAGGCTGGGGCTTTTAAGGGCCATCTTGGTACAATCCAGCCAAGTTTGAGTTCTGTCATGTGCTCGTCTGCAAGGAAGGAAGACATGCAAATGTGGTTAGAAAGGAAGGAGAGAGATGTAAAGAGGACTGTTGCTGTTGTTGTGTTTTGAGTATGTAAATGGTGAAGCCACTCCAAAGGGCTAGACAGTCTTCTTACTGTATTTAGATAGGTCTAAGGTCAACATTACTTTTTTTATTTTCATTTTGTTGTGCTTCCTGCCAAATCAAGTTTATAATATTTGTGTTCTTTCTGTTATAGTTTTTTACAGTTAATAATATGAGACTGTTTAGGGTTTAAAATGCACTGAATTTTATTTACTTGTTGCATTTTGTTGCAATTTGTTTTTGTACTATAATGGAAATTGGGCTGTCAGCGAGCCGTCCAACCCATGTGGCACTGACAGTACATTTACTTTTTTTGTGGATGTTTTTCTCATTGATGCCATCTGATTGTTTACTATTGCTATAGTAGTTGTTAGGCATGTGACACACAGGTCATCATGTTCTACCAGATTTGTTGGGGTATTGGCAGACCACAAGTATAAATATAAAAATCTGAAAATCTAAGCAGACATTTCTATATGTTAATGTTTCAAAAGAAAAAACATTTGCAAGAAGTATTCACAAACCTGAACTTTATTCACAATATTGATTCAAATACATTTGTGATGATTGTGTCACACACCGCAAGTTCTGGGATATGCGACCCTAGCAGTGAGCAAAGGATGTTAATAATTGAACCTCAGGATGGTGGTACCCAATAAAAGAACAACATAGCATTGTTAACGTAGCAATAAAATGCTATGTTTAAAACAAGTTTTAAAACAAATCTCAAAACAGAAACACAAAGTTAAAGTTTAACTAAAACTAAAAACTAAAATCTTCAAATTTCAAAGCTGAACACAAACTATACAGAGTCTCAGGCAAAAACGTACTAGGTCCCAGAAAACAGTTAAGCACTTACTAGCAGTGATTTTGTAGTTGTAAGATATTTTTTTTAGTTTTAGTTATTATTTAGTTTTTCATTTTATTTTTTTTTTATTTTTACTTTTTCACCATTTTCTAAATTGTTTTTGTCCCCTTGATTTTATTAACTTTTATTTTTACAGCGATTAACTTTTTAAATTTTTGTTACATTTTATTAGTTTTAGTTGTATTACCAAAATGCTCACATGGACACAGTTTTGCAAGTATAAAGACACATTTTTCTTGATTGTTAATAAATTATATATCATTCATGTTGTACCTATCAACTTGCTGCGTTAATTTCACTGTCTGTGACAGACCTCATGATGATGTGACTGTTGAAGACTTCCAGTATAATCAAAAAATACAGAAGTGTTCTATATTGTAATTTGTTACTTTAACCTGAAACAAGTTTTAGCAAATATTATTTAATTTTAAAATTACTTATTTCTCTTTTATTTTTGAGAATCATTTTGTAGCAGTAAGATCACTGCACATATATGTTCTTATTTTACATGTATTTTTGATATTTCCTGATGTATTTTTTTCAGGGAATTATTACTTTGCTTTTTTTTTAAATAATTTTGAAGACACACAATAATAGCAGAAACAGAGATGAGTTTTTCCATATATATAAATTTCCACAAGCATACAATACAATACAAGGAGTGCCGCAATGGGCTTTAACAGGCCCTGTCTTTTAACAGCCTCCCAGCCTTGACTTTCTAAGAAGACAAGAAAAAACTCCCAAAAATACCCTTGTAGGGAAAAAATGGAAGAAATCTTGGGAAAGGCAATTTGAGGAGAGACCCCATTCCAGGTAGGTTGGGCGTAAAGTGTGTGCCAAAAAATGGGGTAAAATACCATACAATACACAGAACAGAACACAAGTAATCCTCAATACAGTAGTGCAATAGAAATAAAATATTACAAGTACAGAGCAGAATTCAACAGTAGATGATATCACATAATAGGATTCAGATTTGATCAGAGTCCCGGAGACCTCGGCCATGAAGCTGCCTCTCTCTATTGGCCATTCCACAACTGAGTCAGCGCAGGGCCAGCCAATCTGATGAAAGGACACCTCAACCCGATGATTCCTACAATCTTCCATCAGAGATGACTTTTCCTTAGGCAGGCAAAACAACTTGGCGGTAGGACAGTGTCATCAATATTAATAGCCAATAGTAAGGTTATTAATATGAAAGAGTACAATAAGTTTAATTAGAGAGCTTTTAAGTAAAGAATAAGAAGAGCGCAAAGTTAGGAGAACAGATCAGGAAACGTGAAGTAACCTCATAGTAAGAAAAACAGCAGGCAGTCAAAGGGGAGAATATTATAGGAGCTAAAGGGGCCAGAAGGTATAAAATAACTGTAGCATTTCTTTAATGTAATTTCTTTGGCTTAATTTTTTTTTAGTTTTACCATTTAAGTTAAATTGTTTAATTTTAATAAAATAATAAAAAAAAAAGTTAAGGCAGTTTTAGTAATCCTAACTCAAATTTTAAAAATGAGGCCAGTGCAATGCAAGTCCTGCTGAATATTGGACTTTTTAGATTATGGTTTGGAGGAGCCAGTCTTCTGTGAGGGCTACATCTGCAGGAGATGCCAGCTGATTCAGCACCTTGAGCCTAGGGTCGCAGAACTGGAGGAGAAGAAGCCTGGCCTGTGTTGTAGTAGAGAATTGGTGGACCTGGCCAGGTGTCCTTTAGAAAGATAGTGTGTGCCCATAAGGTGGCGTGGGAGGAGATTCTAGACTAGACAGATAGAGATGGGTGGGTCACAGTCAGAAGTTGCAAGGTAAAGGGTGCACACTGTTTTTTAGCGTCAATCCCAGAATTGGAAGTGTTAAACCATTTTCAGGTCCTTGCAGAACTGGAATGTGTCTCTGAATATTCTGAGGTGGTAGGCAGTTATGAAGGCCCTGAATGGGCCACCTCAAAAACAGTTCTCACAAAGAGAGAGGTAGTGATAGTCGGGGAGTCAATCATTAGGGGAACTGAAGCACAGGTTTGCTCCAGAGACAGATGGTATAGTGCCTTCTGGGTACACAGGTGGGAGACCTCCCTGCTAAAGTGTCTAGGCCCTTGTCCAGAGCGGAGGTTGATCCAGATGGCATTTTCCATGTTGGAACAAATAACATATGTAAAGGTAGTCTATCAGTTCTGTGATCCAAAATGAAGAGTTAGGTTCCAGGCTGAGGAGCAGAACTGACAAGGTAGTCTTCTCTCAAGTTCTGTCTGTGCCATTCACCAGTCCAGGTAAGCTTGAGGAGATTAGAAGGCTTAACATGTGGCTTAAATGTAGGTGTACGGTAGAAGGGTATAGGTTTATGGGGTATTGGAACAGATGACACCTGTTCCGTCACAAGGGTTACATTTGAACCAGAAGGGCACCAGTGTGTTGTGGGAGGTATATGAGTAAGTTGCGTAAAGTGCGACAGGAGCTTCCACCTGCAGCTAAAGTAATTCACATACTGAAGTAGCATTACACTTGTACTTTGTCAGCATGCCTGGGTCGATCAAATACAGGAAGTTCTGTAGTCTAATTGTGACTTTACACTGAAGGAAGATAAGTAAATAAATCAAGGTAAATAGTTATATAACATTCATTGTGGCTTTTATATAAGTAACATATAAATGTTTTTCATATACAGATCATCACAAAACATAATCACAAATAGAGCTTTGCATGATACCTTGGCGAGCTTCGCATGCCCTGCTGTTTGATTGAAGGACATGCATGGCAGATTAACCAATAATATCCACTGACAGGACGACACCCTACCTCTTGCTGCATCCACACGGTGTCATCTTTCGCCTTTGTGCCTGGTGCAGTTGCGTTGTTCTTATGTGTAAGTGGATGTTTCTTGTGGGGAGGGCTTCTGTTCTCTTTCTCCATTGTAGAACCCTCATCCTCATCTGAGTTCACCTCTGTTATAGCACATCTTTGTTTGAAAACAGCTGTGTCAGATTGGGGGGAGCGTGAACGTGATTGAGAGAATAAAACTGAATTAAAAAAACCCTAACCTTTACAAGTACCATAAATGTATACCGACTGTTACAGAGTTGAATCAAATGTATGTTTTTATTGTGTAATAGTAACAATAAGAACAGCTTACTACTCAAAATGATAATTCTGGGATGATGCCAGGCTCAAACCTGCAACCACTTGTTTATGAGTCAGCAGTTCTTACTACTGCACCACCCAAGTGGTCGTATCAGTTTAGCTGCTACCCTAACCCACCCAATTTCTTTTTCTTCTGTTATATTTATAATAAATTCACACTTGTTTTGTTATACATTTACCTTTTGTGAAAGTGTTTATTTGATATTTGGACTTCAGTCTTCACACATTATACACTTCATGTCATTTTGTCGTTAGTACGATAACATGAAAAAAGTTTTTTTTAGGTATGTGTTTTGACATTTTTTGCATTTCTCGCATTTCCCGTCATCCTACATTTACATAGATTGTTGTAGTCATGGAACACACATGAAATGCAGGTGTTCCAAATAACAATGTATTATTTACCCTCTGCAACTCCAGGCGCCTCACACCCAGATACACAAAAGACTTTTTGCCCAAGTGGATTTGCGTTTTTTGATTGGGATAGGCTGCTTGCTGCTTGTTCTGATCGACACATTTGTAAATGGAATTTAAGTTGTCCGGAATTACTAGTTTTTTCATAGGGTTCGGGGATTCTAGTGTAAACATAGAGAAGTTTATCATGATGGTGTGACAGAAATGAACTCTGTGAAAACCGCACATTGAAACATCAGTACTAATAACCTGATTAAAACTAAAAGTATTTATGTAACTTCAGCTGGGTTGATAACATTGACTGCATGTGACATCATCTTAATCCATCTGTGCAAAGATACTGTCAATAAACAAGCTATATCTGTGAAAGATGTAAGGTGGAAAAGGCTGAAATTCTTACTTTCTTTGCTGTATACAGGTAACATTTTTTCCAGTGTAAATACTGACTAAATTTGAAGTGTGCAGGTAGCTATTCAACCTTGACAAGTTCTTCATGGTTCTACTTTTCAAACTGTTTAGCAGTATCTTTCAGAGTATCATGTGGCATGTTTTAATTTAAGCACCTTTTCATTGAGGTTGTGAAAGTTGCCTGCCATTTGCCGACAATGAGGCATCTCTAACTGTCAATTATGGCATTTGAAATTCACAGAACAAGTTATGAGGCTTTGGTGTTTGGTCTCAGTTCTAGAATGGAAAGCTGAGTGATGGATGAAATAACCAATGAAATCCACATATTCAGACACCAGTGGCGAGGGATACTTGCACATGCATATGAATCAATGCTCGTTCCTTGTCCAAATTTACGACCATTCGATTTTAAATAATATTAAATAAATATACTGTCAGCTGCACACTTGCATTGGACTCAGTAGACTCAAACCCTACTATGGTAAAAATTAAAATTACAAAAACTAGTTTTTTTTTATTGTTAATTTTGATTTCCTTGTTTTAGTTTAGTTCTAGTTGTCAGACATGTTTTCATTTTTATTTTAGTTTTTAATTTTAGTTTTAGTTAACAAAATCATTATTTGTTCATTAATGACATGTTTTAATCAGTTGTTAACAGGAAAAACATCCGTTACTAATAGTCACAGCATAGCTTTTCACTTAAGGTGCTTTTTCTATGAGTGTTCATCAGGCTGACCAAGATTGCAAAGATGAAAAGACTACAAAAACCTGGGATCATTAATATCACTGAATAGAACCCAATAATGTTCTTCAGGACCATAACTATGGCAATGCATAAAACATTTGACACAAGAGCCCTGGCAGTGAGAGGAATAACATTATTAGTAAAATATGGACTAACATGACAAATATGAAAGACAGAGTGAATCTGCACAGGAAGAGAAAATTAAGAGGACCATCCCATTTAACAATGGAATAAGGATCAATGAATTGTGGAATCATCTTGTGAAATGGAAATATTAGGTGGATGTCTCATATAGTCAGCCACACCTTTCACCAATCCTGAATCTATGGGATCAGTTTATGTCTATCATCAGAAAATGTTTTGACTTTCGCCATCTTCAGGTTGTCCCAAAACAATCTAGTAACCACCTAGCCAAACTAGTTACCAATGATGACATTAAGCCCATTTTCAGCAAATCAGATCCATATTAAAGAATGGAACAGACCTTTGTATGCAGATTTTGCTAAAAGCAACATAACATTCCATTAGGTCTGGAATAATAAAAATTCTCCAAATTACAATTGACTCTGCTTATTACTCTCAGGTGGCAACCTGAGGTTAGATTAAGTTTACCGCATATCTTGGCACGTAACATTTCCTAAAAAAATGAAACAATAACAAAAAATGAAATAATAATACAGTAGAATGGAGAAAGAGATGAAGATACAAAAAGTCCTTTAGAAAAACATCAGCTAATTTCCAAGCCATACGCAACTTCTTTAGGGGGATGAAATGAGTTCATTTTGAGAACTGATTAAACTTTACAAAATAATAGTACATTGCTGAACAGGTGGAAGATCAGCCATAAAGACCACTGCAATCACCTCCCATGTGTTCTGATTATGTTTCATCATTAATTTTTTAGCAATGTGTTTAATTAACAAAAATAATTCCCTCCTCACTGGAAATATTATTGTTCAATTGAATCATTATCCAGAGAGGAAAATGTATTCTCTTTTTAAGCCACAAAGTGAGGTAATGAAGCAATATATTCAAGGAAGTTTATAAAATCTATTTATTACACCATCTAGCAATCCTTTTGGCATTTGGTTCTTTTTTTGTGGAACAGAAGGAATGAGGTTTACAGCTTTGCATTAATGTCTGGGAGCTTGTGACGATGCAGGTTCCGCTCCATGCTCCCATCTTTCTTCTGGGAGCTCTGAACCCAACACTGTTGGTAATGTCACGATGAGCTGGACAGTGAGGCACAACAGTGAAGCAAGGGAATGGTGCAAAAAGTGCAAAAGTGCTTTTATTTAAAATTAACAAACCAAAACAGTGTCCAAATGAAAGTGCAGTGCATCAAAGTTAATAAATACATAATCCATAAAAAACGGTGAATTGTGGAGGTTAAAAACACACTAGGAAAAAATCCTTTGAAAACAACGAGGTTAAAATAATGGCTGGAACCAGTCTTTCAAAACAAAGGCCAGTGTATTCTTTTACTGGTGACTCCCCTGTTTCTCCCATCCAGGGAGTCACCCTACATGCAGCTGACATTCTTCACTTCTCTGGTGTAGTGGCCTTTCTGATCTCTGGCTCTGGTTCTGCTCACCCAAACTGAGATTTGGGCTCCCCAGTGACCAGGACGCTCACACTGGGGCTTCCACTTCCAAAGTCCCCGAGTCCCGCTGCCTTTTCTGCGGCAAGCCAACCTTCTCCTAGTCACTCCTGCTCTAAACAAGCGCTCAGCAGGAGTGACCACTACCGTCGGCCCTCAGGTGCCGGCCTAACACCACACTCGGGCTCGCCTCTCCTAGCTACCTGCAATCAGCGTGGGCCTGCGCATGCTCTCCTGACCCGGCTTTCTCCTTCCTGCTTCCTTCTCCTTCTTCATTCCTTTACATTATTTTTTTCTTTCTCCTTTCATCCGCCTCGCGCTATTATATGATCCGGGGACATGGATCAGATGTGACAATTAGTAGCTCCCAGCATCAATTACGGATGCAGATGACTCACCTGTGCACTTAAGCGAGGACCGCCCTCATTACGAATTCACCCGGGAACCTCTTTAGCCACACTGCCACACCCCCTCTCTAAGCCGCGAGTGCAACGATTATTTATTTAAAAAGAGGCCTTGTTGACTTGAGCTGTGGACCAGCTACACCACAAGGCTTACCAAAATAACCGTGAAAAACAATTAACTCCCTGCCTCTCATCTCTACATTATTAAACCAAGAAATTGGTTAAACGGCACTACTCAAAAAACACTCAATCATTCACAGTCCAACACCACCTCTCCTTGTGTAAAGGCCTGTCTTCTGGTATCTACCTCATGCTTTTAAGAATGTGCTGGGAGACTCAGAAAACCTTCTTTCAATGGCACATATGGATGTGCCATCCTGGAGGACCTGGACTACCTGTGCAACCTGATTTAGATGCAGATACTGACTTGTGTTACCAGTAGTGACAAGTACACTAGCAAAATACAAAACTATTCCTTTCTTGGGGATTATCTTGCTGTTGCCTGTCCAGTGTACCTGTGTCACTTTCATTTGCACTAAAGCAAGTGAAGCTGATTCACAATTGGCTAATGCTTCCTAACTGGACAAACTGATATCCCTAAAGCTTAATTGACTTGGTGTTAAACTGTGATGAGTAAATGTTTCCTTAATTTTTTGAGCAGTATATTATGTATTAGCTCTAGAAAGGAGCAATTTCCTTTCTCGTTCAGCTTTAAAAATGTCAACTTTGAAATGATTATGCATATTTAAATCAACTCTTTTGTATTTAAATTTGGTTTCTTCTTTGGTACCTAGTAATTCTGAGTTTCTCACTGGATGTAAAACTGAATGGCAAAGTGGTTTATGATCTATTAACAGAAAGCAGATCATGAATTTCAGGCTGGGCAGAAAGTGTAGCCTGTTGTGCAAGCTACCTGCCTCAGCATTTCATTCTACAATCTAGGACAATATTACATTGGACCTTATTCCATTGAGAATAAGACTGGTATGATTTCATATAAGTTGGCTCTACTTTCATACTTTCATATTCACCCCATGTTCTTCATGTTTTGTCTGAAACCTGTTCACACTAGTCTTTATCATAAATATTCTGTTTATTCTCCTCCTGTTAATGTTGATTGTTCAGCGGAAATTAAAATGCATAGAATTCTTGATTTGCACTGTTGGGGTTCAAGGGTGGAATGTTTTATTCACTGGCAGGGCAACTTATGTTCTGGAAGATCAGTTCTAGGTTTAGTCTGATCACATTCACACTCCCCATCTTTTTTCTCAGTTCCATGTTTGATCCATCATAAGTGAGAAGCACACACCCAGACACCGCGCTGTAGTAGAATGGGTTTTTGTGATTATTTTGTAACTAGCGGTGTGTAGTCTTTGGGACAAAGAACAACCTAAAGAACTCCTAATAGCTTTACTATATTTGTAAACTTGGAGAGACATCAGCTAATTCGTAAGAAGTACCCATTGTAGAGGATGTGGACCCACCTTGTGCTTGCTGCATCACTGGCTTTTGTGAGGAGACACTGGAAATAAAATATCTTAGTTGTATCCCTGGAATATGAGTCCTGTTAATCTTTGTCTCAAGAAAATACCTCCAGATAGATAGTGCTTTTAGTAAAAACTTCACGCCTTGGCCTCTGTTGTTGTTATGTTTCACTTGCACGTTGTTGAGCTGCGGCTATTGCTTTGTTTTGACAGTATGTCCCTTCATCAGTGTCATTAGTATGCATGCAAGGACCATGTAGTGGCTGAGGTTGACTGTGAGCAGAGCGCACTGTTCCATACACAAACACACACACACACGCTCAAACACATACACACAGGTCTTTCGTTTATATGTGTCTGATATTATTAATTTCTTACTCATTTTTAAATAGATTTTTGGCCAGGTTTTACGCAGTTAATTATGATTTTCTGAGCTACTAAATCCATTTCTTGAATTAGTTTTTGTTTCAGGTTTGTTTTAGTATAGTTGAAATGTATTCCTGTTCCCAACAGATTTTGATTTATTATGAAGTGGTGCCATTTTAGGGCATGATCACCACCACATCACTAATCCTGGTCATCTGAGATTATAAGTAGATCTTTGAAGTTTGCAAGTGCATTTTGTGCATTCACTTCGTGCCAGCAAAGCAGCGGGTCCAGATGGAGAATCGCCACAACTGCTGAAGGCCTGTGCACTGGAACTGGGGAGTCCTCTACAGCGCATCTTCAACCTGAGCCTGGAACAGGGGAGAGTCCCGAGGCTTTGGAAAACATCTTGTATCACCCCAGTCCCAAAGGTATCGCGTCCTAGTGAGTTGAATGACTTCCGGCCTGTCGCTCTGAACTTACATGTGATGAAGACCACGGAGCGGCTGCTGCTTCAGCACCTGAGGTCACAGATACACGACCTCGACCCTCTGCAGTTCACATACCAGGAGAAGGTGGGAGCGGAGGATGCCATCATCTATATGCTACACAGATCCATCTCCCACTTGGACAGAGGCAGTAGTGCTGTAAGAATTATGTTTTTGGACTTCTTTAGCACCTTCGACACCATCCAATCTCTGCTCCTTAGGGACAAGCTGACAGAGATGGGAGAAGATTCACACCTGGTGGCATGGATCGTGGACTGTCTTACAGACAGACCTCAGTATGTGCGTCTCGGGAACTGCAGGTCAGACATTGTGGTCAGCAACACAGGAGTGCCGCAGGGGACTGTACTTTCTCTGGTCCTGTTCAGCCTATATACATCAGACTTCCAATACAACTCGGAGTCCTGCCACGTGCAAAAGTTCGCTGATGACACTGCTATTGTGGGCTGCATCAGGAGTGGGCAGGAATAGGAAGCTAATCAAGGACTTTGTTAAATGGTGCGACTCAAACCACTTACACCTGTACACCAGCAAGACCAAGGAACTGGTAGTGGATTTTAGGAGGCCCAGGCCCCTCATGGACCCCATGATCATCAGAGGAGACTGTGTGCAGAGGGTACAGACCTATAAATACCTGGGAGTGCAGCTGGATGATAAATTGGACTGGACTGCCAATACTGATGCTCTGTGTAAGAAAGGTCAGAGCCAACTATACTTCCTTAGAAGGCTGGCGTCCTTCAACATCTGCAATAAGATGCTGCAGATGTTCTTCCAGACGGTTGTGGCCCTCTTCTACGCGGTGGTGTGCTGGGGAGGCAGCATAAAGAAGGACGTCTCATGCCTGGACAAACTGGTGAGGAAGGCAGGCTCTATTGTAGGCACTGAGCTGGACAGGTTGACATCCGTGGCAGAGCGACGGGCGCTGAGCAGGCTCCTGTCAATCATGGAGAATCCACTGCATCCACTGAACAGTGTCATCTTCGGACAGAGGAGCAGCTTCAGCGACAGACTGCTGTCACTGTCCTGCTCCACTGACAGACTGAGGAGATCGTTCCATTCCCTCACACTATGTGACTCTTCAATTCCACCCAGGGGTGTAAATGTTAACATTATTTAAAGTTATTGTCTGTTTTTACCTGCATTTTTATTATTCTTTAATTTAATATTGTTTTTTGTATCAGTATGCTGCTGCTGGATTATGTGAATTTCCCCTTGGGATTAATAAATCTATCTATCTATCTATCTATCTATCTATCTATCTATCTATCTATCTATCTATCTATCTATCTATCTATCTATCTATCTATCTATCTATCTATCTATCTACGATTTCTAGTTCAAAAAATGTTGGGGCTACATGTTTTGGCTAAGAGTTCTGGGTTTTGTTTTGGGCTTGGCAGTGGATACTGATCTTGGCTAGGCTTTAAATAATGTTTCATCTTCTGATTCCTGTTTAAAATTCAAGCTGCCATTCAGCAGAATACCGTAGTCTGTTGGAAAGAGGTATAGGCTGAAGGAACCCTAGGGAAAGGCCTTAAACAGGAAGACCTAAAACAAATATTACAGGTTAGAATGTGGCTCCTAATGTTGTGAAAGATATTATCCCACCAAAATATATTTTCAAAGGTTCCTTGGTTTATATTATATCTGGATGGCTAAATAGATTTGTAAAGTGAGCCTTTCCTAATATGTCTTTACAAAATTCAGGAGGAACATGAAACTTTTCTTCTAAAATATTATTAGAATAACTTATACAGTATTAGAATGTTATACATTTTATCACCCCAATTCCTCATGTTTTACAGAAGTAACAGTTGCTAATAAAAACTTCCTAGAGGTAGAATCTTATCAGTTTGGTTTATTTTCTTAAGGATGACAGAAATCACAAAATCTAAAATTCTAAAAAGTAAAGCCCAACAGGCTTGCCTAGAATTTAATATCTTAGTAGTATTTAGGTAAAGAAAACTTTTATGGTTGTTTCTTTGGCTCAGTCGGTATAAATTCTAATCTAAAAGCCAAAAGCTCAATTTCACGTTATGTTATTTGTTTATGGTCTAATAGTTTTGTTCTACCAGAGTTGTTGGAATATTGTAAGGTCACAGTGGTAAATGGAAAAAAAAACAAAAAACTAGGAGATAGACTCTTAAACCAAAATTCTAGCAAGGATTGTAAACAGAAATCAAATTAATGTTTGAAATAATCCAGCACATGTTAATACTGTATATATTAATCTAACAATCTAATCAGGTAGATATAATTCCAAAATGTCATAACAAAAATCACTCATAACAAGTTTTTGTTTTGTATCCAAAAACTTGGAAAATAAATCAAGCTTGGATCACCCAATGTGGACTCAAATACCATAATTGCACATCATCATAATGGGTCTAAAAATATTTGGGTTATTGACAATGGCAGTTTTACGTATTTGATAATGAACCTATAAGTCAAAAATGGTGAATTTTGACTTTTTGATAATGTCTTAGTGTGGGAATAATTTATCAAATTGTTGTTTTGTTTGTTTATGTTTCTTATCAATAAAAGTTCTGTTTTAAATAGGGGTCTTTTGGAATCCGTGGAACAGGCACTACAGGAAAGGTAAGGCTCCTCTCTAACCTTCTTAAATAGGATTGTGTAAAAATAATCATCTGGGTATTTTCTGAATTTACTAGTGCATTAAAATAATATAGTGTTATATCTTTTGAAAATGCTTTTGCAAAAGTTAAACAAGTTAATAACATAACTATAATTGCTGTACATAAAATTGGTATATTATAATGTTTAGACCTTGAATTTCAGTAATTAGACTTCCACACCTGCTTATAGTAAATAGTTAAGGTAGGCTTTTTGCATATTCACCTTATTTTATAGGCTTTTTGCATATTCACCTTATTTTATTTGTTGCATTTAGTTGGTGAATTTTTACTATGTATGTAAATGAAACAGAAATAAAAAATCTCTCCACATTTGCAAGAATCTGGCATGTTATTTACTAGCTGACCTGTTCATAGAAAGAACTGATGATGATAAATCTTGTATCTGAGAGCCAGATTTTTCAGTAGTACTATATGTTGTGTTGATGATAAAATATTGGGTTTGGAAATAGTTTCATACTGATATCTTAGACTTACTAAATATCTACAGGAGGAAACTAAGTGATGAATTAATTAAAAGTAACCTTTATTCAAGTTATGTTAGGAAGTTGATTCTGTTCATTTTCATGATGTGCAGTGTTAAGCAACATAAAATAAATCTGTATGTATATAATATAAGCTAGAAGAGATTTGAATTCTGTTTCATTTTATGTGCCAGATCTTTTAAGTGATTTGATATGGAATTAATGGTAATGAGACACTTGTACCAATTACTGTTGGTTGCAGAATTCAATGCTATTACAATAATAATATCATAAGAACAGATATATTGTAACAGAAATGCTGTGTAAGAGGGTTACTGTGTTGTTTGAGTGCCTCATGTAGACCTGGCCTGCCTTACAGCTTGAAATTTTACAATATGGTCTTTTTGGGTGTCTATTATTTTCTTGAAAATTAATAATAACTTTATTTAATGTATATTATAAATTTATGTATTGTTTATTTCTTTGTTTCAGAAACTTTAGACAGTAAACAATGACACATATTACATAAAATATTCAAATGACATGTCCTTGCGTCTAGTAAATTATTCATGTCTTGTCTCTAAATTATCTTTTTTTTTTTTACTTATTGACTTGCTCTGAGATTTACTACATAAAAATTCTTAATTTGCCTCAATTTAAATTCCATAAAAATAAAACTTTTAAATTGTGTAAAGCCTATTTTGCATTGCAGAAATAGCTAAGCCTTTATTAAGTTTAAGATATTAACACTATTTACATGATACTTACATATCTTGTTCCTGTTTGTACATGTCATTTATTACAAATTCACATGCTCAGTAAGAAAATCTTTAAAGAAAAAAGTAGTTATATTTCACTAGTATATATCTTAAACTAAAACTTAAATCTGCTGCTTGAATAAATATTCAGATCCAATGCCTCCTGGAAGCTGCAAATTCTGAAAGAAATTGCTGTAAATTAGATGTTACTGGTCTATTAATGTCCTCAAATAGTGCTTGCAAACCTGACACTTTTCATGCCTAATAAAACACCATTTATACCCTGAAGTTTGGTGGCTTCAGTTTCCTGCAATTAAATACATTTCTTAAGGAACTGGACAACTAGTTAGAAGTAAAAGAAATGTGGTTGAATGATAGTACTGGAAATATTGCAAGGGATCCTATTTGAGTCTGATCAAAAGAAGCTTTGGGGAAGATATACCTTTCAGCATTGTATAGATCAAAGTTGTCTCACCCCTTTCACTTGTAGTCTCTCCGACATGTTCCTTCCCCTGTGCCTTTACACCAATTTTTCTCCAGAGAAAGGCTACTGAGAATTCAAGTCTTATTTGTCATTTGCTCTGTGAAGCCAATGATGAGTGGGTTCAAATGACTTTGAAAGTTGTCACATGTCTGGGATTTTTCAACTTAAACAAAGTACATAAAATTGTCATACTCTGTTTAAGTTGTTTTTCTTGCTCTTATTTTCGTGGTCAGTACATTTTGATTGCTGCCTTTAAACTGAAAATTGGTGCTGTCTCGAGCGTTAAAGCTGCTTTCTGGTCTTTTCTTTGTGCTCCCAAATTAAAACCTAAATGATTCTACAATGTGCTCATAACTGTAATCACTTTCAACAAAAAGCATAGAAGCACACAGCATAGTACTGAAGTTGTAAAGATAGTCTGCAAAGTACCTCCAACATCAAGTGTAATGTTTATCACAGGGTGAATACAACTTTAGAATGACTCAAAAATAACAAAGTGAGTATTCTGTACTAGCACAGTAAAATTTTTGACTTAATGCCATTGAGAATCTGTGGTACAGTTTTAAAATTGTACCCCACAAGTTCATTCTTAGAAATTTGAATGAACAGTAGCAAGTCTGCCAAAAAGACTGGCCAAAGACCACTACTACCAAATCTGGTAGACACCTACTGCAATTATATTAAATAAATTAATGTGGGAGGTTATTATGTTAGCATGTTTAGGTTTTTGATATCAAATGACAGATATTAAGAGTTTTCTTCTTGAACTTTAAGAGTTTGTAGTAAATTTACATATTTAAACAAGATTAATTATTACTCTAATAAAATAACACTTGAAAACATTGAAAGAGTTAGAAAACTTTTTACAGAATACTGAAGAACTAAAATAATTATTTTTTTATGTTGTAGTATTACACATTTAAACCTTATTCAAAACATTCATTTTATTAATCTAATTACACAATTATATAGTATTGTTCAGTGTTTCTAACTAGACGTTTAATGATATGGGCATTTAAAATGTATAATTTTTTTAGACACATTTATATTGTTCTCAGTAACGTAAAATGTTATCTAAGTAGAATACAGAGTGGTAAAGTTTTTTTAACTTAATTCTAGGAGTCTTACAATCAAGAAAAGCTCGACTACTGAGGTATGTTTTGAAATTGTATGTACTAGGATATGTATTTATTGTTAAAGTGCATTTTCTTCTGACAAAAATGTAATATTTTAATATTAGGAAGGCAACATCACATTCCTTTCAAAATGTGATAGAAATTATAATTTTGATTTTGAATTATCCTGGTAACTTAAATGTGACAACATATATAATACAAATTCAGTATTTTAATTGCCTTCAATATATATTTTACTATGCCTTTTAAAACATACAATATCAAAAACACATTAAAAGCACACCAAATATTTTTTTGTCTTTACATGTACTGTATTTTAGGAGAATTTAACTGGAAATGGTTGTATGCACTTCAGTATAACCATCATAACAAATAGCCAAATAAAACTAACAGTTTCAGCAAAGTAATCAATGCACTGTTTATTTTATAGAGGGCGGCACAGGGGTTGGTTCTATTGCTTCACAGCTCTCTCCAATACTTGTCAGCATAGAGTTTTCACATCCTTTTGACTATTGTGTAGTTTGTCTGGGTACTCCTTTGTGAATGAGCTGTGCTTCCTGCTTCTTTCTGATGCTACTGTGATAGGCTGTAGCAACCTTGAATTGGCCTTAACAGTCAGAAGATAGCTAAACTTTATTTTATATCTTTCCTTTCTACAGTAAAGATTATTTCATGACTACAAAGCTCTAATACAGTTATTTCATATATAATATGCATCATATTATATATTAACTGACTTACTCAGTGTTACAAGTGAGTCAGAGATGGGCAACCTTGTTAATTACAGTCCAACATTTTAGCCAGTATATTTAAGGCTGCTGCTTGTTTTTTAAGTTATTGTGATGGTGCGGGTTAGCTTCATGCTCCTGTTGCATTCAGGAGCCTCTTGAACCCACTACTGCCGATAACGTAACCCGAAGGGTGAGCTAGACAAATGAGGACACACATGCATCAGCAAGGTCGTTGGTGTATAAAGTGAAATAGTGCCTTTATTAAAATCCAACAAAACAAAGTGTCCCAGCCATGGACCCACCATACCACAGTCAAATGAGAGCAAAAAGGTGATTATGAACATGTAAACAGTCAGATATAATGTAATTGAACAAGATTTACATAACTGAAATCAGGAACACGTAATGATAACATCTACTGTACTTTTGTACCTAAAGTATAAAGTTGAATCTGGCAGTGTTATTTTATGCAGAACCCTTTTAGTCACATAAAGTGTACATAAAATACATGTGAATACTTTGTGTTATGTTGAAAAAGAAAAGTTGTTGAACAGTATAACACATAGAGTTATGTCCTTGGTGAAAACAATCAGTTGGACTCCATTGGTTCCTTGTACTGTTTATATACCGTTCGTTGCTTATAATATTTTACAATCCATTCTTTTCACAGTGGAACTCTTTTGATGATGACAAATGCAATACCATCAAGCATGCAGGAAGAAATTCACCTTCACAAGCATCTGGTTTTGGTCTTCAGTCTTCTGCTACATGTGACCAGGGCTATAGTAGCAAAGGTCATCTCCTTAATGTAAATGCGAGCTATCCATCTGGTAAATATTTTTAATCTTTAACAAGCAGATTTTAACAAGTAAACTGTATATTTAAATTTCTGGGTGCTGCTTGTCACAACTGTGGAATAACTAATTAGATGCTAATTTCTTCCATAGACATTTTTGCCAATTTCAATATTTAGCCATTTCATCACATTATTCTATATTGTTAGTATTTCTGGTGAACAGATCATTTTGTGAGTATTCAATACACTTTGAAGGGCACAAGAGACAGTGGTTAGCAACAACACCCCCACCTGCCTGACAGTTGTTTGGGTAGTCCCCAAGCATGCTTGTGTGACAAGGTTTTAAAACTGAACCCACTTATTTTAAGCAAAAATGTTTTGAAGTGGTTAAGGTTATTAATTTAGCTGGTAGTATGTATATTTTATTTTGGTGAAATTCCTGTTTTTGACATTTTTATTGTATTTGTCATGTTGTTGCTGGCACTGATCTTCCCATGACTTGAACATACAGTACATCCCCTTCAATATAATTCCTCTTTGAAAATGGTCTTCAGATGATGAAAACTGCCAATGAGGAGGATGACATTTAGGACTGGATTCATTAGTTAATTTTGACAGTAGCAGAACATGGAGCCAAGAATTTATCCAATTTATCCATAATGATTTCATTTTGTATGTGCATTTCTAAATATAGTTTTTCTATCAGCTTCATAGGACTTAAAACCTCTGTTAGAAATCAACTGTCTCACATAGCTGCCTTCACTGTAGTTTCTTTCATCCCTGGCATATTGACATTAGACTCTGTCCCATCTGCAGTGATGAAGTTGAGTACTGTAGTGAAGCACTCAGAACGAGGAGTTTCTTCATTTATTCTTATATTGGTGACAGGGCCCTAAATAAAGCCAGTAGTAAACCTCATAACATCCATTTAAGAGTAACCCCAATAATGAAAACTACATCCCACTTGTCCTTGCATTCCTCCCTTATATATTCTCTCTCTCTCTCCCACAGATCATCAAACAAAATTTCCTTCCACTGAAGCCTTTTCCCTAACCATTCATTGATTTCTTTATATCAACCACAAAACTTTTTACAAAACTCCTCTTCTCGACTTACTTTGGGGGGTGGTTAAATGGGGCACATTCCTGACCAGGTACTTTGAACTGTACAAGGAGCTGCTTTGTATTGTATTGTCACTTTCAAGTATGTCACTAACCGTACACATAAAGCTGGTCCCTCTTTTAAATTCAATATTAAACAAGGGGCCTCTCGCCAAACTAAAAAATTTTTTTTTCTTATTTATTTATTTTAAATGAATAAAATGTATTTATTTAAATTGTATTTGCATTTCTTGTAAGAACTGTCTGGTTATCTACATTGGTGAAACAGGGAGACATCCAGCAGACTGATTTATTGAGCATGTTCAAATCCCTTACAAAGCTTACAAACATCCCTTACAAAGCTTTGAACAATTTACATCCCTTAATCATTGCTGCACTAATCTTTCTGTTTGTGTTATTTCACAAGGCTTCAAAGAAACTTTTTAAGGAAAAACAAAAAAAGCTAAGATAATGTTCATCTATTTCTCCAGGCTTAAGTGACTGACTAACTTTTTAATCCCTGCTCATCTTCTGTACTGGCACCATTTTTACACCTATGCTCACCATTTCTCCTTTCATTGTTCCGCCACTTATATATTTTACCTGCTTTTCCTTTTGCCTTTTCTTCTTTCATTGTTTCCCATCTTACTATATACAGTAATAATAGCAGTGTGGAGTGAGTAAAGCTCAAAATCCTTATAATAGCTTTTATTTCCATACATGCAAAAGCTTTGGGAACACTGCACATTCTATTCCAAATCAAAACATGAAGAAACATTTATCAAATTTGTATTACTCCTTTACAGAAAGCGAAGAAAAGAGAATATTTGGCTGTTCAAAAAATAGCAGTGTGTCTGCATTCTTCTTTACAAACTCAGAAACTCACTGTATAAACTGAAAAATGTTTCAAGATTTTGCTTTCCTTTGAATCACTAAACTAATATTTAGTTCTATAACCACTGTTTCTGAGAACTGCTGCACATATGTGTTGCATGGAGTCAACCAACGTCTGGCACCTGTGAACAGGTATTCCAGCCCAGGATGATTGGACTACATTCCACAGTTCTTCTGCATTTCTTGGTTTTGCCTCAGAAACAGCATTTTTGATATCACCTCACAAGTTTTCTATTGAATTAAGGTCTGAGGATTGGGCTGTCCACTCCATAACTTCAATCTTGTTGGTCTGGAACCCAGATGTTGCTTGTTTACTGGTGTGCTTGGGATTGTTTTCTTGTTGAAACACCCATTTCAAGGGCATTTCCTCTTCGGCATAAGGCAACATGACCTCTTCAACTATTTTGAGGTATTCATACTGATCCATACTGATCATACTGATCCATGATCCCTGGTATGCAATAAATAGGCCCAACACCATAGTATGAGAAACGTCCCCAAACCATGATGTTTGCGCCACCATGCTTCACCGTCTTCACAGTGTACTGTGGCTTGAATTCAGTGTTTGGGGGTCATCTGACAAACTGTTTGTGGCCCCTAGACCCAATCTTGCTTTCATTAGTCCACAAAATGTAGCGCTTTTTCTCTTTAGGCCAGACAGTGTGTTCTTTGGCAAATTGTAACCTCTTCAGCACGTCTTTTTTTCAACTATGGGACTTTGCGGGGGCTTCGTGCTGATAGTTTGGCTTCACATAGGTGTCTTCTAATTGTAACAGTACTCACAGGTAACTTTAGACCTTCTTTGATCTTCCTGGAGCTCATCATTGACTGAGTCTTTTCCTTTTTGACTATTCTTTGATCCATTTGAATGCTAGTTTTCCATTTTCTTCCACATCTTTCAGGTTTTGGTTGTCATTGTAATGCATTTGGGATCATTTTAGCTGAGCAGCCTATCATTTTCTGCACTTCTTTATATGTTTCCCCTCTCCAATCAACTTTTTAATTTAAGTACGCTGTTGTTCTGATCAATGTCTGGAACGACCAATTTTACTCAAATTTAAAGAGAGAAATGCACTATAACCAGCATGTACAATATTTTGCTGCCTTCCTTCCTTAAATAAGTACCATAATTGACACCCGTTTTTTCACAAAATGATCTTTCCACACTGCTATTATTTTGAACACCCCTTTCAATTAATGATTCATTTAAACAGCAGTATGCATATCATGACTATTGGGTGTGTTGGTTTTCTATTACTCCACTACACCTACTAGTAAATTATTTGCCATGTAGAAATATAATTTCTTTCAAAAAAGTGATTGATCAGGTTTGTGATGTCAGACTGCTATTATTTTGAACACAACTGTTAACTGCTTTTCCGTTTCAGTTGTACCTTTTTTTTTTTTCCAACACAGAAATAACTTTTAAACTTTTTCCTTTTTAAAGAGCACTATAATTGATGGTCATTATTGAGTGATTGAGGGGAATGGGACTGGGGAAGATGACAAATATCCAAAAAAAAAGACAATGGAATGGAATAAAGTGGCAAGAATGACAAGGAACAAAAGAATCTTAACAGATTTTAAACATGTATAAACATTATACTGTTAAACATGCTTAAGTCTGAATAATTAAATAGATGTTCCTGCATATATCTATAGATTATGTCTTCTTTATTTAAAGATAGATAAAGGTACATGTAAATCAGTTACAGATTACTTTAAATAATAAAAATAAATGTTTGAAACTGATGCAGGGTTTGATAGGAACAATGTAGGGATCTTGTCATTATTTCAATAGTTCTGCCAAACGTAGGGTATAACAAAACTAACAAGGATAAAAGTGCCCTATATAGTTAATCAAATGTAAAGGCCGGTAAATTAAAAAAAAAATCAAATTACTCATCTTTAAATGACTAAAAACTATACTATAAAAGGTTTTCATTGTACAGTATGTGAAATTGCCCAGTAATTGGCTTTCTCAATTAACAATGCAGGGTGGCACAGTGGGCAGCGCTGCTGCCTCGCAGTTAGGAGACCTGGGTTTGCTTCCTGGGTCCTCCCTGCGTGGAGTTTGCATGTTCTCCCTGTGTCTGCGTGGGTTTTCTCCGGGTGGTCCGGTTTCCTCCCACAGTCCAAAGACATGCAGGTTAGGTGCATTGGTGATTCTAAATTGTCCCTAGTGTGTGCTTGGTGGAAGTCTGTATGTGTGTGTGTGCCCAGCCGTGGGCTGGCACCCTGCCCGGGGTTTGTTTCCTGCTTTGCGCCCTGTGTTGGCTGGGATTGGCTCCAGCAGACCCCCGTAACCCTGTAGTTAGGATATAGCGGGTTGGATAATGGATGGATGGAATTAACAATGCTAGATAACCCATTAGAAAACTGTACTGTGGAAAATGTGTATTAGATATTTACCTTTGTGTCATCTTTCAGGGCAAAATACTGATACATCTAAAAAATATGCTGGAGATCCTCACATTTCCCCAGAATGGGCAACTCTGCATCGAAACACTGATTCGGTAAGACTGGTTCGCTCGCTGCTGGGGTGAATACTGTATGAATATCATGATTTCATATACACTCACTAGGGCTAATTATTAAAAACACCTGTACACCTGCTTATCCATGCAATTTTCTAATCAGTAAATCATGTGGCAGCCTAGCAATGCATAAATTATGTAGATACAGGTCAAGAGCTTCAATTAATGGTCACATAAAACACCAGAGCAGGAAAAAATGTAATCTTAGTGATTTGAGATTTAATTTTTTAATATGATTACTGGTACCAGTCAGGCTGATTTGAGTATTTCTGTAACTGCTGATTTACTCGCACAACAATCTCTCCAGCTTACTCAGAATGGTAGGCAAAATACAGAACATCCAGTGAATGTTAGTTCTGTAGAAGAAAACACCTTGTTGATGAGAGAGTTTAGAGGAAAATGGTGTCTTAACTGGTAACTCATATAACCACTTTGTACGATGGTGGTATGCAGAAACGCATCCCAGAATGCACAACACTTGCAATCCTGGACAGGTGAAGCCTAGAAAAACAAAGCATGGTCTGATGAATCTTGGCTTCTGCAGAGGCAGACAGATGGAAGGGTCAGAATTTAGTGCCAATGGCATGAATACATCAGTCCATATAGCCAACCTGCCTTGTGAAAACAGTAACTGCTCGTGGTGGTGTAATGGAGTGGGGAATGTTTTCTTGGTGTGCTTTGTGTCTGTTAATTCCAATTAGTCATCATTTAAATGGCACGGCCTATTTGAGTATTGCTGCTGACCACATACTTCCCTTCATGGCCATAATTTACACATCTTCTAATGGCTACTTCCAGCATGGTAATGTACCATGTCACTAAGCAAAAATCGATTTAAACTGGTTTCTTGAACATTACTATGAAATCAGTGTTTTTCCTGTTGCCTTCCCAGTCATTGAATCTGAATCCAATAGAACACCTTTGGGATGTAGTAGAATGGAAGATTTGCAGGATTTGTGATGCAGTCATGTCAACATGGACCAGAATCTCTCAAGAATATTTCCAACATCTTGTGCAATCTGTTTTGAGAGCAAAATGAAGCTATACATGGTATTAGTATAGTGTTCCTAATAATTTTATCAGTGAGTGTATGTACTTGCTTATAATAACATATGCTAGCTGTTGATTTCAGAATTTTGAACTATATTGATTTAAATTTTTTTTTTCTTGTTGCCCTGGTTGGTTCCCATTTTGCACTAGGGGCTGCTGATTTTGGCTTCAGCTCGAATGGCCCCAGACTTCATCAAGTAAATTTAATGATAAATAGATCCTATTTACTTTATACTTGAAACATTTCTCGAAATTATTTTGTATGAACATTAAACTGTTATAACTTTTGTGAAATGTGCTCCTTATTTATATAATTGAAATTTTGCATCATGTCAAATTGCCCCTACATTAGATGTACAAAGGTATTGTAAAATGTTGAAACATAATGCGAACTATAAATGCTTGTGCAATCCAAATTAAGGAGGTTCATTTAACTTTTCTTGGTCCTCATACTTAGAAGTGAAAAACTACATAAGTACAACTGTGATGAACTCCATATGATTTCCGTAGAGTTGAAAGAGGAAGAAACCTGAGCTGCATGGAAGCTGTGATACCTGAAATTTTTCATTTAATTGTTGAGTGCATGCATAGACATCTGCAGAAGCCTATCAATAACAGGAAACCACTAAATTAACTTTATTATGAAATAGTTTAGAGGAATACTTTTAAAAAATTAAATGTGTGCATATAAATGTAAATAAAAATAGAACAATCAGCTCAGTGATTCATCTAACATACAAGGTTGAGAAACAAAAAAGGCACAGTATTAAGTAATGAAATCAAGTAATGGAAATGTAAAATTGATACCTTTCTGTGATTCGATTCATTTTGTTTAGTTCACCAAAATGATTTGAATCTTTATATCACTGATTTCATTCACTCCAAAATACGTGATTCACACATAATGATAACAATAATAATAATAATCCTCTATTGAAATTTGACAATAATTAAAATTTCAGCAATAAATAGAAAAAAATAATTGTACAAATAGAAACTTAGAATTGTGCACACATCACAATAAAACTGAGATCATTGAAATATGACAAAATACAATTGATTTAAGTTTTGGATTAATCTCTTGCAATTTCCTTCTTTTGTATTGCAATCTCTCATACATATACCATCAATGAACTGAACTGAGATTCAGTATACTGCAAGCCTTTTGTCTGCAGTTCATTCCTTTGTTCAGCAGATGAACTAATTCTTTTGGTGAACTAGTTCAGTTTACTGTATTGCAAGTCTCTTGCCTGAAGTTTGTGAACAAACTTACTGTGGTTCTCCAGATCAGTAGAGGGCATACTGCTTCATTCAGCCAGTCAGTGTACGTACTGAGATGGATACAGTCACTCAGTCAGAGTGAACCGATCAGTAGGAGTTTAAAGGTAGTGATTCGTTTGACTTCTTGTGACTTTCAGGGCTAAATATTAATGTAAAAGAAAATGTAGTTAAATCTAACTACTGTTATTCATCTTTTGTATCTAAAACAAATGAGAACATTATGTTCGAATAATAGTTTTAAAAATGTAACTTTTGTTTTCTATTTTCAGAGGGCTGCATCCCATGGACTTCCTCCAACACCAAAGGTCCATGTAAGTAAAGAAGGATTAGGAAAGTAAAAAGACAAATTAGAAGCATAATGATTAGGATTTCTTACTTGCAGCTTTAGAGATCTGACATAAGAACCAGCCCTGGGCAGTTCCTAAAGGTGCTTGCCTTACTTCACCAGTTTGAAAGATCCTTCCCCACAAAGATAATTCTGACATAAATAAATCTCCATATTTCATACTGACAACTTTGTTATTTTAAGATAGTGCTATTTGTAAAAAGACAAATTAGAAGCATAATGATTAGGATTTCTTACTTGCAGCTTTAGAGATCTGACATAAGAACCAGCCCTGGGCAGTTCCTAAAGGTGCTTGCCTTACTTCACCAGTTTGAAAGATCCTTCCCCACAAAGATAATTCTGAAATAAATAAATCTCCATATTTCATACTGACAACTTTGTTATTTTAAGATAGTGCTATTTAGTTTATAGTATCAGTTAGGCTTGCTTGTTCGTTTCTGTGCTGGTCATTTAAACACACATAAGGCATTATGTTTATAGTCTCAGCTTTCCAAAGTAACTTAATTCAGATGTTTATGCTAAGTGTTTTTTTTCCCACAACAGATGGGTGCCTGTTTCTCTAAAATTTTTAATGGATGCCCCCTGAAAGTGAATTGTGCAAGTACATGGATCTTTCCCAAGACCAAAGGTATATGTACTGTATCTGACTTAATAATTAAATGTCATAGTTCACATTGCTGGATGTCCATTTAATTTTATTTAAACTTTCTAATTTGTTTCAGACCAGTACTTAATTTTGGGTGCTGAAGAAGGAATCTACACTTTGAATCTGAATGAGCTTCATGAAGATACTATAGAAAAGGTTTGTTTGTCTATTTTCCAAGTTGCTTTTGGAGCATATAATCTATGAAGCAATAATGGAAAATGGAGATTTATTTATTTTTATAAACAGTAAATTTATTTGGAAAGTACATCTATCTTTTTTATATTCCTGGTTACCATCAGATGGAGCTTGGAATCTACCTCTTGTAAAGGACATATATTTACTGGTATCCAAACTCAACAACAACAACATTTATTTATATAGCACATTTTCGTACAAAAAATATAGCTCAAAGTGCTTTACATAATGAAGAATAGAAAAATAAAGAGTAAGAAAATAAAATAAGTCAACATTAATTAACATAGAATAAGAGTAAGGTCCGATGGCCAGGGAGGACAGAAAAAACAAAACAAAAAAAACTCCAGATGGCTGGAGAAAAAAAATAAAATCTGCAGGGATTCCAGACCATGAGACCGCCCAGCCCCCTCTGGGCACATAAATGAAACATTCCTCTTTGTATTTAGGGTTCTCATGGAAGGATTTGATGATGATGGTCATGTAGACTTCTGGCTTTTAGTCCATCAATGTTGGAGCATCATGATGCTTTGAGTAGGTGGTGAAAAGAAACCGGAAAAAGAAACAGAAGAGAGAGTAAGGGTTAGTACGGATTTTAGAGCCACCATGAATAGTTATTATAATGAATTGAACACACAGAGTATCAGGATTAAATTAAAGTGAAGTTATGAGAAGGCCATGTTAAAGTAATGTGTTTTCAGCAGTGTTTTAAAGTGTTCCACTGTATTATCCTAGTGAATTCCTATTGGCAGGCTATTCCAGATTTTAGGTGCATAACAGCAGAAGGCCACCTCACCACTTCTTTTAAGTTTTGCTTTTGGAATTCTAAGGAGACACTCATTTGAGGATCTAAGGTTACGATTTGGAATATAGGGTGTCAGACATTCCGATATATAAGATGGAGCGAGATTATTTATGGCTTTATAAACCCTAAGCAGAATTTTAAAGTCAATTCTGAAAGACACAGGTAACCAATGCTTTTGCTATGTTTCTTAAGTGAAAAAATGCTGTCCTAGTGGTCTGGTGAATATGCGATTTAAAATTCAGGTTACAGTCAACAGTTACCCCTAAGTTTTTTACTTCCGTCTTGACTTTTAATCCTAATGCATCAAGTTTATTTCTGATAACCTCACTGAATCCATTATTGCCAACCACTAAAATTTCAGTTTTCTCTTTATTTAGCTTGAGAAAATTACCATTCATCCATTCAGAAATACAAGTAAGACATTGTGTTAGTGAATTGAGAGAGTCGGTGTCATCAGGTGCTATTGATAAGTACAGCTGTGTGTCATCAGCATAGCTGTGGTAACTCACATTTTGCCCTGAGATAATCTGACCTAACGGAAGCATATAGATTGAGAAGAGCAGCAGACCCAGGATAGAGCCTTGTGGAACACCATATTGGATATCATGTGTCAGGTATCATGTGATTACCACAACCTACAAAGAATTTTCTCCCTGCCAGGTAGGATTCAAACCAATTTAAGACCCTAGCAGAGAGAGGCCCACCTATTGAATAAGGCGATTTCTAAGAATATTGTAATCAATGGTGTCAAATGCAGCACTCAGATCTAGGAGGATGAGAACAGATAAATGTCCTCTTTCTGCATTTACCCGCAAGTCATTTACTACTTTAACAAGTGCAGTTTCTGTGCTGTGATTTGTTCTAAAACCCGACTGAAATTTATCAAGAATAGCATGTTTATTGAGGTGGTCATTTAACTGCATAATGACTGTCTTCTCTAGAATTTTACTTGAGAAGGGCAGGTTAGAGATGGGTCTAAAATTTTCAAAAGCAGAGGGGTCAAGATTATTTTTCTTGAGTAGGGGTGTAACTACAGCAGTCTTAAGACAGTCTGGGAAGACCCCTGTATTTAATGATGAATTTACTATGTCAAGAATATTATAATTTGTTGCCATTCGGTCAAGGACGCAGGTGGAGGGTTTCAGTTGAGAGATTATTCTATGTAAATCAGGTAAATCTATTCTGGTGAAAAGAATTTAATTTGTTTATAACCGAGTACTGGGGCTTAGGAGGATCTGCAGTGTTGGGGAGATGTACTATGTTATTTCTAATATCCTTTATTTTTAGATTGAAAAATACAGAAATAGCCTCACAGGTTTCACTGGAAGTATTTTGGAGGCATTCCTTTGTGTTACCTGGGTTTAGCAGACGATCATTCATAGAAAATAAGTCTGGGATTACTAGCATTGTTATTTATAATCTTAGAGAAATAGCAGCGCCTCTCAAGACGGACTGTGTTATTGTATTCTGTTATTTTAACCTTCAATATCTCATAGTGGATAATCAGTCAAGTAGCCTGTTTCTTAATTCCAGTTAAATTCAAATAGCTAAGTAGGGAACAATGAAAAAACTCAACCCAATATACCAAAAAAAATGTACTGTAATTACTTAAAACCTATGTGCCAAAATATCAAAGTCTGATTTGACCACTTTTATGAACACAGTCATTAGAATTTTAACTTTCTTATTGCTCGTTCCACATTGGCTTAACAAAGTTTAAATGTGTACTGTATGGAATAGACATTGTTTACAACGATTTGCACCAGTGGCATTGCTCAGTAAAAGGAGGATTTTGGAGCAGTTTGTTGAGTGCTTTGATGTGATCCACTCATTTTTAGAAAAAAAAATGGGTGTTAATTTTCTTTTTGAGATCAATTTTTTTAGAATGAAGAAACAAATAAACCTCAACAGACACAAGGAAATTTACTTGTGGTGTATATAAACAGAGAGTGAAACATGCAAGCCACTAATGGCGCTTTTCCACTGCATAGTACGGCACAGCACTGTTCAGTACAGCTCACCTTGGTTCGGCTCAGTTCGGCTCGATTTGCGTTTCGACTGCAGTATAGTACCGCTTTAGAGTGGGCGGGATTATTCACGTGTCGTTATAGTTGCGCCGCCTCTACTGCCGTGACACTGTGGAACTTTTACAACAACACGCAGACAACGACAACACTTTAGCTCGACGACGCGCAAGGGTAAGCATCTAAAAAAAGCACATCACTAGCTAACTTTTATCACTGTTGCAAAGCATAAAATGAACTTAACTGCCAGTGTAACATTAAAATGCTAATTCTGTATATTACAGATCTTCCACATTTTGCAAAAAGTCTCCGCAACAGACCATCTGTTTGGACATTTAACCGTGCTTCAGAGTGGTGGGATGTGATTGTTCCCGGTTTTACAAACACTCAGTGGCTGGAGAACTTTCAATGTCTGAAGAAACATTTATCCACTTATGCAACAAACTGCATCCAGCGATGGAGAGACGGGACACAAACTTCCGCGTGTGTGTACCTTTAAAGAAAAGAATAGCCAGTGACGCAGTAATGACGATTTTCTCCGGCCAATCAGTGACCAGCAGAGTTTACACGCCACGCTTTGGTAACGGTTCGGCGCGCTTGGAACCTCGGCTGAGGTGGTACTAAAAAAAGGACCAGGTACCAGGTACTGTTCTCAGTGGAAAACGCCCCAAAAGTGAGCTGAACTGAACCGTGTCGTGCCGTCCTATGCAGTGGAAAAGCGCCATACAATCAGCCTATAAAGCCTTCCACCAAACAATCAGCAGCAATATCTTCATCAGTGGTGGTCTGGGAGGACCCATTCATCCAGGATGCAGAAATATAAAGGAGAATTAGATTACATCTAGAAACCACTGCGAGTTTGGCAGCAGTGGTGACCAAAAATAGAAAAGCCTTCATTGGGAAGGCAAGAAAGAGAATGCAGAAAGATGCAAAAATATGCAAGGACAGGGTCTTGGAAAGAGAATCATAGACAAAAACTCAGTATGAGAAAACCGGAGGAGAGTCCCAGAACATGTGAATAAATGTGCCATGAGCTTTAAGAAATCACAGATGACACAAACTGTTGTCAGTGTGTCCCATAGCAAAGTGTCAGTTAACATTGTATAAATTTTGGAAACTGTTTTTATCGCCACAGAGAGCAAATGAAATGCCTTATACCTTGGGTGCAGGAGACTCAGGGAGAACAATGGGACACCACATGATTTCAGGACTGATCTTAGTTGAAGATAAAAGAAAAAAGAAGTGGTGGGACAACAAATTTAGACACCAAGGACTGCAATGTTAGGACCTGTGAAAGATGTCACCCAGGGTCTGTATACCGGATGAATACTTAAAGCCCAGTGATATAGCTGCAGGACTGGCAAGGACAACCCTGCTTTAGATCTGTCTTGAATCAGGGTAGAATATTTAATGGCTAGTCTTTTGGGTTTCCAGAGGGTCTTAACTTCAGTCCAAAATTACAGTATGGGTAGAAAGTGGAAACATTGTACTAACAAAATTAAAACAGGGCACAATATTGATTTTAATAATTGCTATAGCATGAGGAAAAAGGAAGAGCAGACCAATGATTAAGGAAATCCCAACTCATTTAACATATGACAATAGACAATATTGGTATTCTGAGGCAAAGTAAAGACCTCAATACCTCGATACTTGATCCAGGCTGAAGTTGGAATAGACCCAATTTAAGGTACATGTGGCTAAGATATCAAAGGAGTGGAAAATGTCAAGAACATGTGGGAAATCATATGAAGCATTTCTAAAAAAAGTAAAATATCAGTATAAAGAAATCTTTTAATGTGTATTATATAAAAGTGAGAAAAATTTGAATCTGTGAAATGCCTTGGCCATTTTTCCAGACAGAGATGGAAGAGCAGGAGAGAAGAGGGCAACCCTGCCACACATATACAGGTAGAAAGTCTGTGATACATTTTAATTAGTGAATTAACCTGTAGAAGGAGAGGAGTAAAATGTTTTAACAGAATTAATAAACCATCCCCCAAAATCCATCTGTTTCATAATTTGCCATTAAAAGGCCCAGGTCATCCTGTCAAAAGCCTTCTCTTAGTCAGGTGCAAGAAGGACAGCATAGCAGAGTAGACCTGGAGTGGATTTGATGCTATATATGAAGTGATGCATATTGTCAGAAGCATGTAAAGACTCGACAAAGCCAGTCTGGTTTGGGGGTGTTCATTTGTAGATGACACTTTGGAGATGATGAGCAAGTACCTGTGCTAGCAATTTGATATTTTAATTTATAATGGAACGAGTATGGCAACTAGAGCAGTCAGAGTGGTCTTCCACCTGTTTCGGAGGCAATATAATCAAAGCTTGATTTACCGATTAGTGCAATTTGCTCATGGAAATTTGTGAGTTCAGCATTTGAAAAATTAAATCAGATAATTGATTACAGAATGTGGACAAGAGTTCAGGTGGAAACCCATTTGGACATGATGCTTTCCCTTGATTCATGGAATCCAGAGCCTCCTTAAGCTCAGATAGAAAAATTAGGGCATCTAAGATGGCTACTTCATCCTCTAATAATTTATGAAGGGATAGTTTATTTAATAAAAAGAAATGTATGTCAGCAGTGGAGATATCAGAATTATTTTTAAAAAGATCAAAGTATAAATCCATAAAATATCTATTAATCTCAACTGGTTACTTGTTGAGATGCCTTATTTCTTTTTAACTGATGAAATGGTGAAGGAGTCACATCCTTAGAGCCGTAGTGACAGTAGCTTACAAGGTGTGGCACTGGACATGTAATAATGATGGGCACTATTATGGTTATATGACTGTTAATCTTTTTATTATTATTTATTTGTACTTGTTTGTAGATGTACACTTTCGTTTTGGTGCAGTTTTTGCAAGTTGAATTGTAAAATAGCTGTGCCCATTCCTCTTAGCTGTCACCGCAGTGAAACTGCCATGTGTGCTTTTCTTTAAACAAACCTTAGGCTGGATACAAGTCACGCTGCATGTGCTTTCAAAACATACATGCCATACATAAATAAGACAAAATGTATATCTCTGTTGTTTATTTACACAGTTTAAGCAACAATCAAGACAGAATCATTGTCATATATGATGAGTATGTGGAATGTCATGATTCATATATCCAACAACAACAACATTTTTCATACAAATTATGTATCTCAAAGTGCTTTACAAGATGAAGCAAGAAAAAAGAAAAATATAAAAATAAAATTAGGCAATCCTAAGTAACAAAGAAAAAAGTAAGGTCAGATGGCCAGGAGGATAGAAAAAAACAAAAAAAAACAAAATCTTAAGAGGTTCTAAGGCCACGGTACTGCCCAGCCCCTACTGGGCATTCTACCTTACACAAATGATCTAAATCAGTTCTCATAGTTTCAGGCTTCACATGGACGAATTAGATGATGATGGTCATGTGGACGTCTGGCCTTCGATCAATCAATGTAAGGAAGGACTGCGTGGTGCCTTGATCAGATGGTGGCGGTGCAGACTTGACTCGACTTGCTTTTAGGGTCTTTGTTATATTTTCTTCATAGTGAAACTTGTGGCTGTGCCTGGCAAAAGAGTAGAGCTAATACAGGCTGTCCAGCACCCAGTAGCTTTTAGGCCTCAACAAAGTTGTTTATTGCTTCTAATAGAGTGGGTCACCTTCTTCCTCCAAAGACACTAAAGAGATGCATATGTCTAGTTTTAGGGAACAGTGTAGCCTACTGTGCCTGGATCAAGTTTCTTTCCAGTTGTAAATCCAGTCCATGCTGATAGGGCCATTCTTATGTCCATCAGGGTGAAAAGGGGTCAATCTGCTCTTACAGTCTTAAAATGAATTATCTCATATTTCATTAACACTTGCTGTTATGAAAGAAACTCAGAAAGGAAGCTAGCCAAATATTGGTATAGCAGCAGGATAGTTCAATAACACAAAATAAATAATTTAGAAATATTGGTGGGGGAGGGAAATATCTTTCTGTGTCTTTGTTAAGTCTGTTCTCAGAAATAGCCTTGTGTGGTAGAGAATCCTCTTTGTCCCACTGCATCATTCAGATTTAGAGTTTATCTAAGAAACCCAAAGAAGATTGCTTTTTAAATGAATATTCCCACCACTCTGGTTTTTAGAGTGAAATACCTGTTCAACTCATTCTCTCCTCAGTCAAGGTTGATCTTCAATATTTTAATTAGTCTCCTGCAAAAGGCTATACCTGTTTATAATAATATAAAATGTAATAATATTTTTCATTTAAGATTGAGACCTTTGATTTTCACAATGTATAAAGTTTAATTAGTACAGTTACCCTTTTTTAAATTAGGATATGTTTGTAAGATTTCACTGGGACACAGTAAGAACACCAATATCAGTTAGTACTGCAGTCCCATTCTTTCATGGTCTTGCATAATGACCCTGTCCTCCTAGTTTAAAATATGTCTATTGAGGTTAAGTGGTAAATTTATCTTTTAAGTTAACTGTCTTTGTTGTGGGCTTAACACATACTGAAACAGGACAAAGTCATTCCAGAGCAGTTATAGAGAGATAAGAGTTCCTGTTTACTCTTGATTATAAAGGGATGAGGATACATTGTACTATTGATTTATTAGATGTGCATTAATCTAAAATTTTTGTTGGTAATAAATACATAGGTTTGACCTTCATGGCTTGCAATGTTGAGTTTTGGTCACTGTCATTGCTGACTAAGCCATGAAACAGGTGCCTGAAAGTCTAGGACAAGAATTGACAAGAGTTTCATTGTTGTGAAGTACTGTGCTTGATACTGCCTTATGTGATTAACAAAATACAGATGTTGGTGTCTACCTTGCATACCTTCCCTTTTAGCTGCTTAAGACATTTCACTTTAGCTGAGGTGGTGCATGATGTTAAATGTGTAGTCATGAATATCAGTCCTCAAATGAAATTTAAGAGAAAGTGAAAGTCTTAGCTTTATGATAAAATAAAGAGAAAAATGTCTGTTTGTTCTATTGTACTCTGCAGACTAGCATCCAGCTTTTAGAAATGACCTGCGGCATCTTAATGGACTAAGTGAGTTAACTCTTTCAGGGCTGATGTTGACTTTTGTCGAAATTCAGGGGTAGAGGACGGTAATCAGCTGTAAACTGCAACAAAACTTGCCCTTTTTGTTGTAGTTCAACTCTGTTTGCTTGAAGGAAAGTTACATAGCTTTGTCGATTTCACCTTGATTCCCTGCATGTGCCAGAGATGCCAAACAGGCGCCAACAGCAACCACAGCATGTAGCAACAGACGTTTTATGTTGATTTCTCTGTGAAATAAGTGCATTGTGTGCTTTTCAAAGTTATTTTGGAAAAATATTCAGCCCTCAAAGAGTTAAGGAAACGAAAGAATGAAAGTGAAATTCTTTACTTGTTTGTTTCTTTATTAATTTAGAGTAATCTTGTCTACTTGAATCTGACTGAAAAAGATACTTCTCAAATCCTAGAATGAGTACATGTATAATTAAAAGAATAGCTGCAGTTAAAAGTATGTATTTTTAATGCTTGCAATAGAGGAAAGCATATTACATATTTGCCACAAGATTCATCTGCAGTATTTATGCATTTAAGATGAAACTAATGTAAGATTGGGCTTTAATTTTCCTAGATTAACATCAGTCCCACTAAGTAATAAGACAGTTTATCACTATGAAATAAATTGACATTTGTACATAGGCATATCATTCAGAGCCCAGGTATTTAGATATAAATGGAATATTAGGTCACATTTTTCACTTTGAATGAAACATTTTTACTTCTCTTTTTTTCTTAACCAGTTAGTTCCACAAAGATGTACATGGCTTTTTGTAATGAACAACATATTAATGTCTGTCTCAGGTAAGCAAATATCCCTTTCTGGTGTACATTTTATTTTGTGCAAAACAATTTGGAATACTTTTACGAACTGTGTAATATTCATGTTGATATTTATTAGAGCCTAAACTCACCCAACAATCCCTGAATGTTTAGATTCTATGTTTCATTACCTTACAGGAAAGTCTCCTCATCTCTACTCTCACAATTTGGTGGCACTGTTTGATCAGAAAAGACAACTTCAGAAGAGACAAGGACACCTGTCCATCAGCTCAAATCGTCTGACTGAGATCATTAATAGGTACTAGACTCCTTATACTGTAGTAGTGTGAGAGAAAATTCTAAATTAGTTCCAGAAAAAAACAGTGTTGTGAAAAAGAAATTAAATCCTATTTCGATTCTAATATTTTAAAACGAGGTCCTAAAATTACATACATCTAACTTCAGGTGTCAACCAGCACATACTCAATTTTACATAGTCAAGATTTATTCAATAAAAACACCAAGAAATGGAATGTGTAAAAAGTATTTGTATCCCATGATTACGTAGCTTGTTGAGCCTCATTTAGCACCAGTAAATTGATGCAATCATTCATGTATTATTTTATCATTCTGTTACACTGGCTACTTGAGTTCATTAGTGTATAAGGCATTCTTTTATACACAGTTCTCTAAAGATCTACCTACAGCATATGAGTAATAATATGGTTTGAACTTTGATGTAACCAATCATTAGTTCTTATTGTGCTTTTAAATAATGTCCTGTTGTTTGATCCAAGCTCAAGCTATAAGCTGTGTCACATTTAGAATACAGTGATATAAAATCATGTTGCATGCAAAACAAGCCAGCATCATCATCAGCATGTGATTTTGCATAGCAGTCAAACAAATCCACTTTTGGTGACCTTTGTCCAGAGAACATTTTACAGAAGGTTGTCCACTCTCTATTTATTTTTTCTTCTTTTCAAACAAAAATCTGCCTTATTTTTAGATTATTAATTTTTATTATTATTATGGTTGACTGTCCAAGAAAAACATATTTGTTATTTTTCTGATATTAGATTAAAGAACTTTAATGCTTAGTGAACTGACAGAGGTCAATAAATCTTTGGATGTAACATTTGAGTTTATTGTGATTGCTCTGGGCATATGACAAGGTCATATGGATGATTTACTAAAGTGCTAATGCCTGTCAGTATTAGAATCAGTTTTTAAAGTTTTTTAAGTGGAAAATACCTGTTCTCACTGTTAAAATAAAATTTTCGTTTCATGCTGTTTGAAAATAGCCTTATAATCCTTCCCAAACTGTTAAGCAGTTGCTTTTCTAGGTCCATTACTAATGTTTTTGTACTTTGCATGGTGAAACCACAAACTGATTGTTTCATACTGATCTTCAAATATTTTATGAAGAGTTAGTGGCACATTTCCTGATCTAATCAAATGTATTTAACAGAACCTGTTATTGCCTTTGTAACTGATACGGAATTATCAAGGGTGTACTTACACCAACATACAGAATGTCTTAGATAAAAAAAAACACTTTTAGCTGAATATACAGTATGATGATAAAATATGTTATATGCAGTTTATCAGCTGAGGTTAGATTTCTCAAATTCTATTTATATAGGAGTAAGATGATTGTTAGTTAAGGGTGAAATTTGCCATGGACCATCTGATGTATTATTCTAATACTTGGGTCACGATATGATAATAGTAGATCATCTTATAATGGTAATTCTTTTCTGCAGTATATTGCAGTTTATTTGTCCACTTTTATTTGATTAATGTTAAAGCTGAATGACATCCTTTTATGTAAAAATATTTCAACCTATTACAATTCATCCAGACTTAATTCATTCAACTTAAATCCTTTTTTTTAGCTGTGGAACATTAATCTTGGAAATCATTATATTAAGTCTGTAAATACTCAGTTATGGTACATCGTACTCACTTGTACATTATCTGTGTTTACCACTGGGCTAGTCTATGTGAGATGAGCCCTAATGTTTGCTGTAGAACTGTCATTTATTAATTAAGATTAGGATGTTTTTTATGGTACAGTGCAAACGCCAGTACTGCCACAGAGATTTCTGAACTTATTAATGATACCCTGAAACAAATCCAGATAACTTATCTTCAGTGTATCATTGATATATTATGATGTATATTATTGAAATGTTTTTCTGTATCAGTGTTTACCTGCAATTCTGATGATAGTTATTCACTTAATATGTAAACTATAGAATTTTGTTTCACATCACAGTAGTGTATGTGGTTGTCATAAAACAATTATTTAACTAACAGAAATGATTCTTTCATGTATTGATTAACTTGGATTGCTGTTTATACAGAGTAGCATTGAAGTTTAAGCTTAAGTAAGAATGTGGCTAAAAAGTTTATGATCATTTATTGTTCTTTAAATCATACATTTTTAGAATGAAATCTTTTTAATAAATGGAATTTCCTTATTTTTCTTAATGGTTATATGTAAAGATTCTATGTAAAGATAACTGTACCCTGCCAAAGAAAAAATGAATAGGTAAATAATATTCCCTTGTCCAAAAGAAAGTGAACTCATTAAGGGGTGTCCCATCCTTTAGGTTCTCAGGCAGCCACTAAATATTTGTTATTTCTATTGTGCTGAGATCACAATTTAGGATCATCTGTTGTACCACACAAAATTATCTCCTTGTAATCTGTTTTTAAACAGATTTTTTGTAATGTTTAGGATAACTGTCATGTTGATGAACTTGATATTGGATTAGCTAAACTTCAATAACAGAAACTGACACTCTACAACAGACGTTTTACTCCAAATTCTTAAACTTTTCTCATTGCCTGTTCCATTAAAGGAACTATACAAACAATAAACAGTAATGCTGCCCTATGTAAACAGCCAAAGCAAACTTACAAAAGTAATTAGTTTTACAGTAGTGGCCAAAGGTTTTGGCAATGACACAAATGTTGTGTTTTGCAAACTTTACTGCATTTTCACATTTTTTTTTATGGTATACTGAAGAACAATTGTAAACATTTCATATATTTCAAAGGCTTTTATTGGCAAATGCATCAAATTTATGTAAAGACAATATTTACAGTGTTGGTCCTTCTTCATCAGTTCTGCTATTTGCTCTGGCATTCTGGATATCAGCTTCTGGGCCAAATCCTGACTGATGGTGATGGTGATGCATTCTTGCCTTTTTAGTGCTTGGAGTTGATCACAGTTTGTGAGCTTCTGCTTGTCCGCCCGCATTTTAAAAATTTGACCATAGGTTCTCATTAGGATTAAGATCTGAGGAGTTACCTGGTCATGGGTCCAAATTTCCAATGTTATGATCTCTGAGCCACTTTTTTATCACTTTTGCCTTGTGACATGGTGCTCCATCATGCTGGAAAATACACAGGTCATCACTAAATTGTGCTCTTGGAGGATGTTTTTTTGATAACATTCTTTATTTATGGCAGTGTTCTTGGGTGGAATTGGGCAGAATAATTCCTTGGATGAGAAGCAACACCACACACGGATTGTCTCAGGATGCTTCACTGTTGGCGAGATACAGAACTCATGGTAGCATTCACCTTTCCTTCTCCAGACAATCAATTTTCCTTATGTTCCAAACAGTCAGAAAGAGGATTCATCCGAAAAATAACTTTGCACCCCTTTTCTGCTATCCAATCCTTGTACTTCCTGCACAATGTCAGTTTGTTCTTGATGTTTTTCTTGAAAATAAGTGGCTTCTTTGCTGACCTTCTGCTGCCAATACTCAGGTAGAGATGATTCGGGCTCTTGCTGAACACTTCTAGCTGATCATTTTGTGCCAAATCCAAAATAAGTTAAAATGAGTTTATTACCAAATTTAAGTTAAAGAAACATGAAACCAAATATCATTATTTGTAAAGGTAAAAGTACGGCAGCAAAACGAAAGGTGCTTACCATTTGTGTGTTGAAGGCGCTGTCATGGGAATGCGGGGCCGCCTCAGCAGGTGCGTGCTGTTAGACAGTGTGGGTCTGGGCACACGTAGTGCCGGTATAATTGCCAGTGCAGGCTCCTCTGCAGGTATTCAGTTTCACATGCTGGTGTCCTCGCAAGCATGCCCATGGCAGGCAGTTTAAGGTGCAGCGGGTCTGGAAGAAAAAGCCGGTATTTGCCTTTGTAACTGAGGTTGAGTCCGAGATGGGGATCCCATATGCTACATAAATGAGGTTTACTTGCTGGTGAGTCGGCAACTGTTGTGCTTAAGCTCAGCATAGCATAGCATAGCATTGGCCATATAAGGGGGCTATTTCGCTTGCGACCAGCAGTGGTTTGATTTGAAATAGGAAGTTGCTTGGGGCATGGTGTGAACATGCCAATGTCTACCTAGATAGGTGCATTAGGGTAGATGGGGTGGCAGATTAGCATGATAATCTTGCCGGTTATATTTAAGGAGTTGCCCAACAGGGGTTTCATTGAACCTAAAGGCGAGGTAGGGTCAACCACTAGTGAGCAATTTTTTTTATGCATATATCTCAGAGTGATGATTTTGGTGGAGATATACTGTATATGCCTATTTGGAATAGGTTTTCTTTAGGGATTGGTGCAATTGATTTTTTGTTTTTGTATATACACACACAATTGATTTTTTTTCTTGTGCATTTTTTTACTTTGTATTTTCCCCTTTGGATGAGCTTCCTGAGCCAGGGATAAAGTAGGAAGACTATCTTCATTTTTGGAGTGTACATGTGTAAGGTTGTTGTAGGAGTGCACTGTGCACCATTTTTTAAATTTTTTTTCCCTCAATTTTGTTTTTATTTACTTTTCGAAGGCGTGTCAGCACTGAAGAACAGTAAAACTCTGCAGCTCATGAACAATGTAGGTTGAGTTTAGGTTGGGGCCACTTTCCCACTACATGGGATATCATATGATTTTTGTGGTAAAGTTAACTTTTTATGCTAATTAAACTCTTTGCAATGAATTAATATGCATCTGATCACTCTGCACAATTTATATATATATATATATATATATATATATACACACTGCTCACAAAAATTAAAGGAACACTTTTTATTGGGCCTGGCATGAAATCAATTAAACCTGTCTGATAATTTTCTGGTTGGTTAAGCAGCTGAGGTCATTGTTAATCACTTTCAGCTGTATTGGTGTTCATGGACTTAACGACAGGTGCACTAAAGTGGCAACAATTAGAAAACCCTCAAAACAGGACTGGTTTTACATGTGGAGGTCATTTCAAGTTTCTCCCTCTTGATCTTTTTTGGCTGGTTTTCCACTCGTGCTAGTTTTGGCTTGAGTAATCATCTCTACTGGCAGTATGAGGCGATTCCTTAACCCTACAGAAGTTGCACAGGTTGTCCAACTTCTCCAGGATGGCACATCCACACGTGCTGCAGCAAGAAGGTTTAATGTGTCTCCCAGCACAATCTCCAGAACATGGAGGAGATTTCAGGAGACTGGCTGTTATTCTCGGAGAGCTGGACAGGGCGCAGAAGGTCCTCAACCCATCAGCAGGACCGATACCTGCTCCTTTGTGCAAGGCGGAACAGGCTGAGCACTGCTCGTGCCCTACAGAATGACCTCCAGAGGGCCACTGGTGTGAATGTCTCTACCCAAACAATCAGGAACAGACTTCATGAAGATGGCCTGAGGGCCCGACGTCCTGTAGTGGGCCCTGTGCTCACTGCCCAGCACCATGGAGCTCGACTGGCATTTGCTCAAGAACACCAGAATTGGCAAGTCCGCCACTGGCCCTGTACTTTTTACAGACGAGAGCAGGTTCACCCTGAGCAGCTGTGATAGACGTGAAAGAGTCTGGAGAAGACAAGGAGAACGATATGCTGCCTGCAACGTCGTTCAACATGACAGGTTTGGTGGTGGGTCAGTGATGGTCTGGGGAGGCATATCCATGGAGGGATGCACAGACATCTACATCGTAGGAAATGGTGCTCTGACTGCCATAAGGTATCGAGATGAAATCCTTGAACCCATTGTCAGACCCTACGCTGGTGCAGTAGGTCCTGGTTTCCTCCTAATCCACGACAATGCCCGCCTCATGTGGCAAGAGTATGCAGGCAGTACCTGGAGGATGAAGGAATTGAAACAATTGAATGGCCTTCACGATCCCCTGACTTAAACCCAATAGAACATCTGTGGGACATTATGTTTCGGTCCATTAGGCGCCAGGTTGCTCCTCAGACTGTACAACAGCTCAGGGATGCCCTCATACAGATCTGGGAGGAAATGCCACAAGACACCATCCGTCGTCTCATTAGGAGCATGCCCGACGTTATCAAGCATGCATACAAGCTCGTTGGGGCCAAACAAGATACTGAAAAGCATTTTGAGTAGCAGAAATTAAGTTTTTGAAAAATGGACTACCCTGCCACATCTTCATTTCACTCTGATTTTAGGGTGTCTACACAATTGAGCCCTCTGTAGGCAGAAAACTTTTATTTCCATTAAAAGACTTGGCATCCTTTTGTTCCTAAGACATTGCCCTGTCGTTATTTGTATAGATATCCAACTTCATATTGAGATCTGATGTATCTAATGTGTTTCTTTAAAGTGTTCCTTTAATTTTTGTGAGCAGTATATATATATATATATATATATATATATATATATATATATATATATATATATATATATATACACAAGTGCCGGTCATAAAATTAGAATATCATGACAAAGTTGATTTATTTCAGTAATTCCATTCAAAAAGTGAAACTTGTATATTAGATTCATTCATTACACACAGACTGATGTATTTCAAATGTTTATTTCTTTTAATTTTGATGATTATAACTGACAACTAATGAAAGTCCCAAATTCAGTATCTCAGAAAATTAGAATATCAATTAAGACCAATGCAATAAAAGGATTTTTAGAAATGTTGGCCAACTGAAAGGTATGAACATGAAAAGTATGAGCATGTACAGCACTCAATATTTAGTTGGGGCTCCTTTGGCCTGGATTACTGCAGCAATGCGGCGTGGCATGGAGTCGATCAGTCTGTGGCACTGCTCAGGTGTTATGAGAGCCCATGTTGCTCTGATAGTGGCCTTCAGCTCTTCTGAATTGTTGGGTCTGGCGTATTGCATCTTCCTCTTCACAATACCCCACAGATTTTCTATGGGGTTAAGGTCAGGCGAGTTTGCTGGCCAATCAAGAACAGGGATACCATGGTTCCTAAACCAGGTACTGGTAGTTTTGGCACTTTGTGCAGGTGCCAGGTCCTTTCGGAAAATAAAATCTGCATCTCAATAAAGTTCATCAGCAGCAGGAAGCATGAAGTGCTCTAAAACTTCCTGGTAGACGGCTGAGTTGACCTTGGACCTCAGAAAACACAATGGACCAACACCAGCAGATGACATGGCACCCCAATCCATCACTGACTGTGGAAACTTTACACTGGACCTCAAGCAACGTGGATTCTATGCCTCTCCTCTCTTCCTCCAGACTCTGGGACCTTGATTTCCAAAGGAAATGCAAAATTTACTTTCATCAGAGAACATAACTTTGGACCACTCAGCAGCAGTTTTGTCTTTAGCCCAGGCGAGACGCTTCTGACGTTGTCTCTTGTTCAAGAGTGGCTTGACACAAGGAATGCGACAGCTGAAACCCATGTCTTGCATACGTCTGTGCGTGGTGGTTCTTGAAGCACTGACTCCAGCTGCAGTCCACTCTTTGTGAATCTCCCCCACAGTTTTGAATGGGTTTTGTTTCACAATCCTCTCAAGGGTGCGATTATCCCTATTGCTTGTACACTTTTTTCTACCACATCTTGTCCATCCCTTCGCCTCTCTATTAATGTGCTTGGACACAGAGATCTGTGAACAGCCAGCCTCTTTAGCAATGACCTTTTGTGTCTTGCCCTCCTTGTGCAAGGTGTCAATGGTCGTCTTTTGGACAACTGTCAAGTCAGCAGTCTTCCCCATGATTGTGTAGCCTACAGAACTAGACTGAGAGACCATTTAAAGGCTTTTGCAGGTGTTTTGAGTTAATTAGCTGATTAGAGTGTGGCACCAGGTGTCTTCAATATTGAACCTTTTCACAATATTCTAATTTTCCAAGATACTGAATTTGGGACTTTCATTAGTTGTCAATTATAATCATCAAAATTAAAAGAAATTAACATTTGAAATACATCAGTCTGTGTGTAATGAATGAATCTAATATACAAGTTTCACTTTTTGAATGGAATTACTAAAATAAATCAACTTTGTCATGATATTCTAATTTTATGACCGGCACCTGTATATATGTATAAACAATGTGAATTCCTGCCACAAAAACTGAACCTGCAGATTTTGCAAAACTTTTGGCCACTATTGTACTTAGAGACATCCTTGAATTTTTCTCTGTAATTGTTTTGTATGACTGTCTTGTGGATGAAAACCATTGTGGAGAGATTAGAGTTAATTATGGTATTTATCTTAGGATTAAAGGGCGTGATATGAGTGACAGAAAAAATAACAGTTGCAAACAGGAACAGTTATTATATAAAACTTTGCAAACAAATGAAAGAACAATTATATTAGAATTACATTAGCAATAAGAGCTAGGCTGGATTTCTGATTATAAATATAAAGCTACCAGAAAATCTAATAATTAAATTGTGTAATGAAGTTCCATAATTTTATTTCAATTGAAAATATGGACCATTTGTTTTTCTAGGAAGTATGCTTCTACAAAAGTTACAGATACCAAGGGATGTCAGAGATGCAGTGTAGGTAAGATGCTTGTGACCTTTTTGGTTGTTCATATGCAATTCATTTAAAGTCTTTGAGCTAATGTGTTTCTTAGGCTGTTTAAGTGTAGGTTGTGTCATCTCAGGAAAACTTTGTAAACTCTATTTTATTTACATTCACCTCTCCATATTTGTAAATTTGCCATTCACATTTTTGGTTATTTGTGAGTGAGCTGTGAAAAATTAAATTGGAATAATTTTGGAGCTTGCTGGAAGATCGCTGAAAGCTGTAGACTATGTGTAAGCCAATTATATATTAACAAATTGTACTAAATGGTTTGTATTACTTGAAATCATATAATATATAAATATTAGTGTTATCTAATATTCATTAGTACAAGTTTATACTATATCGATATTAATTTTTTTTTAAGTAAATAAAGAACTGTAACATCTACATCAACTACCTTCTACCTGCTCTTCTCCCTTGTTATTCATTTGATTTAGAACTCTTCTCCCAGCTAATTTGTCCTCCGCACTCTCTGTCTTTGTCTTTCTTCCTCAAAAGCTCACTTGCCTCTATACCAGAAACCCACATTGAACTCTTGCCATCCTTTTTGGCTGTCATCTTTGTTGAGTTCACACTCAATTGTTGATTTCCTTTTCCAGATTTCTTTTTCTCCATTCTTACCTATCCTTCCCCTTTTTTTCTGTGTGGCCAAATCCAGCTGAAGTGAGTTAAATGGCGTAGTAATAGAGAGAAAAAAAAGAAAAAATAACTAAGAGCAATTGGTAAATTAAACCACAAAAATATTTCACTGTGACACACCTCATCACAGTTAGATGAGCCCAAGTAGTATTGATGAATTGTCATATTTGCAGGGCTCTTCCGTTTCTAAGCGTTGTGAATGTTAAAGGTGTCTGTATTAACACACTATTTTCTTTATTATAATAATAATAAAAATAATAATAATATCTTTATGTAGTACATATTGTAAGTTCTTCACAAGTAGTGAGAACAATAATACAAGAAATACAGAAATAAAAAATAAATAATAAAACAAAGTTTGAATAAGTATTCACATAAACCTAAATTTAAATTGAGGAAATGTCAAACAATAAAGCAGGCTATCAAATTAGAAATAAAACTACTAAGAGTATGAATTATATTATATTATATTAAAATTGCCTGAGAAAATAACTAAAGATAAGGCACAGCTAAAATGAAATTGTCTTTTGGATAGATATAGAGCAAGAGAGTCTCTATTATTTTCAAGACTGAAAACATGCTGTACCTTATAAACTAATGAAATGACTTTAAAATCAATTGTAAACTTCACTGGAAACCAGTGCAGTTTCTTATAAACATGAGTGAATATGCACACTTTTATTTGATTTTATTTGACCTTAGTAATCATGCCCCTGCATTTTGAATAATGTCTAGACTTTAAAGGTTTTAGGTGTGTCATTATAGAGAGTATTCAAATGATCAGTTCTGTTATTAACAAAAGATTGCATGAACTGTTTAGCATCTGTAAATGAAAACAGGATCATACCTTAGCTATAGTATATTACATAAATAATGTAGCTTTGTAGTTTTGTTCATGTGGTTTTCAAAGTTTAAATCAGAATCAAAGAGCCCTCCTAAATTTTTGACTTGAAAGGCTAACTATAGGCCAAGTGAAGCCAAATTGCTCTTGATAAGATTTCTGGGTCATTCCAGACAAATAATATGTATCTCAGTCTTATTATCATTATGATTTTAATAAATGTTTGCAATCCAACATATAATGTCAGAAATGCAATTTAATAGATTGCTAAGATATTAATTGTCATTAGGCTTCATACTGCCATAAAATATATCAGCAGCATAAAAATTAAGATATATTATTTCTCTTAGTTACTTACTGTACACAAATAATACAAAATAAATAGAAAATGGAAGCTGACCCAGAACTGGCCCTTGATGTACACTTCAACTAAGTGGAACTACATTAACTGTCCATCCATCCATCCATTTTCCAACCCGCTGAATCCGAACACAGGGTCACGGGGGTCTGCTGGAGCCAATCCAAGCCAACACAGGGCACAAGGCAGGAACCAATCCTGGGCAGGGTGCCAACCCCACTGCACTACATTAACTAGGAATACAAAAAAAAACCCAATTGTTTCTAATAGAAACTGAATTGTATCCTTCATAACGGTACATTTAAACCAGGATTTTGCTGTGCCAGAGACACCTATCCATTCTTTAAGAATAGTTTAAAATTACTTGATAAACAACTTAAGAGCTGAGGTAAGATCTAAAAGAATAAGAATGCAGCACTCATTTCCATTAGTAGTCTTACAGACTTCATTTGCTACTAGTAGTGTTTCCATACTTTTCTGTCCATGAAGCTAATTTAAAATCATACATTTGATCAACTGAACAGAACTTTCCTTACTTTCTTCAATATTTAGAAAGAATAAAAATTGAAATACAGTCTTGTGGAGGCAGAATAAAATAATTTGAGTTTTATGTTGTTTGTGTTATTAAGTATCAAAACATGATCTACCGGAAAAGTAATGTATAAAGTTTTCAAACTAAAAAGTTATGAAGAGTGTTGTTATGAAAATAAAAGCATACAACATCATATTGACTCATTTTGACTTGGCTATTAGTAGATTACAACCATATTATAATCACCCTTGGAAAACAAATGTGCTAAACTTGATTTCCAAGCTATATGAAAGTGAATTAACATTTTTGTTAATTATAGACTCTTTTTGAATTATTAAACAGCTTTATACTTGTAAAATGGATTATTACCTTTACTGTAAAATTGTCAATGCAGCACTCATTTTGAACTTACTTATATAAACTAACTGATTTTTACATTCATAGTATTAATGTCATAAACCTAAGTATACTCAAATAGTAATGGACATGTAAAATACCTTGTCAGTGCATTGTTAGGGATTTTCCTTGACTGGAATTGCTTTCAGGGAGGCACATGAGATGTAAAAGCTACTTTTAAAAATATTATTAAAATAACTTTTATGATCAAAATAATAAAAAAATTACTTTACCAGAATCTGACTTCGATTTACTGATTTTTACACCAAGCTGATGACCTTACATGATTTTTGTGGTGTTGTCAGTTGAAACCAGCGATTACAACAACATTTATTTATATAGCACGTTTTCATACAAATAATGTAGCTCAAAGTGTTTTGCATGATGAAGAAAGAGAAAAGAGACAAAGTAAGAATTAAAATCAGAGAACACTAATTAAAATTGAATATAAGTAAGGTCTGATGGCCAGGGAGGACAGAAAAAACAAAACAAAACTCCAGACGGCTGGAGAAAAAATAAAATCTGCAGGGGTTCCAGGCCATGAGACTGCCCAGCCCCCTCTAGGCATTCTGCCTAACATAAATGTTGTTGTTGTTATTCCCTTTGCTGTTATGGTGTACTATGCTCAGTTCTACTTTCCAGTTTAATAAAGGTCATGATTTTCTTCTCTGTTTCAGTACGAAATCCCTACATGGACAGTACTTTCCTTTGTTGTGCATTACATTCCAGTTTGGTGCTGCTACTTTGGTATGAGCCTCTGCAGAAGTTCATGCTACTGAAGGTACACATTCTGGGGAGGTTTGGTTAACACTAATTAAGTGCTGGCTGGGATCGTTTCAGCCTGATGTTGTGTTCTGCTCTTTATTATGTGACTTTTATCTGTTGCAGATAGTTTTTTTTACTACATTCCAGGCACTAGTGAGGAACTCTAAATTATCAAAGTAATGTGTAAGTCCATGTGTAGTCATGTGCTTGGCCAAGTATTTAAAATATTTTGATGTCAAATTAGTCAAAAAAAAGCATTAAAGAAAAGATTTCAAAGCCCTCTACAACAGGTGTTTCTCAGCTGGTGGGCTGTGGGCCTGGATGAAACCCTGACGATCATAATAAATTCACAGTGGCAGCATCACATGCGAATGAGTGTTGTTGACTTACATCAGTATGCCAGTAGTAAGGTATCCCCATGTGCAGAGAAAGGTCTGGAAAATAAAAAGAAAACTAATGTTAAAGTTGTTGATAGGACTGGCGAGCTTTGTGATTGGACTGGTGAGCTTTGTTGGGCTGAATCTAATGTTCAAATGTCCCATTCATTATTGCTGTTCCTAAAAACAAAGCTTTAATTAGTTAGTCAATTAAGATAAATTCATACATTCCTGTTTCCTACACCAGCCACTGCATCTCTGAACTGGTTCACATGCAATTAGTAATGTATAATGAGTTTTTGTATGTGTTTATAAGTGTACTGTAAACAATAAGCTTCATAATATATTGTTAATGAACAGTATTAATTTTAAAATTAGCATTCCTTTAATGTGGAAATGTTTATAATGGCTTATCTGTACATTCAGATCTGTGATCCTCACCCGAGCATAGAAACTCGCATACAAGGCATTGTGTTCATGATGAAATCATACTAAATGCTTATTTTTTTTTCTCTTGTAGAATATTGAAGTTCATCTTCCTGAGCCTCTTTCAGTTTTTGAGCTTCTTGTTCGGGAGAATGATGACTTACCTCTGGTGTGTGTAGGCGTCAGAAAGAGTAAACGAACCAATCAGGATCTGGAGTTTGACATAATTCACCTTAATGGATATTCAACTCCTGAAACAGGTTAAGCATTCATGTGTAAATATTGTTATACTTGTAATTGGAAATATTTGTAAATAGTAAGTACATTATACAGCTCAACAAATTTTAATGTATTCGAAGTAGGGGTATATAGACAAGGTAAATGTTTACATTGTTTTATGTTATTTAATAGTATCTGCTTGAGAATTAAGCCATCTAAAAGTCTTGTAAATGTTTATCTAACATAGATTAATAATACATTAAGAATTGTAATAATTATTGAACAGTGGTGCTTTTACTGTACATTTTATTTTTTGTTTTATTGGGTAAGAAAAGACACATTTTGTGACCATCTTGGCTTGATTCAGTAATTACTGTACTTATGCAAAATTAAAGATATTCACAACAACAAAACCTAGGACAAATTTAGGATATAGTGATCTTTTATTATGTAATATTTACTTTGTTTTTTTATGGTTTTCCAAATAAAACTAAATAAAAGTAGAAAATTAAAATATATATTTTTATATATTAAAAAGCCACTCGTGAAGCATAATAAATCTAGTAGTGAAGGAAACGTCAAATGTTACGGTGAGTTATGTTAAGATAGTGAAGGTGACATCAGGGCCGTCTTAATGCATGGGCACGCTGGGCAGTTGCCCAGGGGTCCCACAAGCATTGAGGCCCCATGCTAATCTATGTATGTTGTGACTTGCTGACTGGTTGTGTAGGTTGGGGCCCCAGTGCACTACTTTGCCTGGGGTTTATAATGCTGTTAAGATGGCCCTGGGTGACATTTAATATTGTGGTAACTCACATAGATAATATTAAGCAAATTAAACAAATAATTATGCTGTTGTTATAAAAATATACTTTTGGAATGCCAAAGTACAGGGTGGGTCATTCATAAAATGGGAATGGTTGGTGATATTAACTTCCTGTTTGTGGCACATTAGTATATGTGAGGGGGGAAACTTTTCAAGATGGGTGGTGACCATGGTGGCCATTTGAAGTCGGCCATTTTGGATCCAACTTTTGTTTTTCAATAGGAAGAGGGTCATGTGACACATCAAACTTATTGGGAATTTCACAAGAGAAACAATGGTGTGCTTGGTTTTAACGTAACTTTATTCTTTCATGAGTTATTTACAAGTTTCTCTTTGTTTACAGCCATTGACATGTCGCAGCGGTTAACACGTGAGGAGCAAATAGAAATTGTGTTGATGTCTGGTGAACGCAGTAACCGGGTCATTGCAGCAGATTTCAATGCAAGACACCCTACGAGACCACCCATCTCCCATGCTACAGTTAGCAAACTGCTTGCTAAGTTTCGTGAAACTGGTTCAGTGTTGGATTTGCCAAAATGTGGAGGCATGAAAACTGTCACTAATGAAGAAACATCAGTGGCTGTCCTAGCTTCATTCAGCAAGAGCCCACAGCGTAGCACTCGCCGCATGTCACTGGAGAGTGGCATTAGTCGAACATCCCTTCGGCGGATATTAGCTACTCACAAATGGCACCCTTACAAACTCCAGCTACTGCAGCATCTCAACGAGGATGACCCAGATCGGCGCACTGAATTTGCAGAATGGGCAAAACAAAAATTGGAACAGGACCCTCAGTTTACGCAGAAGATTTTGTTCAGTGATGAGGCAAACTTTTATGTGAATGGTGAAGTTAACAAACAAAACCACCGCTATTGGTCTGACACTAACCCACATTGGATAGATCCCTCCAAGACTGTTGGAACAAAACAATTGATGGTATGGTGTGGTATATGGGGTACAAAGATAGTGGGGCCATTCTTCATCAATGGAAACCTCAAGGCCACTGGATATGTGAAATTGCTACATGATGATGTGTTTCCCTCTTTATGCACTGAAGCTGGCACGTTCCCTGAGTTTTTCCAGCAAGATGGTGCACCACCACATTATGGGTGTCAGGTCCGAGCATTCCTAGATGAACAGTTTCCTGGAAAGTGGATTATGTCGTGGGCCAGTTGAATGGCCCCAAGGTCTCCCGATCTGACCCCCTTAGACTTTTATCTTTGGGGTCATCTGAAGACAATTGTCTATGCTGTGAAGATACGAGATGTGCAGCACCTGAAACTACGGATACTGGAAGCCTGTGCTAGCATTTCTCCGTGTGTTGCTATCAGTGTGTGAAGAGTGGGAGAAGAGGGTTGCATTGACAATCCAACACAATGGGCAGCACATTGAACACATTTTATAAGTGGTCAGAAACTTGTAAATAACTCATGAAAGAATAAAGTTACGTTAAAACCAAGCACACCATTGTTTTTCTTGTGAAATTCCCAATAAGTTTGATGTGTCACATGACCCTCTTCCTATTGAAAAACAAAAGTTGGATCCAAAATTTGCCGACTTCAAAATGGCCACCATGGTCACCACCCATCTTGAAAAGTTTCCCCCCTCACATATACTAATGTGCCACAAACAGGAAGTTAATATCACCAACCATTCCCATTTTTTTAAGGTGTATCCATATAAATGGCCCACCCTGTATATATTGCCAGTTTGGCAATGCCAGGCATAAGTAATTACAGGAACTATATCTGAGGTCTTTTTTATTTGTTCCTTACATATTGTTTTTAAACTACTATCATTGTAAACCTCATTTTAAATTCCAGCAGTGTAAAGCTAGTGAAACCAATAACAGTAATTTTCTCTGATTTTGTAACAAAACATAATCTCTGGTCTTCACTGTTGCGAATAGGGAATTTGCGCTCAATTAAATGTGGATTTGTGTATAAGATCTTTTTGCTACTTTATGTAATAGATTAACATGGTTATAATATTTATCATTAAGAGAAATTCATAAAATAATAAAATAAAATAATTATTTGAAAGAAAAGCCCTATGAGATGAAACATATGGTTGTCTAGCATTGGAATGTTTGCCTTATAAGAAGAATTTTCGTGTCATGGAAACGATTTATGGTCAATTCTAGATATACCGGATGTTTTAAATCATGAAAAACTTGCAACCATAATGCTTTATTCCAGAAATATCCAGTATTGCCCAGGAAGATTTGAAAACTGAATATATGTATGGATCCAACAGATGTATACCTTCAGAATTTGTCACATCCTAACAAACAACTCTTATTTCTAACAATTCTACGTATATATATTTGTGTGCTTGGTGCCACTGAGATACATTTTCAAAATTAGTATATGGATATACTGTATATCTGCTGAAGTCCTCATGTCCAAAAAACTTCTAGAAAAAACATTTTTCTTCTAGGGTATTTGAACTATTCTTAGATTTACACAGTTTGCTGAATCATGTCCTTGACCATTGTTGCAAAATTTTAAATTGTTACTTACAGTAGTTTCTATGTTATTGCTGACATAGATGCTTAGAAATCTCTTCTATTTTTAGACAAAGAAATAGGTAATGAGAGGGTACTACAGAATACAGTAAATAAAATATTTTTGGCAGTTTAAAATCTCTAAAAGATTTTCTTACCTGTCACTTTCCACAGCAATGAGTCATTTTTTCTATAAAAGTATATAAAGAATGGTGAACAAGTCTTCCTGGTTGAAAAATTTGTTCTGCAAATTATAATGTAAAGTTATAATATTTTGAAAGCTCCAACAGTTTCTGATCTAAATCAAAGGACTGCATCAAGATACTAATTGTTAAGCGTTTACAGTGTATTATACTTCTACAATTAAAAGTAATGAAACAGTAAATGTTAGTTTTCACTATCATTATGTAACCACTTTAATTATAATATTTTTATTGTAGAATTAAAAATAATCAAAAGTTAAGTATTACTGTACTTTAACTGTTGCATATTTCTGGTACAGTTTTGTACAAGTATTTTTAAGTATTTTACTGATAGTATTTGTTCTTATATCCGAAGAAAAACTAAATTAAACTTTTTTTTATCTATTATTTATTTTATAGATAGCCCTCCAGTCAAAGCTATTCAGGTGACACAGCTAGACAGAGACACGGTGCTAATTGCTCTCGAAAGTAAGTTCAGTTTATACTATAGGTCAAATATGAGATACTGATATTACATCTGTCCCTTCTAAACTTATTTACTTTCTTTGTTGCAACCTTGCTTAAGAAATGTATTTTTTTAACCTGGGTTTTGTAAAAATACAAAGTAGATTTTTCAGTAATGATGCACAAGCTACATGAATAACAGTTACAATTTACTATGTAAAAGGGAATATTATATTCTGTAGATTGTGATTTATTTATTTTTTTTACTAACAGGTTAATTTTAGGCAAAATGGTAGTAAATAAAATATAAATAAATATAATAAATTGAGAGGCTAGTGGTTGGTGTAGTTGCCTCATAGATATAGTGTCCTGTGTTATGGGCTAGGACCCTTCTGCATGTGGAATTTGACCTTATTCCTTTGTCTGTATGAGGTTTTCTCTGTTTACATTGTTTTTTCCTTCCATATTCCAAAAATGTGTGTCCTATGTAAATTGGTTATTCCAAACTGGCATCATGGTGTGTGGAAGTGAACCTTGGTTATAGAACTAGTTCCTACTTATGCTTGATGCATATGCTACTGATTTAGGCTTCCCATAACTTTATATTGGAGTAAGATGATTTGAGTATATTTTATGATGTTTATGAGTAATTGTTTGATGTAGAAGGATACACCTTACTTTGGGACACGCATTTAATTTTAGTTAAGAAGGAAAAAGCAGGTAAAAAATTAGTTTTGTGGCACAACTTATACATTATTTCATCAAAGCAGCAAAGAAATATGAAGGGCTTTATATTACAGATTCATGTCCATAGAGTTTTACTTTTATTTGACAAATAGTTTTATTAAATTTCTGCATATGTTATATTTTAGTTATTCAGACTTGATATAATAAACAGCCTTTTGTAATGAAAACAGTTCTTATACAATAATCTGGCTTTTTGCTCAGTGTTCTGTTAATCTGAAATCACCAACACAAGGTAAAGAGTTTGTGAAACAATAAAATGTGCAGCTCAGTACTTAAAGAATTAAAGAGTTTTAATTTGTTTTCACAGATTGTTTTTGTCATAATACTGCATGGTGTCAGATTTCAAACATGAAAGTGTACAACTTTAATACTTTTTACAACTTTAATACTTAATACATAATTTTTTATGTGTTATATAACTTTAATGTAACTTATGTGAAACTCATTTGTCTCCTTTTTATTTTCATTATATGTTTTAAAATATGAAGTTGAAAGAAAGTATGAATGCAATCATGCACAGTATTAATCTATAATAGTCTTAATAAATTTGGAATAAAGCTAATTGGATGTGTAACTTTTTCTCTCTGTTTGGTCATAGAAACTGTGAAAGTAGTTGATCTTCAAGGGGTGCCAGTTCCAACACTTATTTCAGAGCTTTCCTTTGAGTTTACCATTGAGACACTAGGTAAGGATGACATTCTATAATTTGTAGAATTGGCATAATTCCTTCACTACTGTTGAAAAAAACGACAAAAGTGACCTTAAACCTTAAATCCCTTTGCACCTCTACCATCAGCGTTGTTTGTTTTGTAAATGCTTTGATCAGCACAAGCAGAGGGAGAGGCAAGTTCGTTGTACCACGTTAACATCACTGAGAGAATAAAACTGAATAATAAAAAAACAAACGCTAACTTAAGTAGCCAAAATTTACACCGGGTGTTACAGACTCAAATCAAATGTATGTTTTTACTATATTGTAAAAATAAATAATAATAGCAGCTCACTACTCAAATCATGGTGCGTCCGGTCTTGAACCCAGGACCTTTGGGTTATATGGCAGCAGTTCCTACCTCATACGTGTATATTCCCTGTCGATTAACATTTGAGATTGAGTTTTTAACTCATTGACAGCCACATGTAAATCAGATGCTTTTTTTCGTTTGGTTATACTCTTGAATAAAAGTGCACACATTTATTTGATATTTGGACTAAAGTCTTCACAAATAATACACTCGTCATTATTAGTATAACATGGAAAAAGTTTCTGCTTTAGGTAATGTTCAGCATTTCTTGCATTTCTCTCATTTCCTTTCATACTACACTTGCCCAGATCTTTGTAGACAGGGAACACACATGAAATGCATTTATCCTAAATAACTATATACTGTATTATTTACCCTATACAACTCCAAGCACATCACCCACAGATAAGGAGCCTTGGCTTGAGCTGGGAGAACTTTTTGCCTACGAGCTGAACTCCATCAAGGCAGGGAATGGGACAGCAGGTTGCTTGTGCTGATCGACGGTTTTACAAAACAAAAGACGCTGATGGTAGAGGTGTGAAGGGATTTAAGGTGGGCCAGGAATATGAGTTTTTTTTTTAGGCTTCAGGAATTTTAGTATTAAAATTATAATGATAATACTGCATGACTGTGGAAAAGTGACATCAGGATTGATTACCCTGTCGCAAATATACAAGTGCTGAAGCAAGGTAGAGAGAATCAAGGGCCTTAAGGCACAGTCTATATAGCCAAAATTTGTGGTCCTTGAACCCACAGTGAGGCTTTTCATGTGTGAAACTCTGCCTGAGTTCAATATACCCTGTCATTCGATACACTGCCTAGCTAATCATTGAGACTAGGATAAATTTAAACTGTAAGTTATAAAAATGTTGAAAGTATTCGTTTGTTTATTTTATCTGATGAGTGCTTCAATAAATAAACATAAGGATTACAAAGAATATTGGATAAAGTAAAGTATATAATCAACCAAAAATCTTATTGTAATCTCACAGTAAAATATAAGGGATTAGTAAAATGCTTTTTATAGTGTAGTGGTCTAAACACATTTACTTTTGTCATGTCTTCCTATTTCAGAGATTTCATTCATCTTGTATCTCTTCTTTTTCTCTTCCTTCTATATATCAGTTTGTTTTTGTCTTATTGTGCAATTCTGCATTTTCCTAGGATTTAATTTTTAGTGGATTTGTTATATACTACAAAAAATACATAAAAAAGATTTTTAAGTGACACAATTTTATTCAAAAATGCACTAAAAAGTAAAAAGATTTTTTTACTTGTAATAAGAATGTGTTGGTAATATGTCACTAAAAATAAAATCATTGAGCATCCATGAAAGAATTAATTTCATTCAATTGAAATGCATAGATTCGTTGAAGTGAAATTTCTAACCAGTTTAACTATGGAAAGAAAGGGACCCATCATATAAAAGTTGATTAAAGTATGTAGGATAATGGTTATAATTAGACAAATGGTTTGAATCCACTGTTTTTTTAAATATATTTTTCAGCCACCCTAATGCCAAATAATCCTCAGCATGTTACAAAAACCTTGACTTGGACAGGAAGGTGAATTGAAAAATGACATTAGCAACAGAGTGGAATCAAACCTATGATCTTAAAGTGAAGCGTAACATTCATTCGTGTTCGTTTGTCATTTGTTAAACTTTACTTGCGTGAAATACTGGAAATGTGTGTTTGTCTATTGGGAATCAAACCTTCAGTCTTCCTTAGAAAAGCCCAACACTTTACCCCCTGAGCCAACATCACCAAATCACTGAAAAGAGTATTCCACCAAATTTGCATATAAATGATGAACTATTGAAATTTAAGAATATTTGGTTGAACGTCCAATACACGCAACTACTTGACCAGTGCTACTTAACTGTCATATTGAAGTAATTTGATAAAACTTCAGCATCAATTAATCAAAACGGTTTTTTTTTTATTTTTATACATTGGTCAGGAACCTTTGACCTTTTGATCAATAATATCTTTTAAAAGTAGAAAAGGAATTTAAGCATTTTTCTTTCCTTTTTATGCAAAATCCTTTTGATTTAAGTTTTAATGCTTTTCTTCATGCTGGGATCCTGGTATTTATTAGCTCCATTATGCAACTTTTTAAAATGTATTAAATATGCCTCACTTTAGATTGCAGTTGTATGTATCATAGTACTATATATCATGACAGAGAAGAAATAACTTTGAATCGAATAAAACAAACGTATCCTTTAAAGGAATAAAATAGCACTGTGTCACAGTTATTTTGGTTTTATTCAAGCATTTTCCCCCATATATCGTGTAGGCGCATACTTCTAATTACCTTAACACAGTTGGGGACATTTTAAGATTTTTTGTTTGGTTCAATTATTATGATGTGTAGAGAGCAACCCAGATTGAAGGATTCTGAGTGTCACAAGCCATACTTTTCTGACTTTTGATATTTTTTTAAGTATATGTTTTTGTGAATTGCTTAAGTACCCAATTGAAATTCACCTTTAGTGTATTAACCTGTTAGGGAAATCCTCAGTAGGAGTCATATTTACAGTATTGAGACATTTTTATCTCAATAAATGGCATGAAATTAAATGTGCAGAAAAACACCCAGTATGGTGATGACCTGAGGAAAAAACCTTTTGTATACTTTTTGTTAACAAACAAATATTAATTTTAAACTGTCAATATGGTACGGAAATGTTTCAAGTTATTTTTTTTTTTTACTTGGATGAATATGTCAAATTTTCATATCTTTTCAAACTAGAAAGCATACATTGCCCATTGATGGGAAACTCTGGGTTTTTTTTGTACAACTCTAAATACTGGTTTTGCTATAACGTTAAAGTAAAATGTGCCAGCTCTACATAAAAGTGTATTTCTGATTAAAGCCACTAGGATTTTGTTGTAATTTAAGTTCGGATCAGCTTAATACTGACCCTTACTTACTATCAATCAGTGCTGGAAAAAGGTGTCTGTGTTTACTAATCATTAACATTATGAAGCCTCAACATTTCTTTGTATTCTTTCTACAGCAGGTATTTGGGTCTTAATGAGTCTAGTTTATTTGTAGGAAGGGTACATTTTTTATGGACTGGCACTAAAGGAGTACTATAACTGCTGTGTAGTCCTTAAAATTTTATTTTTTGTATAAAATAAAAACAATCTGTAAGCCAGCAGCATTTTAGTGTGTAAATACTGCAGGACAAGTGCATTCATGTGAATTGTAACTAAAGAGATGTCTTGAAAGGGACACGCACATGTACCAGAATTGCATTTTTTCACTACATCACATTATACTACAGTACATTAAAATAAAAAAAAAGAGCTATTGTTGCAGTTTGCTTGTTACAGTAACTGGGCATGCTGATTTTTATGAAACACCCACTGCAGCACATTAACTATTTCCTTCTTATCAGACTGCTAACATTTTTGTAATTTGGGACATACAGTACCTACAATACCTATACAAAACTCAGCCTGAAGTAGCAGTGGCAAGAATTTGAATCCTGCAAAGTTAACCAGAAATTTATCAATACTAACTCACTATCATGCTGGGCACTAACGTAAGATAATCTTGGCCAATTTTGTATTTTTAAAAGTTTTTTTCTCCATTTTGATCTTATTTGGATATTGCAAGTCTTAAGTACTCCTGTAAAATTATGGCTACAATTTCTCACTTCCCCCTTAACCCCAGGTCAGGTCAAGTCAGGTTTGGGAGCATGCACGAGTACAGTACATTACTGCACTCGCCAAACAATGAAACAGTTCAGGATCCTGGTTGGCAACCCACTAGGCAGTCTAGTCCCACCCTCCAGAAATAACCTTTTATCTGCCGCAGCCAGGTGTTACGTGGGCGTCCCCTGACCTGGTCCAGCTGCATGGATCCTCAACAGTGACAATCCTGCGAGCCGGACACCCTCAGGGAATCGCACCACACGGCCATAGTGCTGTTACTGACAGTCCCTTACGATGCAGGTAATGTGCCTCTTTCGGAACTCCATGAGCAACTGCTCATTCGACACAAAGTCAAACCAGTGGTTTCTCCAAAGAGACACAGTACCGAAGGAGTCCAGTCTTTGTTTCACGTCACTGGATAGCGTCCATGTCTAGCAACAATATAGCAAAACAGGAAACACCAAGACTCTAAACACTTGGACTTTCATCCTTTTGAAAAGATATCATTAGCACCACACACCCCTTTCCAACAACCTCATGACTCCCCCCACTAATGCTCTCACAGTCCATCTGCTGACTTCATAAGAAAAGTCACCAGAGACATGAGTGTTGCTGCTGAGGTAAGTAAACCTCTCAACAAGGTCGATGCTTTCTCCGCAGAAAGACACACTACTGATGGCAATGCCCAAGAGGTCATTAATAGCCTGGATCTTGGTTTTTATCCAGGACACACGCAAGCCCAGACACTCAGACTCCTTGCTCAGTCTCTCAAGAGCCCCGATCAGATCCTCCATTGACTCTGCGAACATCACAGCATTGTCTGCAAAGTCATGATTAGTTAATCTCTCTTCATCAACAGGTGCCCCACAGCCTCTGGACCCCACTACCCTGCCCAACATCCAGTTAATGCAAGCATTGAACAGAGTAGGAGCAAGAACCCCTGGTAAATTCCAGAATCAATTGGGAAAACTCAGAGGTTCTGCTTCCACTCTGCACAGCACCCATTGTACCAGTGTACAGGCCAGCCATGATATTGCAAAGTTTCATGAAGTCTCACAGGGCAGCTCGATTAACAGATTCAAACACTTTACATAAATCAACAAAGGCTGCAAGGAAACTCTGCCGATATTTGCGTTTGTGCTCCATGAGAACCCCCACTGCCAGGATGAGGTTGATGGTAGACTTTTTAGAGGTAAAACCAGACTGATCTGTTCACTGGTAGGTGAACAAGTGATTACAGATCCTATTGAGGATGATCCTAGCAATGGACCTTACCCGGCACCAAGAGCAGTATTATCCCCCTGTATTTGCCACAATCCAGGTGATCATCCTTCCCTTTCCAGATAGGGACAAGTCCCGTTTTCCAGGCAGTTAGAATAACTCCTGTCTCCCAGATGGAAGCAAAGATTGCTTGCAATGCCAGGAAGCCAGCTTTACTGCCAGCCTGGAGTTGTTCACCCTGGATACCATAGATCCCTGTAACCTCCCTACCCTCAGCTGGTTCACCACCTGTGCAATCTTGGTGAGATTGGGTGGTACACAGCTAATTGGAAGATCAGCCTCAAGAACCGTGGACCCAGAGATACCCAACGTCCTAGCCAAAGTTCCCGGTACAGACCCAGAGAGTGCCTTAATCTGAGTCTCATGATACTCTCATTGAAAGGAGTGACACTGAACACCATCGGAAGGAACTGAACCACCCTAGCAACGGCTATTCCCTGAGTGTGACAGTCATCAGAGCAACCAGTCCAGTAAAAGGTGTACCAACCCACAAAGATTTGGCCAGTCCCAGGTCTACGCACCTCCAAGAGTGCTGCCACTGAAATGCTGAGTTTACGAAGCTTCTCCGAAAGTAGAGGAAGAAGAGCATCATACCCAGAAGACAAGACGTTCCACACACCTATCCGGGCTTAGTCCTACCCACGTGCATACCCAGGTTTGGTCCTGGGTATGATATTAATCTGGATTCGGCCGTGCAAGCAGTCCTCTAAATTGCAGGGAAATCGTGGAGGTTGGTGCAGGATTGGCACTCTAGCCACCATAAATTAAACTTCACGTAGCTCTGAGATGACAGACAGTACTCCTTTCTGTTCTCCGCAGGAGTAGCTTTGCTGCAGCTGCCCACTGCAAGATTGCTCGCATTATGAAGGGGATGGAGGAAAGCCCTAGGGAGCCTCATCCCTGGAAGATTCAAAACCGTCAGGCCTGTTAAGGATCGAAACACGGCAGCACTTGGGTCGCAATTTCAGGCAGCCCATTCTTAACCCCCAACAGGATATGTACTTGATGTAATCTAAGCTAGCGTGCATCTCGGCCATCTTTTCAGCCCACATATCTTTGTTTTCTGCATACATTCAATGTTGGTAAAGAGGGTCAAAGTTATGAATGATCAGTGACAGAGTTATCGTTTATTTTTAATTAACTTTCTTTTGTGTAATATGTGTAGAGTCTTATGATATTATTTTAAATCTTGGTGAGATTTCTGTGCTTAAATCTGAGCAAGTACTCCTTTGTCTTCAGTTTGTCTGCAGGATAGTGTTCTTGCATTTTGGAGACATGGTCTTGCTGGGAGGAGCCTTGAGGGCAATGAGGTAAGCATCACCTTCCTTATATTGTCAGTTTATAGTTTTAAGTTTAAGGTTTTAAACTTGACTGTCAGTTATTATTCTTTTTACTTGCTGGCTAAGGATGATGTGTTTCTCCCTATAAGACTCTTTAATTTTTTAATTCTCATTAAGAGTTATCGAATTATACTAAAATTTAAAACTGGTGTAAGTAAAATCAGAGAATTCCACAGTATTGCAGCTACAAATTAATTTTTTTGTCAAGTGTCCTGGAGAAATTACATTGACTAGTGTAATGTACATTATTCTCTAAAAGCTACTCAGTAGTGTCCTGATAACCCCTTCCACGAATTGATTCCCACCTTGCGCCTATTATTTCTGGGACAGAAATAAGAATAAGGTTAGAAATGGATTGAATAAAATCTAAACAGTAGAGATCCTACTCCATTGAGCCCTTGAGCAAGGGTCTTAGCCTGAAAATTGCTCTAGGGCAGTGTACCATGGCTGACCCTGTGCTTTGTCATGTGAAAAGATAATTTCCTCTCAGACTATTGTTTATACAAATGTTTACAGGTAGAAACTACTTTTACTAAAATACAGTAATCCCTCCTCAATTGCGGGGGTTGTGTTCCAGAACCCCCTGCGATAGGTGAAAATCCGCGAAGTAGAAACCATGTGTTTGTATGGTTATTTTTATATATTTTAAGCCCTTATAAACTCTTCCACACTGTTAACATTATTAGAGCCCTCTAGACATGAAATAACACCCTTTAGTCAAAAGTTTAAACTGTGCTCCATGACAAGACAGAGATGACAGTTCTTTCTCACAATTAAAAGAATGCAAACATATCTTCCTCTTCAAAGAATGCATGTCAGGAGCAGAGAATGTCAGAGAGAGAGAGTGCGCGACAGAAAAGCAAACAATCAAAAAATCAATACGTGCTTTTGGGCTTTTAAGTATGCCGAAGCACCATGACAAAGCAACATTTTTTAGAGGAGCGGAAGCAAGCAGCCTCTGTGCAAACAGCCCTTCTGCTCACACCCCCTCCGTCAGGCACAGAGAATGTCTGAGAGGGTGAGAGAGAGAGAAAAGCAAACAATCAAGCACCGCACGGGAAGCATATCTTATATCATTGAGGAGTTTTAGTTAATATGAAATACATGCTCTGATTGGGTAGCTTCTAAGCCATCCGCCAGTAGCGTCCCTTGTATGAAATCAACTGGTCAAACAAACTGAGAAAGCATGTACCATAAATTAAAAGACCCATTGTCCGCAGAAATCCGCGAACCAGCGAAAAATCCGTGATATATATTTAGATATGCTTACATTTAAAATTCGCGATAGAGTGAAGCCGCGAAAGTCGAAGCGCGATATAGCGAGGGATTACTGTATGTTCTTATTTCAGAAAAGTAAATATTTTACTAAACTTAAAACACCATGCAGTAGTGTCTAGGAAACATCTGCATTTAGTTTATTACATGTTTTGTAAAGGTTACAAACACATACACAAACTCAGGCGGATGTTGTTGTTTTTAACAACAAAACAATGTGATCTTACACATAGGGATTTAAACACTGACTTAGTTTCCTTTATTATTAGAAACCTGGTATTTACAGGTTCATAAACAAAACAAAGCAAAGTGGATAGTTAAATTCCTTCTTGTGATGGTTCTCCTCAAAATTTAATGCTCACTATCACTATATGGTCCTTCGCAGAACATACAGAGGATCGTTGATTGTGAGGAAAAAAGAGCTTGAAGCAAACATTTTCCTTGAATGCACATATTACATGATTCTTTGTCACAAGTCCCTCATTCTATTTTTAAAATAGTAAATTGGTTGAAGGCTACATCTTAGCAGGTGACACTACTGCTTCCTATATAAAATGTTATGCCTTTGTCATTGTCTGTGCAGTTTACCCTTTCTCCTAATTTCTGATTTGGTTTTCCTGTAGATATTGTGGTTTTCTTGACACATCTCAAATGGCTTACATGTTAGATTAAATATCCAATTTAAATGTTCTTTATATGAGTGATTGATGGTATTTGAGGAAGTGTTCCTTGTGATGGACTTTTTAAGCAAAGGGAAACTGAAGTGTTACAGCAGCCTACATATTAGATAGATACTTTATTAATCCCTAGGGAAAATTCACATAATCCAGCAGCAGTATATTGATACAAAAAACAATATTAAATTAAAGAGTAATAAAAATGCATGTAAAAACAGACAATAACGCTGAATAATGTTAGCGCTAACCCCCCCGGGTGGAATTGAAGAGTCGCATAGTGTGGGGGAGGAACAATCTCCTCAGTCTGTCAGTGGAGCAGGACAGTGACAGCACTCTGTCACTGAAGCTACTCCTCTGCCTGGAGATGACACTGTTCAGTGGATGCAGTGAATTCTCCATGATTGACAGGAGCTTGCTTAGCGCCTGTCGCTCTGCAACAGATGTTAAACTGTCCAGCTTCATTCCTACAATAGAGCCTGCCTTCCTAACAAGTTTGTCCAGGTGTGAGGCGTCCTTCATCATTATGCTGCTTCCCCAGCACACCACCGCATAGAAGAGGGCACTCGCCACAACCGTCTGGTAGAACATTTGCAGTATCTTGTTGCAGATGTTGAAGGACACCAACCTTCCAAGGAAGTATAGTCGGCTCTGACCTTTCTTACACAGAGCATCAGTATTGGCAGTCCAGTCCAATTTATCATCCAGCTGCACTCCCAAGTATTTATAGGTCTGCACCCTCTGCACATAGTCACCTCTGATGATCACGGGGTCAATGAGGGGCCTGGGCCTCCTAAAATCCACTACCAGTTCCTTGGTCTTGCTGGTGTTCAGGTGTAAGTGGTTTGAGTCACACCATTTAACAAAGTCTTTGATTAGCTTCCTATACTCCTCCTGCCCACTCCTGATGCAGCCCACAATAGCAGTGTCATCAGCGAACTTTTGCACATGGCAGGACTCCGAATCGTATTGGAAGTCTGATGTATATAGGCTGAACAGGATCGGAGAAAATACAGTCCTTTGCGGCGCTCCTGTGTTGCTGACCACAAAGTCAGACCTGCAGTTCCCAAGACGCACATACTGAGGTCTGTCTGTAAGATAGTCAGCTTGTCCCTAAGGAGCAGAGGTTGGATCGTGTTGAAAGCGCTAGAGAAGTCCAAAAACATAATTCTAACAGCACCACTGCCAAGTGGGAGAGGGATCGGTGTAGCATATAGATGATGGCATCCTCCGCTCCCACCTTCTCCTGGTATGCGAACTGAAGAGGATCGAGGGCGTGGCGGACCTGTGGCCTCAGGTGGTGAAGCAGCAACCGCTCCATGATATTCATCACATGTGACGTCAGAGCAACAGGCCGGAAGTCATTCAGCTCACTAGGAAGTGATACTTTTGGGACTGGGGTGATACAAGGTTTTTTCCAAAGCCTCGGGACTCTCCCCTGTTCCAGGCTCAGGTTGAAGATGCGCTGTAGAGGACTCCCCAGTTCCAGCACACAGGCCTTCAGCAGTCGTGGCGATACTCCATCTGGACCCGCTGCTTTGCTGGCACGAAGTCTCCTCAGCTCTCTGCTCACCTGCGCTGCTGTAATTGTGGGTGGGGATATCTCTCCTATGCTGGTATCAGCAGAAGGATGGTTGGAGGATGCAGTACTCCGAGGTGAGAGTGGGTTAGGGTTGTCAAACCTGTTAAAGAAGTTATTCATTTGGTTTGCTCTCTCCACATCTCTCTCGATGGTGGCACCCGTTTCAGGCTGCAGCCAGTGATGATCTTCATCCCATCCCACACTTCCTTCTTGCTGTTATTCTACAACATCTGCTTCAGCTTTTTCTTGTACTGCTCCTTCGCCGCCCTGAGCTGGACTCGGAGTTCCTTCTGCACGCACTTGAGCTCATGCTGATCACTGCCTTTAAAAGCATGTTTCTTCTGGTTTAAAAGGCCCTTGATGTCACTTGTAATTCATGGCTTATTGTTAGCATAGCAGCGTACTGTTCTTACTGGAACTACAATGTCCATACAGAAGTTGATGTGTTGTGCAGTCAACAGCCTCTTCAGTATTCTCACTATGTGACCCCTGCAGGATATCCTAGTCAGTAGTTCCAAAGCAGTCTCTCAGAGCCTGCTCTGCCTCAGGGGACCACTTCCTGAATGATTGTGTGGTTGTAGGTAGCGCCTTCACTCTTGGTTTGTAGTGAGGCTGAAGCAGAACCAGGTTATGATCTGCTTTCCCAAGCGCAGGCAGTGGGGTGGCGCTATATGCGTCTTTAACATTTGCATACAGTAGGTCAATAGTCCTATTTACCCGGGTGTTACAGTCCACATACTGGGAGAAGGCAGGTAATGTTTTGTCCAGCGTCACTTTGTTAAAGTCTCCAGTGATTTGCACAAGCGCCTCGGGGTGCTGCGTTTGTAACTTAGCAACTGCGGAATGGATGACGTCACTTGCTATTTCCACGTTCGCCCGAGGAGGGATGTAAACAATAGCAACAATGACGTGTCCAAACTCTCTGAGCAAGTAATAGGGATGCAAACTTATGGCCAACAGTTCAATGTCCCTGCAGCAAGTGGAGATTTTAACGTTTACATGTCCTGAGTTGCACTACAGTATATACAGAAAATAGGCATTGTAGATTAGACAAGAGCTCATCAGTATTGGAACTTCGGCTGTTCTTGTGACCCTAAAATTTGATTAGCTTGATTCAGCAAAAGAAAGTGTGCTTATATCCCATACCAGCTGCTTATTGTTCCCAATGTGTATTTTACCCTAAGTTTGCATTCTTTACCCACTTCAAAAAAGTAAAAATATTTTTTCTTTTGAACAAAAGCTACTTTTTAGTCATCCTGATAGGCTTTCTCTCCTCTTAAATAGTATTCCTAACACGGAACTAGCCTATGGTTTAACTGAATGCCTAACTCATGCAGGTTTGCCTGGGGCAAACTCATAATACAAACAAGTGAAATAGGTGTTCTAAATAACATTAAATATTTTACAGTTGAAATATTTAGTAAAGAACACATCAGAAATGCTTTTTGAAATTGTTGTAACTCATACACTGTTTGTCACAAGGTGATACTCTGTATTTGGAGAATTAGCAAAGTCAATAGCTCTGCCACTTATGAAAGCAGAGCAGTAGCTAGATATAAAAATCAGTGTGAAATACACGGAGTGAATGGTTAAACTGTATTTGCATTTTAACTGTTGAATTTTGGTAAGTCCTAGTATTTTGATTTTTTTTTCATACTTTGTGAAAGTTTTGAGGCTATCGTGAAATTATTTTAATAATGTAATCAATCATATATCAGTCATTTTAACAGCAAGCAGAAAACTCATAGATGTCTTTTTCTAAAACACAAACCATGCTGAAATTATAAATTTGATATATTCCACTCATAAAGCAAAAGTAATTAAGTTAACCTTCTGTAGTTTTATATTTCTTAATTTAGTGCTTTCCACTGTGTAATATATGGAGATTTTGTTTGTTTTTCCTTCTTTCTTCAACCAGGTAACACAAGAGATCACTGATGAGAGTAGAGTTTTTAGAGTACTTGGAACAAGCAGGTAAGCTCCTATCCCAATTTTCCATTTATGACAAAAACATTGTAATTGTTTAGCTTAGATAAAAGTATTGATTTTGAAATCATATAATTTTGTTTATCAACTAAAAACCAAAAAAGGGCAAAAGACAAAAGAAACATTTTAATTGCTGGATATCTTCTCCAGGTGTCAGGCAAGATACATGCAAACTGTTGCTATCAGAGTCCTAAAGAAGAATGCAAATAAATTAGCACAAATATAAAAATAAGGGAACCTCTTAGATATTAAGTGTTTTCAGTCATTTTGTGAAATGCTGACAATGTGAAGGTAATTTGGTACTATTACATTATAATAGTGTTTTGGCATTTTCTGTTCTGTATTTTGAGTGATTATTTCTTGATGTCTTGCAATTTGTCAAAAATTAACCTGAAACTTTTGTTTTTATTAAACGTATTTTATCTGTACCGGTTAAAAATTGTAACGTAATATAATGGGTAGAGAGTTATGCCTAAAGTCAAAAGGAAGCTAAAATTCTAACAGTGTTTCCATTCAAAGTCTAAAATAAGATCCATTTACAAATTCTCCTAAATCTCAAGCTAAAGTAGGATGAACAAGTTCACATTCATGTCTGTCAAGGAAAGTTTAATGGATAATTGTGGTATTTAGGAAGTTATATTTTCACAGTTGTGGCATGCTATTGTTTGTTACAGACACTCATGTTATTAAGTTTAACTGTAATTAGAAATTTTATGCAAAAAAGCATATAGACATACAATTTTAGCTAATGATACAGAATTCTTGACATGAAACAGAAACTTTACTTTTCGAATATGTCCAAATAAAAACGGAGAGAATTCCTGAGTGTTGATTCATGTTATGAGATTGCATACATATACATATAAAGTACTTATCCAAATCTGTCTAACACTGTACTGTTATTAAAACAAGACTAGGTAATTTTATAAATGTGATTTATTTCATGCCCCGTAGGGTGATGAGTACTGCATGTTTGGGGAATGTGAAAATGTGTACCTATGCTGTAGAGCATGAAACTTGTTGCTACTTTTCATATATGTTTAGACATAAAACAATCTTCTCCAGGGGTAACACAATTAGTATTACTAACTGGCAAGTGAGACTGTATATGTAAGTGATTTATAAAAATCAAGCAATTTCTTAAAAAATAGTTAAAGACAAAGCTAATTTCTTAAAATGTATAACATACTATTATGTTGTATATACATATAAAGTTAACAAAATTGTTAAGCTTGTAGTTAAAGTTTAATGACACTTTTTAATTTGTTAGAATAGGTTTTTCTTTAGTTTTTCCAAAAGTAGAAGGAAAAAATAAAACCTTAAGCACAGATATACTGTGAAAAGCACCACCATGCTTAATTTTTTAGGTTAAATTAGAAAACAATTTTTGAGGTCCAGGATGTTGAGCATAAAGAAGTATCTTCATGTTTCATGATTGTCATGATAAACCATTGATCCATCCTTCTTCCTATCCCATTTGTTCCGGGCTGTTTTTTGGGGCAGCTTGAGGCTATCTCAGCAGTCATCAGGAACAAGGCCTGAACAACACATGGACAGGACACCAGCCCACCACACTGTGTAGATAAACTAATTGATTAAAATTTGTTGATTGAAGTAATTTTGATTTAAGCCACTTTTTAACTTATTTATACTGCTGCTAACCTTTGTTGTGGTAGGCATTTGAAGTGGATGGGGTAATTTCACAGGATGAGAGGGGTGAGCTTATATAAGTACAGATTCTCCTTTTTTCACATCATCTTGTTTAGACTGTGGCCTTCATGACTTTCCTGTGCAGAACTTCCACTACCAGTCATGTCCCATTTTATAGTTCTGGAGATCGTAAATTCAATTAAAGAATGCACAGGTAGTCCAAGAGTGATATTAAGTCAAATGCACCATAAAATAATAGATTACACTGTAATAGTGCATGATACTCATTTTACACCAAGCCATTTCTAACAATACTTGGGTGGCACTGAGATGCCTTATACCGTATGTTCTGAGCTGGTCTGTCGCTGAGTTATCCTCTGTGCAACTGTTTGGGTGTAAAGTCAGACAAAATATACAAACTGTTGAGAAAGTTTAAGAGCTAATAGTTAAGAGTTTAAGATTTTGTAACTATTTATTAAGTAGAAATCACTTACAAAGTAAGTTTCTCTCCAAGTCAAATTGAAAAACTAAACCATTCACACTTTTGCAAAAAAAAGATTTTGTGTATGTTGTAACTTATTAAAGAGTTGCCTACTTATTTTAAATTCAATTGACAGAGAAAGATACAGTGACAAATAAGTACATGGTATAGTAAAACAAGAAACACAAAATTTCTAAACAATGCAATGGCAGACTTCATTCCTGTGTAATATAGGTAATCCACAGAAAAAAGAATTTTGTATGTCACATAAAAACAAAATTGTTTGCGTGAATGTTTTTTTCCCCCACTGGAAGCTCATGGAGGATGTCTGCCACTAGTCGTTCCCTAGCAACTGCCCTTTCCTGTTTCCTGCAGTAGAGGCTGAGTACATGCAAACTCCATTTGCTGTGGAGGAACATGTGGTGCTGTCTATTGAGAGCTTTCTCCCCTTAAATCAGCACACAAGGTAGAGATTTTGTCATAAAATTAACAGTTGAAAATAAATGTATGTGACTAAGTTTCTTCTAATGTATGTCCACTTTCTCTTGTACATGACAGGACTGTGGAATAAATTGAGGATTTTTAAAACTCCTGAAGCTAGAAAGTCTAGGTAAAACGATTTAGTCAAAACCCAAAATTCTCTTTCCAAAACAGAGTATATCTAACTCAGTTAGAAGGGCTTGTTTGAATAGTTAAACAGGCTTTTAAACATTGACACATCTAAACAGTTTTCAGTTACCTGCGCAATACTATTTCTTTTTTTTTTTTAGCATATATTAAAAAGTGTTCCAGAGTTGTTTTATATTAACCATGTTTATGCTTGCTGTTCTTGTTTTAGGGATATTATTTTGGAAAGCACACCAACTGAGGATCCTTCTGCTCTGAGTAACCTCTATATTTTGACAGGTCATGAAAGTAGCCTTTGAGATGTAAAGACCAACTATACAATAAGAATAAATGGTGATGTGTGTAGAGAGCCAAAACGTCGGACTACAGAAAAGCACAAAATGTTAGAGAACTGAAATTTGCCTTTAGATTAAGGCTGGTATCAATTAATTAATGGCACTGTTGGTAAGTGCCCTGAGAAATGATGGATTTAATACTTTACCTCAGGAACAAGATGTCTTCCATAGTTCTGTGTACTGGAAAATTGAAGAGTCTTTTTCGTAATGTCCTAGGATGACGCTGTCTGACTAACATCTTTTGAAAATCAGCTAAATTAAATTGGTATTTTACATATTGTTGCTTTTAAAAACAAAACTTTTGTGGAGTTAAAAGTGTTGCACTTTTTTAAATTCACATTTATTATTCACATACTTCCAGCATTTTGACAAGATTCTTCAGTAATAAAAATAAACCTTACGAACCATTACACTTCTTTGAAATCTGCAGACAGGTAGAATATCTGCTATCTGTTTTGAATTACTTTGAATGGACAATGAAGAAAGGTGTATTAATTAAATTTATAAGCTGAGACAAAGTAATCCTTTTCAAAAATAATAAATATCTATTTGTTTGGTACAGTTTATGATATTTTTGTACTATGCTAAAAGGTTAGAAGTTAATATAAGAATATCTACTTTTACAATTCATTCACTAAGGTTTATTGATGCAATCTACATTACAGACTACAGTATAAAAATTTTAAGTATACAATTGTTCATTTAATGTAAGCTGCTCTGCCATACTGTTTTTAAGCTAAGAAAACATATTTTTTTATTTTTCTTGTGATGTTCAGTTTATGGCATCTGCCCAATTAATAAAACAACCTTAAAATGATAAAACTATTTTCCATGGTTAGTGCAAATACATATGGAAGAAATAAAAATTCTGTTATTATTTACAGAATTCTTTAAAGCTGTAAAAAAGAAAAATGTTTTGGAGATGATACAACTCTCTTCAGATAATTGGTGTATAAATGCAGTTATGATCTGTCCTTGGATGCCTTTGTACATTTTTTTGCCTTTCTTGGAGTTTTTGAGTTAAGGCACAGTTTTTTGAACAAAGCAATAATTGATACTGCTAGAAGCCTACTTAAAGTAAAGGTTGGTATTTGCATGTTTGTTTCACATTATTTGTCTTTTCCTGAGGTTTTTTGGGTAAGGCACTAAGATAATCAGTAATAATCAGCAAACGATCAGAAACAGAGATATTATTTAAATAACAGCAACCAACGCCTTATACTCTGTAGGACATTTAAATATATTTAACAAATATATGACTCTCACATGGCCCCCTGTGTACTAAGCAATTTATTCCATATTCATTGATCATTACTCAGATGAAAAATGCTTCAGTGTGTTTTGTTAGATTACTTTTAATACATGCCTGTCAAGAACCTGGCTTGATTTACTCTTTAGAACAGGTATGATACTGTATATACTGTATGTATTGTTACTTTTACATAAACTTAGTGTATGGGATGCAAGTTGCCTCATAATGGTTCTCATACATCTGTTGTAGTGCATTAGTACAGGATTCACTATAAGGATTTTCCTCACCTGAATTTTTTTCACACTTTATTTTATAATCTGGAATCTTACTTCATTCAGATTTTTTTGCACTATTAAGCATAAACAGTGTAGAGTGTCAAAGTCAAAATAATCTACAGCTATTTCCAAATTAATTATAAATAAAAAGAGAAACATGTTTTTATAAATATCTCTTTAGTTATTTTTTGATAGAGGCATATTTTAGTCTTTTACTGTAAGAGTGTATTAACTTTGCTCATTTGAACACTGCATTTCTCATTGTAGAAATTGTCATTCTCCCTTAAGTTGGATGAAAGTGATTTTTTCCCCGTACATTTAAAGCTGTGTGCTTATAAAGGGATTGGGTATTTGGGTTCAGACATTAAAATGTGTATGTGGTTATGAATATCTTAGAAACATAATCATTTATATGAAACACCTATTGTACTTTTTGTGGAGGACAGAAATAATCTTATATAAAACAAATTAATAATTGAAGAAAATGTTAAAGATTGTTAATAGTTGAAAACCTTTATTGTAAATTATTCTGTAGTAATTTAAAAATTGTTTAATTACACTACATTACACTTTATCTATAGACTTAAATAATATATTGCATTTTACATCCTGTTATTTTAATATCCAGTCACTTCATGCATTTTACAATCATTAAAATCATAATATTTTTATTTATACATAGTAATTTACATTATGTGTTTTTATTTTCAAACCATGCACAATTTTCTTTAAACATGTATGGTGGTTTTGGTCAACGGTGATTCATTTTACTTACAGTTTTCATTTTGCCTTTACCAGCTACCATGTAGTATCTTACTACCTCCGTAATGTGTTTTTTCCCCTTGTCCATTGTATAATTTTGATTCTAGCATGCATAAAGCAATAAGGCAAAGTAATAAGTTTTAATTATGATGATACCTTTTCCACATAGATACAATATTTAATTTCTGTTTTCTCTGTCACTATTGCAAAAAGTAATAAGTGAATGTTTGTGTTCATATTGTAAAGAAATTAGTTATTAATTAGAGACAAACCTTAAGCCGAAAACCGGGCTAAAAATTAAAATGACACACCCTCAAGTAGCCCTTGCAGTATCTGTACTGTCTGCTATTAGGTCAAAATATTTGTGAGCATAGCTTTAAAGCTGGTGAATGGGCATTAACAAAAGGCATACTGTATATAGTAGTTAACAAGGTCATTAAAGAATTAATCGGGACCATTCCATATAAAAAAGACTACTACTATATATGCTTTACCCATTCTATAATTTCCGCTTTCCATATCTGCAACTAAAAGTCATTTGTGAAAGACAGCTTGTACTGCATTCTTGAGGATGTAGGTGAACTTTCCAATGCCTAGTAAATGAACATACCAAACCTTAATGAAGACATGGGCAGGCTTAAGAAACATTGTACAATGAAGCATATTGCCCAAAAAAAGTACTAGTAATCTTTAGGTCTAGCAAGTACATGGGTCAAAGAAATTGTGCGAACAAGTACTGAACAAGTGATATTTTTATATCCTAATGGTACAAGAGTCTGTAGAGGTTTGCACATTCGGGTTCTCCTATTATTTATATACAGTAGATAGACAGATAGGTTGATATAGAGAGAGATAATGTTAATCTGTCTCCATGAAGAAATTTGGATTTTTATAGAAGCTCAGTAAATAAATAAAACACACACACATACATATATATATATATATATATATATATATATATATATATGAGTGTGTATATATATATAAAGGATTATTAGGAACACCTGTTCAATTTCTCATTAATGCAATTATCTAATCAACCAATCACATGGCAGTTGCTTCAATGCATTTAGGGGTGTGGTCCTGGTCAAGACAATCTCCTGAACTCCAAACTGAATGTCAGAATGGGAAAGAAAGGTGATTTAAGCAATTTTGAGCGTGGCATGGTTGTTGGTGCCAGACGGGCCGGTCTGAGTATTTCACAATCTGCTCAGTTACTGGGATTTTAACGCACAACCATTTCTAGGGTTTCCAAAGAATGGTGTGAAAAGGGAAAAACATCCAGTATGCGGCAGTCCTGTGGGTGAAAATGCCTTGTTGATGCTAGAGGTCAGAGGAGAATGGGCCGACTGATTCAAGCTGATAGAAGAGCAACTTTGACTGAAATAACCACTCGTTACAACCGAGGTATGCAGCAAAGCATTTGTGAAGCCACAACACGCACAACCTTGAGGCGGATGGGCTACAACAGCAGAAGACCCCACCGGGTACCACTCATCTCCACTACAAATAGGAAAAAGAGGCTACAATTTGCACGAGCTCACCAAAATTGGACAGTTGAAGACTGGAAAAATGTTGCCTGGTCTGATGAGTCTCGATTTCTGTTGAGACATTCAAATGGTAGAGTCAGAATTTGGCGTAAACAGAATGAGAACATGGATCCATCATGCCTTGTTACCACTGTGCAGGCTGGTGGTGGTGGTGTAATTTAAGGGGGATGTTTTCTTGGCACACTTTAGGCCCCTTAGTGCCATTTGAGCATCGTTTAAATGCCACGGGCTACCTGAGCATTGTTTCTGACCATGTCCATCCCTTCATGACCACCATGTACCCATCCTCTGATGGCTACTTCCAGCAGGATAATGCACCATGTCACAAAGCTCGAATCATTTCAAATTGGTTTCTTGAACATGAGAATGAGTTCACTGTACTAAAATGGCCCCCACAATCACCAGATCTCAACCCAATAGAGCATCTTTGGGATGTGGTGGAATGGGAGCTTCGTGCCCTGGATGTGCATCCCACAAATCTCCATCAACTGCAAGATGCTATCCTATCAATATGGGCCAACATTTCTAAAGAATGCTTTCAGCACCTTGTTGAATCAATGCCACGTAGAATTAAGGAAGTTCTGAAGGCGAAAGGGGGTCAAACACTGTATTAGTATGGTGTTCCTAATAATCCTTTAGGTGAGTGTATATATAGTGAAATAATCAGCCTTAACACACAGACAAAGGTTTAGGGCAGCCATCTGGATACTTAATCCCTGGCTGCAAAAGGGCAAATATAAGCAAGAGTTGTGAACAGTTAAGGTAGTCTGGCTTTTATAGTAGGTTGTAGGGAGAAGTGACGTCATCTGGGGGCTGGAATTGGAAGTGACATTCTTGGGGCTGGAACCGGAGGTGACGTCTTCAGGGCCAGACTTGGGCAGAATTTCCTGTCTTTGATCTGCAGAAATATCAGAGGAAAGGTTAGTGCACCCCACCGCCCCCATGCCTGACGTGTAATTACCTAGATTGGTCCCTCTAGCTGCTTCCCAAGCGCACATGTGTGGCTACAGTATATATATTAGGGGGCTCGCTTTGCTCGCCAACCCGCCTGGCCTGCGCTATGCACCAGCCACTTCACGCCTCTGCTGCTCACATTATGAAAAGGGGGGCTGAACGCACCACAAGGAGACGAAGTCGCTCCTCCGAAACCCCGTCTTAAACGGTGATGCAATGGAAAACAAATAGTTTTTTTTTTTTACCTCCTTTTTGCTCGATCAGCAGCTTCGAACATTTAATAGCCTGTACAGCAGGCTTTGTCTTTTATTTCTAGCCCCAGGCGTGGTTAAATCTCTTGGCACAAAGTATCGTCTCGTGGGACATGAGTTCTTGATATTTTTTAGTTTATAATTTTAAAACGGAATAAGAATCTGAAAATCTAACAACATCACATTAAAGTTCGATAAATTCTGAAAATAATGATACCAAACATATACAGTATATGTAGATTTTAAAATAAGCCGATTTAAAGCGTGACATTAAAACATCACATAAAATTCATCCATACACACACACACACACACGCACACGTTGCCAAAAATTCTTTCTGCACCAAGAGACAAAGTTCTCCAACTTACTCCTATACTTTGTCTCATCCCCCATATCAACACAACCCATAAGTACAGAATCATGGTAGAATTTCTGCAAGTGACATGAGCTGGTGTTATATTCATAGTCTGAGGTGCACAGAGAACAGAGATAGGACTGTTCCCTTTGGTGCGCCAGTGTTGCACACATCCATATCAGACACACAGTCCTTGAGTGTCACAAACTGCCTGACGGATAAGTCCATTATCTGTTAATGAGTGTTGCAGGCTTTTTGTAAATGTGCCACCCTGTATATTGCTTTGGTAGTCTTTGGTATTTTTGAGAATATTGATAGAAATCAGTAGACGTAAGTATATTTATGTTTTATAACAGATCTCTTGACCTAGTAGACTGACAAAGAAACAACTTTTAATAGCACTGTTTTTGAATGTATGTTTGTTCAAAACAAATAATTCCTAGTTGCCTCAACAGGAAGCAGGTAAAATTTTTGGAAAATACAATTTAAAGGAGCTATTTGATATAAATATGGTCATATTCATGTCCTCTTTGCGTGCAACGTTGTATTTTTCAATGCTTTTAGTAGACTAATAATTTTATACCACTATGAGAAGAGTCAATGTTTGTTTTACTAACTATCCATACTTGTCTCAGACAGCTGCATATCTGATAATTGCAGATGTTAATTTAAAAAGAACTGCATTATTGAAATGAATAACCATTAAAGAGTGAAGATTTAAACAAATGATGTACATATTTTAAAACATTACATATTGTATATTTGTTGTTTTCCTATTTATGAAGTAAATCTTTTTTTAAATAAACTTCTAAGTAATGCATTAAATGATTATTACATTACCAAAGTGTTTTTTTTTTTTTGTTTTTTTTTTAAATGGCCACAATTGTATCATTGACATTCACTCACAACCTAGGACCCAGATTCAAATATCAGATTTGTCTGTGTTTGTGGAGGTCTGTGGGTTTTCCTCTAGTATTCCAGTTGATTTCCAAAAGACGTGTATTAATTGGTTAATTACCCTAAGCAGGCTATGAATGAGTGGGCACTTTTCTGTACGAGTGTTCAATTTTGAGCTTTGAAAATGTATTTATAAATGAAAAAAAGTGTAATATTTGTAAATATAAGTATTTAAACATATTACAATTCTTATTACATTCCTGAACACGCTTAAACTAATTCATTGTCAGCAGGGGTACTGGAGACTATCCTAGCACCTTTCGGTGCACAGCAGGAAACAGACTTAGTGGAGCGTGCAGCAGACTTCCCGCAGGGCTTACTCACACATGCACTCACATTCACACAGGGGCCAGTCAGAACTGTCAACGCATGCGCATGCTGGGCAGTTTCCCAGGGGCCCTACGAGCATAGGGGCACCATGCTAATCTATACATGTTGTGACTTTCTGAGTGATTATGTAGGTAGGGGCCCCGGTGCACTGTTTTGCCTGGGGGCCTATAATGCTGTTAAAATTGGGCCTGGGGCCAGTTTAGCAACATCAGCTAACTTGACCTGTGTGTTGTTGGGAAAAATGGAAAGAAATTCAGGATACCCAGTGTGAAAACCCAAATAGACATGTGGAGAAACCTCATACAGACAGTATGGGAATCAAATGCAAGATGCTGGATTCATGATGCAACAGTCCTACACACAATGCATACAGAAGCACCTTATTTATTGAAATAATTTATTTATGATTGTAAACAGTTTGTACAATTTTAATCAAGAAAAATAAAGAAACAATGTACTGTAAGCGTATTACACTATAGTGTTTGTATCTTTAGGTATAAAGGGTTTATAATAATTTGTGGTTATTTTCCAAAGCTCTCAAATCTACATTACCTCTGTGACACCATAACTCAAGATTTAGTGTTTAAATGTGCACAATATTTGGGTGAATATATTTGACAAGTAGTGCCCAAGGAGTTCAGTTAAAGTTATCAGATTGACTAACGTGTACAGTAAAGAATTCTTGCACAGGGGTTCACTGCTTAAAACTACTGCTTTAGAGCTGCAGGGATTTTGCACCTTTTCTACTGTGTCTTTGTTTTTCTTTTTTTTTTCCTTGAGTGCACTGGTTTTTCAGCTACATCTCAAAGGCATGCTTGCCAGTTGAATTAGGGTCTTTAAATTCTGCTTGTATACCTGTATATACTCAGCAAAAAAAGAAACATCCCTTTTTCAGGATTGTGTATTTCAACAATAATGTTTTAAAAATCCAAATAACTTTACAGATCTTCATTGTAAAGGGTTTAAACAATGTTTTCCATGCATGTTCAATTAACCATAATCAATTAATTAACATGCACCTGTGGAATGGTCGTTAAGACCTTAACAGCTTACAGAAAGTAGGCATTTAAGGTCACAGTTCTAAAAACGCAGGACACTAAAGAGACTTGTCTACCGACTGTGAAAAACACCCAAAGAAAGATGCCCAGGGTCCCTGCTCATCTGCGTGAACGTGCATTAGGCATGCTGCAGGGAGGCATGAGGACTGCTGATGTGGCTAGGGCAATAAATTGCCATGTCCGCACTGTGAGACGCCTAAGACAGCGCTACAGGGAGACAGGAAGGACAGCTGATCATCCTCGCAGTGGAAGACCACGTGTAACAACACCTGCACAGGATCGGTACATCCGAATACCACACCTGCGTGACAGGTACAGGATGGCCACAACAACTGCCCGAGTCACACCAGGAACACACAATCCCTCCATCAGTGCTCAGACTGTCCGCAATAGGCTGAGAGAGGCTGGACTGAGGGCTTGTAGGCCTGTTGTAAGGCAGGTCCTTACCAGACATCACCAGCAACAACGCCGCCTATGGGCACAAACCCACCTTTGCTGGACCAGACAGGAGTGGCAAAAAGTGCTCTTCACTAATGAGTCACGGTTTTGTCTCACCAGGGGTGATGGATGGATTCGTGTTTATCGTCAAAGGAATTGAGCATGTCTGGGACCTGTTGGATCGCAGGGTGAGGGCTAGGGCCAATCCCCCCAGAAATGTCCAGGAACTTGCAGGTGCCTTGGTGGAAGAGTGGGGTAACATCTCACAGCAAGAACTGACAAATCTGGTCCAGTCCATGAGGAGGAGATGCACTGCAGTACTTCAAGCAGCTGGTGGCCACACCAGATACTGTCTGGTACTTTTGATTTTGAGCCTCCCTTCATTCAGGGACACATTGTGAAACATTTTTAGTTTATGTCTTATGGTGTTGACTCTTTTAGTGTTCATACAAATATTTACACATTAAGTTTACTGAAAGTAAAAACAGTTGAAAGTCAGAGGACATTTCATTTTTTGCTGAGTATATGTATGATTACTTCCTAAGATGGACTGATGCCTCACTCACAGTTGGTTACAGACTTATGCTTGTTTCTGTTGTGTTTACAGCACAGTTCACTCATTGCAAATGACTTGCTTTTTAAAAGCAATTTTATTGAAATTATATGTGAACATACAACAAATAGGTTAAACAACAAATGTTGTTCTGTTCTAAATAAACATAATTTACGTATTGCTAAATTCAGTTAATTCTGTATCTACTGAATGATGCACAAACTAAATACTGTATGCAAAGTTAAAACATGAGTCAAACTGTAGCTAAATGATTTGCTGAATGAAAGTCTCAGTCCCCCCCAGGAACAGATTAGAGAAAGTCCCATTATATAGGATAAAGACTACAAATTTCAACATATACAGTAATTTGTTTTTAGCCACTAGAGGTCAGGCTTTGATTAGGAAAACATAAGGGTCTTCTGGAGGCCTGCTTTGTTAGCCTTCTGTGGAGCTCTATAGATTTCAAAGATGCAATGCAATAACTGCTACCCATCATGTGGATTGCACCAGACCATGTTGCTGTGACACTGTACCTTAATATTCAGATACACATTTTAGAGTACATCCGTAAACAATCCATGTCTGGTATGTGATTCTTTAAAATAACTAGGTTCTAACATATTAATTGTGTAATATATTGCATTTCTGTTTGCTAAGTGACATTAAATACATTTTACTGTGAATCCTTTTTCAAGGTAATGATTTAATAACACTTATTTGTAGCAGTATGTTAGATGTACTGAGAGGTACTCATTTTGAGTTGGACACTTTACATATTTTTTGTATTGTCCACAAATATGCATGGATTTTCTCAGATTGCTCTTGATGAGGCCTATCCCACCAACAGATGGCATAAGGTGGTTAAGAAACCTGGCCTGTCCATTTGTAGATCACCTTCACACCAGGGCCACTTAGTTGAAGCACTCAGCCTGATTGTGGTAGTAACTAGACTTCTCTCTTGAAACCCCTTAGAGCAAATTCCAGCTCCATCTCAACTGACGTGATATATATAGGAGGGAACAAAGCCTGGGCAGATGAAAGGAAAGAGTAGGTGTGAACAAATTGCCATTAGAGAAGGTGAAGGTGGGCATTATAAAGGCATATTGTATTTGAAGTAAATTAACCCTAGTAGTGTTTCCTGACACACTTCTTCTAAATAGTTATTTGGCTGAAAGTCTTCAGGGTTAGTGTGTCAGAGAGAGGATGTGCAACATTGTTCATATTGACACTCAGCTTTGTTATAATCCTTTCCCTTGCTGCTACCTCCAGTGGCCCCAGAGTGTGTCCTATAACTGAGCCTGCCTGTATAATTAGCTTGTTGATTCGACAGGCCTCTCTTGAAGTGATGTTATCAGTCCAGAACATCACAGTGGCCATCACAGAGTTGAAGGAAGATGTGAAGGATGTCACTTCCCATGTTAAAGGAATGCAGTCTCCTAAGGAATAAGAGCCTGCTCTGCCCTTTCTTGTATAGTTTGTGAGACTTGTCCTTCACTGAGCCATCCACAGATTCACAGTGCCTCAGAAACAACTGACTGCTGCCACAGGGAAGTGCAGTTGCCCGATGCGTGTTTATAACTTGGCCACTGACTAAACCCCAACCGTGCCTGTTTGCTGTGTCTGTGTTTAGTACAATGGTAGATCCCGTTACAATAAATAACTGCTGTTCCTGTTTCAAGTCGAATAAAGCTGATTTTGCTAAAGTACTAAGACTCAGCCTCATCTTTGGGGTGCAAGGCACCAACTCCTGCATCACAAGTTCTTTTATCTATATTGTTCTCTTTTGGCATATCTGGCATTTAAATTTTTCTAATACTGAACTGTAAATTCAGAAAGTTTCTTAGGCACTGTTTTTTTTTAATTGAGAAAAAAGTTTCACTTTAGAATACAATTCCCCATGGCAAACAAATAGTTGTTAAAAGATGCTGTTGGCTTGAAAAATCATTAAAAAATTATAGTTTGACCAGACCCTCGCTTGCCTTCTTTATGCTACTGACTTTAATTTCCAGCTGCACCATAGTTTAGACGATCAGTGGATGTTCTTTGGCCCTGTTTTACGTCTTAGTTGGGAAGGCTTTTGCATGCATTTGCCTTTGTGAGAGTTTACTCCATGACCTCCAGTTTTTCTCTACATTTTCCAAACACTTTTTTTCACTTTTTTTTCTGATGTTTCCACATGTGAAGAAGTTCATAACCCCCTTGGAGCTTTAGTGATCAAATATTAAGGATGCAGTCACTGAAAAGTGGGAAATGATACTTGGGTTAAAAAGCTTAAAGAGGTTAGCGAGTAAGTATACATTTTCTGCTAATCACTGCACAATGAGGACATTTTTAAATATTCTTAAAGTCAAAAAATGTCCCATTATATTGAAGGGCGATCTGTATGGTCTAAATATCTATAAGCCAGTAAACTTGACTTTTTCTGTATTATGTACAAAGTAGTGTAAGCAACCATTGAGCAGCACATGTGAAGAAGAGCCATATTGGTGAATAGTCAACATGGGAAGCTTAAAAGCATACAATCTGACTTACACTGATTCTCAGAATACGTTTTGAGAAGGTCCTGCATGAGAGGCTAGTGATCAGATTAAAACAACATGCAGTGTACAGATGATTGTAAAATTGGATTTACACTGAAATCAGTTGGTACAAGAACCTTTTTATATTAAAAGTGGCATCCATCAAATATCAGTGCTGGAGGCACTGCTGTAACTTGCACCTTATTAGAAGGATTTAGGAGTTGTATTTGACTCAACATTATCCACTTCCAGATGGTATTAAGAAGGCTAACAGAATGTTATCTAGAGTACTGTGTACAGTTTTGGTCTACAAAATACAAAAAGGACATAGCAGCGCCAGAAAAGGTCCAGAAAAGAGCAACTAAGCTGATTCCAGGGTTACAGGGGATAAATTATGATCAAAGATTAAAAGAGTTGAGTCTTTTCAGTTTAAACAAACTAAACAAAATGAGATCTCTTCAAGAGGAGACATGATTGAAGTGTTGAAAATTATTAAGGGAATTAGTGCAGTGGATTGAGACTGTTATTTTAAAATTAGTTCATCAATAATACAGGGACACAGTTGGTGACTTAAGGGCAAATTTTGCACAAACATTTTGGTATTTTTCTTCACTCTAAGAGCTATAGACACATGGAATAAGTTACCAAGCAGTGTGGTAGACAGTGGGACTTTAGGACTTTCAAAATGAGACTTGATGTTATTTTGAAAGAGTTAAGTGGATAGGACATGCAAGATTTTTTTAGGCTGAATGGCCTGTTCTCTTCTAAATCTTTCTAATGTTCTAATATACAGGTAGTCCCCGGGTTATGTACAAGATGGGGACTGTAGGTTTGTACATAAGTTGAATTTGTATGTAAGTCGGAACAGGTACATCCTCTTTAATAAAAGCCCTGTGTGCGTCCAGGTGTCCGTGTGTGTGTGTCTTCTGGTGAAGTGCGCATGCGCGGGGCCACACGGCACGTATTCAGTCTCTTCCTGTACAGAGAGAGACAGACAGACACACACAGGCGCGAGAGACACACTGACACAGAGGCGCGCGCTTAAGAGAGAGACACACACACACGCGTGCATTGTTGCAATGTTACTTTTCTTGGTTGTTTATTAAATTACGGATTTTTCAAATGTTAAATTTTTTCCCTGTGCTTAAAACTCATTAAAAAAAGTGTTTTTAGCGAGCGGGTTGTAAGGCTATAGCGTGAACTCTTGCAGTGTTAGTTTTCTCTGTTGTTCAAGGTTTTCTTAGTGTTATTCAATGTTTTTACATTTAGTTTACTATTACGCTGTGCATTCAATGGTATAATTAACTATATTTGTGCTTAAAAACTTAAAAAAATATATATTTACATACAGTTCATATGGTGTGGAACGGATTAATTGTATTTACGTACAATCCTATGGGATAAATTACTTCGGTTCACGAACAAATCGGGTTACAACCAGAGTTTTGGAACGAATTATGGTCGTGAACCGAGGTTCCACTGTATTACTATCAGACAAAATTACAGGCATTTTATGGAAATACAAACCAGTATTACTGAGAGAGAAAATTAAAGGCACACAATACAGTGATGCATATTACAGCCACATACTGTACAAGGTCCCTTGCCATTTAATATAGACTGCTCCTACTAATGTTTATGTACTACTGTTCTAGCGCCCGTTATTTTAACGGGCTTAATGCCTAGTTATTTTAATAAATGTTTTTGCTGACCGGCTGTAACCAAGTGCTGTGCTAATGAATGATGGAGTTTCACCCCTCTCTGACCTTTTTATTATTTCTACTTTATTTTCAATGGTGATGGTTTTTCTCTTCTTTACTGTATCACCAGCACTTGCATCAGATTTGTGTTTCAGAGACATTCTTGAAGGGTGAAGACAAAAGGTTAAGATGAGCTTTTCTGCACAACACTGTACACGCTATCACAGCAGGAAGGCACACGTCTGATGTACTGACAAGAGACAACTTCCTGCTATGTGCGTAACAGTACAAGCAGGCTTAATATTGAGGATGTTTGGGGATGGCGATGGGGGGGTTCATCACTTGCCCACTACACAGTCACCTCCACTACAGTATGCTGCCTGCAGTGTCCGCCCAACAAGAACGAACACGGTGCAGCCAAAGGTGGGTAGTGAATCACTCAACCCCAATTCAACAGGCAGCCATCCGAGGCACACTACAATGCTACCCCTGCTGCCCTGTTCACCCTCAATGGCCTCCGTTCAGCCACAACTGGGTCACCGCTTGCAGCATTACCAGCCGTGTTTGCTGGGCGGGCAGTGAAACGTCCCCCTCCACTCCATCCAGCCTGTGTTCAGTCAGGAGCAGTAGCTGCGGCGGCTTAGTGGGCAGGCAGCGAACCATCGTCCTGCACACGAGCGATAGCTGTGGCCCCGGTGACTATGGACCACGGGTCACCGCAAGCCGCCTGAGGGACACTGCACTGCGTGAGCAGCGAAATCGCCGTCTTCCAGCCACTGCTTACAGCATCCCCAGGCTGAAGATGACGGAGTGGCAGTTATTGAGGCGCATGCGTCGCAGCTGTGGCCTCGTTCGTAGGTCGGATGTCCGTAACCTGGGGACTACCTGTATATATCTGATCTTGAGAAAAATGGAAATGAAAAGCTAGGTAAGACAATTTAGCATTGGTCTTATTACCAATGGACCTCAAGAGAATTCAGAATTAAGCAGACAAGTTGAAGATGAAATTAAATAAAAATAAATGTAAACTGTTAAATATGGGAAATAAAAACATTAGATTTGAAAACACCATTGAAGGTCGGAAGCCCAGAAACATACGAGATGGACTTCTGAGTCATAGTGAGCTCTTCAATTTGCACCTCCAGGGTGTATAGAAGCAGTTTAGCAGACTGATAGAATTTTAGGTTTTATATCATACATGTATCAAGTATCAGTCAGGGAAGGTTATGCTCAAGTTATCTGACCCAGTAGTGAAACTTCATCTGGAGTACTATATGCAGTTTGGTCTCCAAAATACAAAAAACAGAGAGCAAAGTCCACAGAAGAACAACTAGTCTAAGACCGTGGAGTATACATAAGTTATGAGGTAAGGTTTAAACAAACTAAAATTAGGTGGTTATAGAAGATTTCAAAAGTATTAAGGGAAATAATATGATGAATTCCAGCTTTTACTTTCTTTTAAACATGAACATGGGGACAAAGATGGAAACCAGCTAAGGGTAAGTTTTGCATCTTTTTTTAAGTTTTAAAGCTTCATACATAGAATAATAGATACTTGGAATAAATGACAAAGTCGGTATGGTGGTCAGTAGTGAATTTAAGACCTTCAAAACTCAACAGCCTTGCTGACTGACTGACACATGTTAATCCTGTTCTTTGGCCTTTTTCGTTCTTCCCAAATTTATAACTGTCATCCCCACTTAACTGCAAAAGTTTATGAAAACTTTTTGCTCACCCCTAAGGAATCAATAGATAGTATCAGGTTTAAGATACTCTCACCCTGAGATCTCCAGCCCCATAGTACCGAAGGCATTAGTATGCTTACAGTTTAAATATGGAAGCTCTTTTTGAGAATTTGAAACGGTTTGTGTTCAACCAGCTCTCTGCCTCGCACAAATCTCTATAGAAGAGCTTGCAGGCAGAACTTGGTATGGTCCAAAATGACATGCGTGAAATCAAACAAGCAAGCATGATTTCTTCGGAGTTTAAAACACTGCCTGAAACTGTCCGTCACCATGATACGCAGATTACTTTCTTAGACATTTAGGTGGTGTCATTAAGTGCAACACTCACTAAATTGGAAGTTAGAAATTGCAGAAACAATATTCACATCAGGGAATTCAAGATAATGCTGAAAGTGTAATTACTGTACTATCAAAGTTTTATGCAACCTCCGTCCAGCTTTGTTTCCATCTCTCTAGTTATTCGTCTGTTGTTGAGAGGTTTCAAAGAATTTGCACACATAACTATAATTCATTCCGTACAAGGACGTTATTGGTAAAGTTTCTCAACTTCAGTGATTGCCAGGTTATTTTGAAGGAGGTCAGAAAGTGCCTGGTATCTGGTACAAAGACCAGAGAATATCTTTTTACTGACTTAAGTTGAGCAGTGATTCCATCCAGGAAGGCTATGGCTCCAGTCATGATACATGCATCAAGACAAGGCTTGCAACCTTTTGTTACTGTATCTGGCCCATGTCAAGATTTCACATGCCCTTACTTCAGAGGCCATCAATGACTTTGAAGTTTGTTAGAAGCCATACCACATAAACTTCAGAACAAGTCATTCACCTAAAGGTAAGCATGTTTCATTAAGTGTTGGTGTTTACCAATATCCTGGCAAAATTGCCCATCATGGCCTAGTCATTCTAGGCTCCTAATCATCCTATGTTCCCTAATTGGCTGACTATCTTTTGCACCACTTCTCTATTTAATGACTAATATGTGGCAAGCGCACTGGTGTAAAAGTGGCTGCTGTCACATCATCCAAGTGGATGCTGCACTTTAGTGGTAGTTGGAGTCGTTCCACTCTCTCTATGTAAAGCGCTTTCAGTGTCTTCAAAAGTACTATGCAAAGGCAATATCTTCTCCTTCTACAAGTACTTTCCCCTTTTAATGGATGCTGTTTTGATTTTTCAGTCTCATAAGGTATATTATCTCAACTAAGCTTATGGAGATTCTTACATGTATGGCTACCTCATTATTGTTGACGTGCATTTTGACTGTACACATCATGCTGGTAATGGGAAGTTGTTATGTTTTGTTTTTTTGGAGTGGGGGTACCTCCAGGTTGGCCCCTTTTGGCAATGTTTTGACTGATGGGTCTACTGCCCAGAGTCAGGTACTGAAGATATAGGATATTTAGAGGGTGGGCCTCCATGTCTGCAATGGTTATTTATGAACTTACTCTGTTATGTCTTAGTCATTGTCTGCATGCAGGCATGGTGGGAAGCTTTTGGGAGATGTATAGTGTGATAATAAAGAATCTTCACAAAATAGAAAAAGGTTTGGGGATCGTCCCCATATATTGTTGTCCAGACAATTGAAATGAAGAAGCGATTCAGAAGGACTTTGCAGTACAAAATGAATGATTTACTGTAGACAAGATGGCATTTTTATAACAGAATGTATGATGGGAGAGGAAATGGTTGGCAGAAAGTGACGATTGGAGGCAGGAACACGGGAGCAACGTCATCAAGAGTAAACAGAAGTAATGGATCATGGAACCAGAAGTGATGTCATTGGAGCGGACCGGAAGTGACGTCATCACGGCCATTTTCTATCCGGAAATTAAGAGGTTTTATTTTTCTTCCAGTTTTCTGCAGGTAGAAAGAGATTCAGGTAAGTACCACGTGATAGTCCCTTGTCTCGCGAGATTTCACTCACCTTTAGGCTCTTTGACTGCCTACAACTTGGACGTGTGTGACAATAGTTATTGGGTTGGTTGGGGCCAGCGGTTGAAAAGGGAGCCCTGTGAGTGGTTTTGGATGCTTGTGTTTCTGCTGCTGAGCAGTCACATGAATGCAGACATGCTGTAGTGCTTCTTATCAATTTGCTTCTGCTGTATCTGTTAGTTTTTCTTCTTTACTGTGATCATGGCTCATCTTTCAGTTGTCTTGTCTCTTTGAACATCCAAGGACTTAGTTCAGGTACTAAATGTGTTGGTGTCCTTGATTTCTTATGGGAAAGGAGAGTGAATGTTGTGTTTACTCTGCAATTCAAGCTATCGGCCAAGGATGGGACTAGATTTTCTGACAAATTCTAGTACGTAGTGGTCTCTGCCAACATTAAAATGTGGTTATTCACCTTTGGCACAATGTGCAGTAAAAAAATTCTTGGCACTGGCTCAAATGATGGTAGCAGATTCTATTATCGCCTTAGTCAGTGGGTGGGCCTCTCTGGCAGTGTCTTAAATTGGTTTGAATCCTACCTGGCAGGTAGAAAATTCTTTGTTAGTTGTGGTAATTGTACTTCAAAGACACATGATATCCTACATGGTGTTCCAAAACACTCTATCCTGGGTCCACTGCTCTTTTCGATCTACATGCTTGCGTTAGGTCAGATTATCTCGGGGCATAATGTGAACTACCACAACTATGCTGATGACACGCAACAGTATTTATCAATAGCACCTGATGACCCCAACTTTGCTGTTTCACTAACAGAATGTCTTACTTGTGTTTCTGAGTGGATGAGTAGCAATTTTCTCAAGCTTAATAAAGAGAAAACTGAAAGTTTAGTGATTGGCAATATTGGATATAATGAGGTTATTAGAAATAAACTTGATGCATTAGGATTAAAAGTCAAGACAGAGGTAACTGTTGACTGTGACCTGAATTTTAAGTCGCATATTAATCAGATCACTAAGACAGCATTTTTTCACTTAAGAAATATAGCAAAAGTTAGACCTTTTATATCACTGAACGATGCTGAGAAAGTAGTTCACGCTTTTGTTTTCAGTCGACTAGATTACTGTAATACACTCCTCTCAGGACTACCCAAAACAGACATAAATCGACTGCAACGAGTGCAGAATGCAGCTGCTAGAATCCTAACTAGGAAAAGAAAATCCGAGCACATTTCTACAGTTTTGATGTCACTACACTGGTTACCTGTGTCATTCAGAATTGACTTTAAAATACTGCTTATGGTTTACAAAGCCTTAAATAATCTCACTCCATCTTATATATCGGAGTATCTGACTTCTTATGTTCCAAATCGTAACCTTAGATCTTCAAATGAGTGTCTGCTTAGAATTCCAAGAGTTAAACTTAAAAGAAGTGGTGAGGCGGCCTTCTGCTGCTATGCACCTAAAATCTGAAATAGTCTGCCAATAGGAATTCGCCAGGCTGATACAGTAGAGCACTTTAAAACACTGCTGAAAACATATTAGTTTAACATGGCCTTTCTATAACTGCAATTTAACTTAATCCTGATGCTCTGCATACTCAATTAATTATCATTATTATTCATGGTGGCTCCAAAATCCATACTAACCCTTACTCTCTCTTCTGTTCTGTGACCTGCCACCCCACCCACCACCTAATCAAAGCACTGTGATGTCCCTATATTGATGGATTAAAGGCCAGAAGTCCATGTGACTGTCATCATCAAGTCCTTCCATGAGAACCTGAGTACAATGAGGACTGATCATTTACGTTAGGTAGAATGCCTAGAGGGGGCTGGGCGATTTCATGGCCTGGAACCCCTGCAGAATTTATTTTTTCTCCAGCCGTCTGAAGTGTTTTTTGTTTTTTCTGGCCTCCCTGGCCATCAGGCCTTACTTTTATTCTATGTTAATTAGTGTTCTCCTATTTTAATTCTATTTTGTCTTTTTTCCCTTTCTTCATCATGTTTTGAGCTACACTATTTGTGTGAAAATGTGCTCTATAAATAAATGTTTTTGTTGTTGTTATTATGTGCTAATTGAATTGGGTGGTAGGAAAATAGTCTTGTGCTGCATTTATTCACCAACAGCATACAAGTCTACTTTCTTCCCGCATATAACTTGGCAAAAATTTGAATCTGAAAGGTTACTGTTAATACATCTCTTGAACCAGCCAGTCTCTTATATCATCCATGCATGATGATGGAAATTGACTTCCCAATACTAACTCTCCAAACCGATTGGTGGAAGTCCATTCACTCAGAAGTTTAATTTAGAAAGGCAAAAACAGCAGGAGGTTCATTACAAAATTGCACAATAACAGCAATAACAAAAGCAGAATACAGAACAGCTGAGCTGAGGTCAAAACTCCATAAATCTAATAACACCAAACTCTGATGGCTTTGATGACGGCTAAGAAGCACAATGTTACCATAACTAGAGTTCAGCCTGCTCAAGTATGCATTATTCTTAGATGATTAATAGTGGAGGTGAAAGTTCTGCCATTAACTGCATGTAGTCTGCAAAGGCAGCGTGAGAGAGCCAAGCTTTAAGACATGAATTCCAGAGATGTGAAACATAAACAGGAGCTGCTGCAAATGGAGACATGCCGGCCTAGTGGCGATTCTTTAATTAGGGTTAATGGGGCACAAGATGCTGCATCAAATAAGTAATGAACTACCCTACGAAGTTTGGTCAGCAACAGTACTCAGGTAGGCTGTGGCATTGAAACATTGCTCATTTGGTACTAAGTGGGCCAATGTGTGCAAGGAAATATCCCCCATAACATTACACCACCACCACCATTCTATACTGCTGATGCAAGGCAGGATGGATCCATGCTTTCATGTTACTGATGCCAAATTCTGACCCTACCATCCAAATGTCACAGCAGAAATTGAAACTCATGAGACCAGGCAATGTTTTTCCAGTGTTCTGTTGTCCAATTTTGGTTAGCCCATGTGAATTGTAATCTCATTTGCCTGTTCTTATTTGACAGGAGTGGCACCCGGTGTGGTCTCCTGCTGTTGTAGCCTATCTGCCTCAAGGTTTGACATGTTGTGTGTTCAGAGATGCTCTTTTGCATGCCTCAGTTATAACGAGTGGTTATTTGAGCTACTGTTGCCTTTCTATTAGCTTGAACCAGCCTGGCCATTGTACTCTGACCTCTGGCATCAGCAAAGCATTCATGCATAGAGAAATGCCACTCGCTGGATATTTTTCTTTGGACCATTCTCTGTAAACCCTAGAGATGGTTCTGTGTGAAAATCCCAGTAAATCAACAATTTTTGAATTACTCTGACCAGCCCATCTGGCACCAACAACCATGCCATGTTCAGAGTCACCTAAATCCCCTTTCTTTCCCATTCTGATGTTCATTTTGAACATCAGCAGGTTATCTTAACAATGTCCACATGCCTAAATGCTGCAATAACAAGCGGTTGAACCAGTGTACCTAATAAAGTGTCCAGTGAGTGTGTGTATGCATGTGCAACTTGAACTTTCCAGCTTAGCAACTGGGCTTGAACCTGTTGTTGTTGTTGTTGCTCTTCTGGTTCAAACCTTTCTCAGTTGAGGCCATTGTCCCCTTAAAGATAGCAAAATAATTGGGGGGTTGGAATGCTGCATTCACAAGACACTGAGCTGCTTCTTTACTTTCATCCACCGTTGAAGAAGTCCACGCTCTGAAAATGTCAACAAGGAAGAATTAAATGTACTCCTTCCACTTTGTGGAAAAGATGCCAGGACTATGGTGCGCCTGTTTCAGAGGAGTGTGGAAAGAAACAGATAAGTAGAAAATCATGTCGTCTATTGTCTGCCTTAAGGTGTTTAATTAATCTTAAATGGGAATTATGATTAGGTGAGCTCAGTGAATCAGGGAATAAAAAATATTAACCAAGCCACAATTTAATCAGGCAGTTTAGGACTGAAGGTACATTGGGGCAGATTATTGTCTTCATACAGGTGAGTATTGTCACACATGCGCATCAGAGGGTCACCTCCCAGGCATATCTGCAGCAGTGGGTCCCAGATTCAGTCCTGGGGACCCCCTCAGGCTGCAGGTATTTGTTTCAATCAACTTCTGTTTTTAATTGGACTCCTAGCCTAATTAAGTGAGCTGTAATTTCCCAGTTTCTGCATTTTGGGGTCAAAGCAGAAATTTCAAAAATAAGTGTGTTAATACATTTTAATGAAAATTAAGCAGTGTCACAGAAGGCTCGGGGACAGACCCTGCCAGGACGCCTGGAAGGACCGGGAGGTGGCATATACATCCCCCGGGCCATGAGGGGTCAACCGCCCTGGATCTCGAGGGGACCACGGGAAAGGAATGAGGAGACTCAAGCCCACTGGGGCCCGTGGTCACCTCCAGGGGGTGCCCCAAGTCTCAGGGAGCCCGGGAAACATTCACTTCCGCCACACCTGGGAAGATGGAGGAAGATCCTTCCAGGGATGCCTGGTGTGTTGGAAGTGCTGCTGAAAGAGTGTCATCAGGCACCTGGAGCACATCCGGGTGGGAATAAAAGGGGCTGCTTCCCTACAATCAGGAAGCTAGAGTCGGGAGTGGGAAGCTCCCGTGGAGAGAGGAAAAGGTGGCCCATGGACAGTGAGAGAAAGGCCTGTATTTGGGGTGATTGGTGCAGGGAGCACTGTATGCTGTGCGGGACTGTGTGTTTCAACAATAAACGTGTGTGCTTTTATTAGGTGTGGTCTCTGTCTGGAGGTGTTTGGGCGTATCTCACAATGGCATCCCAGATGGGACTCTCCGCCTGTTGCACCCCTTCAAATAATTTTGTGAGGCGTCCGGCACCTCAGACTACCACACACACGTGCCGCATGGAAGCGGCCTGCACACACATCATGGACGGTCCGTGAAGCACCCAGGGACCGCCAGCGGTTCATCGAAGCTCTGTCTCCCACACGAGGGGGGTGAGGAACGCCAGGCGAGACGGAGAGCTGCAGACTCCCCAGTGTTCACTGCGCCCGTTAAGACCGTGGTCAGCACATCCATGGATGTGGCCGGTAGGAAGCGAGGAGCTCCAGGAGGCGAGTCCCAGGCCCTGTGGCAGTTGGCCCGCAGAGGTTGGTCGGCCAGGATCTGTGTCGCCAGCTGAGGTGTGTTGATCCTTACAATGAAGTCGGGGCAGCGACGTTAAAAGGAAGGGAGGATCCGCTGCGTCTCGAGAAGCCGCGGCAGAGGTGCTGCAGCGAGTCTTGCCAACCCCTTGGGAGAAGGGAGAAGATGGCGGTGGACTGGAAGTCCCTCCCAGTGACAGGCGAGGGATTGGACGGTGTATGTCGTGCTCCCGTTGAGGACTGGTCGGCGGCGTGACCGGCGAATGTCCATCCCGAGCAGGGGGAGGGCCCGATGAAATGAGGAAGAGAGCTCCACGGGCCGCAGCCGGCGAGTAGGGCCAATCAAACGGTAAGTCCTTCTCCAGTCTCCAGTCTCTGTCTGGTGGTGTTCGGGCGTATCTCACAGCAGTTATATGTAAATATATATATTTTTTACTTTTTATGTTCATCCTGATTTCCATTCTGCCTTGCCATTATGGACTAATTAGTGGGTCTGATGCTGAGGCAGTTGCAGCCTTTCATCATTTAGTGTTGTTCACCTGGGGGGTCTGCTTTTTTAGTCTTTAATTGTCATCATTAGCATACAATAAAGAGAGAAAACTACACAATATAAGGGAAAAATAATAAGAAAACAACAAAAAAGAGTTAAGCATTTAAAGCTATAGGAAAAAATAGAAACATTTCTAAATGTCTTGTAATGTAAAGGTCATACTGCTGTGTTTTTCTGAACACAGAATAAGAGAAGAGAAAAAGCTAACTAAATTAGATCAATTATTATCACTTATTGTGACTCTGATTGGAACAAAAAACAGTAGCCGCAGGGGGTCCCCAGGTCTAAGTTTGGGGTCCACTGGTCTAAGGGTAAGCACCTTATTAGGGCAGACTGGAGGTGCTGCTGTTTCAGTTTAGGCAGTTCATAGCTGATATCTTTTCCTGAGCAGTGGATTGTTGTGAGGTCTACCCTTTGCTTAGCTTTTAGCTCTATTGGGCCTTATTTTGTCAGATGATGACAATGTCAGAAGGTATAACAATGATCTGACTCCAGTCATGACAAATTGGTCACCAACTTTCCATTATTTGATTGTGTGGATGTGATGGCTACAGAGAAGGGACAAACCAGGAGATACTCACCCAGGCAAAGGTCAAAACCAGAACAATCATCAGGATCTAGCGATTAAAAAAGCAAAGTAAGAGGCAAATTAACACTCAAAACTGACATGGAGCCTAATACTTAGCCTACTTTAGAAATAAACTTACTGGAATGCCTATCATAGTCATGTGACACGTCTCGAAGCACTGTGTAAACAAAAGGCAGGCAAAGCAATAGTTTTACCAAGATAAAAAAAAATAAACTATCACGCAAAAAAAAAAAAATCATTATTATGGTAGACCGTTTTTTTTGTTACCTGAAAGATGTTTGAGCTTGCATGCTTTGCCAGTCATTAGCAAAAGAGAGACAAATATTATGAGGTAAGTAAATGTTATGTTAGGGAAATATGCCAACCAATAGGGCAGCAGCAGGACAAGGCGACTGTGTCACCCCAGTAGTATCAGGCACAACACGGAGTTTCCATCTGAATGTGAATTGATGGCCGAATGTTTAACATCCACAGAAAACTCAGCTTGGAGTCCACATACATACACATCTCCTCATGGTAAGGTGAGTTTGTTTTCAATTATTTCGAAGTAAAATTGCATGTCAAAGGAGAGATAAGATGCAGAGCCAGGAGACTAGCCCGATAATCTTAATGGGGTAGATAAGAACAAAAGAACAACATCACAAATTAGCAGAACTGAAATTGTTAACATTGTAACTCAAAACATATCTTGCCTTTCTTCCTGTCTCTTTCATAATGTGTTGGGATTTGTAAAAATACGCCAGCCATGACTGCAGCTCTAAACTCGAATTTGTCAGCCTGTCCTGAGCTGAACCCCTGCTTGATGAGATAATGTGATGTTTTGAGATGACGTCCTAGACATCAATGTAATTAAATGCTGTATTTATGTGCTCTTTCTCCATAGCAACAAGTAAGACAAATGTATTTAAGTAACTAAACGTTTACAGCATATAGCATATTATAAGGAATGCACAAGAAGTTCATGTACTGTTGTTTTAAAATGCAATGAAATGTGTTCTTTGTTGTGTGTAACCTGAGGTTTACCTAATTTTAGGACATGTATGTGACTGATGGTTATGCCCTGCTATGTAAGACCTTTTTTCCCCGAAGTGGTGATAATGTCCTACAATGAGACAGGAGCAGAAGAGTTCATTTTAACTGAATGGTTGGCCTTCATAGTGACACCAAAATCAGCAATGGGATCATATTATCACATATATAGATGCCAACCATTCATTTTCTTTGAGACTTTCATCTGCCTCCACCTGCTTCAAGAACTTAACCATCATTCCTGTACCAAAGAAAAATAAAATGGACTGCCTTAATAATTACCGCCAGTAACCCTTACTCCCATAGCCATGAAGTGCTTTGACGCTGGTGCTGGAACACATTAAGGACATCATCTATGACAGTTTGGACCCCCTTCAGTTTGCCTACCATTGCAACAGGTCCACGGAGGATGCCATTTCCATTGCACTTCATACTGTCCTGTCTCTCCCTAGAGAACACCAACTGTTATGTCATGGACTACAAATTAGCACTTAACACTGTCCTCCCATCCCAGCCCATTGCTAAATTCGTGGAGCTGGGGCTCAGCTCTTTACTGTGTAACTGGGTCCTGGACTTCCTCACTGGCAGACCTCAGCATGTACCCATTACTGGAAAAATCCTCATCCAGCATCATCACCAAAACTGGCACCCGGCAGGGCAGCATGATGAGGAGTCCCCTGCTTTGCCCTTTTTTTTACCTTCTTTAAGTACAACTCTAATACTGTACCTTTCTTATGTTTGCTGATGACACCATTGTAATCCGTCTGATCAGCAAGGAGGGCGGCACGGTGGCGCAGTGGTAGCGCTGCTGCCTTGCAGTTAGGAGACCCAGGTTCATTTCCCAGGTCCTCCCTGCGTGGAGTTTGCATGTTCTCCCCGTGTCTGCGTGGGTTTCCTCCCACAGTCCAAAGACATGCAGGTTAGGTGGATTGGCGATTCTAAATTGGCCTTGGTGTGTGGGTGTGTTTGTGTGTGTCCTGCGGTGGGTTTGCACCCTGCCCGGGATTGGTTCCTGCCTTGTGCCCTGTGTTGGCTGGGATTGGCTCCAGCAGACCCCTGTGACCCTGTGTTCGGATTCAGCGGGTTGGAAAATGGATGGATGGATGATCAGCAAGGACAACAAGATTGCTTACAGAGGGGACTCCTGGCAGAATGGTGCCGGGACAATAGATAGATAGATAGATAGATAGATACTTTAATGACCTCACCCTCAGTGTTGGCAAAACTAAGGAACTGATCATAGGTTTCCGGGAGCAGGTGAGAGAGCATCGTCCCATTTACGTCAGAGGGGAGGTGATGGCGCAGGTTAGCATCTTCAGGTTCCTTGAGGTAACCCCCACTGATGACCGTAAATGGCCAAATCACATTGCAGCAGTAGTTACGAAAGCCCAACAATGCCTTTACTTCCTGTCTTTATTACCTACAACTCTGTGCAGATTGTACAGGTCTGCTGTGGAATCCATCCTTGCAGGATGCATCACATCCTGGTATAGCAACTGCTCATTTCAGGATCGCAGAGCTCTGCAGCGTGTGGTGAAAGCAGCACAGCAGATCACAGGCGCTTCCTGCAATCCATGACATCCACACCATGCATTGTCTTTGGAAGGTAAACAGTTTCAGGCGGGACTCCAGCCATCCTGCACTGTCACTTTTCACTCTCTTCCAATCTGCAAAGCGTCTAAAGTCCATCTGAACACACACCTCGAGATAGGCTCATGAAAAATCGGCAATCTTGTCACCTTCCTTGCTACTATTATTGCTGTCTTGCACTTGCATTAGCTGTCACCTTTTTATTTATTATATATTTATTTTGTCTCTGGTGTTTGTTTTCTGTCTGCAGAGGTGCATACAAGTAAGCATTTCAATGTACACGGTATCTGACCGTGCACACATGACAATAAGCAATTTAATCTGAATCTAATTCAAAGTCAAGGTTGCCAAGAGATGGAGCCAATTCCCCTACTAGTGAGTGAAATTAAGAGACACTAGAATCAGAGGGTCAGGGTCAAGAATAAAACACGCAACAAATAGATGTCATCCAGCACAACAAGGGAAACGACAGAAGGCATTTGGGGTAAGTCTAAGATACCATCCACCTGTTCTATTCCTGCTGGCAGCTCCACAGGAGATGTTACCAAATAACCATATGTACTTTACTTTGTTGTATTTCCTTGTGCTGTAGCCATTGCCTTAATCCCTCTCACTTTAGCTAACAGCTCCCAAATTCAAATTGTTATGTCACAAAAAGCAGACACAAGAGTCATAAGAAGGTTTAGGCCGGCCACCCATATAATATTCCCTGGCTGCAAAAGGGTAAATTGCTAGCACTGATGTGTTCAGAACAGAGTTCAAAACAAAACTGATTAGGTTAGTCAAATTTGACGGCTTTAAAGGCCAGAAAAGGAAGCAAAGTCATCAAGGGTGGAAGTGGTAGGGTCCTCTTCCATAGGTTCGGACCCAAACATGACGTCATCAAAAGGGCCGGAAACTCTTCAGTCATGGGTTCTTCACTGGAAGTGATGGCATCCAAGGGTCCAGAACCGGAAGTGACGTCATCAGGGACAGGCAGAATTTCCCGTGAATGGTCTGCAGGAAAGTGAGAAAAAAGTTCAGTGCATTCCGCCACCCCCTGGTCTGGTGTGGAATTACTCTCCATTAGACCCTTTAGCTGCCTCCCATGCGCACGTATGTGACAGTTAGAAATTTACAAAAATCTAGTCGAGAACAGGCCGCTTAGACCAGTCCTATCCACCTAAATCCCAGAAGATAACTTCAAGTCAAGTTTTGAAAGTCCCCAAAGTCCTACTGTCCACCATGTTACCTGATAACTTATTCCAAGTGTTTTATTGTTCTCCTTGTGAAGAAAACCTTTTTAATCTTCGTGTAAAATTTACCCTTAACAAGTTTCCATCTGTGTCCCTGTGTTCATGGTGAACTCATTTTAAAATACAAGTCTCGATCCACTGTACTAATTCCCATCATAATTTTAAACACTCCAATCATGCCACCTCTTAATCTTCTTTTCCTTAAACTGTAAAGGCTCAGCTCTTTTACTCTTTGCTCATAATTCATCCCCTGTAGCCCTGGAATCAACCTAGTCGCTCTTCTCTTGACCTTTTCTAGTGCTGCTATGTCCTTTTTGTGGCCCTGAAACCAAAACTGCACACAGTACTCCAGATGAGGTCTCACCAGTGCGTTATAAAACTTGAGCATGACCTACCATCACATCACCACTCTCTATTGATGGAGTTTAAGGTTTAGCCAGGGGGCCTGACCATCTCAACAGATGAACTTAGTTACTAAAGTAAGTCTCATATAAATGGTGTTTTTTCATCAAAATATTTTAAGGCCACGAGTAATGTAAATATTCTAATAGATAGAATTTTATTTGCCCCTGGGAGGAAATTTGGCTTTTCTCATAATAATATAATAATAAAAAACTGCAATGATGAAAAATGTATGGCATGTGATTTCGTGCTCACTGCATGGAGTTTGCATGTGGCTTTGGTTTCCTTCCACAATCCAAAGACATTCAGGATAGGAGAACTGTTGTTGCTGACTCCTTTTGCCTTTCGTACACAGCTGCCGCCAGACATTACACACTTCACAGGTTCAGAGGCCCGACATTCAGCAGAAGGCTCAGTGGCTAAGAGACAAAGGCATCTGTGTTGACTTTGGCTGCAACTGACCTGATCGTGGGCATGCAATATCTTTTTATGCATCAAGTTACCCAATGTACTCCTGACATTAGAGTATTTTTTGGTTTGAGTATAGTACAGCAAGACGTCCTCAAGTTCTCACATGCTAATCCAGTTCTAACAGCAAGAATCTGATTATCAGCTACAATGAAGATCTGCCACCATTCTAGCGTAAGTGTAATCAGCTATTTGTTTTCTGACAGCCCCTCTTCAATATGCATTCTGCCTTGCGGTTGTTCTGACTGTTCTTATTTATTCCTTTTGTTAGAAATGAAAATGCGAATCCTGTCTACTGTAGCTTAAATACCGAAGCTTTACAGCAGCCCTCCTGATGAACCTTGTAACCGACATAATGGAATACAATACAACCAATGTCCAAATGCAGAGGCCGGCATTTAATATCTAATGCTCTTTACTTTGCCAGCTGGGGATTATTATTGTTGGTCATTGTGCTGCTCTAAATGTATTACTTATGATTTATTGTAATATTTCCATTAAGTTGCAGACTGCAGTCTTAACTGTCAATATGTATTCATATCATTGACCACATTTTAACACATTCTCATATCATTAGCCACAGTTTTGGAGTAATGATTATAACAGGTAAAGAAATTACACTGGCACAAAGCTATTCATTATGGGAAGGATGGGAAATATCAGTGAGAGGGCAAATGCAACAGCTTTCTACACGTCAGGTTAAACAATGAACTGCTGTCCATTTATTACATGCAACAAGGCGTCCTGAAGTCCTTGCATGGCAGTCTGCTTCTAGTAGCGACAATCTGATTATTCTATGCAATGAAGCACTAAAATGTAATTCAGTTAGGTGTTTTGGTAAGAATTCCACAGCCAGACGGCAGAATGCGTCTTGAAGAGGAGCAGTTAGAAAAGAAACAGGTTTTACATACACTGGAATGTGTAAAGCACTTGTAAAAGAAGTAGTCTCAACACGCGAAAAAAGGTTTAGCTATTCTGGCAATTGAACATGACATACATATTGATATTGACAATTGTATAAAAGATTTTGCTATTAAAAAAATACGAAAAGTAAATTTTTAATCAATAAAAAAATTTAATGCAGCTTTTTTATTTTGTCTATTTTTTAAGAATAACTAAATAGAGGGGCGGCAAATTTCCGGTCGGCCCCAGGCGACGAAAGCCCACGCTACGCCACTGATTAAAAATGTTTCTCAGCCACCACTACAAATTACATGGGGGTAAGTAAAATCTAATAAAAAATAATTTTTGGGTGTAATATTCCTCTAAACTTTCATAAATAAGCAAAAGAAAGACAGAAATTGCTTAAAAGCAACCTCAACACAACACCACTTTTTAATTACAAACTGTATCAGGATCATTTCTAAGTAGATAACACCAGAAATTCCAAAGCAAGAAAGTCAAAAGTAGTAAACAAAGTAGATGTAAAGCTCTTTTTCAACAAAATTTTCTTGTCTGCATCGAAAAAATTAAACAAGATGTAAATTCCATCTCAGATCAGCAACAAGAATCAACAGTGTTAAGATGAAAATCCTTCCTACGCTTCTTTTTGTGTTTCAAACCATCCCCGTATACATTAACAAATCTTTTTTTAAGAAATTAGATTCAATTATAACCTAATTTATTTGCAATTAAAAACATCCACGCATCCAAAGGGCAACTCTACAGCGACCTAAAGTAGAAGGAGGCATGGCACTACTTAACGTTCAATTTTATTACTGGGCAACAAATATACAGGCCATAAAGACCTGGACATTGACACAAAATGATGAATTTCCACAGGCCTGGTCTACAATAGAATTAAAATCTTGAAGTACTTCTTTATATTCCCTGCTCTGTGCTCCAGTAAATACAAACTACCATCAATGCACTAATAATCAAATTGCCTTTCGTTCACTCAGAATATGGAACCAATGTAGGAAACACTTTAAGACAGAGAAGCTCTTATTTGTTGCATTTCTACATGACAACCACTCTTTTCCACCCTCTCAAACATATATAGTATTTAATACTTGGAAAATGTCTGGGATTAAAACATTCAGAGATTTGCACATTGGTAATGTTTGTGCTTCATATTTAACTTCTCACACACTCAACACAATTTTTCCACTACTTTCAAGCAGAAAACTTTTCTAATCGGAACCAGCCCAATTTTCCTCACCTTCTACCTATTTCTGTTCCAGAAGAAATATTAATCAGTCTTGAAGACTCGGATAGCATTACGACAATTTATAAAAACATTTTAAAGTCCCTTCCTTTTAAAGATCCCAGGGCACAATGGGGAAAGGATCTTTCACTTAACATTTCAGTAAAGGAGTGGAAGGTAGCCATGCATAGAATATAACGTTATCAAGTACATTTATCTTGTTTAAAATGGTCCAAAACGTATCCAGAGCCAGATTCAACATGTGAACATTGCAATCGAGGTCTAGCCTCACTAGACGACATGTTTTGGGAGTGCACCAAGTATCAGCATCATTATGGGCAAAAATGTTTGAATGCCTCTCAGACAGCCTTGGTATGACATTCACTCCGAACCCATTAACAGCTGTGTTTGGTGTACTACCAGATGGGCTTAAAGTGGAGAAGGATAAATTGATTTTAATTACCTTCATCACGTTACTAGCTCGTAGACTTATCTTGACCAACTGAAAGAATCCCAGCCCACCTGTTAAAAGTCAGTAGGAAACTGATGTTCTATACTATTTCAAATTGGAAAAAATTAAATTCTCACTTAGAGGATCTGTTCAAAACGTTTTTAAAGTATGTCAAGATCTAATTAAAAAGATTTAAAATAAGCATTTATATCACGGGAAATGACATTCTTCCTTCTTTGTTGTTTTTAAAGATTTGCTCTTGCTGTATGCTCTCTTCTCTCTCTCTCTCTTGGGTGGTGGTTGAATTCTGGCTTGGTTTGATTGTATGGAATGTTATTTTCTTTAATAAAAAAATTAAAAAAACAAGAAATTATACAATAACTGCAAAGGATTGAAGCTGCAATATTGCAACACTTTCAAAATGGCTTATGGGTAGATTAGATATGTACATCGCAGCACTCTGCCAATAGTCTAGTTGAATTCAAGGTCAAATGAAGAGGGATGCTCTGCTATAGGATTGCACCATTGTTGTTTCTTTGGGCAGAGAAACTGAAACCTGCTGATGTTCCTGACCAGTTCCACCACAGATCCCCAGATGTACAGTGGGCTGTGGTCAGCATGGGCTTTCCTAAAGTTAACAATCATCAACAGTCATTTCTTTTGTCTTTTCTGCTTTGTTACACTTACACCAGTCTGTATGTCCAGTATCTCCATTCTGTCGTTTTGGTTTTTTGAACCTTGGCTACGTTACAATTTATCTCCTGCTATTTAAAAAAAAACAAAAAAATCAGCCTCACTCCTTCCATTGGCAGAACAAAAGTAATAAATGACTGAAATAATGGCTATCTCTCTGTGTGTATACAGCAGTTCATCATGCATAACCTGTTAACAGGTCCACAGCAATTGTACTGAATGAATTAATTAATGTAATTGCTGTGCAACAATTTAGTGATTTAAAATACAGTTGGTAGAGTACTCTGAACAAATGAAAACATTAATATTTTATCTTTCTCAGTTAATAGCTTGGATTGCTAAATATGTGCTTATCTGTCAGATTAAAAATAAATTTTCCTTGTGAGTCACTGTCCACCTCCATCGACCTTGTGGAAGCCTCAACTATATGATTTTAATGTATCCTAGCATTATAGTGTTAATTCAATAGTACTGGGCACAAAGCAGGGTCCATCACTGGACAAGATGGCAAAGCCAACTTATGCACACACACACCTAAAGTATGTATGTACAGTGGTGTGAAAAACTATTTGCCCCCTTCCTGATTTCTTATTCTTTTGCATGTTTGTCACACAAAATGTTTCTGATCATCAAACACATTTAACCATTAGTCAAATATAACACAAGTAAACACAAAATGCAGTTTTTAAATGATGGTTTTTATTATTTAGGGAGAAAAAAATCCAAACCTACATTGCCCTGTGTGAAAAGTAATTGCCCCTTGTTAAAAAATAACCTAACTGTGGTGTATCACACCTGAGTTCAATTTCCGTAGCCACCCCAGGCCTGATTACTGCCACACCTGTTTCAATCAAGAAATCACTTAAATAGGAGCTGCCTGACACAGAGAAGTAGACCAAAAGCACCTCAAAAGCTAGACATCATGCCAAGATCCAAAGAAATTCAGGAACAAATGAGAACAGATCTATCAAGTCTGGTAAAGGTTATAAAGCTATTTCTAAAGCTTTGGGACTCCAGCGAACCACAGTGAGAGCCATTATCCACAAATGGCAAAAACATGGAACAGTGGTGAACCTTCCCAGGGGTGGCCGGCCGACCAAAATTACCCCAAGAGCGCAGAGACGACTCATCCGAGAGGTCACAAAAGACCCCAGGACAACGTCTAAAGAACTGCAGGCCTCACTTGCCTCAATTAAGGTCAGTGTTCACGACTCCACCATAAGAAAGAGACTGGACATTAGGGCTCGTCTCAATTTTGCTAAGAAACATCTCAATGATTGCCAAGACTTTTGGGAAAATACCTTGTGGACTGATGAGACAAAAGTTGAACTTTTTGGAAGGCAAATGTCCCGTTACATCTGGCGTAAAAAGAACACAGCATTTCAGAAAAAGAACATCATACCAACAGTAAAATATGGTGGTGGTAGTGTGATGGTCTGGGGTTGTTTTGCTGCTTCAGGACCTGGAAGGCTTGCTGTGATAGATGGAACCATGAATTCTACTGTCTACCAAAAATCCTGAAGGAGAATGTCCGGCCATCTGTTCGTCAACTCAAGCTGAAGCGATCTTGGGTGCTGCAACAGGACAATGACCCAAAACACACCAGCAAATCCACCTCTGAATGGCTGAAGAAAAACAAAATGAAGACTTTGGAGTGGCCTAGTCAAAGTCCTGACCTGAATCCAATTGAGATGCTATGGCATGACCTTAAAAAGGCGGTTCATGCTAGAAAACCCTCAAATAAAGCTGAATTACAACAATTCTGCAAAGATGAGTGGGCCAAAATTCCTCCAGAGCGCTGTAAAAGACTCATTGCAAGTTATTGCAAACGCTTGATTGCAGTTATTGCTGCTAAGGGTGGCCCAACCAGTTATTAGGTTCAGGGGGCAATTACTTTTTCACACAGGGCCATGTAGGTTTGGATTTTTGTTTCTCCCTAAATAATAAAAACCATCATTTAAAAACTGCATTTTGTGTTTACTTGTGTTATATTTGACTAAAGGTTAAATGTGTTTGATGATCAGAAACATTTTGTGTGACAAACATGCAAAAGAATAAGAAATCAGGAAGGGGGCAAATAGTTTTTCACACCACTGTATGTATTGTGAAGGACAGCCGGGTCCCATGCCCGGCAGGGATGCCCCTGCTGCTTATGCTCCGGGGGATCCACCATGGGCAGTCCAGTACCTCCCCGGGACGCTTGGTGGCAGCCTCCATGGCTGACGGTGATTCCCCAACCACCCACAGGGCTCCATGGGAGATGGAGTCCTCCACAGCCTGGTTGGGGGCTCGGATGGCCGCTAGGGGGAGCTGCATGGACTCAGCAGTCTGGCTGGACGAATCTTCAGCCCTACCCGGAGGTGCAATTAGGACCAGGTGGTCAAGCACCTGGAACACTTCCGGGTGGGTTGTAAAAAGGGCCAGCCACCACCACTCGAGGAGCCAGGGTCGGGAGGAGGAGGACTACGCTTGTGGAGGAGTGGTGGTAGAGGAAGAAGAGTTGTTGTGCTTTAGTGTTTGTGCTTTGGGACTGTGTATTGCCTGTGGGTCACAGGGAAGATGTGCACCCATGTGTGAAGAAAGAAATAAAGTCTTTGTGTTTTATACGTGCCTCCGTGTCTTTCTGTGTCGGGTCAGGCGCCTATATAGCGCCTTTGTTATACTATGTATGTATGTATGTATGTATGTATGTATGTATGTATGTATTATTATTACTATTATTATTATTATTTATTTATTCAGCAGACTTGTTTATCCGAGGTGACTTACAGAGCAAGTTCTAATATATAGAAGAATGATTAGAAGGTGCAAACATCAAAAGTAACAGAGAACAAGATAAAAATCTGAGCAAGAGGGAGCAGCACTACTACTATGTAATCACCTTCTGCTAATCTAAGACCGACATGAGTAACCTAATTTCTCTGTCAGTACAACAACATATATCTTGTAGAAGAGAAATGAAGCAGTCCTAAAATACTGAATGCAAGAACGCCTAAACATGAGTAAAATGGGTGCCGTTTGAATAGACAAAGGGACATCATTCAGCAGCTTTGGAGAAAGAATGGAGAAGTATTGTCCAGTCTTGGAACATCTGGCAAGAAGAGGAATGGTCAACAGACAGACAGAATGGAGACTTCTTGAATTGACTCATAGAGAGGCTAAAAACTGGAGATTTTGAGTAACAGAACCATTCAGAGAACTGTAGGTCAAAACAAAAGACTTGAAGTGGATCCTTGCAGATACTGGAATCCAGTGAAGAGACCAAAGCAGAGGAGCAGCAGGAATAAAATGAGGAACAGAGAACATCAGTCGAGCAAGTTGGAGGAGCTGGAGAGGATGGATAGCAGTTGAAGGAAGCCCAGCTAGGAGAGAGTTGCAATAGTCCTGCTGAGGGAGAACCAGAGTTGTGTGGCAGAGTTAGTGAAGAAGGGTCGAATCTCCTGAAAATTCTGAGAAAAAGAAATGGCTTCATTGGGGCATTGAATAAATATATTCAAGGAATAAAAGTGAGGAGTTGAGAGTAACTCTGATATTCCAGACTGTGACTTATGGAGATGAACAATATTTAGCAACAAATATGAGGAAGGAGAATCAGAAGGCAAGTACAGGATATCTGACTTTGAAAGGTTACATCATCTAGATGAGAAGGCAGAAAGACAGATGGAGATCTGGGGCCTCATGCATAACGCCGTGTGTAGAATTCACACTATAACATGGCGTACAGACAAAAGCGGAAATATTCTTCCGCACAAAAAAATCCAGATGTATAAATCTGTGTGAACGTCAACTTCCACATTCTTCCGCTACATAAATCGCGGTCAGCGTGAAAAGCAACGTATGTGCACGCGCCTGCTGTCCCGCCCCAACTCCTCCCAGAATTATGTCTATTTGAATATGCAAATCAATATAAATCGCCCTTAAGCTCAGCCTTCTGTGAAAAGACAATGACAAAAGCACGGGGGGATATAAAAGAATTTCAGCGAATACCAAGTGGCAGCAAGGAAAAATGTACTATTTGTTGGTTTAAACAGTGATATAAACAACAAAAGGAAGCTGATCGAGTGACATAGCGTGTCGGAGAAACTCGAAAACTCAAGTTCACAAAGTCGCACAGTGCCCGAAATACAAAAGTTGTCAGATATCAAAGTCGCCATGAAAAGGCGAGTTGTAGCCCACCATCCGAGTGTCATATGAAAGCTTATTAGGGTACAGAAAAAAAAAAAATAGGCACTTTAATCTTAAAATTTCCACTTTAATCACGTAGTTTATTTTGTCATTAAAGTAGAACATCATAAACTTCATCTTAAAATCATTTAATTTACTAGTTTCTCAAACCCCATTGTAACTAAAGTAGCACGTTAAATGCTTTGCTTTGTATTCGATCTTTTGTGTGCTCTATGTGTGTGAATCACTATTTGCTTCTTAAACTGGCTCTCTTCCTCCAACAGGACACAGAATCCATTACATTCATGACATTACAGCTGTCTGAATAATTAAAATACTGAGATGTATACTTGATATCATTTTCATGATGGATAAGAGTTAAAGCACGTTATTAAACATGGGAACACGATGGCGCAGTGATTGCCATGCGCGACCTTCGATGTAGCAGTACTGTCTCTTTCAACTACTAACCTCCAATTCCTGTCCTTATTTTTCTTTCTCCAAATACCCAATTACCACACAATCAGCTCTGTAATAGACATTAAGCCATTTGTAAGCTTAGAACGCTGATTTTCAAAACTTTTAAGGAACATTGAAATATCTTCATAGTATGTGTTTAATTATTCTATCCATCTATCCTTTCAGTGTCGCACCAGGCCCAGCAAGAATACAGCGCAAGGCAGGAGCAATCTGTGAACGGAATGCCAGCTCCTTGCTAACACAGCGACAACGTGTCCTCACTTTTTTTATTATTAACAATACAGATTATTTAAATGAAGTTAAACTTTTATCTGTATAATATAATATACATATTTTGCTGCATTTCATCTTACAAATGATATCGTCATCACATGTAAATATGCGATTTATAAAGTGGCTCAGGTTGTGCAATATTATAACTGTATCACAAGTTTGCAGTGAGGTAATTGTAATTATAAGTACAAAGCATTCTACAAGGAGCACTTGATGGACTGATTGAGTGGGCTGAAACCTGTGAGTTGTAAGAGGAAAATGATAGGAAGATATGTGTATCATCAGCAGAGAGGTGGTAGGAGAAGCCATGAGAAGAAATAGCATTGCCTAAGGCAGGGGTCTCCAAACTTTTCAGCCCGAGGGCCGCATTAACTGTCAAACAGCAGTTTGGGGGCCGACTACACACTTGAGGTCCAAATAAAAAAGAATCAAAACATAGATGTTGTTTTTAATTATTTATTTAATATTATTTTATTCAGTTATTATTGATACACTACACATGAACTCCTGTATTAGTGGGAATGGTGAAATTGTTTCCTGGATGCCAAAATTGCAGACATTTCTGGTTTTAGATTTGATGTCCCTAACATCAACAGTGATTATCATCAGACAAGTTTGTTCTCAAATTGTTCTTCACGTATTGCATTCTTGAAAATGTTTGTTCACACAAGTATGTTGTTCCAAAGATTGAAAGGTACCTTGATGCAAAAGTTTTGAAATTAGGAAAGTCTTCCTTGGGCAAAAACTGGTAAAAACCCACCAGTCCTTCTTTGAACTAGTCCCAAAGGAAATCATTTTCTTGCAACTCAATGACCTCCAGCTGCAGTTCATCTGGGCCACTGGCCACATCTGCTTCAAATGGGTTTTGAAACAGCCTCACTTCTTCTGCCTTTGAATCCAAGTCAGAAAACCGCTCCTGAAACTGCAGCTGGAGGTGTTTGATGATCTTGCATGCAAATGACGTGGGGAACTCAGCTGTTGCTTCAGCCAGGAAGACCTTGCACTGCTGAAAGTGCGTCAAGTTGTTGGCCTGTACTTGTTCCAAAAACAAGACAAGTTTAGATCTGATAGCCTAGGTGGGTGTATAGATCAGAAACTAGATTTTTCTCTCCTTGTAGTTTTAGGTTCAGAAAATTTAAATGACTAGTTATGTCTGCAGCAAAGGCCAATTTCCATATCCACTCTTCATCAGATAGTAATGGCTGTGGCTTGCCTTTACTTTCCAGGAAGTCACCTATTTCCTTTCTTAATTCAAATACTCTGCTCATAACTTTCTCACAACTTAGCCATCTTACTGCTGTGTAATATGGTAAATCTTGCGATTCTGTGTCAGTATCTTTCAACATGTCTCTAAACTGTCTATGGTTGAGCCGTGTGACCTTATTAAATTCACCATCTTCACCACAGGATTCAGTACACTGCTAATGTCCACATATTTAGCACACAAAGCTTGCTGGTGAATAATACAGTGCAGGAACATTGGTTGTGGAATGTTTTTCTCTATACACATCTGCTTCACTTGTCCAGCCAAGCCTTTCTTTATGCCACTCACGTTCTTTCCTCCATCAACAGTCAGGCAACTGAGGTTAGTCCAGTCCAAGTTATAATCAGTTTTTTATATACATTTTATAATCATGTTTTTTTCAATTCATTGAATATATCCTCTCAGGTAACAGTGCCATACATGCTATGTAGGGAAGCCAGCTCTTGTGTTATGTTCATGTCTTCATCCACACCTCTAATGAACACAAGCAGTTGAGAGGCAGAACAGCTGTCCAGCGATTCATCCATTGCAATTGAAAAATGGCCAAACTTGCTTGCATTTTTTGCTATTTGAATCACAATGTTTTCACCCATGTCTGCAACACGGCGGGCAATGGTATTTGCACCCAGAGCTACATTTTCAAATTGTTTTGACTTTTCTGGGCAAAGTTCCTCAGCCACTTCCAACAAACATTCCTTCACTACTTCACCATCTGTAAACGGTTTGCCACTTTCAGCCAGGACGTAGGCAACTTTATAACTGGCCTTAGTTAAGGATTAATTTTCATTTGAGGATTTACTGAACAAAGCCCTCTGAGATGTGAGTTGATTTTGTAATTTAGAAAATTTTTCGGCACAAACTTTACCCTCCAACTGTGCATATTTCTCCTGATGTTTGCTTCGATGATGACGGCGCAGGTTGTATTCTTTCATCACAGCCACGGGTTCGCTGCAAATCACACACAATGCTTTCTCGCCGGATTTGATGAAGAAATATTTCAAACTCCATTCTTCTTGAAATTGCTGACACTCATCGTCTATTTTTCTTTTCCTCTTCTCGGCCATCGTTGGGCACTAAAATAAAGTGACTTCAACATGAATAAATAGTGAAGCTGAAAGTATCTTGCACACAATATCGCTCAAAAAACCTGATTATGTGAGCTAATTTCGTCGCAATTATAGCTGCAAATGACCTGAAACAATTTTTAAAAATTCTTATGATTTCTTAAGTTAAACTTACCTGAATATAGTCTGCAAATATATCCACTTATGGTAGAGAGATTGTTGCTTTTAATGTTTCCTCTTCAGAATATTCGGAAAATTCTTGTTAAACTAACGACATTCCTAATACTTTATACACACTAGTAAGTAATTACGCAAAGGAAATTATCACTAAATAAAATAGAGTGCAACATGTTTTCCAATTAGACGCTAACTGACACCAACACCTCCTCATCGCAGCAGTCAACCGCAACTGGCAAACTGAGATCAAAATAATCAAGTCTTGAACAAGCAGCAAACCATTTAAAAACTCTGCCACTAGATGGCGTTATATCATCTCATTGACTGTGAACAGAAATAGAAAAAGTAAGCGGCGAATAAGGTTTTGCAATGTAGTGATCAGTTGAAAAACATAACACACTACTGTGCGCCTCTATTTTAATTCGGTAAAAACATAATGTCCACGTAAGCGGCGGCTGATCTTGGCAGGATACACGTAAATTTCCGTAATTTTTTTTCCGTAGATAAAAATGTCTCCACGGGCCGGATGAGAGGGCCTCACGGGCCGCAGTTTGGAGACCCCTGGCCTAACGGTTAAATGTAGAGAGAAAGGAGAAGTGGACCCAACCCTGATTCTTGAAGTACACCTATGTAGAGTTTCTGTGGTGAAGACAAGAAGTTAGACCAGGAGATGGAAAAGAATCAGACAGAAAGGTAGGGCATGAACCAGTCCAACATTGAAGAAGAGATTCTGAGTTTATCTACGGAAGAGATAAGCAAGGAGTAGTTAACAGTATTGAACGCTGAAGATAGATCAAGAAGGATAAGGACAACTCATGCAGATCTTAGAGCATTTGTGACTGAAAGAAGTACGGTCTCACTACAGTGACCCTTGTGGAATCCAGATTGAAGAAGATATTGTAGATTGTTGTTAGGGAGATATAAGGAGAGTTTTTTGTGGACAGGAGTGGCAGAAGGAAGACTGCATGGTAATTCTCAGTGGCATATGGACTGAGAGGGGGTTTCACAGAAATTGGGATCACATAAGACTTCTTGAAATAAGTAGAGATACCAGAGGTCAGTGAAGCATTAAAAAAGAAGAAATGTAGGGGATCAAGGAAGGAGAGATGGACTGAAGAAGAGGTGAAGAAATAGAATGCAGTGGTGGTGGTCATGCAGTTACGGTGCAAGTCAGAAATGTCAGAGTATTTACAAAAGAGAAGGAGGAAGAAAAGAATGATACAGAGGCATGTCAGAAGATATTTTAGGCGTCTTGAACTCTTTTTGGATATTAGTGACTTTGAAAGGAAGAAGGAAGCAAAATTGTTAGAGGAGATCTTTCAGATTCAGATGGAAAACCCAAGCAGACAATGGAAAAACAAACTAATTCCACAAGGACCAGGGTCAGAATTTGAGACGCTGGATCTATGAACATCAGCACCAACTCATTTTCCTTGCTTTTTCCCATAGAATCAAAATAACCGTGACTTGGGTATTGAAAATACAAACTTGGAGAGTGTTTTCATACTCCAAAATGAACATGATTGTTTCACTTCTTGAATAGATAGATCCTGGATGTATTCTTCACCTGCAGTCTCAGTATATTGCATTTGGTAAAATGTCTGATGAACAAGTGTTAATTTCAGTAATTTTCATAAACGCCAGGCCTTGAGAATTAAGACTGTCAATTGTCGATCGTTCATGTTTTATCACCACAATATGTCTATTCATTTTGGCTAATATCCATTGATTACTCGTCATTCAGATAAATCAATTGTATGGGATGTTAAAACAGTTGTCATTCGTGCTTTAACACATTCCAAGACTTTGCCTTTTAGGCCTTTTTTTTGTAAGACAAAGAGATAAAGATAAACATTTTGTTATTTCTCAGACTGATTGTACAAAGACAGTTTAGAGGAAGGCTGCGTTTTTCATTAATATGAATCAGTGCAATTGAAACTAATGAAATGAATTATTCAAGTAACTGATGGAGGTAATTTAATTCTGTGAAACAAAAAGGAAGAATAATTAAATAGCAGGTAATTCAATTAATTTGCCTATCAGAATGAGAAATGACTTTACCTTGTCAATACTTTTTCATGTAGGTGAGTAGAAAAAATATTCTTGCAACGACAAGATAATGTAAAGCCCCTCATACATTCTATCTGCAGGATGAGGTGCGGCTGTAATTTATGAAGGTCTCGGAAATTATTTTCTATCCCAGACTTTAACAGATAAGCTTCTCATTTTTTTTTCTGTTGACATATGTAACAGTTTATTGATAAAATGTGCAGAGCCAGAAGACATCTGCCTCTGCCTTTAGTGCCTTTCCTGAAATGGACCTATTCAGTCGAGCACCAGAACAGATCATTTTCTGCCCTAATGAACACAAAATTTAGAGATGGCTCCATGCCTAATTGGACTTGTCCCTCTCATTATTTTGTTTGGCAAAACATCTCAAAATGCATCAAATACCAAAAGCACTGGTTTTAATAGACTTTAGGCACTTGTGTCCTGCAATCTGGTAACATATTACATAAAAAAACGGGCTTACTACAACTAGGTTATTGCAAATGGTGTCTATTAATGGCTGCATTTATTAAAGTGAATTTAGATATCTCCAAAGTGGTATAGACATTCATTTATTGATCTTGTTTTTTTTCAGTACACAGTTGAAGGGAGGATCAGTAAGTCACAATAGCACCATCAAGCGCAAAGCAGAAACAAGCTGTGGATGGGAGGCCATCCCATCTCGTACTGAGCCAGTGTAGATATTACACTTGATCTAATATCGGGGCCTATGGGATCTGGGGGAAAACTGGAAACCAACACAAGCATGGAACGAAAATGGAAACTCATAGTCAGCACCCTGTCTAGGAATGAAATCAGAGTTTTTGCAGTTGTGAGGTAGCAGTACTAACCCCTGGTCAAGCCCCTAGCTCCATAAATCACACTGATTTGAGAGTCATATACTGGTGAGGCGTCAGCTAATTCCAAATGACTTACCCAGAGCAGTGGATGTGGACATGATGTAGTGAAAGTGTTATTTTAAAAAATCTCTCTTCTTCAGAATATAGGTAGTTTTCAATTTACGACCACATTCAGTACCAACGGACCAGTCGGAAGTCAATCTGGACGTAAGATGGACAGGTATATGTGTTCAAACCTGACCTTATGTATAGTACTGTACAAGAAGTTCCTTAAGTCATATTGTTTGCCATTTCGACCATTTTTTTTTTTTTGTAAATTATTATTTTTTATTTTATTATTTTGTTTCATTATTACTGTTGCTTGTATGGGTGCCGAACCTTTAACAGCTTCACAAATACTTTCTTTGTCTGTGTTATATCATCAGTGTAAGCCTGTCCCGGTGTTAATTGTGTTAACTGCGAAAGGAGGAATTGTACCGGCAGAGTTTGAGCACTCATGTTTTCTGTGTTAACATTTCAGCCTGTTAATAATAAACATCAACAGATGAAGGAGTTTAGTGTGGTTTCATTACCCCTTCATGGCAGGTCGCACAAAGCTGCGCATTGTGAGTCACAACACAGAAGTTGTGGGGGTTAAGCAGATTCAAAGCCAGAGTGCAGCAGTACAGTGTGTGTGGTGAACACTGGTTACAATGGGAAAATGTAAAGTCACATGCGATTGTATTGTCTTTCTTTCCTCCCTCATACTGCTTGATCACCTTCCTTTTTGTGTTGAGATCAATTGCCTTTTTTCAACTGAACATAGTCGAAACTACTGCAGGTAATAAATTGAGATTGAGATGAATGAGTCACGGAAAATAGAGCTGATCTGTCATTTGCTAGTGAGACACAGTAACAGTTATAAATCAAATAGTTGTAAGGTGCATAGTTTGAAAGCCAACTACTACATGTATATTGTTGTGCAATAACTACTAACTATTGTCTTACTGTAGAGAACTGTGCTCATTGCTGGCAGTAGCTTCATTGACTTAATGCAAATGAATTTGTCTACGCTGACATTCACTTCAGTGCACTCACATATAATGAGTTCGCTTCTCATGATACATATTCAGAGTCATGGTACAAAATGCAATGTGAATAATGGTTACCAAACAGCCCTATGTTAGCACATATTGTGTATGTAGTATCTGATTGCATTTGAGGTACCAGACATACTTACTGACTAATAGATAGGAATTGATTTATCTTTATACTTATCTTTGTCTCACAGGCCACATTAGATTCTTCCCCAATAGAACCCTTTAGACATCACTACTGATGTGTGTAATATCTGTTTGTTACAGCAGTACCAGATATAATTATCTGCCTACCCAATAATACTGTTGTTTAAAGGAATATATAGTTCCAGCCTGAAAAACAATGTGTGCTAATAAATTATTGTAAGGAATTTTAATTCTGTTAAGAACATAGGAACATAAGAAATCTGACAAATGAGAGGATACCATTCAGTCCATCAAGCCCATTTGTTTAGTTAATAGCTAAGCTGTCCCAGTAGCTCGTTCAGGTTCTTCTTAATGGTTGTCAAGGTTTCTCCATGCCTCAGTTTCAGAATCCTGGCTTTAGTCATAAATGCACTTCCCCTTAATTTCCACTGATGCCCTCGAGTATGAGATTCACCTTAATCCAAAACAGAAATAGTGGTATAAACAACAAAAGGAAGTTGATCGAGTAACATAGTGTGTCAGATAAACTCGAAAGCTCAAGTTCACAAAGTCGCACAGTGCCTGAAATAAAAAAGAAGTTGTCAGATATCAAAGTCGCCGTAAAAAGGTGTGTCGTAGCCCACCGTCTAAGTGTCATATGAAAGCTTATTAAAAAATAGGCACATAGTGGGGGGAAAAAAGCACGAAGTGTCAACTTTAATCGCTCAATTTCCACTATAATCACGTAGTTTATTTTGTCATTAAAGTAGAACCTCATAAACTTCATCTTAAAATAGTTTAATTTACTAGTTTCTCAAATCTCATCGTAACTAAAGTAGCACGTAAAATGCTTTGTTTTGTATTTGATCTTCTATGTGCTGTATGTGTGTGAATCACTATGTGCTTGTTATTAAACATGGGAACATGGTAGCGCAGTGATTGTTCATGCCTCACACAAGATGCTTACTGCACTGTGTGCGACCTTCGATGATAAATTTATTGTAGCAGAACTGTTTCTTTCAAACATACTAACCCCCAATTCCTGTCCTTACTTTTCTTTCTCCAAATACCCAATCGCCACGCAATCACCTCTGTAATAGACGTTAAGCCATCTGTAAGCTTAGAACGCTGATTCTTCAAAACTTTTAAGGAACATTGACATATCTTCATAGTACGTGTTTAATTATTCTATCCATCTATCCTTCCAGTGTCGCGCCAGCACCAGCAAGGACACAGCTCGAGGCAGGAACAATCCGTGAACAGAGCGCCAGCTCCTTGCTAGCACAGCGGCACCGTGTCCTCACATGTTTAATTATTAACAATACAGATTATTTAAATGAAGTTAAAGTTTTATCTGTATAATATAATAAACATATTTTGCTGCGTTTCTTCTTAAAAATGATATCGTCATCACATTATAAAGTGGCTCAGGTTGTGCAATATTATAACTGTAGTACAAGATTACAGTGAGGTAATTGTACTAATAAGTACAAACAGTTCTACAAGGAGCACTTGATGGACTGATTGACTACGTTTAGCGCTGTTGGGATGAAACTGTTTCTGAACCACGAGAAAAGGCTCTGAAGCGTTTGCCATGTGAGAGCAGTTCAATAGACAGCATGGCTAAGGCAGCGTGTGCTTAATGCTGTATACCGATAATTCTCTTTCCAATCAGCTGCTGTAGAGCTATGATTCCCCACTCAGATACAGTGATATAAATACTCAAAGTGGTGCAGTGAGAGTAACATGGAAAAAGATGATCCAATGTTGCAACCCCTAACAGGAGCAGCTAAAAGAAGAAGAAGAAGGTACAGTGAGAGTAACAATGCTAAAGAAGCTATGGTATTTAGAATAGTTTGACCATTCTGTGTACCATTATATTGTTACAGGTTAATTACAATCGGATGCATTAAACTAATAAACAATATGCAGTTAGTTTCAGCGTATATGATAAAGTCGCATCACGGATGTGGATCTAAAAAAGAAAGGGAAACCACACTGGAACAGTACCACTGCTTTGAAGCTGGTGCCACAAGTTTGCAAAACCAAGCACAGAACTTGCGTATGCCATGGTTTTAGCTAGTGTGAAAATGTGTGTGGCTTTACACCAAGTTTAGGATTTATACATCATTATATTAGAGTAGGGGTTTTCAAACTTGGTCCTGGGGACCCACTGTGGCTTCAGGTTTTTGTTTCAGCCAGATTCATAATCAGTGAGAACAACTAATAACACTGATCTCATTTAATTAGCTGGTATTTTTTTTCCCTCTTCTCTAATTCTACATCCAGAAAAGCACGGCAGCATGATTTTTACATTTATGAGACATTTAGAAACATTTCTATTTTTGCTATACATTTAAATGCTTAACTCTCTTTTCTTGTTTTCAATATATTTTGCCCTTTATCTGTGCAGTTTGCTCTCTTCATTGTATATTAATAACGATAATTAAAAACTAGCAAAGCAGACACCCAGGAAAACAACACTGAATCCTGAAAGACTGCAACTACTTTAGCGTTCAACCCACTAATTTAGTAAATAATCCATTCATCCATTATCCAACCTGCTATATACTAACTACTGTACAGGGTCACGGGGGTCTGCTGGATCCAATCCCAGCCAACACAGGGCGCAAGGCAGGAAACAAACCCCGGGCAAGGTGCCAGCCCACCGCAGTTTAGTAAATAATGGATTACAGTAATCCCTCGCTATATCGTGCTTCAACTTTCGTGGCTTCACTCTATCGCGGATTTTATATGTAAGCATAACTAAATATATAACGCAGATTTTTCGCTGCTTCGCGGGTTCTGCGTACAATGGGTCTTTTTACTTCCTGTACATGCTTCCTCAGTTGGTTTGCCCAGTTGATTTCATACAAGGGACGCTATTGGCGGATGGCTGAGAAGCTAACCAATCAGAGCATGCAGTTAAGTTCCTGTGTGTTGAATGGTTCAGCGATGGAGCGCCGAATTCGATTCTGCGATGTTAACCAGGAAGTCTCGTCTCACTCATTCAGCATCAACTGTGTAAAGAGTTAACTTTTGTGCTCTTTTGTATTCATCTTTGTGCATTGTCAAGCCCTTCATTATGGCTCCAAATCGATCTGCTCTTGCTACTGCTTCAGAGGCTATGATTGTTTTTATTTAAAAAGTAGGAAAGGAACATAAGATCTACGGCCGCAGTGTCCTTTTAAACAGGGTGCAAAACGAGTTGTAAGTGGATGTAATAAGGCAGTAGTCTGGATGGAATCTGCTTTAGGGATTTGGATTGAAGAAGAACAGTGGCGGTGCTACACAGTCACCTGAAGAAGCTCCTTTAGAAGAGCTGTAAGGTTGTCCTTTGTTGTGCAGTAAAATTAAACTCATCGTTATTGGACAAGTCATCGTGTCATTGTTGGTGAGTAACCATAATTAATTTTCTACTTACAGTACTTAGTACAAGTACGTACGTTTAGTGTCACTGTACACACATTTACTGTATACAATTTTTCTTGCATTGTACGTATTTATTGCTGGTGGCCTGTCTATCGTAATGGCTGTAACATGTGATATCGGAGACACTCGATATCTTTAAAATAATATTTAGGTTTTACTTTATATAAACAGTGTGTTTACTTACATAATTTCAATGAATCTTTCCTAATATCTAAGAGAATACAAAGGGTTTATGCTGTAAAACTGTGCAGGGAATATTTATAAACAGTGTGGGAGAGTTTATAAGGGCTTAAAATATATAAAAATAACCAAACAAACATATGGTTTCTACTTCGCGGATTTTCACCTATCACGGGGGTTCTGGAACGCAACCACCGCGATCGAGGAGGGATTACTGTAGTTAAATAATTAGAGCACCTGGAAATATAGAATGAAAATCAAAATGACAATAGTTAAAAATGAAAAAATACATTATTCCCATATAACTGCTTATATGCATTTTAATTAGAAATTTCTACAAAAATTCATTTTCTAATTTCAATATTTTTCCAAAAGCACAGAATCTGGGAAATTACAGTTCACTTAATTGGCCCAGGAGTCCAATTAGAAATAGAAGCTGAATGGAACAAAAACCTGTAGCCACAGTGGGTCCCCAGGACTGAAGTTGAAGACCCCTATGTTAGACTACTGGATTGTAAACAAAACAAGCAGGTTTCCTGTTAAAAACACAGGATTGGCAAAATCGGCCACTGCTGACAGCCTTCACATTGAGTGCAACTTGACGTGAATCCGTGCGCTGATAGAACACAGATATCTTTTTTAACAACAATTTCCTACACTAATGCAGATTTTCCAATACCATCAGCCCAAAGTCTAACGAGGTGTTAATTTGACATTGATTACATTCAAAGTAAGTGATGGATATTTGTGCACTTTACCACATAGTTATGTAATGGTTTGACTTTATGTGTATGTTATGGTTTGTTGTTATTTTTTAAAATTATTTTTCATATGTCTATGTATTTTCTGCTATTTTGTAATTATGCATTGTCCTTTTAAATGTATTTAGTGCAGGCTCCTCCCACTTCCTTTATCTGGAGGTCAGAGAGAGAGAGATTCAGCTAGTGAGATCTGAGGATGATGGAAGGAGGTTGGCAACACTGGACTGTGACTGGTGTAGGAAAGTTGGGAAATGGGTCAGGGTCAGGTAGTGTGACTGATCCTGATTTTGAACTGGAAATAGAGATCAGTAAAGAAATGAGCATAATGGAAAAAGAATGGAAAGAATAATGAAAAATAATACATGTGTACTCTTGAGTGATGGTGAAGAAGGACAAGGTTTGTCTAAAAAGAGAAAGGAAGACTTTTTTAAGGTATTGTTTGAATTTGAATCTTTTCAATTTTCGATAAAATTAAGTAAACGAACGAAAAGGTTGAAGTTCAAAAAGTTAAAATCGGTCTAGTAATATCATATGTGGATGTTCCGCAAACAGTACAACAAAAAACTGAAAATGTAAAAAATAAAAAATAGCAGGAATGAACCAGAATGTAAAATCAATGGATGTCTGTAAACATACTGTAATTGTTCTGTTACAAAAGACTGCTTAATAGTGGATAGGTTGAAATTTGTAATGGGTACATCCCAGACGACAAGTACAGTAGAGTCCCGCTAATCCGAACCCCGCTAATCCGAACAGGACTAGGGAAAAAAAGAATTTTTATAAAATTTCTGAACTGGGAAAAGTAAAGAAAACAAGTTTTTTCAAGTTATGTCGTATGTTTAATGTATATTTAAGAAACCTGTCATTTTTCAATTTCGCTGTCAAACTAAAAATCCAAAATACAGCCTTACTTCAAATTGAAACAAGTTCGAATTTACTCACATATGAAGAATCCATGTTCTGTACAGCATTTACACAAAACGTAAAAAGCAAGCCATTATCTAAGAGATGAAGTCAGTGATCTTCTTCTGACACAACGAACTAAAACGGCTTGTAGAAGCAATGTTTCGCCAACGCCGCATAAACATAACATCTGTTGGGGTTGCATCGGCGTGTTGCTCAACGTAGCGCAAAGCGAGATCAAGGGCACTGGCTGTGGCAGTGTGTGGAACAACATCAGTCGGCGCGTCCCCTTCCTCCTCACTGTCGTCTGCGTCGAGATCAGCTGACGTTCCCTGCACAGCTGCCACAAGACTTTTGGTAGGCAATGCTTTAAAGTTCAGTCCTGTCTCATCTGCGTTGTAAACTTGCTGGGGTGAGTAGGAAGAAATGATGCATTTGAACTCCTCAAGGTATTCAACAGCTGCTTCGTTGTCCACTGACAATTTCTCCCCAGTTATTGTAAGCTGCCTGATTCCGTGTCTTTTCTTCCATCGGTCTAAGAAATCACAACTAGCCGTAAATGACACGTCACCGTCCATGAGCTTGTTCAATTGAAGCGCCTTTTCTTGAATTAGAGGGCCAGTGATAGGGATTCCTTTCTGTCTTTCTTGTGGAAACCATAAGATAAGTGCTTCGTCCAATTTTTCATAAGAAGACACTGTCATCTTGCTGCGTTTTTCAATCGTTTTTTCACTTGTGGTAGTGCAAAACTGCTCAATTTTACCTCTGTTCTTTTTCCAGACAGAAATTGTTGCTATCCCAACACCAAATTCCTTCGATAACTGAGTTGCAATTTCACCTTTGTCAAGTCTTTTCAACACTTCCAGTTTTTCTTTTAATGTACACGAATTATGTTTAAGTTTGCTTGCCATGATGATTAACAACAGGGACAAGCACAGAATGTAAAGAAACCACACTACACACCACTCACAAGGACTCACAAAACACAGGGCAAGTGCGCGCACACGAACAATAACATTGCACAAAACACATCACTCAGCAGCAGCAGGTGGCACACTGACTCAGTGACTCATAGTTTGGGAACGGAGATCAAGAGGAATGCATAGGTCTAGGCGGGGGGTCTAGGTCACTGCCCTTCCGCTACTACTCATGTACCGCCCATCATATCGATTTTACCTCCGATCACAGTCACACTACAGTGCAGTTTAAATTGCAGTGTACTGGAATAAGTAATTTCGTACCTTTAATTCTTAACACATCAGACGCTTAATACGCCTCATAAAGTCAATATATGGCATTATATGACAAAACTCTGCCTAATCCGAATTTTCGCTAATCCGAACAGGGTTTGGTCCCAATTAGTTCGGATTAGCAGGACTCTACTGTAGTAGATAGATAGATAGATATTTTATTAATCCCAAGGGGAAATTCACATTTAGTATTCACATAGTACTGAACAAATAAAAATTATTGTCAATGTAGCAGAAAGTTACCTTGGTTTAACAGGTGTTACATGGGCATCTGTGAATGAAAATTTGATGGGTGGGATGATGTCCACTCAGTCTCAAAATGAAGGGACATAATGGGATTTAAAATAGTGCCATGGAATGCTAGAAGCTTGATTGCGAATGGTCAGGATTTCAAAAAGTTCATATTAGATATCACAGTTATTCCACTTGATGTTTGTTACTTCACTTAAGTTTTTCTTTGCACAATTATATAGTATTGAGATGAGATAGGTTAACTGGTAAAAGGGTGGAGTGGCTATCTTTATAAGAAATGGCTTAGGAATGGTGAAAGAAAGTGAAAAATTGGAAGCACTTGCTCTAGAAGTGTTTGATACTGAAGGAGAAGTAACAGTAGTTAACTTTTATAATCCTTGTGAGATGCTGTCTACTGAGATATTGACAGATATAAATAATACACTTTGCCAAACAATAGTGTGGTGTAGAGATTTTAATACCAATAGCTGATTGTGGGGTAATTGTAGGACAGATAAAAATGGATTGGCGGTTGAAGATTTTTTTAGATATGTGTAACATCGTTTGTCTTAATGATGGAACAGGAACAAGATTTCGTATACACAATCAATCAAACTGGGAATGCCCTTAATCTCACTTTAGTTAGCAGGAAATTGGCTGGAATTAGTAGATGGAAGGTTATGAAGTACACCTCATTAGTAAGTGATCATTATGCTATAATAGTTAGATTTGGGATAAAATTGTACAAAAATAGAGTAGGCAGTATAAGAAGGTGAAATTTTGCCAAATCTAATTGGGAAATATTTAGGAAAACATATGAGGAGAAATTACAAAATGCAAGTCTAGAAGATAATTTGATAACTGTAATGAAAAGATATGCGGTGTTGTATTTAATTTGGCATTGGAAGCAATACCTAAAAGTAAGGGTGTTGGGAGAGGAAAGGCTGTTCCATGGTGGAATGACCTCATTAACAGCACATATAAGGAAGTTAACGGAGTGCATGGTCAATGATAGATTAACGTATATCTTGGAAAAAAGGGAATAATGGCAAATTACCAAAGTAGGTTCAGGAAGGGTAGATATATTCAGTATTGAAACTAGAAGGTGAAATTAGAAAAGCACATGCAAATAAAGAATTTGTAATAGTGTTTTTTATCGACATAGAAAAAGTTTATGATATGTTGTGGAAAGAAGGGCTTTTGTTAAAATTGTATAAGTTTGGAGTTAGAGGTAGACTGTATAATTTTATAATGAGTTTTTTATTTGATAGACGCATACAAGTTAGAGTGGGATCCAGATAAAGATATATAAAGTAGAAAATGGTACTCCAGAAGGCAGTGTACTTAGCCCACTATCTTTATATATAATACGCTACCGTGGCTGTTTGTTTGTCTGTCCAGGATTTTAAATCACTTGTAGCTTGCAAACCATTTGACCTATTGACCTGAAATTTGCTGCACATATACTATGTGACATCTACTATACGCGTTCGGGATAATGATTGACCTCCAAGGTTATTCCTCTTTTTATTTTCATTTTATTGTAGAATGAACTCTCAGCAGCAGCCGTGCTGCACATGCGTTCTCATTCCTACCACCTTCGCTGTCACTTCCCCTACCTCTGCATATCTTAAGTCTTCAATCTGCCTCAAGAATAATTTTAGTGCCAACTTAAGTGAATAATTAAAGAAAATGTACTCCGTGATTGAAACATAAACTCTAACTTAATCAGTTTTAACGTGAAAAGATGCCAACGAAAGAAGAGAAGCAGCGGGCCGCTAGGGTGGAGAAAGGAAGAGCTGCTCAGGAAGCTGCAAGCACATCAGCTTCTGAGCAAATGAATGCTAAACGTACAGAGAAAGAGGATGAAAACTATGAATGTTAAAGTTAAGTGTATTCACTGCACGTTATCGTCCAGTGCACTGTTACTGGTTGTTTAATATTATGATAAATGATAAATAAATATGATAGTAGACAAATCATTATATGTTGATGATGGGGATTTTTGGACTAGGAGTAGGAATTTTGTAAACATTGCTAACAAAATGTAGTTAGAGGTAAATAAAGTTAAAGAATGGACAAACAAATGGGGGTTTAAGCTTTCAGTGGCAAAATCACAAGTTGATTCGCTTCAGGAAGAGAGTGAAAAGTTCTAAACTAAATTTAAGAATATATGGTAAAAAGCTGGAAAAGGCATCAGTAGTTACATTTTTAGGAGTATACATGGAGAGCAAATTGACTTGGAAGTGTCATACAAGTAAAATAATAGACAAATGTAAAAAAGCAATGATATACTAAGATGTCTAAGTAGATAAGATTGGGGTGTAAAAAGAAAAGCCTTATTATCTATATATACAGTCATATGAAAAAGTTTGGGAACCCCTCTCAGCCTGCATAATAATTTACTTTCAACAAAAAAGATAACAGTGGTATGTCTTTCGTTTCCTAGGAACATATAAGTACTGGGGTGTTTACCGAAACAAAGATTTTTAGTGAAGCAGTATTTAGTTGTATGAAATTAAATTAAAAAAATTGGGTCCCCTTGTAATTTTGCTGATTTGAATGCATGTAACTGCTCAATACTGATTGCTTACAACACCAAATTGGTTGGATTAGCTCATTAAGCCTTCATAGACAGGTGTGTCCAATCATGAGAAAAGGTATTTAAGGCGGTCAATTGCAAGTTGTGCTTCCCTTTGACTCTCCTCTGAAGAGTGACAGACAGCACGGGATCCTCAAAGCAACTCTCAAAAGATCTAAAAACAAAGATTGTTCAGTATCATGGTTTAGGGAAAGGCTACAAAAAGCTATCTCAGAGGTTTAAACTGTCCGTTTCAACTGTAAGGAATGTAATCAGGAAATGGAAGGCCACAGACACAGTTACTGTTAAACCCAAGTCTGGCAGGCCAAGAAAAATATGCACAGGATTGTGAGAAAGGTTACAGACAACCCACAGATCACCTCCAAAGACCTGCAAGAACATCTTGCTGCAGATGGTGTATCTGTACATCGTTCTACAATTCATCGCAATTTGCATAAAGAACATCTGTATGGCAGGGTGATGAGAAGGAAGCCCTTTCTGCACTCACGCCACAAACAGAGTCGCTTGTTGTATGTGTCACAAGAACGAGACATTGACAGATAAAGAGTTGGGGCAGCCACCCGTATATTGTGGTATCCTGGCTGCAAAAGTCGTTTTCCTTTAACAAAATACAGAGCACTGAAGTGCACACAACCGAGTCCAAAACAAGACTAAAGAAACAAAGGAAAAGGGGCAGGTTTTAAAGGGGGAGACAGGAAGTGAGGTCGTATGGATCTGGCACGTGGTCTTCCACCATTGGCTCAGAGCGGAGGTGACATCAGAGGGACTGGAGCTGGTGTGGCCGACTTCCATTGGCTCAGTCCCGGAAGTGATGTCAGGTGATCCAGGTGAAATCCCCCGGGGATGGTCTACAGGCAAGGGAGAAAAAGAGTCAGTGCACTCTGCCACACCCCGGCATGCCTCGAACTGCCTTCACTCAAGCCCTTTAGCTGCCTCCCATGCGCACGTGTGTGACAAGGCCCCCCCCTTAGCCCAGACCCGACGGGTCGGGCGACCCTAACCGAGAGGTCGTGAACCCGAGAAAGAGCATCAGCGTTGGCGTGGAGCGCCCGGCGATGAACGAGCGAAAACTTGTACGGCTGCAGGTCAAGAAACCACCGGGTGACCCGCGGATTCGACTCCTTGTGGAGGGCCATCCACTGTAGGGTGCATGGTCCGTGACAAGGGTGAATTCCCGGCCCAACAGGTAGTACCTCAGCTGAGTAATCGCCCATTTAATCGCCAGAGCCTCCCTCTCCACCGCAGCATACCTGGTCTCCGGTCCAACAGTTTCCGCTCAGGAACATGATGGGGTGCTCCACACCATCGACGCTTTGGCTCAGCACGGCGCCCAGGCCTGTGTCCGGCGTCCGCCTGGAGGATGAAAGGCAAAGAAAAGTTAGGTGCCATCAAAACAGGTGTGGACGTAAGGGCCTGCTTTAAGTCACCAAATGCAGCGCCTGTTTTTCAGTCCATACCACAATGTTCGGGCCCTCTTCTTTGTTAAATCAGTCAAGGCGCCGCTCTCTCCAAAACCGGGTACAAACCGGCGGTAGTACCCGCTAACCCGAAAGGCTTGGACTTGCCGCTTGGTTCATGGACGGGCCATTTCAGAATGGCATCAATTTTGGAGCACTGTGGCCTTACGGTACCCGACCCACCAGGTAGCCTAAATATTTGGCTCGCTTAATCCAAGAAGCATTTCTTGGGATTAATCCGAGCCCCGCCTCACCAAGTGTCCGTAATACCGCTTGGACATGCTGTAGGTGTTCCTTCCATGTGCTGGAATAGATGACCACGCCATCCAGGTAGGCAGCACTGTATGAGTTATGAGGCGAAGCACTTTGTCCACCAGACGCTGAAAGGTTGCTGGAGCCCGTGTAACCCAAATGGAAGGACACGATACTGCCAGTGTCCGCTAGGGGTACTAAACGCGTTTTTCCTTCGGAGTCCGTTAAAGGAACCTGCCAGTACCCTTTCGTCATGTCAAGTGTGGTCAGGTATTGAGCCTGTCCAAGCCTCTCGAGGAGGTCGCCCACGCGTGGCATTGGATAAGCATCAAATTGGGAGACTTGATTAAGCCGACGGAAGTCATTGCAGAACCTCCAACTTCCGCCAGGCTTACCGACGAGCACAATGGGGCTGGACCAGGGACTATAACTTTCCTCAATCACACCTAGCTCCAGCATGCGCTTGATCTCAAGCTCCACTTCAGCCTTTTTTGCCTCGGGAAGACGATACGGGCGTTCTCGGACAACAACCCCGGGCTCTGTCAAGATGTTGTGCTCAATCAGAGAGGTCCTTCCGGGTTCTCACTGACTACCTCCCAACGGTCCGGATAACTGTTTCCAGCTCCTGCCGCTGTCTGGGACTTAAGTCCGTGCCGAAGTTAAGGTCGTGTGTGTGAGCGAAGAGTGAGCGGGGCTGGCCGGAGGAGGGATCGGGTCCCTGTCCTTCCACGGTTTCAGCAGGTTCACATGATAAACCCGCTCCTTTGGCCGACGATTGGGTTGACTCACCAAATAGTCGACCAGTCCCTTCCTCTCCTTAACTTCAGAGGGGCCCTGCCAGTGGGCAAGCAATTTAGAGTGGGAGGTAGGCACTAGGACCATGACCCGATCTCCGGGCGGAACTCCCAAGAGACGTGCGCGGTTGTAGTACCGGCCTGTGCTGCTTGAGCCTCCTCCATGTGACTTTTAAGGACAGGCGAATTTTTCCAAATCTATCGCAGAACGCGCGATATATTCCAGTATGTTTGTGGAGGGAAGAGCCTCTTCTTCCCAGCCTTCTTTCAAAATATCTAATATGCCCCGAGGTTGTCGCCCGTATAGTAGTTCAAAGGGGAGAACCCCGTGGAGGCTTGTGGGACTTCCGATAGGCAAAAGGACGAGGGGAGGAGCTGATCCCAGTTCCTTCCATCCTCGCTGACCACCTTACGCAGCATTTGCTTGAGAGTTTGATTAAACCTCTCTACTAATCCGTCGGTTTGAGGATGATACACCGAGGTCTTTAAATGCTTTATTTTCAGTAATCTGGCAGTCTCCTTGAACGTTTCCGAGGTGAAGGGGGTCCCCTGGTCTGTCAAGACTTCTTTGGGGATCCCCACGCGCGCGAATACCCCTAGTAATTCCCGTGCGATGGCTTTAGAGGTAGCTGAGCGCAACGGAACAGCTTCGGGTATCGTGTAGCGTAATCCACGAGGACTAAAATGTACTTGTGTCCTCGGGCTGAGGGCTCCAGGGTCCCACCAGGTCGACCCGATTCTGTGGAAGGGAACGCCAATCAGTGGAATAGGAATGAGAGGAGCACGGTCCCTCCTAGGAATTTGTCGCAGTTGACACTCCGGGCAGGAAGCGCAAAAGCGACGAACCTCCTCATTAATTCCTGGCCAGTAGAAACGGAGCTTGATCCGCTCCAGAGTTTTTTCGGTGCCCAGGTGGCCACCTAGGAGGTGGGCGTGTGCTAGCTCACAGACCTGCCGCCGGAAGGTACGCTGCACTAGCAGCAGCCTCGCCTCCTGCCCGTCATGCATTGCTACACGGTAAAGGAGGTCATTATCTAGCACAAAGTAGGGGCCCTGTGGCATCGACTGATTAGTGCGCTGGCCATTGACAAGGACCACTGCATTTTTTACAAACTTCAGGGAGTCATCATTCCATTGCTCCCTTCTAAAAGAAGCCGGCGTTTCTTTAAATTGGAACCGCAACACGGAGAGAGGGTCAGCGTCGACCTCAATGGGCGTGGTTTCCTCCCGCTCCGCCGCGGCGTTGGTGGATGACGTGTTAGCCCGCGACGGCCCGGGAGTTGCCACGTCAGTCAGGGCGACTGCTTCGTCTCTCTCTGCCGGCTGATTACACGGCGTGGAGGCAGCTTGAGACGGGTTATCTCCGCCCATAACGAGGCCCAAATTAACCCCGGAGTGGTATGTGTCTCACCGCTTTTGATTTTAGACCAGTCCCCCTAGTATCACCGGGTGTGGAGGATCAGGTAGGACGGCTACGGTGAGCTTACGAACTGACCCTCCGTAACTGATGACACAGCGGCGGACCTGTACCAGCGGATGTCTCCGTGGACACAGGTTATACCGGTCTTAAAATTTAGCCACTGTTGCGGTTGCACAAAGCGGCGGGCAACAATTGAAATGTTGCTGCCGGAGTCGAACAAACCTGTGGTCTTGTGTCCGTTGACGATCACCACGCCAGTATGTGGGACCGCCAACGGATTAGCCAGAGCACACCAACCCTCCTCCCCTCCACCTGCATTCCTCCTTGCCTCCAAGCGGTTTGCGCGCCCGCAGCCCCGCGGACGCCATACGGCTCCGGATTGTACAGGGTGGGGCTAGGTCTTGGAACGCACCCGCTGAGTTTGACATGAGGACGGTTCTGCTCCCTAGAGTGTGAGGCCGCCTCTGCGTCTCCATAAGCTCTATGAGCTCAGACATGTTCTTGAACCGCCGCCCCAAACCGGCTGGGTGAAGCCACGGGGAAGCGCTTCCAGGAGCAGATAGCAAGCTACCTGCTCTATTATTTGGTAGGGCGTGTTTTCAAATGGCCGTAGCCAATGCCCTACCATTGCCCATAAGGACCAGGCTTGTTTGTTGGTTGGCCGTTCAGGGTCCAACCTCCATTTTTATTTTATTCACCTGCCAGTCTGGGGCACCCCTAGGTGGTAAATGGGGCTTTGGTTTCGCAGGGAGGCAGGCACTCTCCCCCAAGAGAGCATACTGAGTCCCTTTTGCCTCCCCCCTCCAGGGCAGCCCAATTCTGTGAGCCCCACCCGCACACTCCCTGGCCACTCCAGATGGCTAGTTATGAGTGCGGGAGCGGAGCCCGCACCGGTCACGCCAACCACGGGCACCCTCCCCGCCTGAATACTCGGCCCCGGTACGCTCCCACCTGGGTATATTGCAGGTCCTGTCCCCTTCTCCTCCGGGACTTCTCCATCCTGCCGACTACGCCACTGTCACAAGAACGAGACATTGACAGATAAAGAGTTGGGGCAGCCACCCGTATATTGTGGTATCCTGGCTGCAAAAGTCGTTTTCCTTTAACAAAATACAGAGCACTGAAGTGCACACAACCGAGTCCAAAACAAGACTAAAGAAACAAAGGAAAAGGGGCAGGTTTTAAAGGGGGAGACAGGAAGTGAGGTCGTATGGATCTGGCACGTGGTCTTCCACCATTGGCTCAGAGCGGAGGTGACATCAGAGGGACTGGAGCTGGTGTGGCCGACTTCCATTGGCTCAGTCCCGGAAGTGATGTCAGGTGATCCAGGTGAAATCCCCCGGGGATGGTCTACAGGCAAGGGAGAAAAGAGTCAGTGCACTCTGCCACACCCCGGCATGCCTCCGAACTGCCTTCACTCAAGCCCTTTAGCTGCCTCCCATGCGCACGTGTGTGACATATGCAAATGCTCATTTAGACAAACCAGATTCAGTTTGGAACAAAGTGCTTTGGACTCATGAGACAAAAATTGAGTTATTTGGTCATAACAAAAAGTGGTTTGCATGGCGGAAGAAGAACACTGCAGTCCAAGAAAAACACCTGCTACCTACTGTCAAATTTGGTGGAGGTTCCATCATGCTGTGTGGCTAGTTCAGGGACTGGAACCCTTGTTAAAGTCGAGGGTCGGATGAATTCAACCCAATATTAACAAATTCTTCAGGATAATGTTCAAACATCAGTCACAAAGTTGAAGTTATGCAAGAGATTGGATATTCCAACAAGACAATGACCCAAAACACAGTTTGAAGTCTACAAATGCATTCAGGCAGAGGGAGAAGTACAATGTTCTGGAATGGCTGTCACAGTCCCCTGACTTGAAAATCATCAAAAATCTATATGATGATTTGAAGCAGGCTGTCCCTGTTCGGCAGCCATCAAATTTAACTGAACTCGAGAGATTTTGTATGGAAGAATTGTCAAAAATACCTCCATCCAGAATCCAGACACTCATCAAAGACTATAGGAGGCGTCTAGAGGCTGTTATATTTGCAAAAGGAGGCTCAACTAAGTATTGATATAATATCTCTGTTGGGGTGCCCAAATTTATGCACCTGTCTAATTTTGTTATGATGCATATTGCATATTTTCTGTTAATCCAATAAACTTAACGTCACTGCTGAAATACTACTGCTTCTATAAGGCATGTCATATATTAAAAGGAAGTTGCTACTTTGAAAGCTCAGCCAATGATAAACAAAAATCCAAAGAATTTAGAGGGGTTCCCAAACTTTTTCATATGACTGTATATATAGGTTTAATAAGATCAACATTTGATTATGAAAGTATAGCATATGGATCAGCATCTCATTCCAATTTTTAAAAAACTGGATGTTATTCAGAGTTGGGCTTTGAGAGTTTGTTGTGGAGCGGTTTAAACTTCGCCTAACTCTGTAGTACAGGTAGAGACGCGACAAATGCCATTAAAGTTACACAGATTACAGCTCCTTTTAATGTACTGGGTTAATATAAAAGGGCATAAGACTGATCACTTGGTTAGTAATGTATTAAGAGACTGTTGAGTAGAAACAGTAGAACATGTATTATTTGGGTGTGTGAAGTATAAATTACAACAAGCTCAACATTTTAAATCCTGGGAATGGGTAAATTGACACTATAACAATTATTAAGGTATGGAAATTCATGTTAACTGATTCATAGATCCATTTTCAGTTATTTAATAGCTATAAGGCTATTTGAAATAAACTAATTGGAGATATAGGTGTTTCAAGTCATTGTTTTTTTTTTTGGTTTTTTTTTACTTTTTCTGTGTCACACTCCAGTCCAGTAGGTGGTGGTAATGCACCTTAAGTTGGATTGCCAACCGCCATTAAATAAAAGAAGAAGAAGATTCAGCCAGTGGAACATTGCATTTGTCTGGGGTTCTTTGTAAGTATCGCTGTTTTCTTTGGATTCTCCTGGTTTCTCGATGTCTTGTTTCTTTAGGATTTTGGGATTTGTTGTCTGTTGGTTGCCTGTAGTAACTCCTTTGGCCTGTTTTTCCTCTTTTAAGCATTACCTTGCAATTTACTTTTTCTTTTTGAGTAATAAATCCTAATTTATAAAGATTGTTTCTTTGCCCTAAATAAGCCATTCATCCTACTTGTTGTGGGGCTTTTGCTATATTATGGGGCATTTTTTGTGATTTTTGCCAGCTTTCCAGGCTTGGGGCCTACTAGGCCAGAAGCCTGCAGCCAGCTATTGTGGGACTAGCTGAACTTGAGGTGAGGCTGGTTAGGCTGTGGATCTGCTTTTATAGTCCTTTTAGGATTCCTCACACCCATTTTGATATGTCTGAGACTCCAACACGTAGTAGGTATGGGAGAAATTACTGCAGTGCAAGATTTTCTTTTTGGTGTTTTTATATACTTCAGCTAATGATAAGTTGAGAAAATGAAAGTGCTCACCTGTGTGGTTGTGAATATTTTTAGCAAGATAAAAAGTCTAAAAGCATACATTATATTTGTGGGCCTTCTCTTATTATGAATTCTGGTTACATGCCTAGTGGATTGTATGACTAAAAGCCTTTGGATTGTTATGTCTTGAATTTGTTCTGATCCAAATATGCCTTTGACAGACACTTTGGTACATTTTTAATGCATAGCATGCCACAGAAACATTTATTTGTTTGTTATTTTTCCATTCATTCAATATGGACATTATTCCAAATTTTTGCTTCAAGTATTTAATTGTAAACACATCCTATGGGCACTGTTTTGGAAATGGAAATAATTATATAATTTTTAAAATTAGGGAACTTCTAAAAGATGAAGGTGCCTAATAGAGTCGCTAAATGGACAAGAGCAAAACGGGGAAAAAAGAACTTCTTGTTTGGCCTGTGAGCGAGAAAGCGTAAAACGCTGTGAGTACACTAAAGGTCACAACGCGCAGGAAAAAAACCCTCGTGCACACAAGAAGTAAGAATTGTTTTTCTTTTACCTCACAGGCGTCTTTTCATGTTCTGCTTATTTCTTTTTTTTTCCTTTTCATTCCAGCAAGGCAGTTAGGGGCTCTTAACTTTAAAAATGTAATTATTTAGAGCCAGTAGAGGCCACTTAAAATGTTACAGATTATTTTACTCATTCTTCTCATTCAATACCAATTCCTTTCTTAGTTTTTCACGTTAATCGATGCTGTGAATGGCATCTCAGTTTCTTTTCTCGTTTTAGATATTTGTTTGGGTGATTTCTCAGGGTCTGGTAAATTGGGTCTATTTGTGATTAAGTATTTATTGAATATGTTAGGAGAGCGTAAAATAGACGTATAACACCAACCTTTTTAAAAAAGCTAAAACATGAAATCCTCCCCAATCATCTACCCAAAACCTGGCCCTGAAGGAGATTTTAATGATTATGTGATTAAATATGCCTGATCAATTTCAAGAAAGAGGAGCAACACACATGGCCCACCAAACAGAGTGAATGCTAAACACGTAATGGAACAAATATTTGGCCATCCAGCACCAGACTAGATAAGCTGCAGATCCATGTCATGGAGAGCTCAAGTGAAATTGGCTAAAATGTCATTTTCCAGTAGTAATGGAAGGAAAAAACTGTAGTCTCACAGCAAGAGGCCAAAGCTACTTTTGCAACAGTCGTAATGAGAGAGAGAGAGATGCCTCAACTGTCAGAAGTGCGGAAAATGCTTGAGAGGTCGGGAGGCAGCAACACTTGTGCTAGAAGAGGAATGTTAATTGCAGGATGATAAAATAGCACGTTAACAACAGTGTGCCAGAAAACAGGTCCCATAAGTCATGTGTAAAAAGGTACCAAGGACCTTCAGTTTACAAAGATGACACACGGGATCTGCATCCTGGCCGACAATATGAAGCTTACAAGTGTACTGACTGACAAGGTGACAGCAGAAAAAGTGAAATATCCAAATCAGGAGATGGAATCAAAGTCAGAAATGTAGAAAAGTCAATGCCAGGAAGTAAAGAAAAAAAAAAATCTTTCAACATAACCAGAAATATTAAACCAAAATTGAGAGAAACAAATGAAGCGAGAAAGGTCAGTAGCCAGTAAAATCTGTGCCAAAATAAGACACAAAGTGGTCAATGAAAATGGAAGAGGATTCTAGAATATGAATGACAAATCAATAAATACTGGAGTTTCTCCTCAAACATCTAGAAACTGGGACAAGCAGGAAATGCATGACGTTGACCTTTATACCCTTGATCAGGTGATGTCATGTGCCAGACACTTCCTGTTGACCCCCTCCTGGGCCAAACAAAAGGCACAAAATGGTGGAGGCCACAGTACAAAGGAAATGGCACAGCAGAAGAGTGTATTCCATTTTTAATTCTGTTAGAAACCTCACTAAATAATAAATAAATGTAAGTACTGAATTTCTTGGCCTCCCAAACCCTCAAATGATACCTTTAGTGATTAAAAATAAATGTCAAATCATGACAGTGAAGAGTGCGATATGAATATGTGGTTAATTTGGATAAAACTTTTTTTTTAAAATAATTTTTAAATGAAACTTGAGTATTTTGCAAGTGCTTCAGGGAAATGATGTCCACATTAACATGAAGCTGTTTTCCTTGTGCAATTAGAATTCTCAATTTACAAAATTCTTTGTGTTATAAATCACATTATTTTGACCTTTTTATACAATAAACAGTAAAGCAAAGTACTTACTTACAAGACATTTTCATAAATAGATTGTTCTGAACCAGCTTTTACATTTATTCCTCGTGATTTGTTTTAGTTTTGAGTTAGACATTTAATTGTTTATTAGTTCAGCCTCATGTAAAGTGTTAACACATTCCAACATAGTGTAAAAGTCAACACTACGGGAGCATCTAAGAAAGGCTAAATCATTTAACGGAGTTTTCTTGTGCGCTAGTAAGAAAAAGAATTGCCGGGAATCCTCTTTGACTTAACGTTTGCCACACTTACTTGTTTCTCTGGCGTACATCTGCCTGTTCCTGCACTAAATGTTTGCTCAGTGGTTGTGTTTTGATCCTCAAAAATGAAAAACAAAAATAATCTGAGAGAGTTAGTTCATGCCAACATACAGAACTGGCCCAGCCTGACACTGCAGATGGCACTTTCGTTTAGAATCTTCCAAGATGCTTCCTGATTAGCACCTTTAACCTGTGAGAGCATCTTTTTACTTCAAATCGGTCACTTTTGCTATCCAGTTAGAAACTGCCCTGCAATCTTGGTGCCAGGACAAGCTTTGCTCCTAAACAAGGGAGGCACTGTTGCCCCTTTAAACCCAACAGACAGATACTCAGGACACAGGGTAAAAGCACTCAGAAGTATTTAAATTCTTTTTCTTCCTCAAACAGTTCCCTCCAAGCACCACAGTCACAATAAACAGCCAAGTAATTAAATAATAAACACAATATTCTCTCTCTATATCTCCTCCGCACCTCCCAGCAAGCTTCATCCACCTCCAAGGTCTTCAGCAGTCCTTTAAATAGTCCTCGACCCAGAAGTGCTTCTGTTCTTCCTCCCACATGACTTACCAGCACTTCTGGGTCAGGTGGAGAATTCCAGGTTTTTAATCAACCCAGAAGTACTTTGGGACTTCCGTCCTCATGACTTCCTAGTACCATATAAGGAAAGCATGACTCCCCAGGTCCTTTCACAGCACCCCATGGTGGCACCCACGGCACCCAACAGGGCTGAGGAACCAAAAGGCAAGTCCCAGGGTGCCCTGCGGGAATCTGGGGCATTGTTACACTGACATCTAGCGTTTTAGGGGAGGCAGTGCCCAGAAGTCGCTGCCTGCGCCCATCCTTTCATTACAGGAGCGTGCCAGCCATCTCTCACAGAGGATACATTGCACGTCTGTGCTCTGTGCCCTTACAGATCACCAAAGGGTTCAGGATGAAGCCTTACAGAACACACTTTGTTTTCCTAGGGTTGTTGTTACTGTTTCTGTTCTGATGTCGTTTCTAAGTAAACAAATGTCTCGCTCTCTGGTGTGTTTCTAAATGTCCCTCTGGTAATGGACTTTTCACGAATGTGACTCTGCCTGTGCAGTGTCACACACATATACTTACGGGACAGACAAAGGGTCCAACACGGGGTGTGAAAACATCAGAAAAAGGGTTGGTGAGGAGCATTAATTGTTTTCTCTCTCTTCTTACAGACCCACAGAAAAATAACCAAAGCCTTGTCACTTCCCTTTCTTTACAGATGACCTTACTTCTGACCCGTCCTGATGACCTCATCCCACTTCCTGCCACCTTAATATAATCCATGTACCATTTTCATTTGTCGTTTGTTATTTTATAGGTCTAAAGACTGGTATCAGTCCAAAGTGGTTTCTCCAAACAATATATGGGGAAAATCCCCAAATCTTTGTATTTTATCAAGTGTTAAATTATTGGCAGCAGCCATTCCCCTTGGGCTTGATGTTCTACAGCTTGTTTCACTTTTGTGAAATCAGGTGCTTGCTTTATGTGAAAAAGGGATCAACCCCATCAAAACAATCAGTGAAATAGTTAGGATGAACTTCACAGACTTCAGTGATCCTTCAGAATCTCTCTGCATATGCAGTTTATGATTATGTAGCAAATTTAAGAAAGCTGTCCAGTCAATATATTAAATCTAAATGCTGCATTATAGAGCTCTTTGAGCATGCAGTACTCTCTGGAAAGTCAAGCATTTTCGCAGCTTGTAATGTCATGAATGTAAAGAATTGCTTCCTTTAATTTCTGAAATAAATGATTTTGGTATGCAATATAGCAGTAGTGGAAACCGATTAGAAAAATATCAATACATTTGCCATATAATATCATGAAATCAGTATTCAGGACATTGTAATTAATGCAGCAATCCTGATCAGCACCAACTGAGTATCTGCAACATTCAGGTCATATGAGCATGTCAATACTATGTAAATTATTCAAATCTAAAAAATAATTTTAATAATGCTGTACCTTGGAAAAAGCCATGGATAATATTTTTAAATATAAGATGCCACATGTGGAGCATTTTTTTTTTTTTTGTAAAATGATAAACAAATGTTTTAATAAATGTTCCTGCTTGGCCTTGTGTCTGGATGGACCTTGGTAGATGAAATATTTAAGCATGTTCCATTAAAATTATGAAAGTCCTATAAGGGCTTATTATGAATTAATTTTCTTTGAATTTAATAGTGGACACTGATTCCAATTTCTCACACAGTTCATCTCTATAGTAAAAAAAAAAAACTATTTTAGACTTCCCATATCTGGAAAAAAAAAACTCTGAATGAAAGTTTTTGCCTTTAGATGGAAATGTAAAAGGACTCTTTATCAGAAGATTTTCAACTGTACCAGGAATGCAGCAACATACAAATCTGTGTTGTACTGTACTGTACTATATATATATATATATATATATATATATATATATATATATATATATATATATATATATATATATATATATATATATATTGCACATGCACATCAGATAATCTCCTCAGAAACTCAATCAAGGTATGTAATAACCTACCAATAACCTGCTAACATTCTCTTCTCCTTCTCTTCCCACAGCACCGAGAAACTCTGCAGTGACAGCAATTAGCCCTGCCTGTTCTGGGTCACCAGCTATAAGAATCCTTGCTGCAGGCTTGTTTTGCAACCAAAGTGATCCACTAGACAGAGCTCCTGTCTGATAGGCCCTAAATCTGTGGTTAGAGCTGAACCTATTTATTTACATTAAGCCCAAAGGCAAGCATAAATGCCAAGAGGCGTTTGGACCCACCCACTATATATTTATATATTTATATCTATATCTATATCTATACCTATATATATATATCTATATCTATACCTATATCTATACCTATATATATATATCTATATATATCTATATATATATATATATATATATATATATATCTATATATATATATATATATATATATATATATATATCTATATATAGATCTATATCTATATTTATATTTATATATATATATATACAGTATATATATATATATATATATATATATATATATACATATATACATATATACATATACTAATAAAAGGCAAAGCCCTCACTCACTCACTCATCACTAATTCTCCAACTTCCCGTGTAGGTAGAAGGCTGAAATTTGGCAGGCTCATTCCTTACAGCTTACTTACAAAAGTTGGTCAGGTTTCATTTTGAAATTCTACGCATAATGGTCATAACTGGAACCTATTTTTCTCCATATACTGTAGTGGACGTTAGCTCGATGGCTGTGGGGGGCGGAGCTTCATGTGACATCATTACGCCTCCCACGTAATCTCGTGAACTGACTGTGACCGCAGTACGTAGAAAAGAAGGAAGAGCTCCCAAAGAGCGCTGAAGAAAAACAGCGAATACTTTATTAGCGAGATACAAGTTTAATGAGAAGACACAAGGTATAAACGAGACTTTGGATCACTTTGTAATGGAGTTAAAATTGCTGTAGCGAGAAACTTTTAAGTGCCGGGTCTTAGCTAACATTAAATAAAGCCATGGACATCGCAACATCACACAAGAGAGCAGCTCACGTGAACTGACTGAACGCAGTAATGAAAGTGATCACTTCCATGCATCAAACCTGTTCAAAAAACGCATTACACAATTGACAAGGTGACGGCTTTATATGTCGTTTGTTTATAAAACAGTGGAGAAGCTGTGTAAAGGCTGTTTCACAAAAAACCAGCGGAGCGTCTTATATGAGCAGGCAGTCAGCTAAAGAAGGGAATCAATAAATATCTATAATCGTAATAAACGAACAAAAATAGCGCATAAGCCGCTGGATTAAATAAAGGAAATGGGTACCTGAACAGTAAAGTAAGTCTCGAATAGCTACACAATAACTATAAGAATCATAATAAACGAATAATAAAACATTACAGAACCGCGAAACAAGGAGAAACAATGGCCTTATATGGCGTTCATTTATAAAGCAGCGGAGAAGCTGTGTGAAGGCAGCTACACAAAAAAACAGCAGAGCGCCACACTCTGAATGTATTCCTGGCATCACCGTTATACCCTCTGATCTCCCATTTCAATTGAAATGCCTCAAATTTCCAGTAAGGCTCTGCTTCGCGATGACAATTAATAAGTCTCAGGGACACACCCTACAAAAGGTTGCCATTGATTTGAGGCAACATTGCTTTCCTCCTGGACAAAACTATACGTTGCATTCTCAAAAGTAATCTCAGTGCACAGCTTGGTCATATTACAACTGGACTGCTGAACTGACAACGTGATATACAAAGAGATCCTTAACAGATAGTTATTGGTATATTTTCCCTCAGTTTAAAAAGGTTTTCTTTTCTTCTTAATAAAAATTTAAAAGCAGTTCTTCTTTGTTGCTGCAAAGCGCAGGGATTTTGCTATGTCTGTGTGTATATATTGTGAACGCTGGCCCCGGCACAGACAGACGGACAGCATATTTTTGCCCAACACACTGTTTTATTTACACACTATTTACAAGTTAGAAAAGTCTCGTGCACTCACAACCCCAGCGCCCTTGGCACTGATTCCCCCAAAGTCCAGGGCCCACAGTCTCTGTGCCTTTGTCCTGGCCGCCTCCCGTCCTCGCTCTCCAGCTCCGTCTGCTTCCTCCCGACTTCCACCAATGACTGGAGGGAGGCGGCCCCTTAAATAAGGCTCCCGGATGAGCCCCAGGTGTTCCGTCTTTAGCCACGCCCAAGCGTGGCGGAAGTGTCGGCTGTCTTCCTGGCAGCTCTCCGGGTGCCACACAAAGTCTTCCCCCCGGCACTTCCTGGTGTGGCGGAAGTGCCGGGCTCCCGGGATAATTAGGCACCGGGGCGCCGCCTGGCGGTGGCCACGGGTCCCTACAGGGCTGGGCTTCAAAGCCCTGTACCCGAGGCCCCGTGCCTAACCAGGACGGACGCCCCACTCTGTCTGAGGAGGCCCTGCCCTCCTCCGGTCCTCCAAGGCGTCCCGGCCGGGCTCCCGCCCCGACCGGCAACCGCACGGGATAAACCGCATCGGCGCCGCCTGGCGGTGACCACGGGCCCCTACAGGAAGGGCTTCCATGCCTCAACCCATGGCCCCAACAGAACCAGGACGGACGCCGCGGTCTGGAGGAGGCACAAGCCCTCCTCACGCCCTCCTGCCGGCCGGGGCCACAATATATATATATATATATATATATATATATATATATATATATATATATCTTTTCATAACTTCTTTAACACACTACTTCTCGCTGCAAAGCGGTATTTTGCTAGTATATATATATATATATATATATATTTATATATATATATATATACTGCTCAAAAAATTAAAGGAACACTTTGAAAACACATCAGATCTCAATGGGAAAAAGAAATCCTCCTGGATATCTATACTGATATAGACTGGGTAATGTGTTAGGAACGAAAGGATGCCACATCGCTTGATGGAAATGAAAATGATCAACCTACAGAGCCCTGAATTCAAAGACGCCCAAAAATCAGAGTGAAAAAATTATGTGGCAGGCTAGTCCATTTTGCCAAAATTTCATTGCAGCAACTCAAAATTGTACGCAGCACTTTGTATGGCCCCTGTGTTCTTGTATACATGCCTGACAACATCGGTGCATGTTTCTAATGAGATGACAGATGGTGTTGTGGGGGATCTCCTCCCAGATATGGACCAGGGCATCACTGAGCTCCTGGACAGTCTGAGGTGCAACCTGGTGGCATTGGATGAACCAAAACATAATGTCCCAGAGGTCTTCTATTGGATTTAGGTCAGGAAAGTGTGGTGGCCAGTCAATGGTATCAATTCCTCCATCCTCCAGGAACTGCCTGCATACTCTCACCACATGAGGCCAGGAATTGTCGTGCACCAGGAGCCACTGTACCAGCATAGGGTCTGACAGTGGGTCCAAGGATTTCATCCTGATACCTAATGGCAGCCAAGGTGCCTTTGTCAAGCCTGTAGCGGTCTGTGTGACCCTCCATGGATATGCCTCCCCAGACAATCATTAACCCACCACCAAACTGCTCATGCTGAATGATGTTACAGGCAGCATAATGTTCTCCATGGCTTCTCCAGACCCTTTCACTTCTGTCACGTGCTCAGGGTGAACCTGCTCTCATCTGTAAAAAGCACAGGGCACCAGTGGTGCATCTGCCAATTCTGGTATTCTATGGTGAATGCCAATCGAGCTGCATGCTGCTGGGCAGTGAGCTCGGGGCCCATTAGAGGACATGGGGCCCTTGGGTCACCCTCATGAAGTCTTTCTGGTTGTTTGGTCAGAGACATTCACACCAGTGGCCTGCTGGAGGTCATTTTGTAGGGCTCTGGCAGTGCTCATCCTGTTCCTCCTTGCCCAAAGGAGCAGATACTGGTCCTGCTGATGGGTTATGGACCTTCTATGGCCCTCTCCAGCTCTCCTAGAGTAACTGCTTGTCTCCTAGAATCTCCTCCATGCCCTTGAGACTGTGCAGGGAGACACAGCAAACCTTCTGGCAATGACACGTATTGATGTGCCATCCTGAAGAAGTTGGACTACCTGTGCAACCTCTGTAGGGTCCAGGTATCGCCTCATGCTACCAGTAGTGACACTGACTGTAGCCAAAAGCAAAACTAGTGAAGAAACAGTCAGAAAAGATGAGGAGGGAAAAATGTCAGTGGCCTCCACCTGTTAAACCATTCCTGTTTTGGGGTCATCTCATTGTTGCCCCTCTAGTGCATCTGTTGTTAATTTCATTAACACCACAGCAACTGAAACTGATTAACAACCCCCTCTGCTTCTTAACTGACCAGATTAATATCCCATAAGTTTCATTAACTTGATGCTATACTCTGATTAAAAAGTGTTCCTTTAATTCTTTTGAGCAATATATATATATATATATATATATATATATATATATATATATATATATATATATATATATATATATATATATATATATATAAAATATACACTGCTTCTCGCAACTGAGAGGGCACCTGTTTGTCGACTGGCAGACCAACCACATGCGTTACCTGGTAGGTAACCACCCATATAAACAGATCGGGACTCAGACAAGACGAGACTCCGATAATATTGTGATGCATGGATCACAGACTTGCACAAGAGAGAAGGATGTCAGTCCAGGAGCGGGAACTTTCTCAAAGCTGTCGCTTAAACACACACAGCATGCAAGCAGTGATGATGATGTCGTCCTGCATTTACTCCCTTCTCAGATTAAAAGAACAGATAGATAGAACAGGAGACAGAAAGTGAGAAAAAGGCCAGGGGCCTCATGTATAAACGGTGCGTACGCACAGAAATGTTGCGTAAGAACTTTTCCACGTTCAAATCGCATGTATAAAACATACAATTGGCGTAAAGCCACGCACTTTTCCACGGTACCTCATGCCTTGTCGTACGCAAGTTCTCCGCTCGGTTTTGCAAACTGGCGGCACCCAGCGTCAAAGCAATGGTACTGTTCTTGTGTGATTACTCATTATTTTCATGACGCGGCTTTATAAATACACAGAAACTAACCGCATATTGTTTATTAGTGTAATGCATCTCATTGTAATTAACTTGTAACAATATAATGGTCCAGGGAATAGCCATAGTATTCCAAATACCATAACTGCTTTAGTGTTGTTACTCTCACTTCTACTTCTACTTCTTCTTCTTCTTCTTCTTTCAGCTCCTCCCATTAGGAGTTGCCACAGCGGATCATCTTTTTCCATATTACTCTCACTGCAGGACTCGGAGTATTTATATCACTGTATCTGAGTGTGAATCACAGCAGCAGCTGATTGGAAAGAGAATTATCGGTATAGAGCTTTAAGGACACGCTGTCTCAGCCACGGCAAAATGTTTTAAAGCCTTTCCTGTACAGACCTCGCGGTTTAATCCCAAGAACTTTAAATGCATTCAATCAATTGCTCCTTGTAGAACTGTTTGTACTTATAAGTACAATCACCCCACTGTAAACTTGCACTATAGTTATAATATCTCACAACCTGGGCCACTTTATAAAGCGCGTATTTACATATGATGACGATATCATTTTTAAGGTGAAATGCAGCAAAATATGTTTGTTAAATTATACACATAAAACTTTAACTTCATTTAAATAATCTATATTCTTCACTGGGAGTGTCGTGAAGGATAGAATAATTAAACATGTACTACGAAGATATTTCAATGTTCTTTAAACGCGTTTTGAAGAATCGGCGCTAAGCTTACAGATGGCTTAACGTCTATTACAGAGCTGATTGTGTGGCGATCGGTTACTTGGGGAAAGAAAAGCAAGGACTCTTGGGGCGGCCACGCCAATATATATTGAATATAAAACAGAAAGAAAAAATAACAACACAGCTAAAAACGTAGCGACAAATTTCGACAAAAGATAAATGCTTGTCATGAGCACGAGGCTCATGAAACACATGTTTAATAACGTGCTTTAGCTCCTATCATCATGAAAATGACATCACGTATACATCTTAGTATTTTAGTTATTCAGAGAACTGTAATATTACGAATGTAATGGATTCTGTGTCCAGTTGGAGGAAGAGAGCCAGTTTAAGAAACAAGTAGTGATTCACACACATAGATCACATACGAGTAGAAGATCAAATACAAAACAAAGCATTTAACGTGCTACTTTATTTACGATGTAATTTTAAGAAACTGGTTGATTAAACGATTTTAAGATTAAGTTTATAATGTTCTACTAAATAACAAAATAAACTACGTGATTAAAGTGGAAATGTCGAGATTGAAGTTGACATTTCGTGCTTTTTCCCCACCGTGTGCCTTTTTTCTCTGTACCCTAATAAGCTTTCATATGACACTCAGACAGTGGGCTTACAACTCTTCTTTTCACGGCAACTTTGATATGTGACTTCTTTTTATTTCCGGCACTGTGCGATTTTGTGAATGTGAGCTTTCACGTTTCTCCAACACGCTATGTCACTCGATCAACTTCTTTTTGTTGATTATACCACGGTTTATTTGAACAAATAGTATGTTTTTCCTTTGCCTCCACTTGGTATTCGCTGAAATTCTTATATTTTCCCCGTGCTTTTCCCATTGTCTTTTCTCAGAAGGCTGCGCTTAAGGGCGATTTATATTGATTTGCATATTCAAATAGGCGTAATTCTGGGAGGATTTGGGGCGTTACATAATGCGCGTGCACGAGCGTTAGTTTTCACGCTGATCGGGATTTATGTAGCGGAAGAACGTGGAAGTTGGAGTACGCACAGATTCCAGCATCTGGATTTTTCTGTGCGTAAGCACATTTCGGCTTTTGTGCTTACGCCATGTTATAGTGCGAGTTCTACGCACGGCGTTATACATGAGGCCCCAGGTCAGTGGCCAGTTCTGAATGTTCTCCGTATCACCAATCACCGTTACGTGGTAAGCCTGTGGACTTGCAGTTGCACGGGTGGCAGACAACCAGTCCCTGACTGTCTGCGTTAACAGAGTTTTGGTACACAGTGCAGTTGGGGGATTGTCAGGGTCTGAAAAATCTCATAATATACTGTACATAGAGAAAGAAAGAATAAGTGTATAAGTGTATGCTCATGTTACACAAGGTAAAACATTCACTGAATGGGTGATTCAAGTCTCTCTCAGCGAACAGACCACAGATATGTACAGGTGGAGATTGCTTCTCTTTTTTTGGTTTAAGATGTCCCCTTATTACTTTGTGAGAATGAACTTACAGTATGCTTACAAAGTCAGGTTCCTGTAGGTGTAAGCCATTACAAAAGTGGTGTGACACAAGCATGGTGGCGACAATACTGGTATACTGAGCAAGCACAGTGGTCCCATGGTGACATTCCATGACAAAGCCATATTCCTTCCTCTGTTAATGTTAACTTGACAATTGTTTCCACTCTTTACTAGGTCTGCAACTTGAAAACTTATATGCATACTTGAGCGGCGTATGTGGATTTAGTTTCTGTGCACTGCTTTCACAAGGTGACAGTAGTTTTGACAGAAAATGGAATCAGAAGATATTACGGAGAGTCGGAATTCATGCAGGGTTCATGACAGTAATCACATTAACAAGCTCAGGACATTTAGCCAGATTTTTGATCAGAGAACAGATACATTTAATCACAGCCAAGAAGCAAGAAATGTAAATTGTAATCAGAGAACAGAAAAAATGGTCATAACCAGTAAAGCAAGATAAAGTTTTTTTTTCTGTCATGAATCTAATCTTGGATAATTAGGTATGTGTGGCACCTGCATTTTTTTAAAATGTTGTGCAACTTCCAGGAACCTGGTCTAGCAAAGGGGTATCATGTCCTAGAAGTGGTGCAAATTATTTTTAATAATGGTTATAAACTCAAGGATAAAAAATGAGTGACCCGACATTTGCACGATAGACATATGAGCGCCGACAAAATAGCACCCATTAAAACGCAGCGTCAAAATTGCGCCGACAAAATCTCGAAAGTTTAAAGTATATATAATAATGTTTATTTTAGAAGTCAACATTATGAGACACGGCATGCAGATAGTCCTTAAGATCACGCCCTGCATATGTAAGAAGAATTGCAGCAAGACGTCTTGATAGTTGAGCGTATTTAGACTTGCTGGCTGCCTGATTGCTGGTAATTCCGCTTTGTATATGAAGCGTTATGCCAACCCTCGACTGAGTTATTTGTTCACGGCATGCCATCAGCAGTTATAACAGTTATAAACTAGCACATAATGTGTACATAATGCGCACGTACGCGTCCCACTCTCTTGGCCTCTCGCGATTTTGTTGGCGCACATTTGATGAAAACCAGTTAGCGAGTTTGTCGGCGATCATATGTCTGTCAGGTTTTTGTCGGTGAACCAAAAAATGAATATAATGATTTGATTGCTTGGCACTATGAACCGCTAAAAGTCTACACAAATTCCTTTTAGAGGCTAACGACCATTTTGCAAAATTAAACTTAGAAGCCAGATCACGATATAGTGAAGTTGTGGAGCACGAATTGATCCTGACACAACATGGTGTTCATTGGCGCTCTAGACTCCTTAGCGTTATGCTTACTGCAAAAAAATGAACTAAAAAAAATTAATTTTTTACAACAAGAAAAAAATTTTATTACATGTAGCAGAAACATGTCAAAATCAAAGTGTTAACATAAATACATTAGGAAAGGTATGTCTATTGTCCACTGCTGCACTGATGCAGATTTAGTGCATGTTCTTCATATGACATGTTTTAAAAGAATTACCAACGGCAGGCTTTTCTTATAATATTTTTCTGTTGCTTTTGCATGAGGGGTTATAATGTGAGTGCCTGATCTGCATAACCAATGCGCCTCTTGTGTTATTGTAGGCTGCCACAGTGCATGGTTTACTGACTTCCATGTTTCCCCTGAAATAAACATGGACAGTTGCTGCATTTTGAGCAGTGCTTAGGGAGCTCAAGTCGTTCTACTTAACCACAGTGATTTTTCCTTTTTGCTATGCATTTGCTTGCAACCTGCTGCACATTTATGCAGCTGAATTCACCAGGCATCTCATGGTTGTTTAGCCATACATATGCATCGTTTACACTATTCGTGAAATCTATTGTCAAATTCACAATGTCATGACTATCACTTTAATCAGTTAATAATTCAGTTTCAGTTTGTTCTAAAACTGGCTTTACAGCTTCTTGTTGACATGCCTTTGTGTTTTGGTAGAAGGCTCCACCCCACCCATGAATATTGATGAATTACCTTAGAGTGGCAAAGCATAGAGAAATTGTCAGGTTTATTTGGGTAGTATGATGCTATTTATTCCACTAGATGGCAGCAGAATACTACCCCAAGAGGTATTTGGGCTTTACACTAAAACATTTACATTTACAGTACATTTATTTACTTAGCAGAAACTTTTCTCCAAAGCGACTTACAAAATAGGTAAATAATCAAGTAATATTAGGCTAGGGCCCGTTTGTTCAGCAAGTGTAATAGAATGGGTAACAAAAGTTGATTTCCACAAGTGAAAATCAAACTTAACTAATCAAGAATATAAAATATTGCAGAGCAGTTCTTTTTCTTCATCAATGTGATATTCACAGACAGACACGTCTTCAATCAGTTCTTAGATACCTTGAGGGAGTCAGCAGTACGAATGGATGTGGACAGCCTGTTCCACCAACTAGGAACTACACAGGAAAAGAGTCTGGACTGAGACTTGATGCCACCTAAAGGTAGCATCACCAGATGCTGTTCCCCGGCAGACCTGCATGGGCAAGAAAGAGTATAGCACTGCACTAGTGTCGCCATATACTCAAGTGCTGACCCATTGACTACTCTTAATGTGTATGACTACAAGGAGCCAATGTAGCAACATGAAGAGAGGAGTGACATGTGCCTGTCTTGGCAGATTAAATACAAGATGGGCCGCTGTATTCTGGACCATCTGTGGCAGCTTGATAGCACATGCGGGTAACTCCTGCCAGAGGTCAGTTGCAGTAGTCCAGACTTGACAAGACAAGAACCTGGACCAGAAGTTGTGCTTCATATTCTGTCAAATAAGGTCTGATACTGCAGATGTTGTACAGCGTGAACCTGCATGAACGAGAAACAGTAGAAATGTGGTCAGAAGAAGATAGCTGCTCATGAAATACCACCCCATGGTTGCATACTGATTTGGCAGGAACAGTGAGCCAAGCTGTACAGAGATGGGGAGATGAGCAGAGTCTGACTCGGGCTTAGCTGTAATTAGATGGAATTCTGAGCCTGAGTCACCACCGAGGCTAAATGATTTGGTTCTGTATTATCTGCATTTTTTAAAGATTATGTATTAGTCTTAGGAAGTTCTTTACACATCCAAAGCCCTACTTTCATCCCTTAAAACAATAAGAGAGAGCATACGGTGTAGTAAGACTACATTCAATTAACTAGTTTATATTGCTTTGTGCAATGTTAGTCACCTGGTAGAGCAAAGTGCTAATCTACTTTCCCTGTCACAGTTTCTTTTGAGGTTAAAGAATACAATCAAGTGACTTAAAAGAAACTGCAAAACAGCCACGGATCACACTGGACTACAACTAATCACTTGACGAGTCTCTATGATTGTGAGAAATGAAGCCTAACAAAGTGATTAAAAGAAAGAAAAAACAAGCTTTGCAAAATGAGAAATCTAGTTCTAGGGAATAAAGCAACTCTGTGTCATGTAAGGTTAAAGAGCGCCTGCCCACTGTTGGTACAATCATTAAGTACGGCTCATGGCAAAGACTTCGTAGAGCATTTCTGTCAAATTGATTCTTTAGCCATTAAAGAAGAGGCCTGAGAGAAAGAGATTTTCTTGTATCTGAGGGGCGACTTAGTTTCAAAAGTCATTAGCTTTGTGAGGATTTTCTGTTTAATGGTGTGTAAGAACACTTAAAAGATACAAAAGTACCTGCAATCAATTTAGTCTCTTATATTCTATAACAAGTTCCAGTTTTAATAAGTCAATAAAACAGCAAAACTTTATGATGGACTCCAAGACCTGCTAGGGTGGGCTAATGTCTCACAATTTAAGGAGACATTACAACAGGGACAAACAGAGAAAGTGTGGAAACAGGGGTATAGAAGATTAAAATGAGATCGTTTGTTGAAGCCTGGAGTAAAGTCATTCATAATACAGTGTTTAGGTTTTTATTTTTTCCTTCTGTTACATTGTTCGAGTATAGATCTCTATTTCCTGTCAGCCTTGCAAGAAAACTTTTAATGTCTGCCTCAGTAGTTAGATTAGATTAGATAGATACTTTATTAATGCCAAGGGGAAATTCACATAGTCCAGCAGCAGCATACTGATAACAAACAATATTAAATTAAAGAGTGATAAAAATGCAGGTAAAACAGACAATAACTTTGTATAATGTTAACGTTTACTCCCCCGGGTGGAATTGAAGAGTCGCATAGTGTGGCGAAGGAACGATGTCCTCAGTCTGTTAGTGGAGCAGGACAGTGAGAGCAGTCTGTCGCTGAAGCTGCTCCTCTGTCTGAAGATGATACTGTTCAGTGGATGCAGTGGATTCTCCATGATTGACAGGAGCCTGCTCAGCGCCCGTCACTCTGCCATGGGTATCAAACTGTCCAGCTCCGTGCCTACAATAGAGCCTGCCTTCCTCACCCGTTTGTCCAGGCGTGAGGCATCCCTCTTCTTTAAGCTGCCTCCCCAGCACACCACCACGTAGAAGAGGGCGCTCGCCACAACCGTCTGATAGAACATCTGCAGCATCTTATTGCAGATGTTGAAGGACACCAGCATTCTAAGGAAGTATAGTTGGCTCTCTCCTCTCTTGCATAGAGCATCAGTATTGGCAGTCCAGTCCAATTTATCATCCAGCTGCACTCCCAGGTATTTATAGGTCTGCACCCTCTGCACACAGTCACCTCTGATGATCAGGGGGTCCATGAGGGGCCTGGGCCTCCTACAATCCACCACCAGCTTCTTGGTTTTGCTGGTGTTCAGGTGTAGGTGGTATGAGTTGCACTATTTAACAGAGTCCTTGATTAGGTTCCTATAATCTTCCTCCTGCTCACTCCTGATGCAGCCTATGATAGCAGTGTCGTCAGCGAACTTTTGCACATGGCAGGACTCCCTGTATCATGTTGTTAGTAGTTGTTCCTCCCTGAATCATCTGTCTTGTAATACTGGTTTCTTTTGTCGTCATGCAATCAATTTTTTATCAGAGAGATGAAAAGCAGAATGTTTTTGACTCAGAATGTCATGAAAACAAGGCTTTGGTTGAGTATTAAAATAAAGTCTAGCAGTAAGCTAGAAGAAAGGAAGAGGGAAATCGGAAGCCAAGAGTCCAATCACTCTGTCCCAAGCATTGTGAATGCTGCAAGACTGAAAGTTAATTGACAGTATAAGGACATCTGATAAAAGTGAGAGCCAGTTCTTAATATTTGTTACAGAATCTCATAGCAGAATGATCAAGTAACAAAAGTTTGTAAGGGGAGGATCTAGAGAGAAGCGAGGAACAATTTTGCAGTTATAGTGGCCAAAGAAAAGATTTTCTGTGGGTGAGATGTGGAAGATAGAGAAGAAAGGTCCAATAAGAGATACAATGGAAGAGGAAAAGGAATATTTGTTTCCAAAACTGAGAGAAAAGAAGAGGACATATGAGACCAGTGTGGAGAAGTTGAAAGGCACCACCAGAACATGTGAAAAAGGGCAGAACAGAAAGGACCATCAGATAGACCCTTGAAGAAATGCTTGCAAGAGGTGACATACAATGATTGCACAATTTGAAATTGGGGTGTTGATAATTGGGATTTCTAGACAAAGATGTCATATTTTCAAAAATGGTGTCCCAACACAGGGTATTATGAGTAGTAAAAATCCCATAACCATGTTAATGGAGATTTCATGCTTTGTGATAGCCTGCAACTGTAAGCTTTCACATTTTTAATGCATGTATTTAGAGAGTCATATTGTTTCCAAAAATGTAAGTGCTTCTGTTCTGACAGACAGTGAGACAAGGAAGATAATACTTTAAGGGGCCAGGAAATGAAATGCTGTTAAGAAAACTTAACAACAAAACACTAACTAGTTTAAGAGTTGAAGATTCAAAGCATAGAGTAGTTATTCAGGAGTTATTGAAACAACAAATACACCACCCAAAGTCGTTTATGGAGTCCGCAATCTTGGATAACCAGACAACCGTAAACAAACATTTCCACAAAATGACATCACTACAAGACAAGAAATAATTTCAGTGTTAAGGAAAATATTCTAAAAATGTAGGTAAACATTTGAGTTAGGGTCACAAATGAACAAAACCCATACCTAAATCAAAAAATTATGACAAAGGGTGCAAGAGATGACAGAAAAAATATCAAAGGGACGTGGATCATAGCAGGTACATCCTGTTGGACGGGAAATAATTTAAGTCTTTGATGTATAAATGTAGATAAGGAAAGCACAAGTTAGGATGTGACAATGTTTATCTATTCAAAGAGTCTTTCCATCCAAAGGCTTCAAGAGTGCCTCCTGTATGCCAACAATATAACTTAACTCTTTGATGTAAGGAAAACCATGTATTAGGATGGGTCAGTATTTGAAAACCTGTTTATCTAGTCTCTCTTTTGGAAAATTTATTTTTATCAATCCTGCCAGCTCCCAGACTGCTCTAAATAAAACTTGGTTCAACTTGGTATCCTTAATCTTTTCCTTGAAAAAAATCCCTAATTTATAGGCATTCAGCAATATTCAATTTAAAGGAATGGCTCTAAAGGCAGGGCGGCACGGTGGCGCAGTGGTAGCGCTGCTGCCTTGCAGTTAGGAGACCCGGGTTCGCTTCCCGGGTCCTCCCTGCGTGGAGTTTGCATGTGCTCCCCGTGTCTGCGTAGGTTTCCTCCGGGCGCTCCGGTTTCCTCCCACAATCCAAAGACATGCAGGTTAGGTGGATTGGTGATTCTAAATTGGCCCTAGTGTGTGCTTGGTGTGTTTGTGTGTGTCCTGCAGTGGGTTGGCACCCTGCCCAGGATTGGTTCCTGCCTTGTGCCCTGTGTTGGCTGGGATTGGCTCCAGCAGACCCCCATGACCCTGTATTCAGATTCAGCGGGTTAGAAAATGGATGGATGGATGGACTCTAAAGGCTCGTTTGCGTTGCTCAGCATGAAGAGAGGAGACTGGCTTTCTAAAAGGGAAGAGGATGAAAGAGGAGAGGGGATGATAAAGTTACTCTTCATGCCTGTGAACTGAGGTAAACTGGAGAAGAAAGAGGACGATGAAAGGGAGAAACAGGATTTTTATAGATTGAAATGTCCAAAGCTCCATGCTACCAAGTGTCAACTATTTCATCAGCCCAAGCAGAAATCGGTGGAGTGCTCTCCAATTCATCATGGAACACATGGATGTGAGAATGCCAGAGGGGAGTCGGGTCCAAAAGCTCTGCTATGTGGTTTCAGATTTTTAAACATACGGTATAAGTCGGCCTAACTTGGGAAGAAAGGACTTTAGTTTCAGAAAATAAAAAGGAGGAGTTGATAGAATGGTGGAGTATAACCAGATTCAATTTGATAGGAAACCAGGATGGGAGAATCACTCCGGGTCGGTCCTGGCTATAATGGACAGAGAGTGTAAGCTTGATGATGTATCTCCAAATCTGGCAGAGATGAACCTCCAAGCTCTCCATTATGTGGAATATTTAATACAGGATCTACTGCCATTCTGCCAAAAATGAGCAAGGAGACATTTAGTACTGTTCCAGTATTTGCCAACCATAGGAAAATGGCAAATGGAACTGATTAAGTTTATGTGAGAAATTATATTAATTTTAATAATAACTAAACAGGAAGAAAAAGATAATGATAATTGGGGCCAATTGGATAATGAGGATTTTATACTTTTAAGAACACAATGACCTCTAATGTTGATAGTTTGACAATTCATTGTCTGTCTCTAATTCTAATGGAAAGTTCCTGCAAGGTCCTTATCCATACTCCTCAGTTTCACAGTTTGTAGAGGACTTGCCAGATTTGCATTTGCTGTAATAAATCAGATGACTTGCTCTCAGATGCAGTGGATGGTATCAACAGAATGAACTAAGAACAAATGGTAGAGTCATCTGCGATAATCCTTAGAGTGAGTGATAGGAAGAGAAAGTACAATAATAGAGGGATTTAAAAGATTTAAAAAGACTAATACCGACTGTAGCTCTTATTTTAATTCCCACTTTAACTTACTATTTTTTGATACTTCATTACCACAAAGAGAAGAATCTAAGTGAATAATCAATAGTTTGAATAATTTAAAGAATGTCTAAAATGATATGCCTTATGATAAGGCATAAACATAATCATTATTTATCAAATATTAATTAGTGGTTTATTTTTAAGGTCTGCTAATACCTTTAAACATTTAGATCTGTTGGTTAACACACCTGAAACCTTTCTACAATGCAGAATTACATATTATTAATTTATAGGTTTGTAGAAATTGGGTATTGTTAGTTAATGTACTCTTGAGATTATCACGAAAGGTAAGGGAGTGATACTCACTGTTCATACAGCTCAAACAGATTTGTTTTTGACTGCACATTTGAATGATGCGGATATCATCGTAATTATTGTTTCAGGTTTAATTGTCTTCATTTTACAAATGCTTTTTGTCTGGAGACGAAACCCCTGAAATTACATCTTTGTATTGTATGTATTGTATCAATGATGGTCCACTGGGGACTAAATTGAGTATGGGCAGTCTACCTTTGGAACTCGTTTCCTGTTTATGTGCTACCATCCTCTAATTGGCTAGTAAATACAGTCCTATGAAAACGTTTGGGAACCCCTCTCAGGCTGCATAATAATTTACTTTCAACAAAGAAGATAACAGTGGTATGTCTTTCATTTCCTAGGAACATCTGAGTACTGGGGTGTTTGCCAAAAAAAGATTTGTTAGTGAAGCAGTATTTAGTTGTATGAAATTAAATCAAATGTGAAAAACTGGCTGGGCAAAAATGTAGGTCCCCTTGTCATTTTGCTGATTTGAATGCATGTAACTGCTCAATACTGATTACTTGCAACACCAAATTGGTTGGATTAGCTCATTAAGCCTTCATAGACAGATGTGTCCAATCATGCGTAAAGGTATTTAAGGTGACCAATTGCAAGTTGTGCTTCCCTTTGACTCTCCTCTGAAAAGTGACAGCATGGGATCCTCAAAGCAACTCTCAAAAGATCTGAAAACAAAGATTGTTCGGCACATGATTTAGGGGAAGGCTACAAAAAGCTATCTCAGAGGTTTAAACTGTCAGTTTCAACTGTAAGGAACGGAATTAGGAAATGGAAGGCCACAGGCACAGTTGCTGTTAAACCCAAGTCTGGCAGGCCAAGAAAAATACAGGAGCGGCATATGCGCAGGTTTGTGAGAATGGATACAGACAACCCACAGATCACCTCCAAAGACCTGCAAGAACATCTTGCTGCAGATGGTGTATCTGTACATCGTTCTACAATTCAGCACAATTTGCACAAAGAACATCTGTATGGCAATGTGATGAGAAAGAAGCCCTTTCTGCATTCACACCACAAACAGAGTCGCTTGTTGTCTCGCTCATTTAGACAAGCCAGATTAATTTTGGAACAAAGTGCTCTGGACTGATGAGATAAATGAATTATTTGGTCATAACAAAAAGCGCTTTGCATGGCAGAAGAAGAACACCGCATTCCAAGAAAAAAACCTGCTACCTACTGTCAAATTTGGTGGAGGTTCCATCATGTTGTAGGCCTGTGTGGCTAGTTCAGGGAGTGGGGCCCTTGTTAAAGTCGAGGATCGGATGAATTCAACCCAATATTAACAAATTCTTCAGGATAATGTTCAAGCATCAGTCAAAAAGTTGATGTTACGCAGGGGTTGGATATTCCAACAAGACAATGACTCAAAACACAGTTTGAAATTGTCACACTTGGGTCACAGATTTTGCACAGAGACACAGAAGGGTGTAGAAAACAGGAATTTTATTCAAACACTGCAGACAAACATTTGTTTCTTTTTCAAGAGCATAAACGTTCTCCATGACAAGTCAGAGATGACAGTTCCGCTAGGAGCAGAGAATGTCAGAGAGAGAGAGAGATAAAAGCAAAACAATCAATTCCAAAACTGACAGGCGCTGCACAAGGCTTTGAAGTTAGCGGAGTGCCGCGTGAAAGGTTTATCATGCGTTATAGCACAAGTGAGAAGAGTAAGGAGCAATGTGAAGGTAGACTGTGTTTCAGGGGTATTCCCAGGGGCGTCTGTGTCCTCTTGGGGTACGATCACTCTTCCAGCTTACAAAACCTACAAAGGCATTCATGCAGAGGGAGAAGTACAATGTTCTGGAATGACCATCACAGTCCCCTGACTTGAATATCATCGACAATCTATGGGAAGATTTGAAGCAGGCTGCCCATGCTTGGCAACCATCAAATTTAACTGAACGCAAGAGATTTTGTATGGAAAAATGGTCAAAAATACCTCCATCCAGAATCCAGACACTAAAAGGCTATAGGAGGCATCTAGACGCTGTTCTATTTGCAAAAGGAGGTTCAACTAAGTATTGATGTAATATCTCTGTTGGGGTGCCCACATTTACGCACCTGTCTAATTTTGTTATGATGCATATTGCATATTTTCTGTTAATCCAATAAACTAAATGGCACTGCTGAAATACTACTGTTTCCATATGGCATGTCATATATTAAAAGGAAGTTGCTACGTTGAAAGCTCAGCCAATGATAAACAAAAATCCGAAGAATTAAAAGGGGTTCCCAAACTTTTTCATATGACTGCATCGGCCTACCCTGGCTTATAAAAACACTCTCCTATCATTGATTGGAAGAACCGTGAACTTATCGACTTGGACCGAAGTTTTTTTCTACTTCCAATAAGCAAGCTGGTTCTTTGTGGTCTATTCTGCCACACATGTATTCTGAATTTTTGGATGTTTTAATTTTACAAGTAGCACTCTTACCTTCCTTCCCATTGTACATAACAACACTGTTCTATTGATCTAATGCTTGGCACATCCTTACGTAAGGGGCAATATCATTTATTGCATTCTGTAGTAAACACCATGAATGGTTTTATTTTGGCAAATCTAGTGTTGGGATTTATTTAAGTATCAAATAATCATATTGGAACGGGTTGTTTTTATTTTGTTCCAAAAAAGGATGCTACCTTATGTAATTTTACTATTATGAATTAAATAAGATTACCAGAAAAATAAAAAACCTTCCATTGATCTCTTTTTTACTTGATCAAATTACAGGATCTGCAGTGTTTAGGAATCTTGATCTCTGTAATGGTTATAATCTCATTTGTATCAGGGTGATGAGTGGAAGTCTACCTTTAATATGCCTCTGGGCACTGCAGATGTCTCGTGGTGTCATTTCAGTTTTTCCTTAATGATATATTTGGTGATTTATTAGGTTGTTGGGTGTTAGCTAATATTAATATAGAATATTCTCTTATGATTTGCAGTCACTTATTAATCATATCAAGTACAGTATGTCTTGACTCATCTTAGGGCAAACAACCTCTTTGCTAAACTAGAAAACTGTGACTTTTTTTTTACCAAACCTCACTGCTATTCTTAAGCTACCATATTGGCTGTACTGGTTTCCAGATGGACCCTGAGAAGGTCTCAGCGATTGTGTCTTGGAATCCTTCTGAAAGCCTAAAACAAAGTCAGAGGTAAGTGAGTTTTGCTAACTTTTAAAAAATATTTGTTAGGGATGTTAAGGATTTTGTTAAGTCATATGATGTCTGTTGCAAGACATGGAGAGTGGGGAGTAAGGGAGAGAAATGGGGAAGGGGAGGGGAGAGGAGAGTAGGTTTTGTCATGACATCTGACCTAAAATGTTTTTATGAAAAGAAAATAAATTAGGTCATGACTTATAGCAGTGGAGAAAGGGAAATTCAAATAGAAGATTCCTTTTGAAAGAGATAAAGATATGTAAGATCATAAATGGGAAAAGTGTGAGAGTGCGGCATACAGTATTGGTGATGGACTGAGAGATCAGAATCATCAGGAGAATAAAGCCAGCGTAGGTAGCACCAAGGATAAAGTGGTGGAGATTAAAAAAGGATGGGCTTAGGAACAGGTTTAGGGAGAATGTTTTAAGTGAAGTGCAGTCCTCTGAGAGTCTAAAGGAAGGGTGGGAGAAGAATAGCAAAGTTGTATTCAGAGCAAGTGAAGAGGTGTTGGGTAAAATGACAGGAAAGTGCCCACTGATGTCAAAGAAACATGGTGGTGAAACAGAAAGATGCAGGGTGTAATAAAGACAAAGAAAGAGGCAAAGAAGACATGGTACCAACCAAGGAGTGAGCACAACATGATCAAGAATAGATGGAAGAGGTACTTTGAAAAGCTGTTGAATGAGGAAAACATAAGGGTATTATTTGGAGATGGAGCCCCAAATGAAGGGAGTAACACAGACACGCATAAAGAAATTGAGAAACCTGCAAGCAAACAGCATATAATTAAAAGAAACAAGGGAAAAAGACGTCTTCACAGACGCAAGCCTCAAAGTGACCACTCCAAGATGGCAACACTTTTGGTTAAGTACAAACCAGACAGGAAAAGATGGATCTAGGGGGACGGACACCAGAAGTGGTATCATCCAGTCTGTAGAGGGTGGAAAAGAAAAGGCATTACTAAACAGGACCATCTTGTGCATCTGTGAAGAATTTAAGCTGTCCCCAAGGCACATGTTCATGGCAAGGGCTAGTGCCAAGAAGTAGGAGGGTAAAGGGGGCACTGTAAAGAATGAAAGATGGAAAGGCAACAGGACCAGATAAAATACCAGCAGAAGTGTGGAAGAGTTTAGGAGAAGAGGGAATATGTTCTGGGGTGTAATTCAGAAGATCTATGAACTGGAAAGAAAACCAGAGGAGTGGAGGAACAGTGTGATTGTAGCCATTTATAAGGAAAAGGTGACATTCAGGACTGTGGAAACTGTAGAGGGATAATGCTGATGTCACACACATTGAAAATCTGGGAAATGGTAATAGATGGAAGAATTAGGGAAGAGACCACCATAGGGGAGGAGCTGTTTGCTTCTATGCCCGGGGGAAGAACAACTGATGCAGTTGTTGCATTGAGACAGCTGATAGAGCAGCGTTTCTCAACCTTTATGTATTTACGACCCGAGTTTTCATAACAGTTTTAATCGCGCCCCCCCCTAACATTTTTTTAAAAAGGAGCCCACTAATACCAATTTGTTCTTTTTTAATTAATGATATATCATAGAGCAGGCGGCATGGTGGCGCAGTGGTAGCGCTGCTGCCTTGCAGTTAGGAGACCCGGGTTCGCTTCCCGGGTCCTCCCTGCGTGGAGTTTGCATGTTCTCCCCGTGTCTGTGTGGGTTTCCTCCGGATGCTCCGGTTTCCTCCCACAGTCCAAAGACATGCTGGTTAGGTGGATTGGTGATTCTAACTTGGCCCTAGTGTGTGCTTGGTGTGTGGGTGTGTTTGTGTGTGTCCTGCGGTGGGTTGGCACCCTGTCCAGGATTGGTTCCTGCCTTGTGCCCTGTGTTGGCTGGGATTGGCTCCAGCAGACCCCCCGTGACCCTGTAGTTAGGATTCAGTGGGTTGGAAAATGGATGGATGGATGGATATATCATAGATGCATATTTTATTATACCTACTTAACTTTTATCGGCATCTAACTCTATATTTATTTTTCTAGTATCAGAATGTAGTTTAAGTTAATTTGTTTTGGTTTCAATAGATGTATTTTTCATATTTTCAATTTTTGTTTTCTTTTTTTCACATCTTCGCACCCCCTTTTTGTTACTTCATGCCACCCTAGGGGGGCCCACCCCACAGTTTGAGAACCACTGTGACAGAGAATAATTGAGAAAAACAAAGGATTGCATATGGTGTTTATTGATTTGGAGAACACTTGTGCCAATGTAAAGATGTGTGGAATTGCAAGAGAGAGAAAGGAGTACCAGAGAAGTATATGAGAATTGTCCAGGATATGTATGAGGGAGTGATGACTCAACTGTGTTGAGGTAATAGACAAAATTCCAGTTCGAGTAGGTCTGCACCAGATATCTTCTTTAGGTCCTTACCTCTTTGATCTGGTCATGGATGTGTTGTGTCAGTCCCCTTGGTGCAAGCTTTTTGTTGATGACATTGTGTTGTGTAGTACCAGAAAAAAAGGAGGTGGAAAGGATGTTGAAAGAATGGAGAACAGTTTTGGAAGATAGAGGATTGAAGATAAATAGGAAGAAGATAGCACCAAGCAGTGGTGTTTGCTCAGCACCTCTCCACATGAGTGTCAAGACTATATTGTCTCAGATAAGATGACCTTTAGGCACAGAATGTTGACATCTGGTACACTTATAGCCATCTTTGAGTTCAGATGTGTTGACCACTATGGACAATCCATAACTAGCATAGAAATTTAATGACAATTCAGGGCAGATTTAGGTTAAATATGCCCTTTCTCCTAATCATGCCAATACTAAAAGTGTTCATCATTGCCCACAAGAGTGCTAAAGCCTTTCAGTATGACTTCAGAGCAAGTAGAAGGTACCCTTTTGGCACCTTATATAATGTCTCTAAAAAGGAAGGATACATTGAATACTTCAAAACCTTTTTTGAAAAATATTCTTTGTTTTGTTTCTCTGGTTTTTGAACCATCTGCACACTTTCTGACTTTCTTAGCTTAGGTTACTGATAATTGCTCTCCTGATTTTGACACAAGCTATGTTTTTTTAACCATGTCCTTGTGTTCCAGGCACAATACATCACATACAAAAATAACAAATTCTTGACTGATGAAGGGAGAGAAGTTGCTAGTTATTGGAGCAGTAACATTGATGACAGATGAGACACTTTCACTTCAGCCAGCAATAACATAAATATTTGTTACCTTACCATGGGCAATATGTATGTATAACAAGTGCAATTTGTATATTTTGTAAAGTACTTTTATTACTATTAGGATTGTTATTATTTTCTCACTTCTTGTTTTTTTTAATTCTTATGCCTCACACTGAGTTGACTGCACCTTAAATTTCGTTGTTCCTTTGTAAAAGTGACAATGACAATAAAGATCTATCTATCTATCTATCTATCTATCTATCTATCTATCTATCTATCTATCTATCTCCACAGTATTGCTCTCTCAAGGATCCACTGTACTGCATTCAAATCTTGTGCCCGGTCACTGTGTGCAGTTCGTGTGGGAGTCTCACTTCAGATTATCACATTGTTCTCTACAATTCTCAAAAATGAAAGATGTGAATGTTAGGTTAACTGCCTAATTTAGATTTCCTCAGTGTGAGTTGGTGTGTGCATGAATGACTCCTGTGATGGAATGGCAGTCCTTCCAGGGCTGGTTCCTGCTTTGATACTGACAGGGTAGACTCCAAACCTGAGCTGATTTAGACAGCTTTTACAAGCTTATATTTGAAATGTTATTTATTTCAGTGTATTTCCAATGGATTTCATTGTGGTGTTTTAACTGGGGGGTGGCACGGTGGCACAATGGGTAGCGCTGCAGCCTTGCAGTTAGGAGACGTAGGTTCGCTTCCCAGGTCCTCCCTGCGTGGAGTTTGCATGTTCTCCCCGTGTCTGCATGGGTTTCCTCCCACAGTCCAAAGACATGCAGGTTAGGTGTATTGGTCCCTAGTGTGTGCTTGGTGTGTGTGTGTGTGCCCTGCGGTGGGCTGGCACCCTGCCTGGGGTTTGTTTCCTGCCTTGCGCCCTGTGTTGGCTGGGATTGGCTCCAGCAGACCCCCGTGACCCTGTAGTTAGGATATAGCGGGTTGGATAATGGATGGATGGATGGATGTTTTAACTGGTAGGCCAGTATTTCTGAACTCTAAGCATTCTCATTCTACTGTAATCTTGTGTGCCTCTACACGCATTACACAGAGCTGTGCAGTGAACTGCTATGAGAAGTAACCTGATGAAATAACATCAAGTCCTAAGCATTTCTTTTATATTGTTATAATGCAAACCTACTGTAGAAAATTAGAATAAGAGCACTTGTGAACACAGTGGAAATGTTAACCTTTGCCAATATTCTCTCTGGATGCACTGCATAAATAATTCTCAACTGAATTTTAATTTGTCTTCTTCATTCCCATCTTTGCATTGATCTATTAAATTGTTCTCTGCTGCAATCCTCTTTAGAGTTGCTCCTAACACAGCAGGATTAATAAGTGATGAACCACCTACATCAACATCATCCGATCGTGACATATTTTACACTCTGTTGACCTCAAATACTCCTGACAATCAACCATCCAGAGAAGGTGTAATGAATAAAATGACCCCTGTCAAACTAAATCTATGCAAATATTCTGTTCATGGCTTTGAGGTGCTGATAGGGTGATAAGTGCTTTGATTGTCGGCATAAAAATGAAGCCTTTTAATATTGTGTTAAAGGTATATATTATACAAAACAGTGCGACTTTCTGAAGGCTTGTGAATGCAGCTATATATGAACAATGTGTAAAGAACAGAAAACATTGATAAAGCTCTGTATTTCCTTCTGTTCTTTGTTCATTAGTGAATGCTTTTGATTCATTGCAGTGCCACAAGAAGACACAAGCAGGTTGTGTAACAAATCAGGGTGTGGTCAAGGGAGGCATAACATGAGATCGAAAATAAATGTTGCCGTGCCAGCCAGGTCACACCATTTAATGATGGTAGCAAGAAGAATGGAAAGAGAGCTTGGTGGTGCAAAAACAAGCAAAAAAAAAACACAAGTGCCCAACTTGAGCAGTCAGGTCTGAGGTACAGGTTTGTCTTGCAGTGATTCTATGATCAAATGAGATGCCATGTTTTGTGAGATTCTCGAATTTATAGTCCTCTGATCAGAAGAGGGGAATCAGTCACACTCATTAGGTGTCTTGGTAGAGCTGTGGAAATAAAAAGAGATTGCACCATTAGTGACAGCACCCCCTCTTGTCCTAAGGTGTGTCACACACGTGCGACTAGGAGCGAGCTGCATGAACCAATTGGAGGTGATTACCCGCCAGGCCAGGGGGTGGTGCCGTGCTCTAAACCTTTGTCTGTTATTTCTGCAGATCAAATACGGGAAAACCTGCCTGACCTGATGTCACTTCCTGTTCTGGCACCCAGACTGACATCACTTCCTGTTCCGGCACCCAGACTGATGTCACTTCCCGGTTACAGAATATAAAATCCTCCATCTTGGCTAACTAAATCAGTTCAGTGTGGGAACTTAAACAAGCAACATCGCTGTGCTGAATTTAATCCTTTTGCAGCTAGAAACAATATACGGGTGGCTGTCCCAAACCTTTTTTAAGAGTGCTGAGACTCGTTCTTTCACAGGTGGTATTGCTTACCACGAATATGATCCTCTGATGATGCGCATGTGTGAAAAGGTTGTAGCAGGTATTTGTTGTGTTGCAGTTCCTCTACGTCTATCACTTCCACAAGGGACACTTATGGCCTGTTGCTGGTTTCATGGTAATTCTGTGCAACAGAAAACATGTCAAATGTTCACTGGTTCATTGGAGTGGGTTGTTTATTGAAATCTCCTGCTAGCCTTGATGTAACTTCAAAGGAAGATATTAAGAATCATGTTCATGTTTTTGTTTTGTCTTGTTTCACTGTTTATTTTTACTCATTTTTTTAGTTTAAATGGGCTGTGTCATTTAGTGGCCAAAGACCCTGTGTGCTGCAAGGGCAATATGGTGCCCACTGGTTTGGGGACTGCAGCAAAATATCTAAGCATTAAGACTTACATTTACATTTATTTATTTGCCCAATGCTTTTATCCAAAGCGAAGTACAACATTTGACATACAATTGGTTACATTTCTTTTTCCTCCAATTTGAGTACAGGCAGGTGAAGTGACTTGTTCAGGGTCACTGTCTTGTGGAATGACTAATATACTTGTCAGGTGGTTGTAAGATGGCTTGGCTGTGTCCAGACGCCGTGCTGATTACTCCATTTAGCTATCTGGCAATTTTTTGCTGTTAATTTACCATATTAGGATACATAAGATAACAGTACCCTTTTGAACTCTGTTACTCAGTTTACTCACCAGCTTTATGATGTTTATCGTTGACAGGATATGGCTGACCAAGAGTCTTAGTGAGGCAGATCAGTAAAACAGAAGTGCAAGTGCTGTTCTTAAGTGTCAGAAGGCAAGCACTGGGAGAAGCATGCTGGAACTTGTAATTGACTATGGTGCACAGCATTTTACACCGTCTTTGCCCAGTTACCTGCTTGCTTAATGTCCGGTCACTTGAAAATATTTGTACAACAAACTATAAAATCTTTCTAGACACTCCTACTTCTCCCTGCTTCTGTCTGTAACCATAAACTTATGCAATAAGGAATCGAGTGCTTGACCTTGTGTAGTTGTGCAGGTTTACATTTGAGAAGTGCCTAGTCTTACAGGGTACAAATAGTCATAGTCCAAAATAAAGTAATCAAATAGAGGTATGTGTATAAGTGGAAGCTAAATCTGTAAATATGTTGTGGATAACACTTTCCTCTATTTTCAATGAAGTGATTCACAGAGACCACCTGAGAATGCAGAGCAATTCTTTAATTGCACGTAGATATGCACAAATGCCTCGGTCAATGGAGTGAGCCCTTAATTAAACAATTTGTTCCCTTTTATACTTTTCTATTACCATTACCTTGTTTAATACGACGTGTCATCTGACTATTAATATGCATAATTCTGTCATCTTAACCAATCAACTAACAGCTACGAGTAACTTTGAATACATGTCGATTCTTCCTTTATTTTAAGTACTACTTCATCAATAGGGGTGTCTTATGGGTTTTCCCATTGATCTTATCACCGCTTCATAATAGGGACTGTCCTGCCCGAGTCGACAGTCAGATAAACTCCTTTCCAATGACCACGCAGACAAAAGCTTCCATCTTGCTTTGTTTACTGAAGCCAGTTGGAATAGGCTATAATTACAAGTAAATCATAAACACAGAAATCCTTACTTACATAACTAACATGACAAATTTAATGACAGAATTACTTAATCTTTACAAATACAAAAAAATAAATAAAATTCAAATAAATGGCAAACATTCTCTGCACATACTCTGGCAAAGCTGGTAAGAATGTCTAAAAAATGTGTGCTCTCAAATACTCTTTGAACGCAGTGAAAACTCCCATAACAAAGGTTAAGTGTAGAAATGTTTTACCTTAAAAATACTCCACTAAATAACTTTAAATACTTAATAGACTCTCAAATATGCATTAATAAAAAGAAATAGGCATCTATAAAACATTTCTACATACCGACAATGTCTTCAAAAGCCAAACTGATCTGATGACATCATTGCCCAAAGACAGGCTATTCCCCAAGTAGAAAAAAAAAGATGAGCATAACCACTAGATGGTGCTAATCTTAATCTCTACTTCAAATCTTAATCAGGAAAGCAGAAGGGTGTTTAGGCTTTCTAACTAGTTTGTCCTCGCTTTTTAAGGGGGTGTTTGTTATTCATTTACTTCATTTTTACTTCAGTAACTACTTTGGTGGTTCCTCTAAGATGAGGCACACCTCACATGCTCAACATTTGTTTAACCCTTTAGTTCCCTTCAGTCCTTTTTCTTATGTTTGAATTATTCATTGTTACAACTTAATTTAAGTATATACTGTAATATTTTTAGCATAAATTCACAGTGCATCACTTTTACCACATTTTGTTATGTTACAGCCTTATTCCAAAATGGATTAAATTATTTTTTTTCGTCAGAATTTTACGCACAACACCCCATAATGACAATGTGAAAAAAAGTTTAGGGCCTTAGTCAGGGAGGTGACTTCTGACGAAAAAAATGAATTTAATCCATTTTGGAATAAGGCTGTAACATAACAAAATGTGGAAAAAGTGAAGCGCTGTGAATACTTTCCGGATGCACTGTACATCCTTCTCCTTGTCCTTAAGGTTTTGATCAAATTGATTTGCTGTGTCGTTCAGCTTTTGGATCACCTCCCTGTGGTATTTCTGGTTCATAATAATCCTTGGGCATCTGTTTAGTGTCCTGTCTGTTCTCACGTTTTGTTTTTATGTTTTCTTTTGGCATTTTGCTCTTTCTTTCAGATTTTATATTTACACTGAGCTGTTTGTATGTTAAAAATGTACAAAAGAATGAAATTTCTCTGTTCAGGATGATTAAATATAAAGTAGATTGTGTAGAGTTTGAACCACTAGGGTCAAATGACCATAATATAATACAGTTCTCAGTGTTTTGCAAGAGTGTGGATGCCAAGACTGAAATTGTTAAGTTTAACTTTGATAGGGCAAATTTTCAGCAGATGCGGCAAAGTCTCAGGAGTATAGACTGGGATAAGCTTTTAAGTGTTGAGACAGTCGAAACAGGTTTAAACATCTTTTACATGTAATGCAGGACAGGTACATATCTACATTTGGAATTAATAGGTGCAGTGCAGTTGGGTTAATAAAGAGTTAAAAAAGAAGCTCCAAAGGAAAAAAACAACTTTATAAAACATATAACACTAATAACTCCAAAGTGAATCATAGGGCATATGAGAACATGATGGCAACCCTTAAGAAGGATGTTAGGGAGGCTAAAAGAGAATTAGAGATGAATATAGCAGGTCAGGTGAAAGATAACCCAAAGAGATTCTTTCAGTATTTTAGTAGTAAAAGAACAGTCAAGAAGGAGGTGAAGTGCATCAGGCATAGTAAAGGGGAATTAAAAAATATAGACAGTGAAATGACAGATGCTCTAAACTTGTATTTTTCTGATGTCTTCACAAGTGAGGAAGTAGATAACCTCCCAGAGATAAACGGGACTACTAAGGAGGTACTGAGGGATTTAGAAATTGTAGAGAGAGAAGTACTGCGACTGAGATTAAATAGGCTGAAATCAAACAAATCTCCAGGACCAGATAATATTTATCCTCATGTTCTTAAGGAGGCTAGTGAGTACATATGTAAACTCTTGGCACATATTTTTAGGAAGTTACTGCACACTGGGGAAATTCCAAAGGACTAGAACATGGCAAATATTATCCTGCTATATGAGCTTAATGTGCATCACTCGAAAATTAATGGAATGAATCATTAAGGAGGAGATCGAGCAATGCAAAGCAAGGAGATGAGGAGTTTTACTGACCAGTCAGTATGGGTTCAGAAGAGGGTGGTCATATTTTTCTAATATGCTGGAATTCTACAAGGAAGAAACAAAAGGATATGATCATAGTGGAGCATATGATATTATTTATCTGGACTTTCAGAAAGTATTTGATAAGGTGCCACATGAGAGGAAGTGGGAGTTCAGGGTGATGTTTTTAGATGGATGCAGAATTGGCTCAAACACAGGAAGCAAATGGTGATGGTGTGAGGAACCGCTTCAGAACTGGCTGAAGTTGGTTGTTTGCAGATGATACCAAGATAAGTAGATTGGCAGACAATTTGGAATCCATTAAATCATTACAGAAGGACTTGGATGGCATACAGGCTTGGACAGATTTGTGGCAAATGAAGTTTAATGTCAGTAAATGTAAAGTATTACACATAGGAAGTAAAAATGTTAGGTTTGGATACTCAGTAGGAAGTCTGAATATTGAGAGTACACCTTATGAGAAGCATTTAGGAGTCCTAGTGGACTTGACACTATCAACTGCCAGACAGTGTTCAGAAGCCATTAAGAAGGCTAACAGAATGTTAGGTTATATAGCACGATCTGTGGAGTACAAGTCCAATGAGCTTATGCTCATCCTTTATAATGCACTGGTGAGGCCTCATCTTGAGTACTGTGTCCAGTTTTGGTCTCCAGGCTACAAAAAGGACATAGCAGCGCTAGAAAAGGTCCAGAGAAGAGCGACTAGGCTGACTCCAGGGCTGCAGGGGATGAACTATGAGGAAAGATTAAAAGAGCTGAATCTTTTCAGTTTAAACAAAAGGAGATTAAGAGGAGACATGAATGGTGTTTAAAATTATGAAGAGAATTAGTACAGTGGATCAAGACTGTGAAATTAAAATTAGTTTGACAAGAACACAGGACACAGTTGGAAACTTGTTAAGGGTAAATTTTGCATAAACTTTAGGAAGTGTTTCTTCATACAGATAACCATATACACATGGACTGTAGAGTAGAGTGATAGACAATAGGACTTTAGGTAACTTTTAAAACTCGACTTGATGTAATTTTTGGAAGAATTAAGCAAATAGGACTGGTGAGCTTTGTTGAGCTGAATGGCCTGTTCTCGTCTAGATTGTTCTAATGTTCTAATAGGGCAAAAGAAATGGCCTCTCCACAGAAAGAAAACTGGCAGAGACACTAGAGAGAATAAACCTCTATATCAACCTTAACTTAAAGTAATCCTGTGGTCTCTTGGCACACTTTCTGAAATCGGCATGGGGTGCATTCACTAGTGAAACAGCTCAGGCAGACTCGGCTCCTGTTCCAGCCAATGCTTTCATTCTGGTGGGGAAAGGGTGTTCTATATTTTATCTATCCCTCCCGTTCCAGCCTATGCTCTCTGTGATATGTATCAATGTGTTTTTGTGTTATATGGTTGTTTTTCTCATTTTTAATTTATTATTTTTCATATTTTTATGATATTTCACTCAATTTTGTTTATTGGTTAATTATGTACTGTGTCTTTAAATGTAGTAATGCTCCTTGTGCTTTTTGGGTACCATCCTGATGTCACTGCTACTGAGACCTCCCCCTGGCTATATACTGTATTTTTTATATATATATTTCCGGTTATCCTCCTCCTCGTGGGGTTTTTCAAATATTTTTTGGACATTTTAAGTTTATTTTAAGGTAAAATCCCTTTTGGGTCTGCAGGCCTGAGGCAGGCAAGTGAGCTGGGATATATCCATCAGGCAAAGAAGGGCCTGGCCAGTCCTGTCCTGTAAAGCATTTTGGAGGCCTCACACCATTTGTACTACGTTTGAAACTTCATTTTATGACAGGTATGTTAATGGCCTTTCATCTCAGCCCACCTGTATTTTTCAAGGCTAGCTGACCAGTCAATCCTTGCTTTTATAGTCAGTCTTTTCTAAGTGTTTATTTATACTAGCTATGGCCTGTATTAAGAGAAATAATTTATTCATAAAGTATTCATTTTTGTAAGTATGTATTTTTTTTTATCAAATTACTCTTTCATCTTAATAACAATACCAAATAAATATTTTTAAAAATACTAGGGGCTGCGCATCCTGCTCGCTTCGCTCGCCCACCCCGTGTTTGGTTTTCCGGATATACAGCTTAAAGATATGGTTATATTGATGGGAATTGTTACATATGCATTATTTTCACTTTTACTTTAAAAACTTTTGTAAAAACAATACTTGTCATTTATTTCCAGCCCTGGGTGTGGTTACATTTCTTTCTCGCCAGACGTATAATGCTACTTGCATTAAGGGGTTTGGATGAACACACGCTAAGGAGATGCTGTCGGATCATCTGCTGTCTTTTGCGAGCTGCCTATTCCGCTTGTTGCATGTCGTTGTTTTAAGAGCTGGAAGCACATGATGCTTGTCTGCCAAATGCAATCCATCAACTGCTAGGTTAGATGTCTGTGGACTTGTTTTAAATGATGGCTCACTGCCCTGTCTCATGTGACGTTGTAAAAACAATACTTGTCCTTTAAACTTGTCGTTGCTTTAACTGTTGCGGGACCACAGATTCTCATAGCGTGTGTTCCATTATTGTATAAATCTACATTTTGTGCAATGAATGATGCAAATGCTAAGAGACTTTGTTTTTTGTTCTTTGCCTTTTATTTCTGACCTTGCTTTGTCCTGCTATTTTTTCAATTACACCTGGTCCTGATGATTAAGTAATTTCCTTTTGTTTGCGCTAATGTGATCTTTTAATCGTCGACTTTTTATTTATAACATATTGTCCTTTATACGCTTTATATGCACTGAGACACCTGTATCTGTGTAGGCTGCGTCCCTTTACACTACTGATTTTTTTTTTTTGCTGGCCGTGCTCTGATATTGCTTGTAAGTCGGGCATGTCTTACAAGAATCTCATGTTCTATATCCCCGCAATCTTTCATCTCGCAGGTCTTTTATTTGTCTTCCAAGATCACGTATCATCTCCTAGTCATTCCCTCCCACAGGATTTTTTTTTTATAATAGAAAGAAAAGTCCATGAATTAGAGGGGATAAGGAGATCCAATGTCACACCAGTTTAATTGGTAATGACCAATACAATGCCTTACATTAACTCTGAATAAAATGTTATCTGATCAGGGGACAGAGTGAGAATTTAAACAAAGTGTGGGATGTAATAGTTAAAGACTTTGAAACACCACTTGCTTAAAAAATTAATTTGGAGTTGTAGATCAAAGGAAAATAACGAGAAAGATATAGAGATGGAAGATTTTAGAGAGTGGGATATTGAAAAACCTGCATTATCAATAATGTCATTCATATTATAAATCCCACATACAATTAAGGCTGGAAAAAAATGGGATTACCTCCAATATTTAGGTATTTTGGGAACATTAGGGTTAAGATTATGCTATGCTTGGCAAGAACTGAGAAGCGTCTCCACATTATGCCATATACCTAGCACTACATGAGAGATATTTGAAAATCAGAATTTGAGTTTAACAGTAGAGTTTAATAATCTTGGTAATACACTACTTAATTCCAATGGTAATAATTTCATTTTATTTAAAAAAATAAATAAATCAACCTGCCTGTTGTACCAGATCCTGCTATGATATGTTTCTGATACGTCTTTATCAATTTGTGATGAAGTTAATAAGCAAACCAATGTTCCAAACCAGTATTCTTTAGGTCATTATGATTGAGACTTCTGGCTTAAGCTTGACCTTTCCCCTCACTGTTTCAAACTAGTTTAATTACCATAACCACTAGGCACAAGTATATGTAATGTGGCTAGTGATGGATTCTGTGGTGCGTACAACCGTTCAGCCTTCAGATGTCAAGAAATTTAAGTCTCAGTATTTACTGGATCTCTGCGGTGGTTTGGCACCCTGCCCGGGATTGGTTCCTGCCTTGTGCCCTGTGTTGGCTGGGATTGGCTCCAGCAGACCCCCGTGACCCTGTGTTCGGATTCAACGGGTTGGAAAATGGATGGATGGACCCCCATGACCCTGTGTTCAGAGGGTTGGAAAATGGATGGATGGATTTACTGGATCTTTTACTAGTTTACAGTATTATTGGATTGTGTTACTGAGGTGGCAATGACAGATTGGCCATCAAGATCTGTGAAGAGGATCACTTGTGTTCTGTTTTGTGCATTGTATCTACCCCATTTTTTGACACCCATTGCACGCCCAATCCACCTGGAATGTGGTCCCTCTCTAAATTGTCTTTCCCAAGATTTCTTCTTTTTTTTTTCCATACAAGTATTGGTAGTTTTTTCTTGACTTCTTAGGGAGTCTTGAGCTATCAATAAACAGGGCCGGTTAATGCCCATTGCCGTATTCCTTATGTGATTTCGGAATAGACAAAATATAAATTATTGTTGTTGTAAAGTTTCACATCAGTGACTTCAATATCTACGACTCAGTATCTGAATTGGTTTATGATGTCAATCCTGTTGTTGCTATTAACATTAATTAAAAAAAATCATTACTTCTGTGATGTTATAGCATCTAGCAAGTGAGTCTATGAGGTTCAAAATAAATTGAAATGTTAATATGCTTTCAGTATGATTAAACAGAATAAAAAACCAGCCTATGAATTTCAGAGTTCTATCAATCATATTTTTGTTATCATCCCAGAGCAGGATTCTATCAAACCATTGTCAGTTATTTTTTTCCTGATTAGCATTCATTTCCTGTATTAACTGTATGGTCATGAATTTTATTACCTAATAAAGGAACAGTGGACTTTATAGGTTATAAAATTATTTTGTAGTAATAAGCTTATGCATTTAGCCATGTGGCGCAGACGCAATTCACCATTTTTCATTTTCAAGTACAAAACAGGATTTACTATCATTATAGGTTTTTGCCAATGAATTCATTATACAGCACAGAGTAAAGCTAAATAAATAAACAAAAGTAAAAGGTAAATGAATAGATAAACACAAATGCATATACTGTGGTACTAGTTTGTCATTTTTTTTAATTTAAATATTATTTTGTAAATTTGTTTAGTGTTTTCTTCCCATTTAATATTTTTCAATAATAATAATACTGATATTTTTATGCATATAGTACCTTTCCCATGCTCAAAGTGTTTCACAGATATTCAAAGAAATGCATTCAGAATAAAGGCAAAGATGACGATAACACAGGACACAAACTAATATCAAACATTAAACACCAAATAATAGATAAATACATAAAAGTCAAAATTCTGAATCTGATTAAGAAACAATAAATAGCACAATTTGTATACACTTACATAAAGAAATATAAAGGTTGCTGTTACAGTCACCCGCTTTGAGTATTCTTGTATGTTATTATCCCTTTTCATTGTATTATGTAGGTTTTAACTCTTTGAGCTTCAGGGGCACAGCATCCCGATGCTGCAGCTGTGAGGTGCCCCCCCATCCCTGTTTAAGCGACTAGCAGGCTGTAAGCTGACCGCTGAGGCATTGACTCTTGTTGTACTGCCAGAGTTAAACAGAAACAGAAAACACAGTCAGACTCACTCAAAGATTGTTAACTAAAAGGCAATCCTATTTTTCATGATAACAAAAATGGCAAAACAAAAATTGTAGTCCTAAAAAAAGTTTTGTTTTTTTTTAAGCCAGAAAATTACAAGAAAGATCAACAAAGAGTTCAGGGGTTTTTATCAAATCTTACATAAATTAGAACTAAAAAGGCGATCTTTAAATTGTCACGTCAATAGCATCATTGCTGCACTGTTGCGGTGAATTGTGGGAAACATGACATAGGTAACAAGCGACATGAGATCCACAAAGTAGTAGTGCCTATTGCTCATACGAAATTAAATTAAAAGATAAGGTAAAAAATTATTCACTTTTTAATAAATGCTTTGAGTAAAGAACAAACTACATAAATTGTTTCCTTGGGTCAGAAAACACTTAAAAATACCTCCCACCGAAAAGCATTATCACTTGTGACTGGATGAAACAGACAAGGGATGCCAACAAAATTCTGGGGAGTCAACCGGGCAACGCCATTTAATAACAAAAACAAAATAAAACAAATACCGGTGGTAGGCAGTCAGGTCACAAAGGCTTCAACAGCCCAAGGAAGACACTTCAGAGGGAGCTCTGTCTCCGTTGAGGTTTGGATTCAGAATGAACGCCTCTTTCCTTGGACCACCCATTTTTATGGAGTTCTCTGGACATTGTGGGCAGTGCTAGGTGTTGTCCTTGGACATCTTCTGAAAACTGTGGTGGAGAGAGAAGAAATGGTTAAAAGATATTCCAAGATGGGTTATTGTTTACTTTTTTGGTGCCTGAAAGGTGATTTCCTGATGCGCATACGTAACACACTTTAGAAAAGTGCATGAAAAAATTCAAGAAGAATCTAATCATAATATATGTTTACTTGATTCTCTTTTGCGTTTTGATATGCAAATTCTTTAAGTTTTAATTTTTGAATTTCTGTTTTTTGGACTTTCTATATTGAAGGATTAAGATTTTGGATTGTGAACTGGTATTATTTTGTGTGCCTTTTTAAGACTTAACCTTTACTTTTGTTTTACTTTTTGAATATATTGTTAATAAAATCTATAAAATATTAAGAATCATTGTTTTCAATACCTCTCTACATCTGTTGTGATATTGTATTTGTCCTGTGTAGGCCGTGATGCTTCCTTTTTGAATTTGGTGTCTAGCTGATTCTTATTTCTTGGCCTCACAGGAGACCTCAGGCCTATATTTTTGTTTAAATCCTGCATTTGCGTTCCCAAGCTGTGTTTTGGAGTGGGATAAAAGGAAATGGATTTCCATCCCCCAGCTCAGCTGCTGTTCCCTGGCTCTGCAAGCCTTTCTGTGGAAGGGGATAAACGTGCTTACTGAGCTTGTCATTGGTCAGGACTGGAATGTCTGCAGTGTTGAAATGTATTATATATATTGTGAGAGGTGGCCGGCTTGTCATCCCTGCCAATACCCCCAGGCCGCCAGATGGAGCCATCCCTGCAGTATGGAGGTGCCCCAAAGACCAGCAGGGAGTCATGGGACATGTAGTTTTTATACAAGACCCTGCTGGATACCACAGGGGCCACAAGAGGGAGCTGCAGGGAGGACCGAAGACTTCTTTGTGCCCTACAACCCGGAAGTGCATCAGAGGAAGAGCGACGTGCTTCCGGGGTTAAAAGAAAGGACTTGTACCTGACCCGGAAGTGATTGAGAGTCACATGGACTGGAGATTGGAACGCTTCCGGGTCAGGGTATTTAAAAGGACTGTGGGAGCTCCCAGACGGCAAGCTGAGCTGGGTGGAAGGGTGGCAACGCATCTGGGAGTCGGAGGATTGTTTATTGTAGTTATTGTGTTTATTATATGATTATAGTGGAGGATAGGGTGCTTTGTGCACTGTGGCAATTTAATAAAGTCAAATCTTGGACATTTACCTGGTGTCTGAAGTTGTGGACAGGGGTTCAAAGGTGTGAGAGCGCCCCCAATCTGTCACAATATATATTCAATTGTATTAGTTTGGGAGAGTTTTTGCAGGTTTGATTTATTTGTATTGTTTATATTATTCTCTTTACAGTATTGTGGAATTCATTTGGCTTAGATAAGAAGTTTATGCAGGGCACCGTATTTAACTTCTGAGTATGATAATGGAGTCCTGTCAGCACATTTCTGTACAACTTAGAATCAATTTGATAAATAAGGTTAGGTGCATTGGCGATTCTAAATTGTCCCTAGTGTGTGCTTGGGGGGTGTGTGTGTGCCCTGTGGTTGGTTGGCGCTCTGCCCAGGGTTTGTTTCCTGCCTTGCGCCCTGTGTTGGCTTGGATTGGCTCCGGCAGACCCCCGTGACCCTGTAGTTTGGATATAGCGGGTTGGATAATGGATGGATGGATAAAGAAGTTTATGTGCAAGTCATCAAGTAGAGTCAGTGTGATGCTCTGAAATTCACTGTCTTCTTGGTTTAGTAATAGAATTTTAACCTGCTATGTTCTGGTCTTCTGGAACTATTAATTGCTCTTGCTGCATTTGCCAGAGTATTGTTTCAGAATTGAATATATTTCCACCAGCCCCTCTTTAAATTAAATCTAACCTTTTGCCAAAAGAAACTGTCCAGCTTTCCTGACCTTTACTACTGTAGACATTATCCTTTCAAGTTGCGATGAAGATATAGGTTATGTTTGCAGAATATACTAGAATTTCCAGAAGAGTACAACTCTTAATATTCTGGGACAGACAGATGTTCACATATGGCTGGTTCTAAATAAAACACGCTTTTCCTCAATGTATCTGAAACATGGCCAAACTCAGCTGAAACTACCCAAATGTATTCACTAATCCTACTGGAGAGGTGGCTCCAGGCACCTGCTCCTGCGGGTTAAATATTCTGGGTATGACCCCCACTTGGCTATTTATCAGGCACCCTTGGACTCCCTATAACCCTTAATCCCCTCACAGTAATTCAGAGCGTTAGTACTTAATGATCAGTCAATTGTGGGGGGCCTACCTACACGGTTAGCATTCCATATTATTTTACTCTGTTGGAAGAATAGAAGCCGTCCTTCAGAAGCACAATGTGAAAGAATGTTTATTTAACTTAACATTACACAAAATGCAATCTGCTTTATGAAGAACATTTCAGATGTTTTCAAAAAACTGGATGTGCTGAATCATTGCTAACCTTTTGGACATTGCTGTTTTATGAGAATGATGACTTAAAATTAAATCTTTAATCTCATTTTTCCATCGTAAATATAAAACGCAGGCAAAAGGTAGGGCTGAGGCAGCGTGTGGTGATCCCTGTATAATATGAAGAAAAAATGTTAACAACAATTTGTCAGTAATAACCTTTGACATCTTTACAGATGCAAGTTTAAGTCTTGACTGTCATGTTATGGTGGTGATGTCCTATTTAAGATGTTTCCAAAGGAAGTGGTGGGTTCAAGTTCAACAGAACTTAAAGTAATGTTTAGAAGTCCTCACAGCATTGCTCTTTTGATCCGTGGGCAAGGAGAAAGGAGAGGTAGTAAATGACAACTCCATCCCTCAACTCGGGGTGGATTACGAGATAAAAAGCTCTGATGTTGTCTCCTATTTGCGCACAAACATCTGTTTGTCAGCGTTCCAGGTTCAGAAAAGGTATGCAATACCTCACCAGGTCAAGAGGGGGCACCAGCGCTAATAGTCTTTCTCCTCTGTAGCTCCAAGAAGCCAACCAGAGAGGGCACCCCAGCCACACCCCTTCTTCCAGTTAGGATGACATAAATTCAAGGGCTACCCGAAGATGGTATTTCAGTCTTGGGAACACAGTCCTATATGATGGAGCTTCTCAACCCAGACCAGATCGTGAGAGACGATATGAGAAGCAGGAGTGCCTAAAAAGGCATATATTACGCTTATTATGCTTGCTCGTTTTTTCACCTTTTTTTGGACACTGGCAGTACACGGGGTAGTCCGGTTGGCACCCTAACTTTTCTTTGGATCTCCTTTCCCTCATTTGCACCTCACAATGTGTAAATGGAGGACTGTTTTCTTCACTGCCGTACCCAAGGTTTGGCTGGATGATGCAGTTACATTCACTGAGTCACTTAGTCCAAGTTTATTTTTTATTCGTCTGAGATGTTTTTATTGATTTAAAGGCCTTCGTATTTTGTTTTCTCTCTAAGTTGCACTATTTGAGCTAAGTATCAGTTTTTCTGCCTGTGATAAAACTGTTTATATTTCCCTGACCTATGGTTTTTAAATCACAATTTGATCTTTTAAAGCAGGGGTCCTCAATCACAGTCCTGGAGGGCCGCAGTGGCTGCAGGTTTTTGCTCCAACCCAATTGCATAATAAGAAGCACTTATTGCTCAAGTAACACTTCTGCTTCACTTTAGTTGTCTCACTCGTTAAGATTTTGAACGCTGTATTCTTGGTTTTTAATTGCTCCTAATTAGCAATAAGATGCAAATGACAAAAGAGACCAGCATCTCTCCATTTAGTTTGTTACTATTTACACCTTTGTGTATTTATCATGCACTATTGGGTTTAATTAAATACTTGGAAGGAAGATGAAGAGAAAAAAGTGAAGGACTGAGAATTACTCATCCATTGTAGCCTTCAAATCATTTGGATGATATCCTTAGAAAGGGGAAGAAAAGCTAGGATATGAGAATTACCTGACATAGCAGAGTTAAAGCAGTAACAAGCCATCCATCCATTTTCCAACCCGCTAAATCCGAACACAGGGTCATGGGGGTCTGCTGGAGCCAATCCCAGCCAACACAGGGCACAAGGAAGGAACCAATCCCAGGCAGGGTGCCAACCCACTGCAGGACACACACAAACACCAAGCACACACTAGGGCCAATTTAGAATCGCCAATCGATCTAACCTGCATGTCTTTGGACTTTGGGTGGAAACCGGAGTACCCGGAGGAAACCCACGCAGACACGGGGAGAACATGCAAACTCCACGCAGGGAGGACCCGGGAAGCGAACTCGGGTCTCCTAACTGTGAGGCAGCAGCGCTGCCACTGCGCCACCGTGCCGCCCACTAACAAGCCATGAAATTAAATTCTTGGCAAGCAACTGGGTTAGACCAAAACCCTGCAGCTACTGCAGCCCTCCAGGACTGGGATTGAGGACCCTGTTTTAAAGGATGCTGGGAAATGAAATGACATTTTAATTACTTTTTTACTGGTATTTTTTTTTTTAATGCAGATTGAATTTTTGCATTACAATCTAAATGTAAAATGATAACTAGATCTTTAAACTCCACAGTTCATTTCCTTCATTCTCAGAAACATTTCTTTGCCTAATGTTAACTGAGTTACTCTGGGAATGGGCAACAAAAGCGAGCAGATGCATGGAGTCACATGTAGTTTTGACCAACTGTGCCAAAGCTGGATTTGGTAGAATGATCTTGGCGTTATGAAACAGAACCTGTTGCATTTGAGAAATGCCGCCATTTTATGTGCACTAAAAGAGCAGCTCACACATTGGCTAAGAGTTTCTTGAAGCTGAAGGGCTATAAATGTGCTGTCAAGATAAGACATCAATTGTCAGTTAGAATGTTCAGGACAACATGCCAATACCAGTCCTGTGCATCAGTATATGACAACATGAACATTTTGCTAACTTTAACTTGACAGTCAGTCATTTATTGTTGGCCCAAAGGGGTTTTATGATGAGGATTGTTTTAGCAGTAACCTTTGGTGTGCTTCACTTCTTGAGCTCCAAGAAAGCTAAAAAAGCAGAAACAGGAATTAGAGATGGGAAGGAGTTGTTAACTGAAACTGGGGCTTGTTTTATCCATTTATTTGTTGGTTCAGTGGCTGCTGTTTCATGTGATATATTTTTCCAGTTAATTTATTACAGCTGTAAATTAGAATGGAATTTGTTAAAGCATTTGTTTAATTTATTTGCATGTCAAAGCAATATAATTTTGGTGTTGTCTGATGCATATAAAGCATTCAAATATATCAGATGATAAATGTTTGTCATCTGCTGTACACATTATTTGATCTCCTTAATACCTCTCAAAGTAAGCAAGTAGCAAACAGCTATACAAGGAGGGGGAGACACATTACAATCTCTTTCTGATGCAGTTTGTCAGAATCGTATCTCATGAAGCAGATGATGGGGTACAGAAAAACTGGTGAAAGAGAGTTGATTTCAGGAAGCTTGCTGCCCAGGAGAAACGTAGAAATTGAGTGGTAAATTTTCTTTTTTTGAACATTACGCTTGTTTCCTGAGCCAGCGTTTTGGTTATCAAAGAGCAAGGCAGATAACTTATGTAATGCAAACTATGTGAATAGTCATCTACTTTAAATATGATTAAAAAAAAGTAATCAGATTTAAATATTTACAAGCCTGTTTGGCACTCTATTGGTTTTCAAAGGTTTATCATTTTGTTTCTAATTTGTTTTGAAATGAGAGTGTTGAACACATTGAGAGGTTTACTCACCTCAATTGTGGGCGACATGGTGGGGCAGTGGTAGCACTGGTGCCTCGCAGTAAGGAGACCCGGGTTCATTTCCCGGGTCCTCCCTGCGTGGAGTTTGCATGTTCTCCCCGTGTCTGCGTAGGTTTCCTCCCACAGTCCAAAGACATGCAGGTTAGGTGCATTGGAGATCCTAAATTGTCCCTAGTGTGTGCTTCGTGTGTGGGTGGGTGTGTGTGTGTGCCCTGCCCAGGGATTTGTTCCTGCCTTGTGCCCTGTGTTGGCTGGGATTGGCTCCAGCAGACCCCCATGACCCTGTGTTAGGATATAGCGGGTTGGAGAATGACTGACTGACTGACTCACCTCAATTACGACATTCATGTCTCTGGTGACTCTTCCTATGAAGTCAGTAGACAGATTGGGAGAGCATGGGGAGTAATGAGGTCACTGGGAAGAGGTGTGTGGTGTTCCCAGTATCTTTGCAAAAGGTCCCAGTCTTTAGAGTCCTGGGGCTTCCTGTCTTGCTATATGGTTGCGAGACATGGATGCTATCCAGCGACCTGAGACAAAGACTGGACTTCTTTGGCATTGTGTTTCTCCAGAAAATCCTTGGGTACCACTGGTTTGACTTTGTGTCAAACAAGAACTTGCTCACGGAGTCCCAAATGAGGCACGTTACCTGCATCAGTTTCGCCACTATGGCCATGTGGCGCGATTCCCCTCATTGTTGAGGACCCAAATGGCTCGACCAGGCCGAGGATATGCCTACGTAACACCTTGCTACGGCACATAGATGGTCATTTCTGGAGGGTGGGACTAGACCACATGTCTGTCTGGGGGGGTTTGCCAACCGGGATCCCAAGGTGTTGCATGATGTGGTGGGTGTGCCAATGTGCAGTACCAGTGCATGCTCCTCAACCTGACCTGGCCTGATCAACATGCAACATGTCAGCACTCTTTGGCGCCATATCAGTAAGGAGAACTACCTTACCTAAAAACCTCTTGTCTTCATTGTCTGAAAAATCACAGAATATAAATATCTCCATATATAATCTTCATTTGGGTCTTGATCTTTGTTTGTCCACGAATGAATTAGAAGAAGCACTAGATGGCAGTAGAGAGACTGCTAAAACATAGGCATTGCATTAAGAATCTCCTCCAGGCTTATACTACTGAAGACTGTAGTACGCCAGTCACACCTCAAAACACAGACATTCAAACTAAACAAATTGTTTTGCTTTAAATTAACTAAAGAGATCTTCATTTAGATCTTGATCTTTGTCCGCGAATTGACCACCTTCCAGTTTAGTACGTTGTTGTTACTCACGGATGTCAACAATGTGCCAGAATAACAAAAGGGGTGGTGGACAGTGTTACGCTGGTTAGCTCCTGAGGCCTGGTTAGAGAATGAGATTACTGAAGATAAAAGGTACGTGCCTACGTAACATATGAATGAAAGAAAGACAGTGGGTAAAATGAATGACACCGTAACAGCACGTTCTGGAAATTATTATTGTTATGTGGTAGCCGGCGAGTGCTGCGCGTCTCACAGTTGTAATGTGGCTTTCTCACATGTCAGTGAAGTGATTCCTATTTATGCTTTAAAGAGCCTGGATACCTATGTGTCCTCCTTTTATAACCATTGCTCCGTGTATATTGCCTTACTCTTTGGATTGCCACAAAGCAACCTGCGAGATTGGAGAAAGATTGAGAAGACATCGTGAGAGGAAACGACAGCGTCCTGAAAACGAGACGGACTGTGAACGGACAGAAACAGAAATGCTCCTACACCACCACATAATTACGATTCGGATAGTGACTCCGAGTGGGCCGTTCCTATCAAATCAATGTCCAAGGGTTTTCTTTTTTAATTTTGTTTCCCATAATGCAAAATTAATCATAATGCTGTGCGACGAAAGGCCCAGTTCATGACAGACAGCTGCGTTTAAACAGGGAGCCATTCACAGACAACTTTAACACGCGCAACGTAGTTGGGCACACATGGCTAGTTAAAGTTATAACACACACATTTCCCTTTGGATACCTACTTTTATTTGTCTTTAGCAGCTCCTTTTCATTTGTGCTATACATTTTATGAATGTAGTAATATGAAATGCTTTTTGCCTTTTCTTTTAGGTATTGAATGTCAGCCAATTTTTTTATTTGTGGCTAACTATATTAGTACAAAGACCTTAATAAAATGTACAAGTCAAATGGGGCCACTTGCCTTTTTAAAAATAGGAATCAAATACTGTACAGGAATTTTGGTGCCAAAATATATTTTTCAGTCACATCCTGCAGATTAGCAGCAAAGATGCTGAGGCCGGTATGCTGATAACATTTGCTTTTTAAATGTAATTTTCTCGACCTCTCTGGGAAATATATTTCAGCTCTTAGTTTTGAGGTACATCCACAATTGAATTCACTGCATGAATTGTAAGCAGGTACTTCCAAAAGTGCAAAATCAGGAGGCAGAATCAGTCAGTACTGAGCAGATCTTAGAACTGCAGGGTTTCCCATCAGCTACTGCCACCTTTAGAGCTCTGATTCTATAAAACAGCAGGTTAATAAAATGTATTATTTGGAGTGGATTAAAGCAGTAATGCTTAAACAACTAGACAAATCCACATTTCCATTATAGGACCAGTTATTTTTCTTTGCCTTGGTGAAACTTTAGTGAATATCAGTTGTTTTATTGCAGGTAAATGATCAATCACTAAGCAGTTCTAGTAAATTAAAAATAATAATAAAGTAATAATTTGAATTTAAACTATATACTGTTGTATACTACAGCCACAAAATAAATCAAAAACTGAAACTAAGCTTCCTAAACTCTAAGCATACGACTGATGCATTCTGTTTAAAAATGGGATTTCTCCCAATCTTTAAGTAAGCTTCACACTACACAGGCACAAAAAGGGGACAGTCCAGCACCAAAACACTCCTTTATCTTCAGAAAATGAACATTTGAATTAAGGGAGAGAAAAACCATGTCAAAACTCTGGCTACTTGAAAAATAATTAAGACTTATTAAAATGAATAATTAAGTGCAACAAAAAATACAAAAATTGCAATAAAGGTGTACCTGAAAAGTCAACCCAGAAACAAACACATCCAAATACACAATCCAGATATCAAAGATCAGAAAAACAGAGCATGACAAAGAAACAAGGAAATCCTCACCAAAAAGTACTTACAGTGATCCTTCCACTAGAAAACTCAATTCTGATCTAGAGGACCTGAACCCCTGCCTGGATTTATATAGACAGTGGGTGAGTCTCCAGGTGTACGTCATGGTGACCCAACCCCCAAAACTCTATCTTAAGGGGACAGTGCACATAAACACAATATTATCCATCCATCCATCCATCCATTTTCCAACCCGCTGAATCCGAATACAGGGTCACGGGGGTCTGCTGGAGCCAATCCCAGCCAACACAGGACACAAGGCAGGAACCAATCCCGGGCAGGGAGCCAAACCACCACAGGACACACACAAACACACCCACACACCAAGCACACACTAGGGCCAATTTAGAATCGCCAATCCACCTAACCTGCATGTCTTTGGATTGTGGGAGGAAACTGGAGCGCCCGGAGGAAACCCACGCAGACACGGGAGAACATGCAAACTCCACGCAGGGAGGACCCGGGAAGCGAACCCGGGTCTCCTAACTGAGAGGCAGCAGCGCTACCACTGCGCCACCGTGCCGCCTATAAACACAATATTAACACAAGTTAAAAAACAATAGCACACAAAGACAACAAAAATGATTAATAACATAACTTACAAAATAACATATAACAAAACAAAAATCACATACAAGGTAAAAATGTACATCTGCAAGGGATAAAAACCTACCTAAAACGTAGCACGTGTGTTTTATTCAATGTGAAAAGGGACTGGCTGTCAAGAGGATACCGAAGGTAAATAAACCAGAAAAGTGTGAAAGGGTAGGGAAAGATCCCCTAGAAAACAGAGGATGCCATAATTTGAAAAAGTGCAGGTCCTCTATAGGAAAATGTTTCGGACGGCAGGGACACTTGGACTCACTTGGACGCACTTTAGAGTCAGTAAACACTTTTGGGTATGGTGGACCAGGAATCAGTTTTTAGGTTATAAATTCAGAGTCCTTTAAATGCTATTTGGCAAACTCCAAGTGGGCTGTCACAGTAGCTTCTGTCTAGCCACTCACCTATAAACGCCTGATTGATGGAGTGTGGGGGTTGTCCTCCTGGCAGATTCTCCCATCTCAGCAGAGGGCTTGTGAAGCATTGGGTTCTTGGACACCAAGACCCTTCTTTTTCAGTTGCTCAGTTTGTCCAGACAGACAACTCTTGGAAGGGTCTTGGTAGTTCCAAACTTCAACTGTTTCCCAGTTACTGAGGCCACTGTGTTCCTGGGAAAGCCTTAGAAATGATTTTGTAGTCTTATCCTGATCTATGCCTCAGTGTAATTTATCATGGAAGTCTTGGACTTCATAGCTTGGTTTTTGTCCTGACATTCAGTGTGAATTGTGGAACCTTATTTACACAAGTGGTTGCCTTTCTAAGCTATGTCCAGTCAATTCACTTTGCCATAGGTGGGCACCAGTCAAATTCTAGAAACATCTCAAGGATAAATAAAGCAAATGGGATGCACCTGGTCATGATATGGAGAGCAATAGCAACAGTTCTGAATGCTTAAATACATTAGAGATTTTAGTTTTTGATATTCAATAAAGCAAACCTTTCTGAAAACATATTTTACTTTCTTTTTATTGACAGTAGATATTTCTGAAAAAAGGAAAATGTATCCATGTAAAATTAAATCTACAACACGATGAAATATGGAGAATGGGGTCTAAACACTTTCTGAGTCCACTGTAATTCATATCTCCCCCAAAAATGTAATAACATAAATTATTAGCATATAAAATACATGTTTTTAAATCACATTTTACAATATCAAGTAGTTAAAAAATGAACATGTGGTGGTTGAAGTAGCTTTCATCGACACAAATTCCAATTCAACTAATGTAGAAACTGCATTTTTTATTATTATTATTGTTAATTGTTGTTTTTCCATGGTTTATGACTAATTGAACTTTATATTTCTTAAAAAAAAATAAAAATTTGAATTTTCTTGAAAAATTTCAGTAAAAGATGTACCAAATTTCAACAAGCAGACAGACACAAACAGCTGTGACAGTTGGTGCTTTTTGTTTCTTAAATAAATGAATTAATGAAATATTGGATACTTGTAATAAAGCTTTCCTAAGAAAAAAAGTGGGTGGGATGGTGTCAGATATTGTTATTTATAGCTATGTTCCTGCCTGTGTGCCATAAAGTGATTCTAGACATCTTCCCGAAGCAAGCTAAATCTCTTATTGACAGTTAAAAGAGCCAGATTTGAGTAGCGTCAGGAGCCATATCACACATCTCTTAACATGTGGTTGATTGTCTTGACTAGTGAAAAAATATCCAGGAGGCCTACTACCTGATAGGGTTTGACTTTTTATCTGCACTGTACGTCGCAATCAATAGCACTGTATGTGATCTACCATGGACAATGACTGCAAAATGCAAATTATGAAAATTGATGTAGAAAAGAGGCAGGGTTTCATCAACAGAAACAAGAAGAAAAATAATCCAGCAACTTCCGGTTTCCAAAAATGGCCACGATGACGTCACTTCTGGCACCCACAAACCACCTCAATTCCGGCTCATCAGAATATAATTATTTCCGGTTCCTGCTGCAATGCCAACCATTTCCTGTCACATGTTTTGTTCTGTTATATAACCGCCATTGTGTATCAGTAAATTAATTCCTTGTACTTTCAGGACTTTGAATCACTGCATTTTTCTCATATTGTCTGGACGACAATATACGGGGACGGTCCCCAAAACTTTATTTTTGTATCTGTGACGTTTATTCTACCACAGCTGTTAATGTATGCTTGTATTTCCTACCCTGTCTTCCTGATTTGGAGCCTCAAAAGCTGCATTGTTTCACAAGAAGCAGCTGCTGTTATTCGGCATTTGTGGTTTATGCTTTTCTCTTGGTTTAGAATAACCTGGTATTGACCCCTGCTTTTGAATTAACATGCTATTTCTATTTTTTTTTTCACTTTTTCAGATTTGTCTACCTTTACTTTGTTCCTTGATTATTTGCATCTGTCTTTATTTATTGAATCCTATTTATAAATTATAAATGCCTAAATATAAACAAATCCTTATTTTTTCTTTTATGGAGATAAAGATTTTACAGTTTTTCCTCTCTCCTTTTAAATATATTATTGTCTTTACCCTTCTTTTGGGCCTTTACAGGCTGAAAGCTTGTCTTTTGAGTTTGGGGACAGGCTATCTGAAGTGAGGAGTCCTATTCAATTGGAGCAGACCTGTGGTGCAGTACAAGTCTGGCTTTTATTTTGATCTTTTTAGGCCTACTAACTTTTTGAGATTTTGAGCAGGCATGACAGGTTTTAATGGATAAATAAATCACGCAATGGAAGCACTGAGTGAAAAGGCAAAATCAAAGTTGTGGGTCAGGTAAATGTCAAAATATGAAGTACCGAGATAAAGAGGAAGAAGACTGAAACACGTGAGAAAAATCTAAGTGTTTTTAGCTTCTTTCTCACACTAGAAATAGACAGTTGTCATAAATGCTGTAGGATGTTCAAAGATTAAATATTGTAATGTGAAAACATCACATGCACATCTATGTAAGATTATGTGACTAGCAATCTGTGAGGGCCACTTTCTACAACATGTACACAATAATCAAAAACAACATGAAAACAACAATACCCATAAAAGCAAAGTGGTGCCTGAAGAGTAAGAATTTACAATTTATTATAATAGTAAAAGAGGTACAAACCCCATGTGTTGGTTCCAAAACATTGCAATAAAGAAATAAAAAAACAATTCCAAGCAAAAGCACAGTACATACGATAAGCATACTTTTCCTCTCTGAACCTTCTGGCAGCTCTCCTCCTTTAACAATTAAATGTCAGCCAGAGCACTAATTACGGCATCCACTTGAAGCGGGCTGATGACACCATCTTTCAGAAGATTGCATAGTACACAGTGGCTTGGCTTCCACTTAGCCTGTCGCTTTGTTTATGGTCTGCCTGGTGGCCATGAACAGCTTCCTAGTAGTATCCTGGACTCATAATGAGTATTCATGCTTGTCCAAATCCCTTTCTCCTTGTGTGCTATAAATGTGATGCCCTCGAAGAACACACTGATAATTTAATTAAATCATTTATTCTTAGGGCAAATGAAAATGAACTAATTAGCTAATCTACCTTTGTGTACTGAGTCATCGTAAAATGTCACTCCTTAATTAATGTTAACCATTCAGCACCTTAAAAAACAAAGAAATTATTTTAACAGAAATACACAAGTTCTTTAAAGTTAAAGGATTTAGGAAATGTCAGGGCTGTTAAGGCTTATTATTAATAATATGAAGTTTGATGTTTTCTGCTTGCTCACATGGTACAAGAATGAATGACTAGCGAAAACCTTGGGGTAATGATTAACTGTGTTTTATACACTCCCAATCTTCCCTTTCTCCTTAAACTGTGACTACCGATTGAGGCAATGTTGAACTTGATTAGTTGTCTCACTCCCCCTTCTTCTCCCCTCCTCAACTGACAAATATTTCATGAATATAAATAGCAGCCTTTTAGTGCAGCGTTATTTTAATTGTGCTAACACAGCAACATGTTGTCGCCTCGAGGAAGGAGGCATTGCAGCGGTAATCAACAAACTGAAATCCATCACATTGCATTGGTCTGTGTCAGGAAGCACTGGCTGACTTGCAGCATTGTTTGATGTGCCACAGAATTATATTAACTGCCTGCAATATATCTTTATAATATTGACGTGAAAAGGGCACATATGCAAGGGGTACTATATGGCTTGTTGCAACGTAACAATTTTTTTCTTTCATTTCTTATTAAAAGGTCTGTGCTGTTAGATATGGAGAGTAGTCAAGGGGGCAGTACTATTTTACAATTCGTTTTTTGACAATGTTAGTGCTTATTCTGGGTCAGTGAAACTGAGGGCCCACTAATAGTTAACTCCAGGGGTTGAGCTGGAGCAGCCGAATGAATATGATCCAAATGAAACTGCAGTCTAAAATTTTCAGATATGAAACAATTCAGCCTTAAGTTGGTAGTGCATAAGGAAGAAGACCTTCTGCCTCACAGTCTGAGAGAAACTGAATCTAACCTGGACAGGCCTACTGACCAGACTACCTTAGACTTTAGTCCAACTTCAACAAATATTTTGGAGCATGATGTAGGATACCATGGCAAAAAGAGTTTTATATGCATGACATGATGGTTTGTCCAATCTAATATATTAGAGGAATTTCATAGAATTTACTAATTTAAAGTTTAAGAGCATATTTTTCCTGCCTTTCGTCTTAGAGTCTCACAGCAGCTTGTATGCCTTACAAAAAAAATCTAAAGATCTATTTAAATCTAACCTGTTGGAAAATGCTAAGCTAGATTTTAATAGATGACTGTCTTATCGGATGACTTTATCTGAGAAGATTCATATTGTCAAAATGAGCATACTCCTGAAGTTTTTATATTCTTTTCATAGAAACCTCATTGCAGAACTTGGGAAGTGGTAATGTGCGGTCCCCAAACCCAAAAAATGACAATAATGTCATTGAGTAATGAGTAAGTAATGCATAAAAAATGAAAGGGGTTTTAGGAACCAGACAATATAAGAGCAAGAAAAGCAAAATACGTAAATGCAGGGAAAATAATTTAGACTAAGCCTTCTGGTCTTCTTATGCACATGACAGCTGACTACCCATGAGTTGTCTGGTCCACTTTCCCACTACTCCTTGCTCTGTTCATCTTACAATTATACCATTATTCCTCCACACCTCTAGTCTACCTTCCTTTCCACAGCCAATAGAGCCCCCATCACCGGCTACCTCCCAGCTCCAAACTCCAAGAGTATTGATGAAAAGTCAGGTCCAGGAACACTTCGAGTAAGTAATTCCTGCTTACCATTCAAAGACTTCTTGCCACCAGTTTCTCTGCAGACCCAAAATCTCTGCCAAACTAACACCCAAGAGGAGGATTATTACCATAATAATGGCAGACCCATACACAGACAAATAAAATAGCAATAAAACAGACAGAGAGAACAAAAAGGGTTGGGGCATCAGCTAGTGATCCCCAGATAACTAGTGGTCAAAATAATAACATGATGAACAGCAAAACACAAAGTCTTTCCAGTTACACATCAAAAATGTGACTAAGGCAAGATGGAGGCGATGCTGGTTAAGAGGTGGTCAAGGAGGAAGAGGTCAGGTTTAGGGGACCGGCACCTGGAAGTGATATCACTTATTTTTCTGTAGCCAGTCATCAGGTCTGTGGGAGAAAGAAGAGGAGAGCAGAGGCATTAGGTAACAGGGCTAACCCTTGACTTGGGGTGGAATTATCATTAGATGAACCCTGAAGTTGTCTCCCAAGTTCACGTGTGTCACCATATAATAAAAAACATTGCAAATTTTTGTTTCCATTCACACATGAATATCATTAAAAGAGAAAAGTGGAAAGCCCACATGTTGTTAATAAAAGAGTATCATTCAAAGCAGGAAAAGGACTTCTGAGGTATATCATCGACAGTGACAAATGCTTAATGTAAATCTAAGACAAATAAAATGTTTATTATAACTTGTGGAGCGAGGATTTGATGATTTTCGACACGATAATATGAATGAAATAGTCAGAAATAATTAATTGATACTATTTTTTTTAACTTCACTTAAGCAGCATTATCACTTTAAAGCCAGTTTCAACCTTTTCAAATTTTCAGGTTTTCTTACAGTTCTCAGTGGTCCAACAAACATACCTTTCACACTATCAGTAAAATAAGGTGTACTGACCTACCTTAAAATAGTGTTATTAAAAGGAGTTCACCCTCACTGTGGCATGTTAAACTTAATACATAATCTGTGAACATGTAATGAGGCACCTGCCAGTTGTCCATGGTCAGTGAGACTGAATTTAGCTTACAACACTACCATGACACTATATACTGTAAGACCTCACCCTACTGACTCATTGTCCACAACACTGCAAAAATTGTTACATCCTTATACTGCACCCATTACTATAGTTTGACACTTTAGGCTAGCACTGTGGTCCCTCATCTCACAAGCTTCTCGACATTTTTGTTTGTCAATAAACTCAGTATGATTGCTTCACAGGTTGTGAGAAGGGTGGTGTCAGGGGGAATATTTATTATAGTTAAGTGCAATAGAATTTAAAGCTTGCAGTGATGAGGCAAAATCAGTACATCATTTACCACAAAATTTGCACTTGGATGAACTCCGCTAATTTTACTACACAATCATTTGGCAACCCATCACAAAACAATCTGGGTCGCAACCGACGGTTTAAGAAACACTGTTTTAGAATGTGATGGAGGGGTGCCAAACTAGCAGTTCCTGCCAAATCTCTATGTAGCTAAAAAACATTAGGCACAATTATCTGTATATTATTTGGAATGCAAATAGATTAAAATATTCATAACATTTTTGAATTTCATATTAAATAGTGTATCACTTATTGTAAGCCCAATTATTATTTACTTTACTTATTATAATTTATACTCCGAAACTAACAAATTCTTCTTCTTCTTTCGGCTGCTCCTGTTAGGGGTTGCCACAGCAGATCATCTTGTTCTGTTACACCCATCACCTGCATGTCCTCTCTCACCACATCTGTAAAACTCTCAGGCCAATCTCGCTAATCACTAACACGAACGGAGATAAAATCATCGAACACAAAAATATAATGCACACTTTCAGAGACTACTATAAATCCCTATATACTACTGAGTTTAAAGAAGACAATATACAATCTAATGCATTTCTGGATACATTACAGATACCACAAATAGACGCTTTTAGTGTGGAGGAACTTGATAAACCTCTGGCATTATCAGAATTACTAGATGCTATAAAGTCACTCCAAGGTGGAAAAGCAGCAGGCCCTGACGGCTACCCTGCAGAGTTTTACAAGAAATTCTCCGCTCAGCTAGCTCCCCTCCTATTAGCAACATTTACAGAAGCCAGAGAAAACCAATTTCTTCCACAAACCTTTCACCAAGCACTAATCACTGTCTTTCCCAAAACAAAATAAGGACTTATTACAATGTGCATCATACAGACCAATTTCACTTCTGAATAACAATGTTAAAATACTATCTAAAATCATAGCTAGAAGGATGGAGAAAGTGCTCCCTCGTAATATCACAAGACCAAACTGGATTTATTAGGGGCCGACACTTATCTTCAAATCTTGGCCTGTTTAATGTAATATACTCACCAACTAAATCAAACACCCCAGAAATATTATTATCATTGGATGCAGAAAAAGCATTCGACATGATTGAATGGAAATACCTTTTTACTATATTGGAGAAGTTTGGGTTTGGCCCGAACATTTGTGCATGGATTAAATTACTGTATACTAACCCAGAAGCTTCAGTTTGCATCAATAACATTTGCTCAGACTACTTTAAACTAGAGCGTGGCACAAGACAAGGATGCCCTTGTCACCGCTGCTGTTTGCATTGCCATTGAACCACTGGCAATACATTGTCGAAATACTGATCAGATAAAGGGGATTAGCAGAGAAGGACTGGAACAGAAAATCTCATTATATGCAGATGACATGGTACTGTATATTCGGACCCAGAAAATTCTGTGCCTGCAGTCTTAGCAGCACTCACAGAATTTCAAAAGATCTCTGGTCTCAGAATTAATCTGAATAAAAGTGTACTCTTTCCAGTGAATTCTCAAGCATATAATATTAGATTAGACACCCTACCTTTTATCATTGCAGAACAGTTTAAATACCTAGGGTAAACATCACAAGTAAACATAAAGCTCTTTATCAACAAAATTTCGCGTCTGCATGGAAAAAATTAAACAAGACTTGCATAGATGGTCAACCCTTCATCTCACACTAGCTGGAAGAATTAACACTGTTAAGATGAATATTCTTCCTAAGCTCCTTTTTATTTCAAAACATCCCAATATACATTAATAAATCATTCTTTAAGCAATTAGATTCAACAATAACCTCATTTATTTGGAATTCTAAACATCCACGCATCAAAAGAGCGACCCTACAAAGACAAAAGGCAGAAGGCGGCATGGCTCTACCTAACTTCCAGTTTTATTACTGGGGCAAATATACAGGCATAAGAACCTGGACACAAATAGAAGAACATACACAGGCTTGGACCGCAATAGAAGTAAAATCCTGCAGTACTTCTTTGTATTCCTTGCTCTGTGCTCCAATAAACACACGTTATCGGCAATACACTAATAACCCAATTGTGCTCCACTCACTTAGAATCTGGAACCAATGTAGAAAGCATTTTAAGACGGAGAAGCTTCTATCTGTGGCACCCTGCAAGAGAACCACCTCTTTCAACCTTCACAAACATATGCAGTTTTAATATCTGGAAAAATTTGGAATTAACTTGCTTAGAGATCTTTATATAGACAACGTCTTTGCATCCTATGAACAATTACATTCCAAATTTAACATTCCAGCTACACATTTCTTTCACTATCTTCAAATCAGGAACTTTGTTAAACAGAACCTTCCAGATTTTCCTCATCTTGCACCCTCATCCACGCTGGAAAAATATTGCTCAATCTCAAGGATTAGACTCCATCTCTACAATATATAAAATCATTTTACAATCCCTTCCTTTCAAAGATCCAAGAGGACACTGGGAAAAGATCTCTCAATTAATATATCAGAAAAGGAGTGGAAAGTAGCAATGCAGAGAATTCACTCGAGCTCCATATGCGCAAAGCATACAATTATACAACTCAAAATTATATATGAGCACATCTGTCTCGACTAAAACTCTCAAAATGTTTCCAGGGCATGATCCAACCTGCAAACGTTGCAACCAAGCCCCAGCCTCACTGGGTCACATGTTCTGGGCCTGCACCAAATTAACATTATTCTGGACAAAAATTTTTAATTACCTTCAGACAGCCTTGGACTCACAATCCCTCCTAACCCATTAACAGCTGTGTTTGGGGTTCTTCCAGAGGGCTTAAAGTGGAGAAGGACAAACAAACTGTGATTGCAGTCACTATACTCTTGGCACGCAGACTTATTCTGATAAACTGGAAGAACCCAAACTCTCCTCTTTTAAGTCAGTGGGAAACCGATGTGTTATATTATTTGAAATTGGAAAAAATCAAATACTCAGTTAGGGGAAAACATGACAGGATCTAATCAGTAATATTTTAAAATAAGTTTATAAAGCACAGAGAATTTATTAATTTAGGTATGTTTACAAGCCTTAAATTTTACACCGTTTGGCTTGCTCTCTCTCTCAGGGGTGGGGATCGATCTGTTCTTAACTCAATTCTTCTTTTTGTAAAAACTTGATTGCTTTGTATGGATTGTAATAAAATTAATAAAAAAAAAAACTCTTAGGCATTCCTTTTCCCCTGGCAGCTATATCCTTAGCATCCTTCACCTAATATACCTAGCATCTCTCCCCTGCACATGCCCAAACCAACGCAATCTCGCCACTCTGACTTTGTTTCCCAACTCTCCAACTTGAGCTGACCCTCTAATTTACTCATTTCTAATCCTATCCATCCTCGTCATACCGAGTGCAAATCTTAGCATCTTTAACTCTGCTACCTCCAGCTCTGTCTCCTGCATACTGGTCAGTGCCACCGTCTCCAACCCACATAACATAACTGGTCTCACTACTTTCCCGTAGGCCTTCCCTTTCACTCTTGCTGATATCCGTCTGTCACAAATTACTCCCGACACTTTTTTACACCCATTCCACCCTGCCTGCACTCTCTTTTTCACCTCTCTTCCACAATCCCAGTTACACTAAATTATTGATCCCAAGTATTTAAACTCATCCACCTTCACCAACTCTGCTCCCTGCATTCTCATCATTCCTCTGACCTCCCTCTTATTCACAAACATGTATTCTGTCTTGTTCTTACTGACCTTCATTCCTCTCCTATATAGAGCATATCTCCACCTCTCCATTGTCTACTCAACCTGCTCCATACTCTCACTACAGATCACAATGTCATCAGCAAACATCATAGTCCACGGGGACTCCTGTCTAATCTTGTCTGTTAACCTGTCCATCACCATTGTAAATAAGAAAGGGCTCAGAGCCGATCCCTGATGTAATCCCACCTCCACGATGAATGCATCCGCCACTCCTACTGCAGTTATTACCATTGTCACACTTCCCTCATACATATCCTGTACAACTCTTACATACTTCTCTGCCATTCCCAACTTGCTCATACAATACCACAGCTCCTCTCGAGGCACCCTGTCATATGCTTTCTCCAGGTCCACAAAGACACAATGTAGCTCCTTATGGGCTTCTCTATACTTCTCCATCAACACCATCAAAGCAAACATTGCAACTGTGGTGCTCTTTCTTGGCATGAAACCATACTGCTGCTCACTAATCATCACCTCACTTCTTAACCTACCTTCCACTACTCTTTCCCATAACTTCATGCTGTGGCTCATCAGTTTTATCCCCCAGTAGTTACTACAGCTCTGCACACCCCCTTCTTCTTAAAAATCAGTGCCATTATGCTTCTTCTCCACTCCTCAGGCATCCTCTTACTTTTCAAGATTCCATTAAACAATCTGGTTAAAAACTCCACTGCCATCTTTTCTAAACACCTCAATGCTTCCACAGGTATAACGCTTTTCCATTCTTCATCCTTTTCATAGCTGTCCTTACTTCCTCTGTGCTAATCTGCTGCACTTCATGATTTACTATCTCCACATCATTCAACCTTCTCTCTCTCTCATTCTTTTCATTCATCAGCCACTCAAAGTACTCTTTCAATCTGCTCAGCACACTCTCCTCACTTGTGAGTATGTGTTCATCTTTATCCTTTATTACCCTAACCTGCTGCACATCTTTCCCAGCTTGGTCCGTCTGTCTAGCCAATCAGTACAGGTCATTTTCTCCCTCCTTAGTGTCCAGCCTCTCATACAACTCATCATACGCCTTTTCTTTAGCCTTGCCACTTCTCGCTTCACCTTGCGCCTTATCTCCTTGTACTCTTGTCTATTTTCTGCATCTCTCTGACTATCTCATTTCTTCTTCACCATCTTCTTCCTCTGTATACTCTCCTGTATTTCCTCATTCCACTACCAGGTTTCCTTTTCCTCCTTCCTGTGTCCAGATGTCACGCCAAACACCCTTCTTGCTGTCACTCTTACTACTTCTGCTGTAGTTGCCCAGCTGTCTGGCAACTCTTCACTTCCACCCAGTGTCTGTCGTACCTCCTCTCTAAACTCAACCTTGAAGTCTTTCTTTTTCAACTTCCAGCATTTTATCCTTTGCTCTGCCCTCCCTCTCCTCCTTTTCTTCTTGATCTCCAACATCATCCTACAGACCATCATCCTATGCTGCCTAACTTCACTTTCCCCTGCCACCACTTTGCAGTCTTTAATCTCCTTCAGATTGACTCTTCTGCATAGGATACAATCTACCTCTGTTCATCTTCCTCCACTCCTGTACGTCACAACCTATGTTCCTCCCTATTCTTAAAATATGTATTCACCACAGCCATGTCCATCCTTTTTGCAAAATCCACTATCCTTAAACCTTCTTCATGCCTCTCCTTGACACCATACCTACCCATCATATGCTCATCTCCTCTGTTTCCTTCACCAACATGTCCATTGAAATCTGCTCTAATCACCACTTTCTGTCCCTTGGGTACACTGTTCATCACTTCATCCAACTCACTCCAGAAATCTTCTTTCTCATCCATCAAACACCAAATTTGTGGGGTATATGCACTGATAATATTCATCATTACACCTTCAGTTTCCAGCTTCATAATCATTACTCTGTCTGACGCTCTTTTCACCCCTAAAACACTCCTGACATACTACTCCTTTAGAATAATCCCTGCTCCATTTATCCTCCTATCCACATCATGATAGAACAATTTGAATCCACCTCCGATCCACCTGGCCTTACTCCCCTTCCATTTAGTCTCTTGCATGCACAATATATCAACCTTTCTTCTCTCCATCATATCTGCTAACTCTCTCCCCTTACCAGTCATACTGCCAACATTCAAAGATCTTACCCTCAGTTCCACTTTCTTTACCTTCCTCCTGTCCTCCTGCCTCCGGACACATCTCCCCCATCTTTTTCTCCTTCTTCGGCCAACAGTAGCCGAATTTCTGCCAACACCCTGTTGGCTAACAGTATTGGTGGTGGCCGTTGTTAACCCGGGCCTCGACCGATCCGGTATGGAAATTTGTATCATTGTCCGCATATTGATCTGGCAAAATTTTACACTAATTGCCCTTCCTGACGTAACCCTCCCCATTTATCCAGGCTTAAGACTGGCACGAAGAAACACACTGGTTTGTGCATCCAGTGTGGCTGGGTTATCCATAAACTAACAAATAAAAGTGAATTACCTTCTGAGTGGTTTATGTAGACGGGGGCAGAAGAGCAAAAGCTTAAATTGTGGAAGGAGTTTTCGTTTGAGGAGTGGATACGTGTCTAATGTTTGGAACATTGTACAGGCTACATCACAATGTGGAATTTCAACCCATGGTTAATTATTTTTTATTTTAATACATTTTATTTAGTTTTCATTAAAATATCATGAAAAGTTGGCAAAGGGCCCCTACAGTATTTTTAGTTTGTCATTTGTAATAAATGGTAGACTCAAAAAATCCTAGGATCAGTTTGTATTAATTGTGACATTCAATATTTTCTTCCCTCCCAGAAGTGGCATATAATTTGACTTTGGCAGGTTTGATGTGACTGGAATAAATACTTATAGTACAAAGGAAGTTGGGTGGGCTGATCGCTAGCCCATGGTACCAAACACTGGCTTCTGAATTGTCATCATGTCACTGCTGCCCTGCTTGTACCTTCAAAGATAAGCAGAGCCCACTTTGCATTATTCACACGTAGTGCCAATGCTGTTTATTTTGTGTTGTCAGATGTACTGCTCCTTTGTACTGATCTGTACAATTTAAACAAGGCACAAATCATATAGTGAACTGCAGACCATTTAAAAGCTACCATGCCTGAAACATTCAGTACTCAATTAAAAAATAATATGTACATGTTGTAGAAAGAGAACATGTTAAAAAAAAAACGCATACTTAACACTAATGTATGTGATTAACCTTTGCCCATTTCCCTGCATGCCCACTCTCTGGTCATTTATTTAAGAGTAACAGGTGGATTCAAGCATCTCATAGTCTAGTCATTTGAGGGACCTTGGATCTCCTCTTCTTAGCTTAGCATTCCATTGTTGATTACTGATGCAGTTAAACCAGGAGAAGTGTGAGGTTAGCATTGGAGGCACCCCTTCCTATTTGCACATTAAGCACTGTGTGGGGGCCAGTGATCCAAGGCCCGATAGGCCAAAGCTGGTTAATCCATTAGGTGGCATCTGGCTAGGGGACTGTTTATGAAAGTTACGGTCCATGTGCTCTGGACACCGAGGGGCACCGTTAATGAAACTCAAGAGTAGCACACCATAGAGTCCAAACAATAACCACCCCTTTAACTTTTTGCTATGGACATTGAGGCATGAAGTTCAAGGGGCACGCACTCTGGACACTGCCTAGGGTTCCATAAGACCTTCTTCCACAACTACATTGGGGGGAAGGGTCCCGCCTAATTGTGTCATAACTGTTTAATGAATTAATGTCACAAATTAACATCGTTGACAGTCACAGGTTGTGATAATTTTCCATTAATGACCAGAAAAATGTATTCAAGTCAACATCAGTCAGGAACACAGAAAAGAAAAAAACAAAAGCATGAAGAAGCAGCTTGTGATACATTTGTAGGTGTGTTTAGAAATCTACGTTTTCCTAACCTCCAGTAAACTAGCTAAAGTTACATTAAGCTAGTGGTTTACTGGAGTACTAATGGGGTAACAAAATCATTATGTGTAATAGTTTTGATATTGAGTGTTTAACAGATATTATCTGATGTTACAATATCTAGATGACAATTGGATGAGAATTATTTTTACAGCCCTATAGACAGGAGTGGACTGGGTCTGAAAACCCAGGCATCCTTCAATGAGTGAGGTGACGAGGTCGACCCACTCAGCCCATTATTCATTTTAATTTTCTTAACATTTGTGATGATACGCGGCTCGCTACTTGCTATGAGCCTATGATATGAACTCTATCTAAAGCTTAATCTGTACACTATTGTTTAGACACAACTTAAAATTTGACGACATGCTTAGAAATAAAATTTAACAAAAAATAAAAATGTAGTAACACGGCTTACACATTATGGTAAATGGCCTGTATTTGATATAGTGCCTACTAGAGTTCAAGAACCCCACTAGGCGCTTTACAACACAACAGTCATTCACACGCTGGTGATGATAAGCTACTTTGTAGCCACAGCTGCCCTGGGGCACACTGACAGAGGCGAGGCTGCCGAACACTGGCGCCACCAATCCTTCCGACCAGCACCAGCAGGCAAGGTAGGTTAAGTGTCTTGCCCAAGGACACAACAGCTGCATTCTCATGCCGGGAGCCAGGATCGAACCTGCGACCCTCCGATTGCTGGACAACCCACTCTACCGACTGAGCTACTGCTTCCCTGTTATTAGAGAACATGTCAAAAGTCAATGTCATGTCCAAGTGCCAGTACCTTAGTAGGCTAGTAGCTGCTCATTTACAATGGAATAAATTATAACCGAGGTTATAATGAAAATCTCACAATTGAAATATTCCATTAACTTAACAATAAACTATAAATGTTCCGTCCTAATATGAAAAATTCCTATCCTCTTTTATAACTTTATTTCATCATTCTAATAATCGCAGCTGAAAACCACTAATTATCATTCATGCCAACGGCCAGAAAACAATAAAATGCATAATACATAATTTAAACTAATTATTAGTACAGAAGAATTTAAATGTTAGATATGAGATAAAATAAATTGCAATAATGTATATGCTAACCCAGATGTAGAGATATCGAAACAGAAATCGGCAAAAGGCAGTTTTGACCAAACTTTTTGCTGCAACATTGTGTACTGACAACTAAAACAACTTGATGATGTAATATGGTATATTATATAGGACTATATAAATCACAGTACCGGACAGATAATGTTTAGTTTATTTTTAATGTCAAACAGTAACCAGTACATAAAATTTATTCATGAAATAGCTGGTCCATGACCAGACCAGAGTCCACGGCCCACTGGGCATTGCCCAAATGCCCTAATGGCCGGTTCGCCCTTGCTTATAGAGCTCAGGACCTTTACACATTGTTAAGGCTGTTAACAGTAGTCGACATTTCAAATGCTCTATTATTGCATTGACGACATATTGAACATTTCACCAACACACACGCAAATCTTTTGCTTACTAGTTAATTATTGGCTGAATCATGGAAAAGCACCATGCAAGCTACTTCAATGTACAAAAAGCAGTTAGCTCAGATTAACTTCAATCGTTGGTTATTTTATTGGTAGCTAACATTACTGATTTACTTAATGTTATATCGCTATCTGCTGTCATTGATGGGATCGACACTGGGTAGCATCAGTCATTGCTATAGACTGCCGGCATGCCTTTCACATGACAATACTACCACTACAGTTCTGAACAGAAAAAATCAACTGAAATAGGAAGCCGAAGTGAACTCCTAGTCAGGCATGCAATTATACGTATGCAAAACAGACTAATAAAAGATGACACCATAGGCAAGGGGATTATTTTCTAGTTGTTTTTCTTTATGATGTGACAATTTAGCAAAGTGTCTCCACTGAATTTATAAAAATTGAGGGCAAATGTATTTGCATGGTTTAATGTGGAGCAAACAAAGTCAGTTTTCTGGACTTGCTGTTAATGAAGCTATTTAGTAATGTCAGTCAGGCTAGAAAAACACACCACCGGTGAGCACAGGTGCCGTGGCTTTTTCTTTGAATTTATTCCATGTAATCTACTCATCTTCACAACCCACAGACTGCAAACAAAAGAAAATGAAATAGAAATATTGCAATTTCTGCAACATCATATTACTGTGTCAGGTTGCTACACTTGCATAAATGAGTTCATCGCGTGGAGGGTGGAAGAGTATCTTATGATGTTTTTTGTGTCACCATGTAGGTTGCACATGTATATTCCCTTATTTGGCCTCACAGAATATGGGCAAATCCCTTGAAACACAAAAATTTAACATCTGTTTCCATTGCTACTTACGGAAGAGCATCTAGTGTTGCACCATATTGAGTTTAATAAAAATAGATAAATAAATGGAATGATAATAACATTACACAGTGCTGTAAAAAAAAGTATTTGCAGATTGCTAATTTCTTCTATTTCTACTTATTCACAACAATTATTCATTTCTGATCTCCAAACAAATGTAGTATAATACAAAAGTCAATCTGAGTAAACACAAGGCACCATTTTTAAATGATCATTTGAGTTATTGAAGGAAATAATAGACAAAATAGAGGAAATCAGGAAGCAGACAAATACTTTCCATGGTGCTGTTATTATTTTTTATATAAACAACACAGTCATTTAATGCAGTGGTAAAACTGAATGGGTGATTATGTTTTGGGTATTTTCTAACAAACTACAGTTATATTTTTATAAGGTTATTTTTCATTTAATAGACTATCGTTTCATTTATACTACTTTTCTTTTTGCTTAGAGAACTGAGTTCCTGCCTTTATCTACTGGTCTATAGTCTCTAAATTTGGATATAGACAGACAGAGGGATAGGTAGAAACATGGATACTTATTGGATAGAGAGGCAGGTATGATATATGAGTACATATAAATATATAGTAGATAGTAGTATATTGTAGACAGGTAGTAGGAACACAGGGCAGAGTTCAAAGGACTACTGGGGTGCCAGCCGGGTCTTCCCTTTAAATTATAACAAAACAAGCATACAAGGGTGCAAAAGGCAATGAACATAAATAGCCTCCTTTGCTACTCTTAAGATTGGGTCTGGCTTGTGGAGCTCCATTATTTTATACCGACTGGGCACAGAGTTATCTTTCTGCCCAGTTGGCCAGTTTATCTATCATTCCTCTTGGACCTTCTGACCAGGTAATAACTGATGGTCTTTGCCTGTTCTTCTCCTACATAGCTCCCCCATCAGCTGAGCCCTAAGAACTATTTTAAACTGTTCCACTCATTATTAATAGTAATTTCAAGACTATGAATATGGAGTGGATATATTGTACAACAAATGGCAGCTGATTAAATTGGTGCTAGTCAGGGATGAATCATCCTAGCAAAAAGACAAAGATGGAAGTTTCCTCCTGGCCTGCTTCACAATCAGTGTGCATCACTTTGCTTTTTAATATGACCATATTAGAGCAACACTCCCCATGGAGAGTTAATACCGTCTACTGTTAATAAAGAAAATAAATGAACAAGTGAGATGATTAATGTGGGGTAAAGTCAGGGAGATCAATTAAAAGACAGGGTGCTGGTATATAATGGTACTGTTCAAAAATTTTTACAGCTTGAAGTAATCACATACATTAGTTTTCATCTTTGCAAGCAGCCCTTTTATGAATTCTTGGATTCAAAACTTCAAAAATTATTCCTATAAATTTCATGTCTACATTAAGATGCACAGAGTGTGTATGAGGAAGAAGAAAACCACAAGTGTATATTAAACCAGCTAAACCTAATGTTGATAATTATTGGCTGATCTTTAAATTTTTTATGATCTGAAACTAGTATGTGTGTCATAATGAGTCCCCAAAAGCCTGAATTTTTAAAAAAAATTACACTACGTATACTTAAAACTAAAGAAGATTTTGCATACTGAACAGTAAAGTGTTATGTTACAGCCAGTGGCTGTTGCTTAGCTTATGTTTATTTTTGTTGTTTTTGAAATATTATTTTTTATGTGTAGTTTTCATGTAATTTTTGTTAATATCACTTTATGTAAATATTATTTACTTGTTTACATATTGTGTCTATGGTCTTTTAAGTACATGGCGTCCGGGCCTCCATGATGCCACTTCTATCTTTACTTTGGGTTTGAGGAGATGAGTCGCTCAGTGATGGTCATATTGATTTGATTCTTTCAAAATACCCCATTAAGTGAATCAATTCTTATGATTAATTTGATTCATAAATAGGATCAAGGCTAGCTCATATGGACAGTCCTTCCCCGCTGACCACATCACAAATATAGCAACTTTCCTCTGCATCTCTAAACTTGCACTCTGTCTCGTTCCCATAAAGCCTACTTCTCAGACTTCATTATTTTCAAGGTTTCTCATCGTGACTTTGACGCTGTTACTCCTCCTTGTGTGTCTCACTCACTCACACTTTCTCTTTCCTCACATCACCAAAGCCAAACTGACCAATCACACCAAAGCCAAACTGACCAATCACACCAAAGCCAAACTGGCCAATCACACCAAGGCACTGTCCCAGTTAATGCAAGTTTATAAAAAAAAAAGTGGCCAATGTGTGGATGAACAATTTACTTATTCCGTAATGTTACTTCTTCTTTTTTTTTTTTTTTTATTTATTTATTTATTTATTAATTTTATTACAATCAATACATAGCAATCAAGTTTTTACAAAAAAAAAGGACCACATCACAAATATACAGTACAAATGAATAATTCATATATTAATTTGAATATATATGTATATATATATATATATAGTCACACATGTGCACATAGGAGGCAGCTAAAAGGCTCAAAAGACGGTAATTCCTTACCAAACCAGGGGATGGCAGAGTGCACTAATTCTTGCTCTTTTTCATTGACAGACCAATCACGGGAAATTCCGCTTAGGTCTAATGAAATCACTTTCGGTTCAGGGCCAAAGACGTCACTTCAGGTTCCGGGCCCAAGGATGTTTTGGACTGAAAACCTGTATCATTGAACCACAACTTTTTTCATTTGCTATCCAAATTCAAGTATATGGGTAGCTGTCCCCAAACCTCTTTTTGTGTTGTGTGGAACTTATTACAGTGGTGTAGTCATCAGGAAGAAAGACTCCAGAAAGAATCAGGATTCGGACCTAAAAACTGAATTCTAGCCCAGTACCAAAACCGAGTGGCCGAATATGGGGTACGGGGTTGCGGATTGAGAGGACAAGGAGCAAGCTCCCATGTTTGCCTGTTTACATTGTTATTTTTCTGGGCTGAAAACCTGTATCATTGAACCACAACTTATTTTCATTTGGCAGCCAAATTGAAGTATACGGGTGGCAGAACCCAGACCTCTTTTTGTGCTGTGTGGGTTATTACAGTGGTGTAGTCGGCAGGAAGAAAGACTCCAGGAAGAATCAGGAGCTGGACCTAAAAACTGAATTCCAGCAAGTACTGAACCTGAGTGGTCGAATATGGGGTGTGGGTTGCGGATTGAGAGGACCAGGCACAAGCACGCCTTTTCAATTGTGTTTTAATATAGGTCTAATTTTTTCCAATTTATCGTGTAACTGTGCAATATACAGTATTCTTGAATGTTTGTGGAGGGAAGTGCCTCTTCTTCCCAGACTTCTTTTAAAATATCCAAAACTCCCAACAGTTGTCGACCGTTTAATAATTAAAATGGGAAGAACCCTGTGGAGGCTTGTGGGACTTCCCTATAGGCAAAAAGGACAAGACGGAGGAGCTGATCCCAGTCCCTCCCATCCTTGTTGACCACCTTACGGAGCATTTGTTTGAGTGTTTGATTGAACCACTCCACTTGACCATCAGTTTGAGGATGATATACTGAGGTCTTTAAATGCTTTAATGTAAGCAACTTGGTAAATTCCCTGAACGTGCCCGAGGTAAAAGGTGCCCCTTGGTCTGTCAGGACTTCCTTAGGGATAATGACTCACATAAAGACTCCTACTAATTCTTGTGCAATAGCTTTGGTGGTAGCTGAACGTAAAGGAATAGCTTCAGGAAATTGGGTAGCATAATCTACCAGGACCAATATATATTTGTGATCTCGAGCCAAGGGTTCTAGGGATCCTGCTAGATCGACCCTGATCCATTCGAATAGGACATCAATAAGGAGAATGGGAACTAGAGAAGCATGGTCCCTCCTAGGAATTTGCCATAATTGACACCCTGGACAGGATGTGCAAAAACAGGGAACCTCCTCGTTTATTTGCGGCCAACAGAATCTGAGCTTGATCTGCTATTGGGTTTTTTCAGTGCCCAAATGGGCACCTAGAAAGTGAGTGTGTGCTAGCTCACAAACCTGCCTTCAGTAAGTTCATGGGACTAACAACAGTGACCTCACCTCCCCCTCATGTTTGGCTACCCAATATAGAAGTTAGTTTTTTAATGACATGAGATGTAGCATGAGATGGCCATTCACCAGAACTACTGCATTTTTAGCAAATTTAAGGGAATCATCATTTCATTGTTCCCTTTTAAATGAAGCTGGTGTCTGCTTAAACTGAAAGTGCAACTGAGAGAACGGATCTGCAGCAACCTCAAGGGGCGTGGTTTCCTCCCGTTCCACCACTGCACTGAGTGATGTCCCATAGTGTGACAGTCCAGGAGTCTCCACGTCACTCAGCGGAGCTGCATCTCAGCCAGCTCTGTACACACCATGAAGGTAGCTTGGGACATATTTTTTCAGTCCATTAATAGACCCAATATTTGAATCGGAGTGGATAGAATGAAATTGCTTTTACTATTAGACCAATCTCTCCCAAGTATCACTGGGTAAGGTGGATTTGGAAGGACTGCCATTGTCAATTTTTTTAGAGTTCCTTCATACGTCACTTCCAGTTCCGGCCATGTCACTTCTGGCCCTGGTTTCTGTCTGATGACATAATTTCCCGTTTTGCACTATAAAACCACCATATTTGCCTGTTTATATTATTCTTTTTCTGTACTGAAAACCTGTATCATTGAACCACAACTTTTTTTTTCATTTGGCAGTCAATTTCAAGTATACGGGCGGCTTCCCCAAACCTCTTTCCGTGTTGTGTGGAACTTATTACAGTATAATTAATTACATATTTAACATCTCAAAATTCATATGACATTGTCCCTGTTTCGGTAAACAAACATGACTACACAGTTAAAATGCATAATTAAAATACAAGAATGTACTACAAAGAATGTGAATGAGAATTGTGCAACTCATTCTTGGGAAATGATTCAGTTTGCAAATCATATGAATGAAAATCACAAGACTTGTTCTTGAGGAATGATTCAGTTTGAATTCAGTAATTCAGTTCATTAAACATGCACATTCAATCAATAAGCAGTAAAAAAAAGTGTACACTAAAGTAAAGATGAATACAAGTATTTCTTAGAAATTAGGATATTTTTATAATGTTCAGCTTTGTGTGACTAATTTGTTCAATGTAAAAACGGAATAAATTAATTAGTTTTAATATTGTATATATATTCAGTTTGAAATAATTCAAGTGATGAATGGTACACAACAAAACAATTTATAAATTTTAATATAAATGTGTTGTTACTGTTTTATAATTATATTATGATTGAGAGAATCATCAGTGACAGAGTTCTCATTCTCCTATATTGATATTGTTTGAACTCAAAACATTAAGTGAAGTAAATGAGTTCAGCCTCGTGATTCAGGTGGTTCTTGCACATTTGCTTTAAATGTCTACCAGCGTCAGCGAAGCAAAAGATGCAGACGACATCATGCAGGAGACGCATGCACTTTAATGGTCCACTGAATTGATTTGTTTGTACTTGTGAATCCATTCATATGATTCACTGAAAGCAGTTGTTAAAAAATATATATATACATATATACATTTTTTTTTTTTAATCGCCCACTACTATTGCTCACATGTTCATGGATTGTAGTGGAATGTATTTTACTGTAAGTATTCTCAGATATTTCTGTATTGTTATGGATTTTTGCTCCGTCTTTGAAAACTGTATAATTAATTACAGATTTTGACTTGTTTGCTTTTAGACAATCACTTGGTCTTATTATTGCACTTTTTCTTGTTTTTTCTTTCATTTTTTGGTTATTTAATAAATACTTTGAATTTAAAGAAATTTGTCTTGGCTTTGTCCTTTGAAGCAAGAGGTTTATCGTCATCCACTCTCTTTATTTTGAAAATCTAAAATTGTCTTGACCTTTTAAAAGCATGAGCCTCATTTTGGACCAGTGCAAGCCTTGAACCCTCTCTTTTAAGTTAGTGGCCAGGCTAACTGGGATGAGGCCTGTTTCCAGGCAGATCAGTAAGGTTCTCATCCTGTTTTTGGTTAATTTATGAGGCCAATCGCCCAGGCTGCGCTGTAGCTTCATTATAAAATTATGATTTTGTGAATATATAGAATTGTTCAACAGACAGAAGTTTACTGCAATGTTGTACATGTATTTATTATGCTCTACTGAGTTCCGTAATCTTAAGACCCAGCCTTATTTTAAAAATCCAGGCCTCAAGTCTCTGTGTGGCCTATCAGCAAGGTGAGCCTTAACCCCAATATCTATAAGCAGGTTTTCGGCCTGTACTGGTTCAACAAAAAACAGGCAAAAATTTCAATAATTAAAAATCTTAGAAAGGAAGAGAAACTTTGCAAAACCCCTGGCCCTCATTAACAAAAATGATTATTCTTTATGCTTAAAGAATTTATTGAATTAATACAAAAGGCAAATGAGAACAAAAGTCAAAATAGGTTCTAAAGGATATGAACAAAGTCCATAAATTTAAAATTGTTATCATAAAAGTTAATCCAAAAACCGGAGAATCCAAATAAAAATACTTGTGAAATACAAATATGAGGCAAACAACAGAATTAGAAACTACTGTCACAGCTACCAGTACCTTAAAATACATTAGGGAATGGTCTCATAGCTAGCTCACCACACAAATGACAAGAAATACGACACATACTAGCTAAATAGATATGCAAAACATTCTTTAACAAAATACAAATAAGTAGGAAACAAAAAATCAATTTACCAAAGACTGCAAAAAGAAAAATGAAATGAAAAAAATAAAAAGAAGAGACAGATGAGATTCGGATGAAAACCTGCCTGTACCATAACTGCTTTAAGCAGGCCTTTAACATTGAGTAGAAGTAGTTTTAGAGAAAAATTAAGGAAGTTTTGGGTCTGCAACTGAAAAAAGGTCAGGGTGTCCTATTTTGAATACTTTTTACATCTTGCCTTGTGTTCCCTGTGTGAACTTTTGTCTATATTGCAGCTTTCTTACTCCAAAAAAATCCATTGGCTTCATTTATTCTTGATAAGTACTTTTGGTTATGATTTTGATTTGGACTATTATATCAGTGCCACCATTTTTTCCCTTTCAATGACTCTATTGTTGATTTCTGTTGCCAGCACCTATAGTTAGCATCTTCTTAGAGATCGTAGTAATGTCAGTCAGTCAGTCATCTTCCAGCCTGCTATATCCTAACTACAGGGTCACGGGGGTCTGCTGGTGCCAATCCCAGCCAACACAGGGCGCAAGGCAGGAACAAACCCCAGGCAGGGCGCCAGCCCACCACAGGGCACATTGTAGTACTGTCTACCACAATATAATGGGATAAAAGGCCATTGAATGGAATACTTCCTCATCTGACTACACAGATATCAAAACCTTTCAAAATTTTGAAATATTTACATTGTTTTGCTTCTCTGTTTTTTTAACTCTCTAAAGTTCTTCTTGACTTTGATTTCTGTTGGTTCTCACACTTTTTTTGACCTGGGCATTACAGCAAAAAGGCGTATTACTGTGGAAACCCATGGCCCAAACAACCAAAAATTTATTTACAAAAGATGAATAAGTCAAATATATAAAGTAGCTTCAAAAGAAACAAATTAAAAACATCCAAATCGAAATGCTGAATCCAAAGAGAAGAATCTTAAACAAGAGCAGAGATGTAAAAAGCAACTAAACACTTACAAAAATAAAATCCATGAATGAAAGCCAAACAACTCAAACAGGAGGCAATGCCCCAGCACAGAAATGAAGCAAACAGGAACAATACACAGCTTACACCTGAGCACCCCAATTACAAGGAATTGAGAGAAGAGACAAAACTATAAATATTATGATAAAATAACAGACAAGGAAGTGGGGAAAAATGATAAAATTCACAAAAAACGAAGACACTGTCATAAGTAAAGAAAGGCTGACCAAATTATTAGACTTCTGTGAATTGACTCAAAGAGCACATTGAGTCTAGCACCCTGGGGAAACTTGGGCAGGTCATCTGAGTGCTTTGGTTTTGGGTAAATTGGTGAGCAAAACCATCACAGAAACAAAGTAGTTACTTTTTAAGCAGAGCCTATTAGGAGCCATTTATCATCATCCCCAAAATAACTCTTCCACTGTCTGCCACACACACACTGTCATTCCTAAGGTTATACATCTCCAGTGGACTGCAGGTAGTGATGGAAGTTGGCTCTTAGGTAGCATTTGCGGCAGCAGGAGAGCTGAATATGTCAGAGCATAAAAGATACATGAAAATAAAGCAAATTGTAGTGTTGTAGCAGTTACAGTTCTTCGCTTTATACAATAGATTCTAGTTCCTGTGATAGTGAAGCATAGAAAAGTGATGATATAACATAAACAAACTCTGTGGGTGGTAAAAAAAGAGCTTTGGGAAATTTCTAAACGTGATTTTCATGAGGCTAAGGTAGATTCATCAGAAACTGCTACATAATTTTGCTTTCTTCATAAAAGATGGCAAGTTATCTGACACTGCACACTAAAACCAAATTATAGAGTGAACAGGACTTCTAATGTCTTTTATAATGTCAGTTATAATTGTGTGTTTTACTTGTGAACTAAAAACAACAGCAAGTAAACTTTATATCGAACATGTGAAAGAATAAACATAAAACCTTTTAAACAAAACTATCCAATCAGAAAACAAGTAGGAAATAATAAACAAAAACAAAAAAACATTTATTTAAAAAGTCAAATCAAAATTTAATTCTAATACCTAAGGTAGACTAAGGCAAAAACATCAGATCACTATAATCAGCGATACTCTTGTTATATTAAGAATTGCAGAGCACAAAACCAAAGATCAACAATAACTAAAGCCTTAAATACCCAAAATCAAAATACCAAAAATCCAAAACCAAATAACACATATTTGTTGACATACTCAGATCTCATTCAAGAGAGAAGGGGACCATAGCTTAATGCCACAGTGAGAAGCTGGGACAAAAAGGGGTCTTTTATAATTCTCTCCAGTAACTGCAGTCCCAATTGCAGTAGCACCTGATTGTCCTGATTTCATATAATATGCCATCCCTATGGCTCCACATCAAATTGAAGATTATTACCAATAACAAGGTGAAAAGAAAAGCCATAAACACAAAAGGCAAATATAGAGACAAGGCCTGAACAAGAACCTGAAAGACTTATTGTAAACAGTCAGAGATTTCTAATAACATTCCACAACCATTAGTATTATCTGAATTATTGGCATTGCTGCTCAGTACACAGTGTTTATTTTCATTCATATCATGAAATCCCCATCTGTTTTCAAAGGTCCTTAAATGTTATTGCTCAACCAAATGATTGTAATGAGAATAAAGCTCTGTGATATAAGAAATCAATGTCCCTCTTATCTCTTATCAGCGTTCCTCAACCATTGAAAGGCTCTTAGAATGTCCCCAGGTCTTACTTTGTAGATGATAACATTTTCAACAATCACCTTTTTATGTAAAATGACTTCAAGACCAATTTGATGGTCTATTTATCATTGGCACCATGTCTGCAGTGGTTATATTTCATCTTAGTGGCCAAGTTAGTGCAGTTGAGTAGTAGATGGTGACATTTCTAGTTTGTATGTAAAATAGTAGTATGACTTAATACTGAAGACAAACTTAATATTAGTATTTGCTAAATTATAAACTAAATATGCATGAGCAGAAGCAGAGATAGTTCCACACAATTATGATGACCTTATGCTGTGTACCTCATGTTTCACTTCATCCCAAGGCTGCTCTATTAGATTAACATTTTAAGACCGTGCAGACCATTGGAGTACATTGAAGTCACTGCCGTATTTGTGAAATCGTCTTTAGGTGATAAATGCTTTGTGACATGGTGCATTATTCTCTTTCAGATATTCTGCTGATAAAGATTAGCATCTAGCTGTAAAGGGATGCACGTGGTCAGCAAAAAGTTTAGGTAGCATATGGCACTCAAATAACATTCAGCTGGTATTTACAGGCCTAATGTGTGCTAAGAAGCTATTCCCAATACCACAACAATGATGTGACTTTTGCATCATCCTGAGAATGACATATTTGCTGAGTCAGCTGCAGTATGAGCAGGCTGGCATTCAACATTCAAATGAGCAGCTTCAGTGCTGGCCGCAGAGGGCACTGTAAAAAGGGTGAGCCCACCACAACCACCTTGTTATGCTCCAGCCAGGGTTTTCCCTTTCACTGGGTTTCAAATGTCTGTTTTGCTCATTTTTTGTTTTTTTAGTTTCTCTGTATTTATGTGTATTTTATACACCTTATGTTTTGTGACAGAGTGCCCTCACCCATCATAAAGACTGAGGAAACCTACAGTCCCTTGTGGTTCATTGAATGTTCTAGGTGGTTGATGGGTTCTCCTGTGCCTTGTGCTTTTTTGAATATTTTTGATTTTCTGTGACCTTTTGCTCTTGTTTTCTACCATTGTCTTGGATTTTATATTGGTACTGTGTTCTGAAGGCATTGTTTCTGTGCCACAGAGCAGTTTTTGTAAAAATGTAATCATTATTTAATTATTTAAATGTATTTGACACTGTGTCCCTTTTGTGACTAACTGGGGTTTGGTGTATTTTCTCATGCATTTTGAGTCAGTTTTTATGGACTTATAATGCTCAGAAACCCCAAGTTTACAACCCACATGACCACTAGTTTAATGTGTCTAAAGCAAGCAGTCTTTCTAAGCATAGTGAGCATTCTCAAAGAGCAATAAAATTTGTAAAAATCCATTTGGTCAGCACTGACAAGCCCTGTAAAGCACCACAATCCTACCTCCATCTTTGTACAACTTACACAAAGCAGGATAGATCTACGAATTCCCTTTGGTTAAGAGAATTGTTGCTCCTATTATTCACATGTTGTAGCAGAAACTGAGATTCATTAGACATTGCCACATTTTCCCGAAGTCCAATCATGCAGTTGTATTGATTATGTTGCCCACTGTCGGTGCCTTTAGACCATAGGAGGGTGTCATGATTTAGTAAACACTCAAAATAGCAAAATTGTGTGAGGCCTCTGAAAACACTCATAATATACTCTCATAAAACACATCAGGGCCCTCCTTAACCTGCCCATAAAAGGCCTCACCTAAGGCAGCTTGGCCCAAAAATCTACAGATCTGCTTTGGCCTACACAAACCTTAAAGGGGTTTTGGCTATAAATTTAAAAATGTTCTTTCATGTCCCAAAACATCAAAAATGCTCTTCATCGAAGAAGAAAATCATAAAATGTCCAGCTTAGAGACAAGTCAAATGATAATCTTTCTAATTGAAATTATTTATTTAAAGGAACAATAATATCAAAAATGGTTAAGGCAGGCAGAAAGGGTTTGACTAAAAGGCAAACCACAGCAAACAAATTCCAATTGCAATAAAAATAATCAAAGGATAAAACAAAAGTAATAAATGAAAAAAAGCAAAAAGCAATAAATGAACCACTAAAGGACTTGTATCCTTGCCTGAATGTATGGGCTGAGGGTGGTCATTTAACGTGCCTGCCTCTTGGGGTATCACCCACAAAGTACAAGGAATATCAGAGAATAATACAAGATACATGGATACAATAATTGCCGACAGCAGATGCTTAGCATGACTACCACATCATGGACAATTTTACCCATAATACACAGTATTTTTTGTACTTAGATTAGTTCCGTTGGTCACATTCATAGCTCATGCAAATGCACCAGGGTGTATTTGGTGTCGTACCAAGACCACACTTTCTGAACGTTCTCAGTCCGGTTTATTTGATCTGCACCTGAATACAATTTCTATGTTCACATCTACCTAAATGAACCAGACTTTCAGGGAAATCACACCAGAGAGCAAAAATGTAAAATAATTAACCAAGAGGCATCAATTGATTGAAGACCCTGATGAGAGAAACATTTTTTGTATTGCCACCAGGGTATGAAATACTGCAAAGACTGATGTGCCAGGTCGACATTACTGCCATGACGGTGCATCGCTGGTCAGAGGAGGCAGGGCAGGATGTCAATAAATGGTGGGAGATACTGCTTTAGTTCAAGGTCATTGCGTTCCTGTCTATATTAAAGGAATAATCTTATGTACTTACTAATTGTGTATATATTTAAATAGTAAACTTACTTTCGATCACACCAGAATCCAGTATTTAACTTGTAATTAGGATTTTTTTTTCCTAGGGGCATTATCTCACCTCATCCTTGGTAACATCATTGTCATGACTGCATGACTATTTAGATCTTTCCTTAAAAAAGAAGCAATCTTTATGAAAAACATGTGCATCAAGGGGCAGTGCCATTTAGAGAAATAAACTGAGACAGGAGAGTGGCTCATTACCCTGGAGGATAAAAGATAAGCATTTCAACTGGGAAGGGGCAGAAGAAACTCAAAATCATAAGTTGAGCAAATTGTCAAAAGCCTGCGCTTCTCTCACGTAAAACTGCGTAAGAAAAATCTTTTGTTTTTGAGCAGATATCAGAAGACCTATCTGACTCACAGCTTAGCCTTAAATAACATGGCTGCCATGCGTCATAGCAATAATAACACAGAATGAAAAAAAGCTGATGACACACCGTGACAAAATATAAAGATAACAATAAAAATAATTTCTTTGTAACAAATGAATACAAAAAGATGAAAAACCAACATTAATTGCATTCAGACAACATTAGTTTCTTCATCTTTTTACAATGCCTGAAAAATCTTTGGAAAATCTCAGTATCTTTTAAAAACTTGGCTGTATGTATTGTGCATAAATGGCCAATCCCTAAATGTCTTTTAGAGTTTGTTCAAACGTTTTAGTGATATTTTTTTTATTTTAAGGATTGTTCCTGCCTTCTGTTCTGTTCTTGCTGGGATAGGCTGCAGTTGGCTCATGACACTGCCCGGGATAAACAGGTTAGGAAGATGGATGGATGACGTATTCATTTATTGGAGCTATTGCACTTGTATAAGAAAATAATATTTCAATTTTTTTTATCAAATGATGCTTTCCTTGGATCTCATTAGTGGTCTGAGTTACGTTTGGCAGAGATTAAAGTAAAGAATCTTTAATATTTTCATACAGCTCTGTGAACAAAACAGCGCTGCCAGTGTAGTGACCTAAATCAATCTTCTAGCAGGTGTGTGGCCAAGTGGAATAAATTTCTGTGATCCTGCAAAACCCTTCGGATTACGTTTAAATTCACTTCATCTTGACATTTTGAAACTTAAATTATCTTGTAAGAGCAGCTTCTGAAAGTCAGGGATTGCAGCTTTAATGTGCTTTCATGGCAATAGCAGTAGCCATGTAATGTTTTTAAACACAAAACTGGAGCATTCTGGAACCAGACCTCTAGAAGCAAAACAGCTGTCTGAAAACACCTTGAGATTCAGTCTTATGCGCGTAATCTGGGTGACCCTTGTTGCTTCTGTGTATGGTATAGATTACTATTTAAAAGTGAACATTGTTTATTTTTTTTCCATGTTTCTTTTCTTACTTTGTCCAGCCTCACTCCAGTACCATAACAGACCGGTTGTGTACAGCTGGTTGAGTATTTTATTTCTTGTTCTGTTGTTTTATTTGGCTGACAATATTCCTTTTCTGCGGTGGGTTGGCACCCTGCCCTGGATTGGTTCCTGCCTTGTGCCCTGTGTTGGCTGGGATTGGCTCCAGCAGACCCCCGTGACCCTGTATTCGGATTGAGCGGGTTAGAAAATGGATGGATGGATATTCCTTTTTTTCCTCAAAGCACCAAGATGGGCACAATGTTGTAACGTCATTTGGTGGGCCATTTTCCCTTTATAAAAATTAACATAACTTAGACCAACTTTTTAGAATTGCAGGACTTGTTTTATTTTTAAATTACATTTTGCTTACAATATTTCGATCAATTCCTCTGCTTTCTGCATACTATTCTCCCTTTTGTTTTGTGACCCTGTGTGGTTTTTACTTTAGCTTTTACTTTTCCATTTTCTTAAGCTCCACATTTGTTAGTTTGCTCCTTGCGAATTAGTCATTTTTAGGCAGGCACTCACATAAACCACATACAGTCATATTCATAAAAGTTTCACCACATCAGTCTTACATTTAAAGTCACTACTTACAATAAAATGCACTTTGTTTTTCTGCACAATTAAAGTGTGATTCAAAGTGATATAAATATCTATATTTGAATATGTTTATTTGCAGGATATACTAAAATCATTATATTTTTAGACATTGCAAGTGACTGTCAGTAGTGATTGACCACAATAAGATACATATGCTTTACTTTCCATGAAAAACATCATCATTTTCTTAAACAGTAATTTCACTTACTTGTAGGCCTCCTTATCGGTAGAACTGAATAATACTCTTTCTGTAAGAATATGTCATTAATAGTGATGAGTGGACACTGGTGAATTTGTGTTGCATTGAGTTTGGTAAACTTGTGGAAATGTTTAAACACTTTTCTGAACCCAATCAAATGCGTTGAAGTCAATGAGGAAGGAAAGACTAAATTAAATTTGAGTTTATAATGGTTAGAATGGTGCAAGGGTCCCTGAGGACTAGGGAAATATCTGTAAACTATGCTGGGTTGATTACTGTGGTGAAAAATGTGACCTGAGTTGTGAGGCAACAGTGCTAACCCATGTGTTGCCGTGCTTCTGTCTCCCTGAGATAAAATTAATAGAAAGAAATATCAGAACAGTAACATTCTTACAGAAAGGAACCATGAATTCACTAAGTCTTGCTCCCTATGGATTCAATAGCAGGTACTCATCACTCTTAACCCAAAAAGTATAGTTTTTTTTAATTTCCTAATGCTTTTGCTTGCTCACTGGCATAGCTACCAAATAAGTGCAATACTAAAGCATGTGGAGTATTCACTCTTTCCTCTTACCAACAACTGCAAAACACTGGGTAATACTATTAAAGGGGTAGGCTCACTATTATGCACAAGTGTGACACCCCGTGTAGTGGCAAGGTTGTCACCAGACTACACACTGATTGTCTTTTAGTTTGGGACTGACCAGGAACAGACTTGAGAGAAATCAGACATGGAGACACAGACACCAAAAGATGCTATTTCTAAGAAAAATAACACAAAAGCAATGTCCCAAAAATGGTGAATAATATTTAAAGTGATTATTGCCAGTTCCAAAATGAAAATAATCACAGACAAAAAAATTCATATACAAGTGTAATCTTCCTAAAAAAAGAAAACATGATTAGAAAGAAACCACACTTTTCCTTTCAATAAATCCCAAAAATATTTACAAGAAGAAAAAAACTGTGTTTATACGACAAACAAAAATACACTGCAAACCCATACTATATAAATACCTCCACCAACGATATCACAACTATGAGATATCTATACTTATATACCAAAGAAAATATATACAAATAAGCACAATCCACTATGCTTGGTATACTCTCTGAATTAACTATACCAAATGCACTCTCCTCCGTGACTGAGTCACAATGAGACGACCCCTATAGGCAGGAAGTGCCGTTTATACCTGGGATCAAAGTTTGCAGCCAATCCTGTGTCATGCCGCTCTCTTCCACCTATAGAATCTGACGCAGGTGTGTTCTGCATATGTGCAACACTCAGTTCCTTTGAGGAAAATAATAAAAAGCAGCATGGCCTTGCGTGTGCACAAGTGAGTACGAATGCACCCATGATGGAAAAAGTTCAAGCTGGCCACTCTGCAAATTTCAAAATATATTCAGTGCCCAAGGTCACCTGTGAACACAGCATATTTACTGCAAAAAAGGCATTGGGGTACTTCACCAATCAGCACGACTCACTAATGCATTTCTTTAACTGGAAAAAACAGTGTAGATGTTAAAAGTAATTTTGATTTGATTATTGATATACTTTGTTAATCCCTGAGAGGAAATTGTCTTTTCGCATGACCTTAATTGTCCTTAAATGTAAAAAATATATTTTTTTAGAATGTGGAATTAACTAAAGTAATCATCAGGCATTAGCTTCATTGGAATTCAGCTAAATGCAATTCTTTTTCCCTTGCATAAGTTTACAGAAAGTTAAAAACTTTAGTTTTTTTAATGCTTATGGTAAAAAAGGTACAACTGAACGATGCCTGTGGAAGAAATATTAACAATGTGTGCTGAAAAGTCAGAGGAGAAAGAACCTGTCACCTTTGAACAGTCATTTGTAAGTGATATTTTTCTTGACATTCTTGGGAGTATACTGTACGTTTTGATTCGCATTTAAAGTATTTTGATGTATCAGTCTTAACAATTATTGAAAATAATAACCTATTTGTAAAACTATTGAAGTATAAATTATTAGGTTTAGATGATCATAGAATTCTGTAAAATTTTTAGGACATTTTATTTTCCCCCTTTAACTTTAGTTACTAAGACATTAAACTCAAAATATAAGTTGACTGCTGATGTTCTTAATGCTTTCAATTAATTGAAAGAAATGTTCACTTCTGCTCCAGTTCTTCATCAGCATCATAGCTGAGTCACAATTTGGTGCATCCAGTGTAAGAGGTACAGCTGTGTCAGCTCAGCATTTTCCAGATGTAAGAAAACATCATCCATGTGCCTCTTTCCATTTTAATTAACGATGAGGACTTGTTATTGTAAGGTGAAAAATGTATAAATACTTGCAGAAAAATTGAATTTGCAGACGTTGTAATAATTGCATAATGTCTGGATGGAGCTAGTGTAACTCACTTTTCACTGATCAGATACATCTTTTCACTTTACAATGGGCCCTAAGGCCAGAGTTATACTTCACGCGACGCTCCTGCTACACAAGCGTTGAAGTGTTTATACTTGCGCGCGTACTTTACGGAAATCTGGAGGAATCCACCAGGTGGCAGTGCGAGATATTATCACGGTGAGAACATGTTTGGCTTCTCTGTGTTGTGAATTGCCTAGAACACCTATTAAATTCTGATGACACCTTACAGCAATATCTCTGAAAAGGATGTTTATTGATTAAATCCATCAATTCAGGGATGTGTCCATTCCAGCAAGCATTGGGCACGAGTGAGAAACAGTCCCTTGACGAAGCCTCAGCTCATCGCAAGGTGAATACAAGCACACACATACACTAGCGTCATTTTAGCGGCACCAGATCCCCAAATCTGCATATCTTTAGAAGGAAACCGGAGCACAGTGTGGAATACCAGCAACATAACTCCCTGCGAGACAGCAGTGCTATCGCTCCACCACCGTGACACCCCCATGTGTGTAATTATTAACAGTATTCATTATTTAAACGAAATTATATGTAAAATGTAACATACACATTTTAATACATTTCATCATGAAAGTGATATCAAGTATAAATCTAAAGATTCTAAATGTGCAGAGAGTTGGAATATCATACATTTAATTTGTTCTGTGTGGTGAATTATTGCTGCTTGCCGCTGCTGTCAGGTCCAAGAAGCTCGTAGCGATTAAAAACTGGGATGACGTTTACGATGGTCTGCTTTAATGAAAAAGTAAACTACGAGGTTAAAGTGGACATTTCGAGATTAAAGCCGAAATTTCCACTTTAATCACAAAATACAAGTTTTCACCGTGTCCTTTATTTTTTTCTCAGTGGTTCAAATACTGTATAAGTTGCAAAAATGAAAAAATTAAAAAGACGACACAAAAGATGGTATGTGAGACTTTTAAAATGTATCGTGTCGTTACATTCGGGAACTATCTACATGTGACAGAAAGCCTCTATGCCGATCCTACGGGATGGATGCTTCGATGTGGAGAAGCAAAATGCCGACATACAGATGCATTCGTGGTGCTTTTATATTCAAGCGTCGCATATTCCCGATCGTAATGACAAAATACATTTTAAAAGTCTCACATACCATCTTTTGTGCCGTCTATTTTTTTTTTTTCAACTTCACCTCGGCAACATAATGTATAGCGCTGTATTTGAGCCACTGAGAAAAAAATAAAAGACAATTTGAAAACGTGTATTTTGTGATTAAAGTAAAGCAGACCATCGTAAACGTCATCCCAGTTTTTAATCGCTACGAGCTTCTTGGACCTGACAACAGGTAAAGTAAAAAAAATAAAAAATAGACGGCACAAAATATGGTATGTGGGACTTTTAAAATGTATCGTGTCATTACGATGGGGAATATGCGACGCTTGAATATAAAAGCACCACGAATGCATCTGTATGTCGGCATTTTGTTTCACCACTTTGAACCATTCATCAAACAGCAAAGCGCGCACATCGATCCCCGAAGGATCTCCATAGAGGCTTGCTGTCACATGTAGATAGTAAACAGAGACTCTGACGTCACGTTGGGAACGCGTGGCAGCCATGATGCGGGCGCGTACGCGTTCTAAGCGTGAAGTATAAATCTAAGCCCTAAGACATTAATTATGGGCATTATTTATCATACATTTTAACTTTGTGATAAATTTATAACTTGGACATAAAATTAAAGCAGACTCCTTGTCCCTTTAACATCAATAGAAAATAAGAATCCTGTAGTTATCCGCATGGCATATTGCATGTTGATTATCACTGTTTTTCAACATATAACATATGGAGTGTGGCAATGCAATGAGGCAGTTGCTGCAAGTGACACTTTGGTGACAGTGGCAATTTCATGCAGTACTATAATTATGAAATAATAATACAAAAAAATGACAATGCGTGAATTTTAATAATGATAATTATTATTAATAATACACATGCCATTAAAACTGGGGGAAGTATTTTCATTCTGAAACTTTCAAAATGACACGTGCACATTTCAAAACTACATGTTAGTGCATGATACTGGTGTTCATGTTCTGATTTCCACATAATATATTATGTATTGTCACACAAAGAACAGACAGACGCAGATTCTATGGATTGGGTATGATCAAAGTAGGCACATTTAGTTATAACTGTAAACAAACATAAGTTCAGAATTAACAGATTGGACTCTGGGTCCCTGTACTGAAGCAGGGCTGCTCTTTTAATACAGTACTTCCGATATCATGAGTCTGTCGCTCTGGAGCACTTCAGGGTATGGCTGAAGCCTCACAAAATAGGTATAATTAATTCCCTCAGTGCCTCCTGGTGGCACCCACTTGGCCCATCAGAGCTGTTCCACGGAACTGTAATTCCCTACATGCCCTGTGGGTATCTGTAGAGGTCCTGTAACCCAGGGATGCTGTCGCCTAGTGTTTTCAGGAAGAAAATAACACATATAAATTGTCTTCTCCTGTCCTTCCATTATACTGGATTCATAGCTGGGTAAGGATCCTTATTCAGTCCTGGCTGGGATGCCAATCCCTGCATGCTGTCCATTATAATATCTATATATATAATTCACTAAGGGCAAGCAAGACGGAGAACCATGCCCGCCAACTCACAGAGCCCCGACCGCCAACTCTAAGATCATGGGATACGCACGACAGAGCCCCGCCCACCAACTGAAACCCTTCTCCTGCGTCCACCGTCGCTCTCGAGGCATGTGCACTGCCTGCTCATGTGCCCGCACACAACAACTCACCAAACACAGCCTCAGTCGCTTTTGTCTGTGCTACATTCCACATGAGAAAGACACACACATAAGGGCACGCAAGACACTGAGCTCAAGCAAGACAGAGAGCCCCACCCGCCAACTTTAAGACCATGGGATATGCTCGACAGAGCCCAGTCTGCCAACTCTAACTCTCCTCCCGCGTCATGGGATACGCACAACAGAGCCCACCCGCCAACTGTAACCCTCCTCCTGCATCCACCGTCGCTCTCGAGGCATGTGCACTGCCTGCTCATGTGCCCGCACGCAGCAACTCACCAAACAAAGACTCAGTCGCTATCGTCTGTGCTGTACACACACACACACACAGGCACGCGCGAGAGAGAGAGAGAGACACACACGCACACGCACACACACACACACACACACACACATGAGAGAGAGAGACACACACACACACACACACACGTGTGCATTGTTGCATTGTTACTTTTCTTGGTTGTTTATTAAATTACAGATTTTTCAGATGCTCATTTTTTTTCCCTGTACTTAAAACTCATTAAAAAAAAGTGTTTTTAGTTAGCGGTTTGTAGCGCAATAGCACAAACTCTTGCAGTGTTAGTTTTCTCTGTTGTTCAAGGTTTTCTCAGTGTTATTTAATGTTTTTATATTTAGTTTACTATTACACTGTGCATTGTATGGTATAGTTAACTATATTTGTGCTTAAAAACTTAAAAAGCACGACAGAGCACCGCCCGCCAGCTCTCACCCTCCTCCCGCGTCCACCCTCACTCTTCAGGCATGCGCACTGCTTGCTCATGTGCCCGCCCCCAACACGTCACCAAACACATCCTCACTCGCTTTGGTCTGTGCTACAGTCCACATGCAGTTGTGAGCCATGTTGACTGTTCACGTTGATAATGATGCGGCGTATGCTACGCCGTGGGATGGCTAGTATATTATAATTTACAGTAACGGCACACTGCACAATAACATGCAGTGAATACACTTGACTTGAGCATTTATAGTTTTCACCTTCTTTCTCTGTACGTTTAGCATTCATTTGCTCAGTGGTTGATGTGCTTGCTGTTTCCTGAGCAGCTCTTCTTTTTTCCACCCTAGCGGCCCGCTTCTTCTCTTCTTTCGTCAGCATCTTTTCGTGTTAAAACTGATTTTGAGTTGCAATTACTTAGTACGTTTTCTTTAATTTTTCACTTAAGCTTGCACTTAAGTGTTCAATCTGCCTCAAAAATAATTTAAGATATGAAGAGGTAGGGAAAGTGACGGCAAATGTGGTAGGGATGAGAACAGCGTCCATACAATAAAATAAAAAGAGGAATAACCTTGGAGGTCAATCATCACCCCGAAAGGGGATAGAATAGGTCACGTAGTATATATGTACCAAATTTCAGGTCAATAGGTCAAATGGTTTGCAAGTTACAAGTGATTTAAAATCCTGGACAGACAAACGAACATTATATATAAAGATTGTATAATTTTTTTATCATTGCAGAAATGTGCCTTGTCATAGACAGCATTATTTAACATGCCGCCCCTGGAAAATATATTACTGGATAATATTGTTCACCATTCAAATTTGTTTTTATTATAAGTCATATTCATCTTTTCCTCATTTCAGTTTTTTCTTTTAAAACACAAAATAGTATAAGAGAACACAAAAACAAGAAAACTCCTTTGGTCTAGAGTTTGTAAATATTAACTCAAAACAGGGCCAGAGTGCTCACACATATTTATAACTAAAATATTTTAACAGTAATTGAATTGTAGAAAATATATGTGCATACATGCACAAATTATGTTACATATACTGCATAACAAAATAAATCATAAATAATCTGCATAAACAAACCATGTTAATCTAAAGTCCTATTAGCATTATGACTGAAATACGGCCAGTTGACTGCGTCAGTAAAAGTTCATAAATAATTGCCAAGCTTTTTGTCATGCCTAGTTTAGAAACTATGCATCCCGCATGCAGGAGTGAATCATGGCCATTAAATTAGAGTGGTCAAAAACAAGCAGAAGTCATAACCATAAAACTAAATAAACCAAAAATGGCAAATCCAGAACATGTACCCAAAACCAAAGTCAAATAAGGCTCACCCATAGCACTGTTTGTTTAAAATATCCAGAAACTTGGATGCTAACAATAGAGTACTGCCATTTTAAAAACCAGGGGCACAATGGCATCATGCACTGCATTACTGGCCACCACATGGTAGCAACAGGGTGTGGATGATCACAAATTGGCCGTGGCTTTTTGAGTGCAGGTTTTGGGTCAAAACTGTAGACCTTGTTGCTGAAGGAGTGGTCTGATTTCATGTCGGCTCTCTCTGTCTCACAAACCGGCTCATCATATGACTTTTTATTGTCCTCTTATTACTAAGGCTCATAAATCCAAAACCTGTCTCTCATCCCCCCCAAGGCTCATAAACTCATCCTGTCCCTTCCAGGCTTCCTTCCTGGGAGTAGAGCTCATAAGATCTAAAGTTTCCCTTTCCCTTTCTCCAATATTCAGAGTGCATACAACTAAAACTACTGTGTACATGTTACAAATACACAACTGCAAAAGAACAAAACAATGTTTCAGAAAACAAGTGAACTTTATGCAGTTCTTAACACTATTAATTTATCCTTTGCATAATCTAATTTCTAGGCATTTTATTTAAACCTCATTACAGCTCTAAATGCAGCTTAAACAGGCTGGTGGTGTTTACATTGTCAGTGATGTTCACGTATGCTGGGTCTTCTCAATTAGTTGCTGCAGAGTAATGCTAGTAGGATGTTACTTCTGCAGAGATGCTCATGCCAAGGCTGGATAACAGATGCACTGTAGTGAGCGGCAGGCCTACACAGCTATGTGGAATCTGTTGGTAGGGTGATGTCTTAGCTTAACCTCCTGCCGTATGCTCACAGATCTGCTTTCATTTCTCCCCAGCCTTCAGCATGACTCAGTTTTTGCTCACTGGCCAAGTGTCTGACCCTGCACTCTAGTAATTACTCACTCCTAGTCATCTATCAGCTTAACTTGACTTTTGCACCTGCCAATTGTTTGTTTGGATAGCTTTGATTTTCCGTTCCAGGTCATTAGCCTGTAAGGATGCCAAAAGCAAATACAAAGGCCAAGCTGGAACACAAATGATTGTTTGCCTGCCTGAAATGCTTTAAAAGTGATCCCATATTATAAATGCAAGCCATCCCTGACACATTTGAGAAGCACCCTTCCACCACTCAGGTGCACCAGTGCACCTGACTTATCTCAATTACAGTCCAACTGCACCTCCCCTCTCAACATATCCAAGCATGAAATCTGTTTGCTCTTCCAGAAACAAAAATGTCATACAGCTCCTGGTCCAGGTAACAGCATTGTTCTGATCAGCTAGCCCCAGTTTTTACAGAATTTTTTTTCAGTCTTTTTCTCAATGCAGGGTCCATTCCTGTTTCAAAGAATCCACAATCATCCCTGTGCCTAAATAGCAAAATACTTAAGAGTCAAAATGATTACATGCCTGAAGCCCTGACCTCTGTATGCTCTGTTGATCCATTACAATTTGCTTACTGTGCCAATAGATTCCACTACATCTTGCAGCATTTAGACTCTACGGCTACTTATGACAGAATCTTATTTGTGGATTTTAGTTTTGCATTGCCTCTGCATAGCAAACTTCTCCCTGTAAATGTGGACTATGCCACATGTCTCTGGATCTCTGACCTTCTAAATAACAGATATCAGACTGGGCAAATATCAGTCAGGGTAGCACAGGGTCCTTTCTGGCTGATTCCATTTTTTTCTCCTTTTCTCTCTCTACACCAATGACTGTACCTCCAGTGACACATGAGTTAAACATCTGGTGGTTGCTGGTGACACAACACTGATTGGACTAATCACAAATGGGGATGAGTTGCTATATTGGAATGGAGGTGGATCAGCTTGCCAGTTCGTGCACCCACAACAAGCTTAACTTGAATTCCTTATAAAATGGTAAAAATGATTGTGGATTTTAGAAGGCACTCCTCATCTACTACACCTCTATTAGTAAATGGTATTACTGTCAGCAGGATAGAATTATATACATTTCTTGGCTCACAATCTGAATTGGGATGAAAATATAAAATACATATATAACAATATATCCTATCAAAAAAGCACAGCAGCAGATGTGTTTTCTCTGTCAACTTAGAAAGTTTAATTTGTCCCAAATAGTGCTGGTACCATTTTATGAAGAATTCTCACTTTCTTCATAACATTCTGGTATGACAATGCACCAGACCACTCAAAACATAAACTGCAGCAGAGATTGTGGGGCTGAAACTGGACTCCACTGAGGTCCCATATGCATCATGGGGTTGGAAACGAATAGGAAAGATAAGCAAAGACAATACTCATCCGGACAACTACAGTATCTCTTTCAGCTATTACATCAAGGAAATATTACCAGTCACTAAAGGCAAGAACTACTAGACATAGAAACAGTTTTTTTCCTACTGCAGTCACTATAGTTAAACTCATACACTGATTCATTTGTCACTTTCTGATTTCTATTCTCCTCTATCTATACTAATAAAAGGCAAAGCCCTCACTCACTCACTCACTCACTCACTGACTCATCACTAATTCTCCAACTTCCCGTGTAGGTAGAAGGCTGAAATTTGGCAGGCTTATTCCTTACAGCTTACTTACAAAAGTTGGGCAGGTTTCATTTAGAAATTCTACGCGTAAGGGTCATAACTGGAACCTATTTTTCTACATATAATGTAATGGAGTTGAGTTAGAGATGGCCGTGGGGGGCGGAGTCTCGTGTGACATCATCACGCCTCCTACGTAAGTACGTAGAGAACAAGGAAGAACTCCAAACAGCGATGAGCACAAAACGCCATTTCACAATTGAGAAGGCAGAAAAACATTATGAAGCAAATGATGCACAAGCATATTCATAAGTACAGCTACTGCGGAAACAAAGCACGGCGTGAACCGTAAGTTTATATTAAACTAGCAGAATACCCGTGCATGGAGGAGAAGTAGTGTGTTAAAGAAGTTATGAAAAAGAAAAGGAAAAATTTTAAAAATAACGTAACATGATTGTTAATGTAATTGTTTTGTCATTGATATGAGTGTTGTTGTCATATTTATATATATATATATATTTATATATATATATCTATATCTCTATATCTCTATATATCTCTATATATATATATATATATATATACTAGCAAAATACCAGGCAGAGCTGAGAAGTAGTGTGTTAAAGAAGCAATGAAAAGAAAAGGAAACATTTTGAAAATAACGTAACCTGATTGTCAATGTAATTGTTTTGTCACTAATGTGAGTGATGAGTGTTGTTGTCATATATATATATATATATATATATATATATTTACACACACACACATAAACATATATATATATACATATCTATACATATACACATATATACATACATATATATATCTACATATATACACACACATATATACACACACATACATACATACACACACATATATACACAGAAATACATATATATATATATACATACATACACACACACATATATAAGCATATATATACATATACATACATATCTACATATATACACACACAGCTATTTCGTATCAGTGCAATACGCTGTTTGTTAAGTTCGTTTCTGTTTGGTGTGAGGTTCTGTGTTGTGGAGATTCTCAGGATGGATTGCAGGTGCTCATCAGTGAGGCGACTCCTGTGTGCTGTTTTGTTAGTCTTTATCACTGAGAAGAGCTTCTCACACAGATATGTGCTACCAAACATGCACAAGGTTCGATCCGCATGTAGACGGACTTTTTTTGTTCTTCAAAGTCACCAAAGCGCCGTGCAAACTCAGTGCGCAATAACTCTAGCTTCGCAATAACTTGCAGCATCATAAGGTAGACTTGATTAACGCAGTAAGTGTTCGGCAAGGCAGCTGAAGCGCTGCATTATGGGATCTGTAGTTTAATGTGTTACCAGCGCTTCATATACCCGGCTTTAATAACAATAATACAGTATATAAAATGATCTCGGGCGGATATAATTACGCTGGTCGGATGTGGCCGCGCCCTTGAGTTTGACACATATGGACTAAATAGAACTTGAAAAGATATATTTTTTCAAATGTGATCGCGCAATTCAGATAGAGTTGACGCACACTACAGCCTGCATGCCTCAATGAGTCATCCTCCCCTCGCTCTTACTTTTTTACCGTTCATCTAATGAATACACTGAGTATGGCTTTACCAAAACAATCATTGATGGCGAATAAAGTATCCATTATTCGAGTATGTAGAGTGAGATATATATATATACATATATATATACCCGCGTATCGCAGCGGAGAAGTAGTGTGTTAAAAAAGGTAGAAAAAGAAAAGGGAACATTTTAAAAATAATGTAACATGACTGTCAATATACAGTATTTGTTTTGTGAGTGTTACTGAGTGTTGCTGTCATCAAGGATTTGATTATCATTATTTCTTTCAATCAGGTTCGTATTTGTAGGATGTGTTGTGTTCAAGTTACATTCCGTGTTTGTCAATCGTTGTAAAGATGACAGGTTTCATTCATCGATTCGTTTCTTACTGCATCAATAAACAGCTCGTCTTCTTCTTTATCTGAGACCTGACACACTGCATGCACGGGTTTTTTACACTGTCTTCCTTTAGCGGGACATTGACTTTTTCCACCGTGTGCTTTGTTTCCACAGTAGCTGCATTTATCAATATGCTTATCAGACGCTTCATATTTTTTGCTGCCTTTTCAATTGTGTAATTCGGTTTTGTTCAGCGCTCTTTGGAACTGTTGCTTTTTATCTGTGCACTGCGTCAGTTCACGTGAGCCACTCGGTGTACTTGCATCGAAGGTTCCCAGCTGTGCTGGTGCCATCTCGTGCTATGTCCATGGCTGTATTTAATGTTACCTTAGTCCTGGCACTTAAAACTTTCTCTCGCAGTTTCGTTGAGTTTGTGTCAAACACCACCCTGACCATCTCATCTTCCTCTCCATAAGCACAGTCCTTCACCCGTGAATATTTACCCGTGGCAGTTTGCTATTGGATTGCCGCTGACGGACGGCCTTATATGGGCAGGCACAGTTTGTCACATCTCAGATAAAGAGGAAGACGAGCTGTTTATTGATGCAGTAAGAAACTAATCGATTAATGAAACCTCTTATCTTTACAACGATTGACAAACACGGAATGTAACTTGAACACAACACATCATACAAATACGACCCTGATTGAAAGAAATAATGATAATCAAATCCTTGATGACAGCAACATTCAATAACACTCACAAAACAATTACTGTATATTGACAATCATGTTAAGTTATTTTTAAAATGTTCCCTTTTCTTTTCATAACTTCTACTTCTCCACTGCGATACGCGGGTATATATATATATATAAATGTATATATATCCCCGATCTACAGTACATACTCTCGCATAGACAAGCCACACGCTGTGGCGCAATTGTAGAGTCTTCGTCTCTAATGCCGAAATTCGAGGTTCGATTCCCGAGATGGGATGCACTGAATATGTACGCGCGTTACCCGTTTCATTTTACCTTCGCATCTCCTTGGTTTTGGACGTATGAAAAAATATTCGGTTAACTCAGAATCATGTTACGTTATTTTTAAAATGTTTCCCTTTATTAGCACAAGCACAGCTGAGAAGCTTCCATGCATGTACTCCATAACGCGTTAAAAAAATAACGCATTTAATCACACTTTCAATTCCAAGCAAACGGGAACTTTTGTCAATGCATGATTTCCTGGTACATCCATTACACTGATGCACACATCACAGCTACAAAAATGTTAGAGTCGGAATAAAGCGTTCCTACGACTGATCATTTCGACTACCCGAGCGAAGCCTTGATAAAAGCATGGTTTTGTGCACACTGAAAAGCAAGCAAAATTAGATGCATTACAGAAAGCGGACTTTGTGGCTCTTACTGGGGATCATTGGACTTCCGTGACCGTTAGTAATTCTAATTACATCTAATTATAAAATGTTCAATGATCACACTGTTTTAGTCTAATGTACAAAATAATTTTGGCTAATGTTACTCAGAGTTTAAAGATTAAGTTGGTCAAATTACCTTTTATGTTTCTGACTTATTTTTTTAAGAAGAAAAACTGCACTTTATGTTGAAATTTTGGTTATTATTATTTAAAGACAATACCATTCTGAAAATGTACTTAAAGTACTTAAACTACCACTTTATTTTAAGTGCCCAATTTTAACCAGGGATGATATTTTTGTTTCTGTTTTGAATTCAAATGCAGTTTAAAGGCTTTTTTTTTCAGAAATTAAAACAGCCTCAGTTTACAATATTCATGTCCATGTCTATTATTTGATTCTGTCACCCAAAAAAACATTTGCGATTTGGGGCAAATTTATGTGTGCGATTACATACGATTAATCAAGATTAATTCTTACACAGCCTCTAATTAATTGGATTAATTTTTTAATAGAGTCCCACCCCTAATATATATATATATGTGGATATATATATGTGTATATACAGTATATATGTAGATATGTATATGTGTATATACAGTATGTATATATGTGTGTGTGTATATATACAGTATGTGTATATATGTATATATATAACTGTGTGTATATATATATATATATTCATATATATTTTATATATATGTTTTTATATGTGTCTGTGTATATATATATATATATATATACTGTATATATATATATATATGCCAGCAACACTCATGACAATGACAAAACAATTACATTGTCAATCATGTTACGTTATTATTAAAATGTTTCCTTTTCTTTTTACTTCTCCTGCCAATCGCAGGTATTTTGCTATATATATATATATATATATATATATATATATATACAGATATATATAAATATATATATATAAATAGATAGATATGACAACAACACCCATATCAATGACAAAACAATTACATTAACAATCATCTTACGTTATTTTTAAAATGTTTGCTTTTCTTTTTCATAACTTCTTTAACACACTACTTCTCCGCTGCGAAGCCCAGGTATTCTGCTAGTTCAGTATAAATTATGTTTATTTTATATAGGATATATCAAATATATTACTGGGCGAGAGTGAAATTCCACTTTACTGTTTTATAAATCTGTTTACTATATGTATATATATTGTGTTGTTTGATTACGAGTTATGAGTACAGATTTAACACCAAGAGAAATTCCTAACAACTACTGTATGTGGCCTGGCAATGAAGTTCAAAGGTTAAAAGTTCAATTCAGTTGTCTTTGTATTTATGAAACACTTGTGAACAGTACATTGCTTGGACCTGGTATATTTCTGTGCTTTACACTTTAGATATAAATTTTGTGGAAATAAAAGGAAACCTGTAAAAATTCAGACTAATATTTTCATACTGTTTACGAAAATATTTTCATTTATACTAAAAAGACCTAAATTGCATCTATATTTATAATTCACTAAGGCCACGCAAGATAGTGAAAGCAAGACGGAGAGCCACGCCCGCCAACTCACAGAGCCCCGTCTGCCAACTCTAAGACCATAGGATACGCTCGGCAGAGCCCGGCCCGCCAACTCTAACCCTCCAGCTGCGTTATGGCATACGCACGCCAACTGTAAAAGTCCTCCCGCGTCCAGTGTCGCTCTCGAGGCATGTGCACTGCCTACTCATGTGCCTCCATGCAACAACTCGCCAAACACAGCCTCAGTCGCTTTCGTTTGTGCAAAAGTCCACATGCACCTCTGAGCCACGTTGACTTTACACCGCATGCAAGACAGAGAGCCACGACTGCCAACTCACAGAGCCCCGCCCATGGGTTACCCATGAAAGAGCCACGAACGCCCACTCTAACCCTACTCCCACGTCATGGGGAACGCATGACAAGGACCCATCCGCCAACACTCACCCTTCGGAGGCTTCCAAGATCGCTCTCGAGGCAATTATATGGCGACTTCGACTTCTCAACTGTCACTCTGGAACAAATCTGTACACGAGCTATATTAAGTGTCACCAATGAAGACTCACTACACCTTAATGAACAGGTGCTGAAACTTATCCCTAACGACGAAGTAACTTTCACCAACGTTGACTCCATTGTCACAGACGATCCTGCAGATCAACTTGCATTCCCCCAAGAATTTCTTAATAGTCTTACTCCCACTGACATGCCTCAGCATAAACTCAAAAGTTTTCACTTATCAATAAATAATTATATGCGGCCTATGCTACGCTGCGGGTTGGCTAGTATGTTATAATTGTCCACCTCTACTGGGCATACAAGTAATATAGATGGTCCTAATCAAGGCATACAAAGTGCGATTTTGGCACAATTGTAATCCCCATTTGCAGTTGCTGACTGATTTTCTGAGTCAGTCTTAATTTCAACTTCATTGTCTGTCATTTCACATGCAGTATGTGAGTAGTTGTGATGCCTGATTGCCTCTTTTTAAAAAAAATTGCTGTCATGTCAATCAGATCAAACACACCAGTGCAGTTTCAGCACATATATTGTATGGCAATGCTGATGTGCAATCTAAGAATATGCTTGCCCACAATTTCTAAAAATCTTATACAAAATGAAATTTAGATGCATACAGACAAGTGGCACAACAAGAAGAAACAAGAAAAACTCTGTTATGATGGCTCTGTTGGAATACCTTTTTACTTCTGTCAAGCATAACCAGTCAGGGAATCAGACATTAAAATGAAGAAGATTCAATCATGGAAAAGGCATGTTTTCGTTTTTGCTGATCCACACTGAATTGTTGCACCAACTTTTTAAAAGTGTCCAGCAGTAAAGAGCATTTTCAGAAGTATTCATTTTTGTGGGTTGCAATTGCTGGGGTAAGTGTGGATGAAGACTAAAACTGAGACAAATGTCTGCATTTTTAAATGGAAATTTACTAGTGTGGACAGAGCCTAAGATTTGTCACATTACATAAAGTAAGTAAATTAATTGATCTAAATGGGTTGCATGTTTTCTTTTCTAGAACAAACTGTGTAGAAACTGAAAATCATATTCAAATCAACATTTAAAGTATACAGTGATGATGCTGTCTAGAAAATGAGTGCATTTATGATTTCAACATGAAGTACAATATGTGTTTCATATAAAAAGGTCTCCTAGGCGGGTAGTATGGTGTAGTGGTTAAGGCTTTGGATGGCAAACCCTGAGGTTGTGGGTTCAAATTTTGCTAACAACACTGTGTAACTATGAGCTAGTCACTTGACGTGTCTGTACACTAATTAGAAAACCAAAAGAAATGTAACCAATTGTATCATAAATGTGGCAAGTCACCTTCGATAAAGGTATCAGCTCAATATGTAAATCGAAATAAAAGTTCTTGCGATGTCTGTGGATAATGAAGAGGAAATCAGCATGAACTGGAAGAAAGTTCCATGAATTTAATGTGGTCTTTTAAGATATCAATGAACTCCTGTTACGGACTTTTCTTGTAATATTGCTTACCATAAATAAATTTTTTTAACTTCATAAAACTATGAAGTATCAACATCTCAGGGTTGAATCCCACACCTGGATGTTGTCCATGTGGAGTTTTGTAAAAGTTAAATTTGAACCCTGCTCTATGTGTGCACCGGGCATGTGTCTGAGTCTCATATCCTTTTGAGCTTATGCTTAAAAGCTGGCGCTATTATTTTTTATTCACTATGATAAAATGTGTTTCCTGTTTTGAACCAAGCTGGATCATAATATATATATATATATATATATTGTGGCCCCGCCGGGCTGGAGCCCGGCCGGGACGCCAGGAGGACGTGAGGAGGGCTTGTGCCTCCTCCAGACCGCGAGGGGGCGTCCGTCCTGGTTCTGTTGGGGCCACGGGTTGAGGGCATGGAAGCCCTTCCCTGTAGGGACCCGTGGCCACCGCCAGGCGGCGCTCCGATGCCGGTTTATCCCGTGCGGTTGCCGGTCGGGGCAGGAGCCCGGCCGGACGCTTGAGGACCGGAGGAGGCGAGTGCCTCCTCCAGACAGAGTGGGGCGTCCGTCCTGGTTAGGCACGGGGCCCTCAGGTACAGGGCTTTGAAGCCCAGCCCTGTAGGGACCCGTGGCCACCGCCAGGCGGCGCCCCGGTGCCTGATTATCCGGGAACCCGACACTTCCGCCACACCAGGAAGTGCGGGGAAGACATTGTGTGGCGCCGGAAAGCTGCCAGGAAGGCAGCCGACACTTCCGCCACGCTGGGGCGTGGCCAAGGACGGCGGAAGCACCTGGGGCTCATCCGGGGCATTATTTAGGCGCCTCCTCCAGTCATTGGTGGAGGTCGGGAGGAAGAAGGACTGAGCTGGAGAACGTGGACAGGAGGCGGCCAGGAAGCAAGGCACAGGACTGTGGGCCCTGGACTTGGGGGAATCGGTGCAGAAGGCACTGGGGTTATTGTGAGTGCACGTGACTGTTTGGAGTGTTAAATAAAGTGTGTTGGGAGCAAAATATGATGTCCGTCTGTCTGTGCGGGCCAGCGTTCACATATATATATATATATATATATATATATATATATATATATATATATATATATATATATATATATATATATATATATATATATATATATATATATATAGGCCATTGTTCTTTTTAACTTTTTCTTGAACTTCACACAGCACCTAAAAACAAAAATGATTTTTAAAAGGTCACATACATTCTAAATAAACAGGACTATCAAACAAATTGTGGTCATCAAGGTATCATCATCTGCCATATCCTGTTAGCATTTGGGTGTAACCAATCATGTTAAAAGTTTTCTGAATTTGTAATGAATTCCTTTTAAAGAAAAGTGACCTAATCAATGAATTGTATAAATATAGCCTGAGGACATTTTTTCCTTTGTAGCAATGTGACTAACATATGGCTAACATGTAATAAACTTGTTACCTCTTTGAAGATTTAGATACAGAATAATGATTGACGCTTTCTGCTGCCTGTGTTTTATTGCTTAAATTGAGGCATTCCTTGGGGTGTCTGTATGTATTAATTTTCTTCCACAGTTTGGACTTACTCTCCATGTCTGGGTAGACTTGTTTCCCTACCACATGATAGTTTTGCTGGTTAGGAATGGCAGATTGACCCACTGTGAATAAGAGTGTGGGTGTGCATGGCCCACTGTGATATACCACAGCTGTTTCTACCCTTGCTGCCAGCATGGGCTTCAGCCTCCATACAACCCAGAATTGTATTAAGCAATTTGAGCATGAGATGGGATAATAAATTACCCAGTTATTATTATTACTAGCATTTTATTATGTATTTCCAGTTGCTAAACATTTTAAAATGGAGAATTTATCGATTCTAGTAATGTTGAAAATTAGTTGATCTTTGTAAAGACTTGAATGTTTAAATTGATCATTTGGAAAGTACTACAGCGTGTTCCACAGCAGACATTTTGCTGACTGTCTGCTTTCTTCGTACATGCAAAAAAACCTCTAAAACATTATCATTTAATGTAATATAAAACGAGAAAAAAGTTTTCAAAGAAAAAGTGCCTTTTTTATTTCATGGTACTATTAATAATTTCTCTGAAAAGAGAAATAGAATGACTTTCTCCCTTACTCCACTCTATAATTATTTTTTTATAAATCTTCATGACAGTGAAATTTCCTGTGCTTTGCATTATTAAAGACAGCAGTGCTAATTTTAAAACTGCACTGTGAGTTTTGAAAAAAAAAAAGTCTTTCTTCCATTTTTCAATACAGCCATTAGACTAGCATGCACTGAGTGATACTGAAAGAAAAGTGGCTTTGCTAGACCAAAGGGGGAGAAGTATCGTTTTCCTTTAATTTTAGCTTTCTAAAGACATGATTTGGATCTTAAACACGACATTTACCAGTTAAATATACTGTTAAAAATATCAAAAGTGGGTGTGGACTGGATATTCCTCTAACTGTACAGCCAACATGAATGAATATCAAAAGTCCAGTATATTAGTAATCTTTGAAAGTCATTTGGGTTGTCAAAAGAGAACTATGTAAACCTTTTATAATATACCTTGTGGTAAGCAGCCCAGACACAGACAGGTAGACATCGTTGATTACACCACCAAACATTTATTTACAGTTTACTCAGACACAACCCAGTGCCGCAGCACCAATCACCCCAAAGTCCAGGCCCGCAATACAATGCCTTTCTCTTCTGGTCCGCCTCCATTCCTCTCCTCCGAGCTCTGTCCTCTTACACCTGACTCCAGCCATCAAATGGAGGGAGGTGGCCCCTTTTAAACACACCTGGACATGCTCGAGGTGTCTCCTGACTATCTTCCACCGGCACTCCCCAGTGTGGCGGAAGTACCAGCTGCGCACCCGGAAGCACTCTGGGTGTCCCTGGTCTTCTTCCGGGTGTGGCGGAAGTGCTGAGGGCCAGGGCTCCAAAGGCATTGGCACGCCCCCTGGTGGTGACCACGGGCCCCTATAGGGTTGAGCTTCCAAGCTCAGCTCCAGTGGTCGCCCCCACGTGGTCTGAGGGAGGCATAAACCATCCTCCAGTCCTCTGGGGCGTCCCAACTGGGTACCACCCCCAGCCACCTGTGACAACCTTCAGACAATTACATGTAAAAAATGCACAATTGTAAGGTTTAAGGTCATTTGGTAGACAATTACAAACAAACATACCATAAACAATGATAAAGCATGACTTGTATTTGGCATATGTTGCTGTTGCTTATCTTGATGTTAATTATGTTTTCACATTTTGTCATTAATGTCACTGCATTGCCAGTTTGGGTTTTGTTCATGGGCAACGCCATTTCGTGTGGTCTTTTTGGGCGAGTCCATCTTATTTATTGTTGCTATTGTAACTTTTCTGTGTGTTGCTTAGTGTAATGGGCTATAAACCAGTGTTTTAAAGAAAAGGCAGAATTTCTGGAAAATTCTGCTACAGGTTATTGTTGATGGCTATCTACAGGACATAAATCTTTATCTGTCTTGCTAAAGAGTCACCTGCTTTGAATAGTCAGACTGCTTTGATTTAGTATCTCATCTACGCACAATGTGGTGATACAGAACTGTCTGCTTCCTTTGAAAATTAACATATTCTGGGACATTGGTTTCTAATCAAGTACTTTTTGATACGATTGTTGAACCAAAGTAAATGTGTCTACACTATTTGTTATGGAGAGGAAATTGGCTTGCACCATTGTTTCACTGATTGTCATGTTGAAGCATTTATATATCTCTGGCTAAAGGAGAATAAAGAAAAACAGAAGTATGGTCTGAAACTTGTGACTGCTGCCTGTTTCTTTTATACTTTTCACCGTATCGCTGTGGCTACACCTTGTAGCAACAGTGGCTTGTACCTGGCCCAGGTTCCCCTAGGCCTAAGGTCGGTAACACTATGGGTGTTGCCAGTCAGGTGATGCAATAACAGTTCTTTTTTGTTATATAAGATGATGGAACCCAGGTGCAGTCTCATAGTTTTGACCAAAAAAATCTCAAATCTCAAATACCAACTGAATTTTCTAAAAGATTTAGAGGCAATAATTAAGTTAAACAGCTTGCACTGAGTCCCACAGAAGTAACACTGCTGCCTCTTCTTCCCATGTCTGCCTGGGTTTCCTCTGGCTATTCCAGTTTCCTTCCACCATCCAAAGACATGCAAGTTGGGTGGATTGCTGACACTAAACTGGCCGTGGTGTGTGTTTAGTGTGTGTGAACGTGTAAGTGCATTTGCCCTGAGATGCAATGGCAGCTTGTCCACGGCTTTCTTTTGAAGTAGGCCTAGCATTAGGAATCTTTTACCATAGATCTTGGTCTTGTTCTTTGACTTTGAGTGCATTATTGCTCATTAATTTTCTCATTTTGATTGCTCTGCTTTTCTACTTTTGACCTCAGCAAATCCCTGACCTCGTACTTAGCCTTTCATTTTATTTACTGGTTATTTACCTTACAAGAATTTTGTCTACTCAACACAAGCTCACAACATATTGTGGCTAAGGTGGTAACTATTTTGTCCAGAATTCCTTGGAAAAAAATATGAAATAAAAAAAATAGCAAATGCTCAGCATTTAAGAGAAGTCTTTGGAAAGCACATAAAGAAGGGTCAGTATTTAGAACAAAAGTAAGAAAAAGAAATGTAATCAGTCAGAGTTAAAGGAAATGTATCAAAAAGCTCCTCACCATAACTAAAAATCCATTCCCTAACCTAGCCAGAAACTTATATGGTTTTCATTTTTATTTTCAGATGAATCCAAAAGTTTGGCTGCTATAAACTCTGATTGACAAATGAGCATCATAATAAATAACAGTGGTCAGAAAATGGCAGCGGCCACAAAAAGCAATAACAGTGTTTAGGAGTGTAAACAAAATAACAATAATACTGTATATAACAACAAAAAATAAAACACTAACAGACATGAAAAATATAAAACAACACAATATAAAATAACATTAAATTCATAACACTAGCTCTACTTCTCACTAAATCAATAAATCTAGCTTTTTAAACCCTGAAACCCAGTTACCTTTCTGCGCAGGCAGATTCACGAAGTGGCTAAAGCATTGCACTTCAAGCCCTTCCACCAGCCACTAACTGTATGACCTTTAGATTTACTTAACGTTGAATCACAAACATGAGGACATCAGTGAGAAGTTATGAGAAAGTGCGCTTAAGGGTGAAGCCAGAAAGCAAATTCTTTACTCAAAAGAGTAGTGGGAATCTGGAACAAAGTACCAAGCCATGTAGTTAAAGCAGAAACCTTGAGAACCTTTCAGAAAAATTTGGATGAGATATTGGGACAGCTTAGCTATTAGCTAAACAAATGAGCTTGATGGACTGAATGATCTTGTTTGTCAAATGTCCTGTGTTGCTATGTTCTATGTCACTTCACCTGCCTTTGCTCTAACTGTGAAAATGATCTGTAAATAGCTGTGATGTGTAACCATCTTGCACATTGCCTTGAATATTAGTAATACTAATAAAGGAAATCCATGAAATTTCAAGACCAGATTTTTCCCTATGAAGTACAGGAGTCACTAGGTCACAGCAAAACCCCGAAACCCAGTTTACTTTCTGAGCAGGCAGATTCATGATGTGGCTAAAGTATTACACTTCAAGCCCTTGCTGGTTAGATTTCCACCAGCCACAACACCTGCCTGATCTCTGCTATCCAATCCAAATTCCTGTTTGAACCCTTTCATGAAAATGTGCAAGGGTTTAATCCCCAACTCTAAAATGTTTTAAAAATATTTTTGTCTTCCCCTTTTTGTATCCAGAATAAATTGAGAAAGCACAAAATAGAAAAACAAAGGTAAAAGGGATTGGTCTAAAAGACAATCCAAAGCAAACCTGTCCTAATACACAATCCAATATTCAAGATCCTGAAAACAGTAAATCCAAAGAAAAAGTAATGTTTACAGAAAAACTCATATTTAGTAATCTGCGACTGAGATTCTCTCACTGGCTCAATATATAGCTAGAGGGAGATCCTAGCAGCTGTGATGTCAGGGTGGACCCACCTCCTGGGGCCCAATCCACAAAGTACATGAAATATCAGAACATTTAAAGAGAGAGTTCATAAATGTTAAATCACAAACAAATGTAATAGAATTTACATAAGATTATAGTAATTCAAAAATAACAAAAACAGCAATAATCCAGAAAGTAAACATAAGACTGGATTCCCTGGCTGACAATTACACATTATTAGTAATATACGTTCTACTCTATGATGCAAGTAGCATTTGAACCTTAGATGACCTCTGTATTATTCATAAGTGAGGTAAATTCTTTTAGTGATGTAAATGTAAAGAAATGCAAGGAATAAAGATAAGGACTTGGGTCTTCAGTGGACACCTAGTTTAATGTCCATATGAAAATAGGCAGATCTTAACAAAACCTCATTTCTAACTCACTGTAGAACTCATGTCATTTTCTATCTGTCTTAATCCAGATGAGAGTCTCATGGGGGGATGGATGAAATATGATTGGCAATGGTGAAGAAAATAGCTACTTGTGAATAAAATAAATGAGACTTAAAAAAGAAAATAAATAATACGGAACGGTTGTTTTATTATTTAAGATCATTGCTTTTTCATATTTAGTCTTATCATGGTGAATTGACTTATACACATTCCTCAAGCTTGTAATAAAAGACATCCATCTTATAGCGATTATCTTGACTGTTATTTCAGACAGAATTTTCCTGACAGTAATGATTTAAAGTTAACAAAAACAACAAATACACAGAAAAGAAATGTAACCCAGGAAATAAACCCTGACTATAATATAATAGTGACAGGGTAAGAATAAGAATACATTTTGACGGACTGGTGTGCTGCTGAGAGTGGGATCAGAAAATTAATAATGGGCACAACTATGAAGCACAAGATAAACAAGAACGAACTACATTTTGATTTATTTTTCTGTTATCTCAAAATGCTACTGCAAGAATCATGTCTAGAACGTGGAAGACTTGGAAGTATGACCACATAACCCCTGTCCTGAAGGCTTTACACTGGCTTCCAGTTATGTTTGGACCTGCTAATTACCTGTTCAGATTGCAAATCTTTTTGCTGGTCATTGGCCAAAAATAAAAGTGTGATGACGATTTTAAAGTAGTACTGTCACTCTCCTGTTCAATTCTTGGTAGCCTGCTATGGGATTTAGTGCCACTGTTACAAGCTGTTGTTAAGCTGGTACTGCTGAACAAGCAAAGAGACACAAGAAAAGAGTGTGGGTGGCTTTTTGGCCACAATTACCAGAACTATGACTCTGTCTGACTTTGACTTGGAGTTTATTAGTTAAAAATCGGCCGCTATAGATTTGTTTTCTCCTGGAATGCTGTTGCTGAGAAACTGACATCTCTCTATTAAAATGTTAATGCACTTACTGTATATTGATAAGATTTGTTTTTGTTAATCAATTCTGTTTTAATGTGTGTTCAGCCAGGTACCAGGCGTCCCTCAGGTATTAGTGCTTTTGCTACTGCTGTTTTTTTTAATATATGTAAATGGTCTGGATAAAAATATAAAAAAAAATAAACTGGTTAAGTCTACATATGAAACTATCGAGGTTGAATAACAACTAACCTAGAATAAACTAAATCATTACGGAAGAATTTAGAACTAATAGAGGCTTGGAAAGATTTATGGCAGATGAAGTTTAATATGACCAAATGTAAATTATTACATGTAGGAAGTAAAAATGTTAGATTTGAATACACAATGGAGGGTCTGAAACTTGAAAGTACACCTTATGAGAAAGACTTGAGAGTAATGTGCAGTAGTCACTGATCAAAAAGCCTAAAAGAATATCAGGTTGTGTAGAACGACATGAAGAGAAAAAGTCAAGTAAGAGCTATGAGGAAAGATTGAAGGAGATAACACTATTTCGTTAAAGCAAACAGAGATTAAGAGGTAACGTGGAACAATTAGTACAGTGGATTTAGATAGAAGGATAGATAGCACCTACTGTATGCCTGTCTGGATTAGACCTCAGTTAATGGCTTTAAGTCCTAACTCCTGCCTGCTTGCTGTGGCCTACAGAAGAGGGGTAAAAAGGGGTAGAAGCTTCAAATATAAACTTAAATATTCCAAATATCAAAAGTGCCTCTCAAAGAAAGGAAGCCGTAAAAAGTTTTGGTTGAAGAGACCAACTAAACTAAAGAAATATTTATTAGAAAAGCAGAAAATAACACAAAGGCTCATGAAGAGGCAATCCACAATTAACAAGTCTCAATACACAATCTGTAAGAAACTTCACTCAGTGATATTTTGGAAAAATCAGATGGAAAGTAATGGTGAACTAAAAAGCTTGTTCTTGTCAAATTTTCAAAATGTTCAAATAGCTAATAACCTTACATAGTCCCTCTGAGCGTGTATTCACTAAACACCACTTTACAAAAATAAACTGAATTGAATTGAAGTGTTCTTTTTCACTTCAGTTGTGTTTATGAAATGTTGCTAAGCTTCTCAGAGTGCTAATGTATTTGTGGAAGTCAAATAGACAAATGGCTTGGTTTCTGGATATCTGGCTTTGGTGCTAGTATTATAAAATTAGAGCTAAGACTCTGCTACTACTGCTTTTGCATTTTTGTACATCATTTTTTACTTTTTCTTTTTCAGTTCAGATTTGTGATCAGACTGTTTTGTGTCCATTCACTCAGGAATGATGTTAATATTTTTTCAGAAAATCTGTTTACAACTGTAGCTAGGACTTACAGCAACTTTTTTTCTGTGTTAGATCTTAGGATTTCCCAATGTTCAACTTGAAAACTTTGGAGGGAAACTGTTAAAGAGAGGTTGCGACTGTAGTCTCCTCAATCAATAATGTTTAAGTTCATAGGAAAATTACAAAATATACTTATTCTTTTTAATTTTTTATTTGAGTGTTAGCAAACTTTAATCCACTGTGAATTGTCATTCCTATATTTCAAAGATCTCTTAACTCTGAATGTCAGGTGGAAACTAATAGAATTGGTGTTTATTAATTGTCAATGTACACAGATTCAAACCCACTGCTGTGGAGCTGAACAGAAGTACTAAACAGAGTACCATCCTGAGTTATATTTCTATTGCTGCAATTTCTGTATTGTGGTCTTTTAAACTTGACTTTGAAGGACAATGCGTCATGTTGTTGATTATATCCAAGCAATCAGACATCCAATTTATTACACGTAGCTGTGCATTAGGTGAACGTAGTCCACTGAACACTGAAATTGTTCAAACAGTGTGAAATGACTGCATGGTAGTGCTGTAATTGACTGCCTGGTACACACACATTTTCAGGCCGCGTACACTGCAGGTAACCCAAACATTACACAGTTTTCGAAAATTTGAGTCACAGTTATAAAATGTCACACACAGAATCCAATAGCAGATTGAATTTTAGAAGTGGTGCTGCACCCTGTCCTGATGGCCTCAATGATGCCAATCACCAGTCTGCATTCTGGTGTGACCTCGATGGACAGGAGGTTTTCTTTGAGCCAAAACCAGCCTATAAAGTGCTGCACTTCTATACCCAGAGTGACATAAATGTCCACCTCTGAAAAGTGACCAGTATCATTTTAAAATTTTAAGCTGCAATTTTAATACATTAGAAAAAATTGAAAAAATCTTGATAAGTTCACTAAGTTAGATCATTTTTCTTTTTAGCATTATGTCTTTAATATTTCTGTTTTCCCTTTTACTTTGTGTTTTTGTCTTTTTTTTACATTTTCTGTTTTTGTTTGTGTTTTCATACAATTGTTTACATTTACAGTAATAGATTTCTTGGCATTTTCATGTTTTAATTTCTGTTTGTACAATTTCAACTTTTTGCATGTATTTTCATCATTTTGTTAGTATTTTTGTTTTTTGATTGCCTTTTGAAGCTTAATAACAAAATAGCAGTTTTATCTTACTGGCAAAGGATTTCATATTTGATCATCTTCTCTCCATATGAGTCTGTTTCTGGCTGTGTTTTTTCATTATGTTGTCTTGTGTGTTCAGTTTATAATTTACCATGACTTATTGTGTGTGAAAAGCTGTTAACATTCTCCTTGTATCAGTAGTAAAGAATGACACTTTTAATCTAATTGTTTTCTTCATAATCACTTGACTTATTATTGAAATCAGTATGCCAGTTGCTACTGACATCCACTTAATCATTTGCAAAATAAATTAATAACAAGAATAAATTGAAGTGTTATTCAAAAGCAAAAATTGCAGGACACACTGGAAGAGAATCATATGACAGCATTGGTTTAGTAACAATTTCTTGTATTGACAAAAGAGATCTTCAAGAATTATTGGTGCTCTTTTAATTATTACACGTGTTTCCAGCTATGTGATACTGAGAAATAACAGTTGAAGACTTCTGTTGTCTGATGCTGTCGTGTGGCTTGTGAGTGATACTAAGGTAAGAAAGAGGTAAAGTTTAAAGTCAGCATAAATGCAAACGAATTGTATTTTATTAACAGTAAAGAGTAATGCTACATGCTCAATGTCTCAGTGTCTGTGTGCCTGAACAATTCCTAATGCTTGTTGTCTCAACAAAGCAGAGTGATGACATCTTCACTTTTCATAACAGGTTCTCATGTCAATGCTTCTGTAACATATGGGTTTGTTCACATCAAGGCATTTTATTGAAACAAAAGTTCTTAATTTCGAGTATAGTAATTTTGATTTTACTTAAAATGTTGCCAGTCAGCATCTTTGAGTAAATTGTGCCTTTGATATGCCCATGTACAGTAGTGCTTGAAAGTTTGTGAATCCTTTAGAATTTTCTATATTTCTGCATAAATATGACCTAAACCATCATCAGATTTTCACTCAAGTCCTAAAAGTAGATAAAGAGAAACCAGACAAAAATATTATACTTGGTCATTTCTTTATTATGGAAAATGATTGAATATTACATATTTGTGAGTGGCAAAAGTATGTGAACCTTTTCTTTCAGTATCTGGTGTGACCCCCCTTTGCAGCAATAACTGCAACTAAACGTTTCCGGTAACTTTTGATAATTCCTGCACACCGGCTTGGAGGTATTTTAGTCCATTTCTCTGTACAGAACAGCTTCAACTCTGGGATGTTGGTGGGTTTCCTCACATTAACTGCTTGCTTCAGGTCCTTCCACAACATTTTGATTGGATTAAGGTCAGGACTTTGACTTGGCTATTCCAAAACATTAACTTTATTCTTCTTTAACCATTCTTTGGTAGAACGACTTGTGTCATTGTCTTGCTGCATGACCCACCTTCTCTTGAGGTTCAGTTCATGGACAGATGTCCTGACATTTTCCTTTAGAATTCTCTGATATAATTTAGAATTCATTGTTCCATCAATGAAGGCAAGCTGTCCTGGCCCAGATGCAGCAAAACAGGCCCAAACCATGATACTACCACCTCCATGTTTCACAGATGGGATAAGGTTCTTCTGCTGGAATGCAGTGTTTTCCTTACTCCAAACATAACGCTTTTCATTTAAACCAAAAAGTTCTATTTTGGTCTCATCCGTCCACAAAACATTCTTCCAATAGCCTTCTTGTTCACATGATCTTTAGCAAACTGCAGACGAGCAGCAATTTTTTTTTGGAGAGCAGTGGCTTTCTCCTTGCAACGCTGCCATACACACCATTGTTGTTCAGTGTTCGCCTGATGGTGGACTCATGAACATGAACATTAGCCAATGTGAGGGAGGCCTTCAGTTGCTTAGAAGTTACCCTGGGGTCCTTTGTGATTTCGCCGACTATTACACGTCTTGCTCTTGGAGTGATCTTTGTTGGTCGACCACTCCTGGGAAGGGTAACAATGGTCTTGAATTTCCTCTATTTGTACACAATGTGTCTGACTGTGGACTGGTGGAGTCCAAACTCTTTAGAGATGGTTTTGTAACCTTTTCCAGCCTGATGAGCATCTTTTTCTGAGGTCCTCAGAAATCTCCTTTGTTCATGCCATGATACACTTCCACAAACATGTGTTGTGAAGAGCAGACTTTGATAGAGCCCTGTTCTTTAAATGACACAGGGTGCCCACTCACACCTGATTGTCATCCCATTGATTGAAAACACCTGACTCTAATTTCACCTTCAAAATAACTGCTAATCCTAGAGGTTCACATACTTTTGCCACTCACAAATATGTAATACTAGCAAAATACCCGCGCTTCGCAGCGGAGAAGTAGTGTGTTAAAGAAGTAATAAAAAAGAAAAGGAAACATTTTAATAATAATGTAACATGATTGACAATGTAATTGTTTTGTCATTGTCATGAGTGTTGCTGGCATATATATATATATATATATATATGTATATATATATATATATATATATACACATACATGTCTACATATATACACACACACATATACATACATATCTATATATCTATCTATATGTATATATCTATCTATTTATATATCTGTATCTATCTATCTATATCTAAATCTATATATATATATATATATATATATATATATATTGTGAACGGTACCCGGGCACAGACAGGCGGACATATTGTTTTGACACCACCACACGTTTATTTACAAAATATTTACAAATATATTACGGTCACCAAGACCCCAGTTCCTTGGTCACAAAGACCCAGTCACGTGCACAAAACCCCAAACACTCAAAAGTCCTGGCCACAATGCCTTTCTTCGGGCCGCCTCCACTCTCCACAGCTTCGTCCTCCTTCCACCCGACTCCAGCGCTCTTGGCACTGAATCCCCCAAAGTCCAGGGCCCACAGTCTCTGTGCCTTTGTCCTGGCCGCCTCCTGTCCACGCTCTCCAGCTCAGTCCTTCTGCCTCCCGACTTCCACCACCGACTGGAGGGAGGCGGCCCCTTTTATGGGGAGCCGGATGGGCTCCAGCTGCTTCCCGGCACTTAACAGCGGCCACACCCTGTGTGGCGGAAGTGCCGGCCGTGCACCCGGAAGCCATCTGTGTCTCGCCGGTCGTCTTCCCCCCGGCACTTCCTGGTGTGGCGGAAGTGCGGGCTCCCGGATAATTAGGCACCGGGGCGCCGCCTGGCGGTGGCCACGGGTCCCTACAGGGCTGGGCTTCAAAGCCCTGTACCCGAGGCCCCCTGCCTAACCAGGACGGACGCCCCCACTCCGTCTGGAGGAGGCACTCGCCCTCCTCCGGTCCTCCAAGCGTCCGCCGGGCTCCAGCCCCAACCGGCAACCGCGCGGGATAACCGGCATCGGGCGCCGCCTGGCGGTGACCACGGGCCCCTACAGGAAGGGCTTCCATGCCCTCAACCCGTGGCCCCAACAGAACCAGGACGGACGCCTGCGGTCTGGAGGAGGCACAAGCCCTCCTCATGTCCTCCTGGGCGTCCCGGCCGGGCTCCCGCCCCGGCCGGGGGCCACAATATATATATATACTTTGGGGTGTGAGCAGCTGTTGCTGGGGGTACCAGAATCCATCGAGGAAGAAAAATTAAAAACATTATTTGTACAAAATCTTAATTTATCTATCCATTCCTAAAGAATTAAATGGGCAGGCTATTTCGTATCAGTGCAACACGCTGCTTGTTAAAATGGATGACTCCCGTTCTTACGTGCAAGTCTGCGTGGATATTATGAACTATCGTTTCTGTTCAAGTTCTATTTAAATTTTAAATAGAAGGAATTTTTATTTAGTCGACAGAAATATGTTTAGCAGGAATGAAAGTTAAATTTAGTCATCATTGCATAAATTTTTCTTCACCATAGAAATTTAAAGACTAAATTCAACTTCCATTCCTACCAAAGATATTTCTGGCGACTAAATAGAACCTACTTATATCCAAATTCGAGCTATTGAGCTGTCGCCTGCCTGCCTGAATAAGTCACCCTCGCTTCGCTCTTACTTTATAAGCGTTCATTTAATCATGGCTAGTGGCGGAAAAATTATAAAATGGAAGGAGGATTACACTGAGTATGGCTTTACCAAAACAATTATTGATGGCGAATAAAGTATCCATTTTTCATAAAGCTTCAATTGGTGATCTGTTTTTCTGTGTTAACCTTATATTTTTTCATACTTCTTCTCAAACCAAGGGGGTGCGAGGGTAAAATGAATCAGGAAACGCTGATCAATGTAATCGGTGTACCAGGAAATCATGCATTGAGAGAAGTTCCTCTTTGCTTGGAATGCAAAGTGTGATTAAATGCGTTATTTTTTAATGCGTTATGGAGCACATGCATCAAAGCTTCTCAGCTGTGCTTGTGCTAAGAAAAGGAAACATTTTAAAAATAACATAACACGATTGTCAATGTAACCTTTTGTAAGTAGTGCCTGGAGGATTCAGAGTGTGGAGAAACTCTAGAGACAGCGTGTGTATTAACTTATGGATTTTTCTGTGAGTATTTGGTGTCAGCGTCACAAAGTTGCTTCTGCAAGACCGCGTCAGCTGCGGAGCTCAGCTCAGAGCGAAATGAGGTGAATGGGAGGGGAGATGATGACGTGACTCCCCCACCCGCCTCAACTGTCAATCCCCCCACAAACACAGTCTCTCAGAATTTGCATAAGCACAGCCCTTTACCAGCAATTTTAACTTAGTTACAAAGTGAGCAAAACTCTCGTTTATACCCTGCGTCCTCTCATTAAACTTGTATCCTGCATTAGTCGTGAGCATGACAAACGCCAGCGGCAGCCTGTCTATGAACTTAATTTAAACTTTAGGTTTACACAACGTGCTTTGTTTCCGCAGTAGCTGCACTTATAATAAACTTGTATGTGTCACTCGCTCGCTTCTTATTGTTTTGCTGCCTTCTCAATTGTATAATGCATGTTTTCTTCAGCACTTTTTGGAGCTCTTCCTTGTTTTCTACATACTGCGGTCACAGTCAGTTCACGTGATTATGTGGGAGGTGAGATGATGTCACACACAGCTCTGCCCCCCATGGCCATCGAGCTAACGTCCATTACAGTATATGGAGAAAAATAGGTTCCAGTTATGACCATTACGCGTAGAATTTCGAAATGAAACCTGCCCAACTTTTGTAAGTAAGCTGTAGGGAATGAGCCTGCCAAATTTCAGCCTTCTACCTACACGGGAAGTTGGAGAATTAGTGATGAGTGAGTGAGTAAGTCAGTGGGTCAGTGAGGGCTCTGCCTTTTATTAGTATAGATTCGATCATTTTCCTCAATAAATAAACGACCAAGTATAATATTTTTGTCTCATTTGTTTAACTGGTTTCTCTTTATCTACTTTTAGGACTTGAGTAAAAATCTGATGATGTTTTAGGTCATATTTATGCAGAAATATAGAAAATGGGTTCACAAACTTTCAAGCACAACTGTAGATATGGCTCATTTTTTGCATTCATTTAAGACTTTTCAGAACCATTACTCAAATTAAATTTCCAGTACCTGTTTTTAATACACTTATGAAATGTATTTATTACATGTATACTAATAAAAGGCAAAGCCCTCACTCACTCACTCACTCACTGACTGACTCACTCATCACTAATTCTCCAACTTCCCGTGTAGGTAGAAGGCTGAAATTTGGCAGGCTCATTCCTTACAGCTTACTTACAAAAGTTGGGCAGGTTTCATTTCGAAATTCTATGCGTACCGGTCATAACTGGAACCTACTTTCGTATACTGTATACGGCCATAGTGGGCAGCTCGTGTGAGGCGGAGTTACGTCTTGCATCTCGCATCATCACGCCTCCCACGTGATTGAGTGCCTGCCCATATAAGGCCGTCCGTCAACGGCAATCCAATAGAAACACTCTGCCGTGAAGGACTGTGCTAATGGAAAGGAAGATGAGATGGTCAGGGTGGTGTTTGGCACAAACTCACCGAAACTGCGAGAGAAACTTTTAAGTGCCGGGGTCTTAGCTAACATTAAATAAAGCTGTGGAAAGAGCTCCAAAGAGCGCTGAACAAAAAAGCGTTACACAATTGAAAAGCCGGCAAAACAATATGAAGCGTGCGACGCATACAAGCATATTCATAAGTGCAGCTACTGCGGAAACAAAGCACACGGTGGAAGAAGTCAATGTCCAGCTAAAGGAACACAGTGTAAAAAAAAAATTCTGTGCATGCAGTGTGTGATGTCTCAAATAAAGAGGAAGACAAGCTGTTTGTTGATGCAGTAAGAAAGAAATCGATAAATGAAACCTGTTATCTTTAGAACGGTTGACAAACACGGAATGTAACTTGAACACAACACATCCTCCAAATACGAACCTGATTGAAAGAAATAATGATGATCAAATCCTTGATGACAGCAACACTCATAACAGTCACAAAACAATTACATTGACAATCATGTTACATTATTTTTAAAATGTTCCCTTTTCTTTTTTATAACATATTTAACACACTACTTCTCCGCTGCGAAGCGCAGGTATTTTGCTAGTATATATATATATATATATATATATATATATATATATATATATATATATATATATATATATATATATATATATAGCAAAATACCCACGCCTCAGCAGCAAAGTACTGCCTTAAAATTTTATTAAGAAGAAAATTAAACCTTTTAAACTGAGGGAAAATATACCAATAATTATTTGTTAAGGATCTCTTTGTATACCACGTTGTCAGTTCGGCCCTCCGGTTGTAATATGACCAAGCTGTGCACTGAGCTTATTCTTGAGCATACAATGTACAGTTGGCCATGTGAAAAGTAATCTTGTCTCAAATCTCACAGCTTTTATTGCTGCTGTCATAATCGGTGTGAGTTTCATGGTTTGTTTCAATTACGACAGTATTTGTAGGACTTGTGTTAAAGTGACATTTGGCATCTGTCAAGCATTGTAAGCATACAACCGGTTTCATCGATAACTTCACATCCAGCTTTTGAGAGTTTAAACATTCATAAACATCAAAGTGTCCACTACTGAAATCATCACCTGTGAATCTAAGATGTTTAAGAGGCATTGGCGGTTGTCGAAAGGTGCAAAATATTTGGCCATTTCAGTACACTTGAAAGGGAAATCTGAACAATTCAGCGGCAGCCATCAACTCACATGCAGAACCATAGGTGAAGGGCTTAAGCATTTCACTCTTATAGTGCTCTTGTGTAGTATAATTATCTCCTGTACCGTCATCAGTCCACACCTTGAACCTGTCCCAGTCATTTATTACATAAGACACAATGTTCCTCCGGATATCAACAGTGAGCTTAATATGGCCGTGCAATATGTAACAAAGAGAATGGAAAAGGCAGGTGCCATCTCCGGGCATGGAAACCACTCCGTAAGTGACAGTTCTTTGATCGATAGTGATCACCTCGATAGACATGTTAACAGGGGTATGGTTGGAACGATAAAGGGAATGGGTACCTGAACAATGTAAAGTAAGTCTAAAATACCTACACAATAACTATAATCGTAATAAACGAACAATAAAACAGTGGAGAAGCCGTGGATTAAATAAAAAGGCTGTAGTTATCAACAGGGAGATGTGAATCCCGTGGCGAAGCAAGGAAGGGAATGTAGAGACCAGAGTGACGGACGGCCTTATATAGGCAGTAAGCCAACAACATGGGAGGCATTGGGATGGGGGACCCAACGCCGCCTCACACGATGACCGAGCTGCAGGCTATGGACGTATATACACTCACCTAAAGGATTATTAGGAACACCTGTTCAATTTCTCATTAAAGCAATTATCTAATCAACCAATCACATGGCAGTTGCTTCAATGCATTTAGGGGTGTGGTACTGGTCAAGACAATCTCCTGAACTCCAAACTGAATGTCAGAATGGGAAAGAAAGGTGATTTAAGCAATTTTGAGCGTGGCATGGTTGTTGGTGCCAGACGGGCCGGTCTGAGTATTTCACAATCTGCTCAGTTACTGGGATTTTCATGCACAACCATTTCTAGGGTTTACAAAGAATGATGTGAAAAAGGAAAAACATCCAGTTTGCGGCAGTCCTGTGGGCGAAAATGCCTTGTTGATTTTAGAGGTCAGATGAGAATGGGCCGACTGATTCAAGCTGATAGAAGAGCAACTTTGACTGAAATAACCACTTGTTACAACCGAGGCATGCAGCAAAGCATTTGTGAAGCCACAACACGGACAACCTTAAGGCGGATGGGCTACAACAGCAGAAGACCCCACCGGGTACCACTCATCTCCACTACAAATAGGAAAAAGAGCCTACAATTTGCACAAGCTCACCAAAATTGGACAGTTGAAGACTGGAAAAATGTTGCCTGTTCTGATGAGTCTCGATTTCTGTTGAGACATTCAAATGGTAGAGTCAGAATTTGGCGTAAACAGAATGAGAACATGGATCCATCATGCCTTGTTACCTCTGTGCAGGCTGGTGGTGGTGGTGTAATGGTGTGGGGGATGTTTTCTTGGCACACTTTAGGCCCCTTAGTGCCAATTGGGCATCGTTTAAATGCCTCGGGCTACCTGAGCATTGTTTCTGACCATGTCCATCCCTTCATAACCACCATGTACCCATCCTCTGATGCCTACTTCCAGCAGGATAATGCACCGTGTCACAAAGCTCGAATCATTTCAAATTGGTTTTTTGAACATGACAATGAGTTCACTGTACTAAAATAGCCCCCACAGTCACCAGATCTCAACCCAATAGAGCATCTTTGGGATGTGGTGGAATGGGAGCTTCGTGCCCTGGATGTGCATCTCACAAATCTCCATCAACTGCAAGATGCTATCCTATCAATATGGGCCAACATTTCTAAAGAATGCTTTCAGCACCTTGTTGAATCAATGCCACGTAGAATTAAGGCAGTTCTGAAGGCGAAAGGGGGTCAAACACCGTATTAGTATGGTGTTCCTAATAATCCTTTAGGTGACTGTATGTACATAAGTAGGATTCAGTTAGCGTTGGGAACCCATGTACCAAATTTCTTGAAGATGGGCCCATAAGTAACAAAGACTGTTGGAAAGTTCAATATGGCGGCTGACAGTGGCGTCATACCACCGAAATAAGTACGTACATTGGTTTTGGTTAGCGCAGGGAAGCCGCCTACCAAATTTCGTGAAGATGGGGCAATAAATAAGAAAGTTCAACATGGCGGATGTTGTTGACCGTTATCGACCGTTATGACCGTTATGTGTAGAATTTCGAAATCAAACCTATTTAACTTTTTTAAGTAAGCTGTAAGGAATAAGCCTGCCAAATTTCAGCCTTCTACCTACATGCGAAGTTGGAGAATTAGTATTGAGTGAGTCAGTGAGGGCTTTGCCTTTTATTAGTATATATATATATATATATATATACACCCCAATCTACATACTGTGAAATAAAGAACCACACGCCGTGACGTTAGCCGACTTGCTGACCAACCACAAGTGTTACCTGGTAGGTAGCCACCCATACAATCGGATTGTGATTCAGACTATGAATGCCTTGAATGTAATTACCCCAATCTACATACTGCCAAAAAAACGAACCACACGGCATGGCGCATCGTTAGAGTGTTTGCCGCTGACGCCCGAGGTTCGATTTCCGAGAGGGAGTGCAGTGAGTGTGTACGCCTGATGAGCCCAGAATTAGGGCGAAACACGTGTCGCATACTCTTTGCATTATTTGACAGTAAAACTATTTCAATATATATAGAGTAATCCCTTGCTATATTGCGCTTCGACTTTCGCGGTTTCACTCTATCGCGGATTTTAAATGTAAGCACATCTAAATATATATCACAGATTTTTCGCTGGTTCGCGGATTTCTGCAGACAGTGGGTCTTTTAATTTATGCTACACGCTTCCTCAGTTTGTTTGCCCTGTTGATTTCATACAAGGGACGCTATTGGCGGATGGCTTAGAAGCTACCCAATCAGAGCATGTATTACATATTGACTAAAACTCCTCAATGTTATAAGATATGCATCCCGCGCGGAGCTTGATTGTTTGCTTGTCTGTGCCTCTCTCTCACCCTCTCTGACATTCTCTGCGCCTGACGGAGGGGCTGTTTGCACAGAGGCTGTTTGCTTAAAAGATACTGACGCTCCTCTAAAAAAATGCCGCTTTATTGCGGTGCTCGGCATATTTAAAAGCACAAAAGCACACGTATTGATTTTTGATTGTTGCTTTAATCTCGCTCTCTCTCTCTGACGTTCTCTGCGCCTGACGGAGGAGATGTGAGCAGAGGGGCTGTTTGCACAGAGGCTGTTTGCTTAGAAGATACTAACGCTCCTTTAAAAATGCCGCGGCAAACTTAAAAGCACAAGTATTGATTTTTGATTGTTTGCTTTTCTTTGCGAGCGCTCTCTCTCTCCCTCTGAAATTCTTTGCTCCTGAAGAGAAGAAGATCTATTTGCATTATTTTAATTGTGAGAAAGAACTGTCATCTCTGTCTTGTCAAGGAGGACAGTTTAAACTTTTGACTAAAGGGTGTTATTTCATGTCTAGAGGGCTCTAATAATGTTAACAGTGTGGGAGAGTTTATAAGGGCTTAAAATATATAAAAATAACTACACAAACATATGGTTTCTACTTCAGAGATTTTTAGTCTATCGCGGGGGGTTCTGGAACGCAACCCCCGCGATCGAGGAGGGATTACTGTATACATATATTATATATACACACACATACATATATATCAGCGCTTCCCGATTCATTTTACCCTCGCGCCCCCTGTGACGGATGATCCCTATTTCACACCCCCTTTGTTTGAGAAGAAGTATGAAAAAATATGAGGTTAACGCAGAAAAACAGATCACCAATTGAAGCTTTATGAATAATGGATACTTTATTCGCCATCAATGATTGTTTTGGTAAAGCCATACTTAGTGTAATCCTAGGCAAGAGCACAATACCACGCAGGCTTGATGTCAGCTCGATCTACAGTATATATGTAGATACAGTACGTATATATATATATGTGTATATGTATATATATGTTTATATGTGTTTGTGTGTGTATATATATATATACAGTCAGATGTAAAAGTTTGGGCAACCTTGTTAATAGTCATTATTTTCCTGTATAAATCGTTGGTTGTTACGATAAAAAATGTCAGTTAAATATATCATATAGGAGACACACACAGTGATATTTGAGAAGTGAAATGAAGTTTATTGGATTTACAGAAAGTGTGCAATAATTTTTCAAACAAAATCAGGCAGGTGCATAAATTTGGGCACTGTTGTCATTTTATTGATTCCAAAACTTTTATAACTAATTATTGGAACTCAAATTGGCTTGGTAAGCTCAGTGACCCCTGACCTACATACACAGGTGAATCCTATAATGAGAAAGAGTATTAAAGGGGGTCAATTGTAAGTTTCTCTCCTCCTTTAATTTTCTCTGAAGAGTAGCAACATGGGGGTCACAAAACAACTCTCAAATGACCTGAAGACAAAGATTGTTTACCATCATGGTTTAGGGGAAGGATACAGAAAGCTGTCCCAGAGAATTAAGCTGTCTGTTTCCACAGTTAGGAACATATTGAGGAAATGGAAGACCACAGGCTCAGTTCAAGTTAAGGCTCGAAGTGGCAGACCAGGAAAGATTTCGGATAGACAGAAGTGACAAATGGTGAGAACAGTCAGAGTCAACCCACAGACCAGCACCAAAGACCTACAACATCATCTTGCAGCAGATGGAGTCACTGTGCATCGTTCAACCATTCGGTGCACTTTACACAAGGAGATGCTGTATGCGAGAGTGATGCAGAGGAAGCCTTTTCTCCGCCCACAGCACAAACAGAGCCGCTTGAGGTATGCTCAAGCACATTTGGACAAGCCAGCTTCATTTTGGAATAAGGTGCTGTGACTGATGAAACTAAAATTGAGTTATTTGGGCATAACAAGGGCCTTATGCATGGAGGAAAAAGAACACAGCATTCCAAGAAAATCACCTGCTACCTACAGTAAAATATGGTGGTGGTTCCATCATGCTGTGGGGCTGTGTGGCCAGTGCAGGGACTAGGAATCTTGTCAAAGTTGAGGGACGCATGGATTCCACTCAGTATCAGCAGATTCTGGAGACCAATGTCCAGGAATCAGTGACAAAGCTGAAGCTGCGCTGGGGCTGGATCTTTCAACAAGACAACGACCCGAAACACTGCTCAAAATCCACTAAAGCATTCATGCAGAGGAACAAGTACAACGTATTTTGCTAGTATTTAATACAGTGTAATAGCGGTTTTAACAATTTATTGTAGATAAATGTTCCTAAAACTGAGCCCTGGAGACCCCATGTTGCTGCAGGTTTTTGTTCCAGTCGATTTCACAATCAGTGAGTTTTTTTACCTCTAACTGATCTCATTTAATTAGTTGGTCTTTTTTTTTTAACTCATCTTATTCTTCATTCAGAAAAGCACAGCTGTGTGATTTTAACATCTAAAAGACGTTTGGAAATATCTATATTTCTGTTATACCTTAAAGCACTTATCTCTCTTTTGTTATTTTCCTAATAACTTGCCTTTTTTTGTACAGTTTGCACTCCTAACTGTATCTTAATAATGCCAATTAACAGCAAACAGAGCAGAGCAGACACGTGACAAATGATACTAAATACTGAAACACTTCAACTGCTTCAGCGTCAGACATACTAATGTGCTCATTGCTAGATAATGGATGAATAAACAGAACAGCCAGGAAAGCACAGGAAAATCATGATGATGTTGGAAATCTTAACAATCAAATTACAAAATCAACATTAGTGCATAAATGCTTGGTATATTCTAATAAGAAATGATCAACCTTAGTTTGGTACCTGCAGTCCCATGGACCATCTAAGAATGAGTCTGAAAGACACTGTTGTAGATTAATGGGATTTAATGTAAAATACCACTAACTCCTTTAACATGCCATTAACATGGAATCAGACAGCCAGCTAAGCAAATCAAGGAGAAACACAAAACCAAACCAAGACTAGCTGTGTATTAGTTAAACTTAGTATCAGTCTTGTTTTGCTGTTCACTGAGGATTGCCTCCTCTTAGTACCGTACTACACAGTCTGGTCCTGATCTGCATTTAGTACCGTACTCTCTCAGGTACACTACAATTGACCCGAATGTAAATAATTTGTATGGTTTTAATATCCTCTGTAATGAAACTGGGTTTGGCATCCTGGGGCCTCATGTATAAATGGTTCGTATGCATTAAAATGTTGAGTACACCCATTTCCATGCTCACGTTGAGATGTATAAACACCAAACTTGGTGTAATGCCATGCACATTTTCGTAGCAACCTCAGACGATGTGTACACACGTTTCTGCTTTACATTTCTGGGCAGCACCCAGCGTCAAAGCAGTGCTACTGTTTCTGTGTGGTCTCCCTTTCTTTTTTATATTCGCATTCATGTTGCGGGTTTTATCAAATACACTGAAATTAATTGCATACCATTTACAAATTCAAAGCACAACCTATGACAATATAATGCTACACAGAATGGCCAAACTTTTCCAATTACCATTGCTACTTTAGCGTTGTTAGAGGAAATCGCAAATGGAAGAATTAGAAGAGAGTACGTATTTAGAGATCATACTGATTGCTGGTCCCATGATGATGACTGGCTTCTAAGTCAATTTCAGTTTCCAAGAGCAATCCTCCTGGAGCTGTGTGCTGAACTGGTTCCGGCTTTACAAGGCAGACTTTGAGGAATTGTGCTCTACCGGCTCCTTTGCAAGTTCTCTCCACCTGTGTGTTATTAGTCACAGGAACTTTTCATCGTGAACTGCCTGTCAATTGGGTATTTCTCATTCATCATTGAGTCACACCATGCCAGCTGTATCAGATGGTATTATCTGCTTGCCACAAAGACACAGTATATAAGATTTCCTTACACTGTGGTTGAATGGGCAAACATCAAAGTACAATTTGCAGTAACACCCAGTTTTCCCAATGTAATTGGAACAATTGACTGCACACACATTGCTATAAAGGCTCCTTCAGAGAATGAATTTTCTTATGTAAATAGAAAGAGTTTCCACTCTATTAATGTGAAATTTATCTGTGATGCGGAAATGCATCTCATTAATTTTGTGGCAAGACTATAAAAGTGTCTCACCAATAATTGCAGCAGCTCGCTGCTCAAACAGTGTGAGCCCAGGAATTCTGTTACCTCCTCCAGTGATGTTTATACTCAGATGGTGGGCTGCGACTCGCCTTTTCACATTGAATTTGATATCTAACCGTTTCTTTTTTATTTCTGGCACTGTGCAACTTTCTGAACTTGAACTTTTGAATGCCTCTGCCATGTGGTGCCATTCTTCAATTTCCTTTTGTTGCATATACCACTACTTAAGCCAACAAATAGCAAGTTTTCCCTTGCCTCCATTTCACTGAGCAGTAACTCCACTTTTACATTCACTGAAATACTTGTTTTTATACGCGTTTTTACGATTGTCTTTTAACAACACACTGAATGGGATGGGCTATTTATATTGATTTGCATATTTAAATAAATATATAGTGGTAGCTACCTCTCAGCATGTAAAGGTTAAACACTGATGGTACAAGTACTGAGTCCTGAGAGACACCATGTCTATCGATTTAATGCTATCATCACATTTCTGTACATAATGGATTTGATTTGATAAGTAAGATGCTTCTGTACTGTAACGGGTGCAAAAGCCAGCATGGAGTAATATATTTGTAATAAAGTTTACCCTCTACACAACAGACGTCCAGCACAATACCAGTGTTTGCCACCTACAGAAAGTTTCAGATGACCAGTCCATCATAGGCTGCATTAATAATGGATACGAGTCAAAGTACAGGAAATTTGTGGAGGTCTTCTTCATGTGCTGCAGGTGCAACAACCGTCAACTCAACATCAGCAAGAGAAAAGAGCCACTGGTGGACTTCCAGCATGCCAAGGAGCCTCTGTGACCAGTCACCATTCAGGGAGATGACATGAACAACAAACTGGATTGGTCTACCAACACAGTATCGCTCATAAGAAGGGCCAGAGCAGACAGTACTTGCTATGGAGACTCAGGTCTTTTGATGTGTGCAGCAAGCTGCTAGAAATGTTCTACCAGTCCATAGTAGCCAGTGTAGTGGAATGGTACAACATTCTACTACTAAAAAATCAGCACACCAAATACTTTATGAGGTACTTTCAGTTAAAGATCATCTAAGAACAGGTAAAAGGCTTGCCTCACTAGAATATTTACTATAATGACCCTCTATGAAGTTTCCAAGTTTCCAAGATAATAAGGTAAACACGTAAAAAATAAAATTGCAGAACTTTGTGGAATCTAAACACATTTAAAAATGTTCTGCATTTTATAAACTAAAGGAAACATCTCTTTCTTTCATAAGTAGTACGGCCTTGGGCAAACATGATTGCATTTTTCTAGTTCATTTTTAGTTTTTGAATCCTGTGGCATTAACTTTTCCCATTACTCTATGAATACTAAACTTGTAATAGAAATATATCAGTTAATGGAGCACAACGGGTCTGAAAACATCTTTTTAATTTGGAGGATTTTGCAAGTCATCTTGTGCCTGTCTGTCCCTTCATTAAGAACAAGTAAGGTCAATGAGACAAGTGGAACTGTCACCTGACTGTAATTTGAAAGAACATAAAAAGGATTAAAATGAGCTCTGTGATTGGTAAGTAGGAGAGTCTAATTTTCTTGATTAACTTCCTGCAGTGCATTGATGAATCACAATTGGGTCTGATCACTGTAAAGACTGATCAGTGCATAACTTGAATAAAGAAGAGTTGTTCTCCTCAATACGTTGAAGCATTTAGGATGTTGATGGTTGAAAACAGATGGCCTCTGCTGTATGCTGCTTTTTGATTTCTTTCTACTACAGTGCCCAACACAAAAAAGACAAGTGGACACAAATTCTAAGTTCACCATGCTTGATTAAAGCATTCAGTGTTAATGACTGAAGTCAAACATTCAACACAATTTCTGTTTTATGATTTTATATGAAGCTCAATGTATTCTTAAACACTACAACCATGTGAGATTTGCTTGTTATAACATAATCTTAAGTAATTTGACTCTTTTCTGCTTTAACATTTTCCATACGTTTCTAAAGCCTGCAGAGCCATCCATTAGTAGGCTTGTTGGGATTTGAAAAGCCCATACAGTGGAGCAGTGAATTGGAAAAAGTGGCAAGGTCCTTGAAATCAAATCCTCTGCAATTAGGCAGTAAACAGAATCCAGATGGAGCATACTGAAGTGCCAGGTTTTAAGTCTTTGGAATTTTATCTTCAGAATGAAAAAGTGTTTATTTAGTAAACTTTCCTGGGCATCATTTCAATTGCCCTTCACATGAACGAGTAAGCCAAACTAAACTGGCATTCTTTGTCACTTTTCTTATCCCCAACAAATCATGCAGAAGCAACTGTTTATGTTATTGGATGTTACTGTTATTATGGAAGAAATCCTTAAAGCCTACAGGCATAAAAGTGGTCCTTTAAAGGGATAACTGTTTTGATTATCTTAAGCCCGCTCCTCACTAACTTGTGGTTGATCATCTACACTTACCGTATCTTATATGGAAGTTAATCAAATAGAATTACAATTTAGTTCCTTTAAGAAAAGAATAAATTAGGAAATATCCTCTAATACCCATGCTGTGCCCTGGGATGTATGAGCAGAATATACATAGCAATAAAATAGATTTATTTATCAAAATACATATTAGCAATATGTGTGTGTGTCTGTATGTGTGTGTATACAGTACACTGTCATAAAGTATGTTTTTCTTTAAATGGCAATTACATTTCAAGCAAATTTAGTCTGTAAGTGTTACTGTGATACAACCTATGAAAACATTTTTATTTTCAGATCAAAATTCAAATAAACAGCACACCAGCAGTGGTGCCTTAAAACTGTACTTTGTAATAAAGGCTCTATATTGCACACGACCCGGCACAGACTTGACACGGGAGGCACATATAAAATGAATAGACTTTATTTTTCTTCAGCTGGAGGGCACGTCTTCCCCGTAATCCCTCCAGCCACAACACAGTCCCAAATAAAGCACAAATAAACCACATCAGCACTATCCTCTCTTGCACCACCACTCCTCCACAAGTTTAGTTCTCCTCCTCCCGACTCTGGCCGATGAGTGGTGGTTGCTGGCACCCTTTTATCAGGCTCCAGGAAGTGCTCCAGGTGGTTGATTGCTGACATCCAGCTGCACTTCCAGGTAAGGCGAAACCAGTGCCCAAAAGGGGACTGCCACTCCTGTTGCAGCACCCCCTGGCGGCACCGCCTGCGGAACCCCACAGAGCTGCACAGAACTCCAACCCCCATGAAGCCCTGGGGGAGTCAGAGGCACCACTGCAAACCAGGGGTGCTGCCATCTAGCATCCAGGGGAAGATACAGGGCTTCCCACCCTTGTCCCCCTGGCAAATGTGGTGAAGGGGCGTCCTGGCCAAGCATGGGCTATGGCCATCTGTCACAACTTCTTATTGCGTACTTCTACCAAACTGAGCCCTTCATCAACTGGTAAGTGCCTCATACTCTCCCTCCCCAGAAAACGATTTAAATTTATAAACAAGACAAAATAATTTCATTACTACTTGAGAATTATATAAGTTACAATCTGAAATCAATAATAAGGCTGATATGTTATTTCTTTTGTTATTAGAAAGTTGTTCAACTATTAAGCAGATTATACAGTATATTACTAGGCCAGGGGTTCTCACTTTTCATCTTGCATATGCCTTCCAGGAATTGAAATGTTTGGAAGTATCACTAGTTTTTGGTCTTAAGTAGTAAAGTCCTGAACTCTTACTAGGCAAAAGTAAAAGTAATTCTTTATGCCAACTGTCACGCACGCGTGAGTAGGAGGCCGCGGACGGATTCGAGCACACCTGGGAACGTATTTGCAAAAATCACAGCCTGTAACACATTTATCAACTGAGTGCTGATCTTCCAGCACAGTTGTGCCCGCCTCTTTTACTGAGAGCCAATAGCATGCTACTTGGCAGAGCCGACACTGTCCTGGTGTTGTGTGAAGAGTTAATAACTGTGGTGTGTTCAGTACATAGAAGGTAAGGCATCAGACAGAGAAGCTTTTCTTCTTGTTTGTGAGGTTCAAATCACTTGTTCCTTTTTTTTTAGGAATACATTCTATGCGTTGTCCAGTACTTCCAGATGAACATTCATTGGTTGTCAGCTCTCCTTTGTAAACAGTCCTCACCTCTGACTAACTAGAAAATCAAACCTGTTTGATATTATTATAGCCAGTCACAGACTAGTTGATCTTAGTTACTGGATAAGTCATGATATACTGTATGGTTGTTTTTTATGGGAGTGCGCCAATTACCTCTGATTAGGTAAGATTATTTAAATTAAAGCTACTACTAACTATCATTGGAAAGTTGTCTAATGTGACATAGGCTTTACATATGACTTTTGGTCAAAAAAAGAGGAAAATAACTCACAGTTAATGTGAATGTGAAGGCTGGGCCTCTTTCATGGCTGAACAGTTCTGCTTCTATGTTCAGTTTGTTCCTGTATTTATTTTTAAGGAATGATGGAGGCCTAAAAAAGTGCAAATAGTTAAAGCATTAAGTCCAAAATGACAGACAAAATCACAATCAAGAAGCAAGAGCAAGGGAGTCTTTAACCAACATTTTGAGTGATAAAAGATTTTGGGCAATTTGAAATGGGTTTTGATTCTGCATCTCAGAAAAGAAAATGCTTTCCTGGGAGACCTTTAAACCTGTTGGATTGCGTCACAACCTCAGAGGACACAGCCCTAGCAATTAGAAATCAAAGTAGTAGCAAACCTGAAAAATCTAAACTGGACGATGAAATAGTCGAAAATATTATTATTATTGCTAAAATTAGATGACAGAATCTCAAAAGGGTGTCAGATCACAGGAATTGATACAGTAAAACTCATTAAAAATCAAAAAGACATCCTGACAGTTTTTAAAATTACTTTAAAGATACATATAAAAGTTAATCAAAACTAAAAATATTATAATTTAAGTAGACTGGACCAGAGAGAGACAGAGAGATGCACACTGCAATGAAAGGGTGAGGAGGACAACACTCACCTGTTAAGGTGCTCTCTTTCACTAAAATCCACATGGTTATTGGCCAAGAGATAGGGAGCAAGAGAGAGCTGTTACCTTGGACCCTATGTGAGCAGCGGAAGATGTTAAATTAGCATTGGTGGGACTGGAGTCTTGGAGTAGGAGCACTATGACATGGAGCAGTGGAATTGTGTTCCTTTCTAAGTCACCTGACTGCTACTTCCACACCACTTTAACTCATCAACTGATCACCTTCAGTTTTATTAAATCAGCAAGCAACTTAGGTGTTATTTAAATTTACGAGACATATATTACAAAACTATCCAAAACATGTTTTTTTCCATCTTAAAAATGTTGGAAGATGGTGTTTTCTAAATATGCAAGATACTGAGAAATTAATTCATTCATTTATTTGACTACTTCAATGTATTATTGTCTGTTCAAATCATTCTTCATTCACTTTTCAGTTAATTCAAAATATTGCTGCAAGAATCATTTCACAAACCAGAAAATATGAACACATAACTCCAGTTTGCAAGTCCTTACATTGGCTACCAGTTAATTTTAGGTCTTTTTTAAAAATCCTCCTTTTAACATATAAAGTCTTAAATGGCCAAGACCCTGATTACTTATCTGGGCTTATAACTCACAAACCTGAGTGCCCATTAAGATCTCAAGATGTCAGCCTACTTAAAATTTAAGGGATTAATAAAATAACAGTGGAAAGTGAAGGTTTTAGTTACAGCTGTGGAATAGTCTGCCTGCTAATGTAAGAGGTGAACCTTCAGTTTTATCTTTTAAATCCAGGCTGGCATTTCACCACCAACACAGACTCTACTATAGGAAATGAAAGAGTGGGTAAGCAGCCAGTGAGCCAAGGTGACATTAATTTTTCTTTTTTGCATTTTTAATCTCCACCATTGTCAACTGGCTATAGTTTATCAATTAATTAATGGGCAGATATTGTTGGATTACATTTAAAAAAATTATTTTCTACGTTGTTTTCTGTGTGTTTTAACAAATCTACATATGTATGTGTACCAGTTCTGTATTTAGTAATTAGTATAAGCTGTATTTGTATTAATTTGGAATTGTGCACAGTGCACTGTACCTGCACTCAGTGAAGAGCACTTTAAAAAAAATAAGTTGTTGTTGTTGTAAGCTTTCACTTTAATTCTTCTAGTAATCGTTGTAGAATGTAAAACAGTTTCAAAGACTAACAGTCAAAGAGTATTACATTAAATTAAGCTTGTATTTCATGGTCATCAATTGCACAGGCAGTGTCCTGGCCCAAGACACAGTCAGTGTAGATGTCTTTAATAGCTGGTGCTAAAAATGAACAAAGCAATACTATTTAACTGCTGCTGCATTTTCTCCAGGATTGTGAGAACACAATCAAATGAAAATATCGTTTGTCATCTTCTTCTTCTTCTTTCAGCTGCATCCATTTAGGGTTCACCACAGTGGAGCACCCGTCTCCATCTATTCCTGTCGTTTGCCTCATTTTTTGCCGCATTGACTGCCTCTATGTACTTCCTCACCACATCCATAAACCTTCTCTTTGGCTTTCCTCTCTTTCTTTTTCCCTGGAGGTTCCATCCTCAATACTCTTTTCCTGCTGTATCCTCATCTCTGCTCTACATGCGGTCAAACCATTTCATTCTAGCCTTTCTCACTTGGTCACAAACTGTTTTACCTGTGTTGCCCTCTAATATATTCATTCCTAATACTGTATACCTTCGTTACTCCAAGCAAAAATTGTAGCATCTTCAACTCTGCCACTTCGAGCTCTGCCTATTGTTTTTTCTTCAGTGCCACCATCTCCAAACCATACAAAATAAGTGGTCTCACTACCGTTTTATCATTTTATAGACCTTCCCTTTCACTCTAGTAGGTACTCCTCTGTCACAAATCACTCCTGACACTCTTCTTCACCCAGTCCACTTTCCCTGAACTCTCTTCTTCTTCACTTGTCTGCTGCACTCTCTATTGCTTTGGACTGTTGAACCCAAGTGTTTAAATTTGTCTGATTCACCACCTCTGCTCTTTGCAGTCCACCATCCACCATCTTCTCTCTCATTCACGTGCATGTATTCTGTCTTACTCCAACTGACTCTCATTCCTCTTTTCTCCAGTGTATACCTCCATCTCTCCAGGTTTGTCTCAACCTGCTGTCTACTCCCACTACAGATCACAATGCCATACAGAGTAAAATACCAGTAACAGCTTAGATTTTCTACATCACTAATCTCTAATGTGTACATTGACTTCACAAACTGTATTTATTGAAATACAGAGCTGGCACCACTTCATTTTGAAATAAGTAATTGACTATCACACATGGAGGATGGAGAATAAAGAGCAAATGTGATAGGAAACAAAAGCTTGTGAACAATGCCTGAGTAGGGAGAAGCCGATGGAAACTCTCCTAGATGTCCACAGTGTCGCAGATATTCAAATCACTTATCTGAGTTAGACATTGTGATGAAACACTGATCAAGCCTTCTAGTAAGTGCTTCCCTCAGATGTTACCTTTATGATAGCTGCCACCCATCCTCTATACCAAAGGCAATACATGGCATAATGTCTCACTATGACTGTAACTGCCAAGTAAGAACATTTCTTTCTTTTGATTTTTTTTTTGCTTTTTACTCATTCCTGTGTGTATTCAGACCATGTGTGTATATTTATTTATTTACTTACTTAGTTATCCACCTGTTTATGTATTGTTTAAAGATCTTCTGTAAAAAGCCATATTTTCCCAATCTATCTATCTATCTATCTATCTATCTATCTATCTATCTATCTATCTATCTATCTATCTATCTATCTATCAATCAACGTTAGCAATCCTGTTGAGGACAAGAGGATCTATTGCATCAGATATTTCGTTTATGAGATTGACTGAGTGGCCAGTTTTATGAAGCTATGAGAGTATAACTGAACACTTTTAAGTCCTTTAGAATTCCATCCTTAGGTTAATGGTCTACAACATCTTTAATAAAGCAAGAGAAACTGATAGCTACCTATTGGATGGGGATAGTAAGCTGCACAGAAACAAAACAACAAACAACTGAAGATGATGAAGATGGAGCTGGGCTGGCTGTAAAGGAAAAATGACACATCATCTGCTGGCTTGGCCAAGTGGCCAGTAAATTTCATAGAGAAAACAGAGGGAGAGTGCATACAATAGCTGGGTATGCTCATTGCTGTCTCAAGCACTCAAACAAACAAGAAAACAAAACATCTGCTGGAAGTCCCTTCAGCTGATTTAGCAGAACTGGACTACTTCCATTTGGAACAACAGGGAGCGCCAGAGAATCTGAACAGATGGTGAGTAGTACTTCCAGGTAACAAAAAAACTGCCACTTGGTGAGGCAGCCAGCTGGACAGGAGCCTCACAATATAAGCAAATACGAGTTCTTTCCGCTAAATAGTTCCTGCACTATTAAATCCATGTAGCTCAGCATGTCCTTGTTTCTATAAACAAGTCCAAAACATTCTTTCTTTCTTTCTTTCTTTCTTTCTTTCTTTCTTTCTTTCTTTCTTTCTTTCTTTCTTTCTTTCTTTCTTTTTACTACTGCGTACATACACTGTGCCATGTACATTTTAACCATGCAAATGCATCTATTATGGTGACACTGATAATGGCAAACATTTTTAGGCTCTCATGTTAAGCAGGGCTGGATGATTGCATGGCCATCTAGCTGGTTTGAATGCCAACACCTTCACATAGTATTTAGCTCATGAGTTAATTGCTGTGCTGCCATGCTTCCCATTCTGCTTCACCTTCATTGGGCAGATTTCCACTCCTTAAACCTTAATGTCTATGTGAGACTCTATGTAGTACTTTCAACTTCTGCATCATTTCGAAGTGGCAATGTTGAGCACCTCTTTTTGACCATTACATCCGAGGAGGACAGAATAACTTCAGGAGTTTTGTATACTTTACATTTAATGTTTGAAATGTTGTCAGGGTCAAATACATTCAATCCAATTATGCTGTTTCATGAATTGTTTTGGTTAAGAAGGAAAGTTGTTTCTGCTTCCTGCACATGAGAATCATTACATTTATAAGCATAATTTTTGTACCATCTGCATCATCCTCCAACCTTAAGGATTTTCAGGATGGTCAGCAAGTCATTCTCCATGAAGCTCAATATACTGAGGTGACATACAGTATCTACATGATGCTATGTGTGAAGACTTACTTGTTCCCTCATTTTCCAGGAGCTGATGTGCCATAAATATGCTGTTGAGTTTACTGAATACAGGGACAAAAATACCCAAAACTCTGCAGAACAAAATTTGACTTGACAAAGAAATGAAAAATGAAGAAATGGTCAGTATTTTTGTGTGGCTGAGGGACAAGAACATATGGTTTATAAGAGACCATAACGGTTTAAAATGATAAAACTTAAATACCACATTTCCATGTAGTCCGCCTTAGCTAAAAAGACAGCCACATATTATGACTGGTGGACAGCACTAGCTGTCTAATGATTGCTTCTTCGGGAAGGGGTGACAAATGCGAGCATCAGTGTCAGATCTTCACACTGTGAAATAAGCAAACCAACTGATGTGGCTAGCCTTATTTGCTGACATCTGAGGTTTGATTCCCGCAAGCGGAAGCAATGGTGTATACACCTGATGAGCCCCAATTAGGGCGAAACACATTGTGTACTCTTTGTATTATTTGACAGTTACACTATAACATTCCTATGATCTGCTTCTTGCAACTGAGAGGGCATGGTGGATATTTGCAAAGTGGTCGACGAACCACAATCATTACCTGGTAGGTAACCACCTAAATAATCAGTTTGCATTCGATAGATAGATACTTTATTGATCCCAAGGGGAAATTCACATACTCCAGCAGCAGCAGGCTGATAAAGACAATATTAATTAAAGAGCACTAAAAGCGCAGTGCAAGTTAAACAATACAAGGTGGAGAGTGTGAGGCAGGTATAACAGTCTATAATCTTCTGTAGTGTTAATGTTTATGCCCCCGGGTGGAATTGAAGAGTCGTATAGTGACTCTCAGACCTAAGTGTATATAATTAATATATATCTATACTAATAAAAGGCAAAGCCCTCACTCACTCACTCACTCACTCACTCACTCACTGACTGACTCACTCACTGACTCATCACTAATTCTCCAACTTCCCGTGTGGGTGGAAGGCTGAAATTTGGCAGGTTCATTCCTTACAGCTTCCTTACAAAAGTTGGGCAGATTTCATTTCGAAATTCTACGCGTAATGGTCATAACTGGAAGCTGTTTTTCCATTTACTGTAATGGAGATGAGCTTGAACGACGTGGGCGGAGTTTCATGTGACATCATCACGCCTCCCATGTAATCACGCAGTACATAGAAAACCAGGAAGACCTCCAAAAAGCGCTGAAGAAAACATGCATTATATAATTGAGAAGGCAGCGAAACAATAAGAAGCGAGCGAGTGACATATACAACCATTTTCATGAGTTCTGCTACTGAAACAAAGCACGATGTAAACCTACACTTTAAATTAAGTTCATAGACAGGCTGCCGCTGGCGTTTGTAATTTAGTGCCTGCCCATATAAGGCCGTCCGTCAGCGGCAATCAATAGCAAACTCCCACTAAATATTCACGGGTTAAGGACTGTGCTTATGCAGAGGAAGATGAGATGGTCAGGGTGGTGTTTGTACAAACTCAGCGAAACTGCGAGAGAAAGTTTTAAGTGCCAGGACTAAGGTAACATTAAATACAGCCATGGACATAGCACGAGATGGCACCAGCACAGCTGGGAAACTTCGATGCATGTACACCGAGCGGCTCACGTGAACTGACGAGTGCACAGATAAAAGCAACAGTTCCAAAAGCGCTGAACAAAACCGAATTACACAATTGAAAAGGCAGCAAAAATATGAAGCGCCTGATACATACAAGCATATTCATAAATCCAGCTACTGCGGAAACAAAGCACACGTGGAAAAAGTCAATGTCCCGCTAAAGGAAGACAGTGTAAAAAACCCGTGCATGCAGTGTGTCAGGTCTCAGATAAAGAAGAAGACGAGCTGTTTATTGATGCAGTAAGAAACGAATCGATGAATGAAACCTGTCATCTTTACAACGATTGACAAACACGGAATGTAACTTGAACACAACACATCCTACAAATACGAACCTGATTGAAAGAAATAATGATAATCAAATCCTTGATGACAGCAACACTCAGTAACACTCACAAAACAAATACTGTATATTGACAGTCATGTTACGTTATTTTTAAAATGTTCCCTTTTCTTTTCTAGCTTTTTAACACACTACTTCTCGCTGCGATACGCGGGTATATATATATATATATATATCCCGATCTACATACTCGAATAATGGATACTTTATTCGCCATCAATGATTGTTTTGGTAAAGCCATACTCAGTGTATTCATTAGATGAACGGTAAAAAAGTAAGAGCGAGTGGAGGATGACTTATTGAGGCATGCAGGCTGTAGTGCGTCAACTCTATCTGAATTGCGCGATCACATTTGAAAAAATATATCTTTTCAAGTTCTATTTAGTCCATATGTGTCAAACTCAAGGGCGCGGGCCACATCCGACCGGCGTAATTATATCCGCCCGCGAGATCATTTTATATACTGTATTATTGTTATTAATGGCCCGGTATATGAAGCGCTGGTAACACAATAAACTACAGATCCCATAATGCAGCGCTTCAGCTGCCTTGCCGAACACTTACCGCGTTAATCAAGTCTAGCTTATGATGCTGCAAGTTATTGCGAAGCTAGCTCACACGATGCTGAAGAGAAAAGTTGATTCTGAAAATAGAGCCTTTAAAACCGATGGGAGGCTGAGTATATGTTTACTGAACCCGTGTGTCTCATTTGTGGAGCTAATGTGGCTGTAATTACAGAATTTAATCTAAGACGGCACTATGAGACAAAACATCAGGGTAACCTGAATGCAATGCAGAAGATACAGAAAGCAGAAGAATTAAATAAGAATCTGACACTTCAGCGGACGTTTTACCGTGCACAATCACAAAGTGATTTCAAGTGAAGCTGCTTTTATGGGAGACACAAATGCACCAGTGCAATTTGCCCCACTTTCCCTGTTGCCAAGTAATGTTAAACCAAGTCGTCACTACGGTGTTCCCAAATCGCACTTTGCTGATAAACTGAGCGCACTGAGTTTGCACGGCGCTTTGGTGACTTTGAAGAACAAAAAGTCCGTCTACATGCGGCTCGAACCTTGTGCATGTTTGGTAGCACATATCTGTGTGAGAAGCTCTTCTCAGTGATAAAGACTAACAAAACAGCACACAGGAGTCGCCTCACTGATGAGCACCTGCAATCCATCCTGAGAATCTCCACAACACAGAACCTCACACAAACAGAAACGAACCTGTGGCCAAAAAAAGATGCCAGGCGTCCAGCTCTAAAATGACATATGAGCAAAGACAACTGAATGATTTGATTTGTTATTGCTGAAAGGAACACATTTTATTTATATTTCTAGGTTTTGTTATGCAGCATGTTCATATTTGAATTTGTATAATTTTGACAGGATATATTTTTATGGAGAGCAAAATCTTTTGGGATATTTAAAATCTAAGTTTATTTTTTATATAAAATTACATAAGAGTAAAGAAATTTGAATGTTTGTTCTTTTAACGTTTACTTTATTTCTAACTTGTATAATTTAGACAGGATATATTTTTATGGAGAGCAAAATATTATAAGTTGTTTAAGGTTTGAGTTGATTTATTCACGAATAATATTCCTGTCTGTTTTACCATTCCTACCAAAGATATTTCTGTCGACTAAATAAAAATTCCTTCTATTTAAAATTTAAATAGAACTTGAACAAATACAATAGTTCATAATATCCACGCAGACTTGCACGTAAGAGCGGAAGTTATCCGTTTTAACAAGCAGCGTATTGCACTGATCTGAAATAGCTGTGTGTGTATATATGTAGATATGTATGTATATGTATATATATGTTTATATATGTGTGTGTATGTATATATATATATATGTATTTGTGTGTATATATGTGTGTGTATGTATGTATGTGTGTATGTATATGTATGTGTATATATGTAGATATATATGACAACAACACTCATCACTCACAACAGTGACAAAACAATTACATTGACAATCATGTTACGTTATTTTCAAAATATTTCCTTTTCTTTTTCATTGCTTCTTTAACACACTACTTCTCTGCTGCGAAGCGCGGGTATTTTGCTAGTATATATATATATATAGTGACAGTTTGGGGGTGCTATCGCTCCCTTGAGCCCTTGTCCAAGACGCCAGACATGTGGTAAAAGTCCAATAACTTATTTTATTTGGACAATAATGTGCACCAAGCACCCTGCTCTCCTCAATACTCATATAATTACACCAATACACTACAATAAACAATCCTCCTCTCCCAGACACGTTGCCACCCTTCCACCCAGCTCAAATCGCCATCTGGGAGTTCCCAGAGTCCTTTTATTATCCCTGACCCGGAAGTGTTCCAATCCCCAGTCCATGTAATCTCCTATTACTTCCAGGTCAGATCAAAAGCCCTTTACTTCACCCCAGAAGCACATCATTCCCCTTGTCCATATGACTCGGACGTACTTCCGGGGCGTAAGGCAAGTACTCGTTGTTCCTCCCTGCAGCGTCTCCTAGCGGCCCCCATGGTATCCAGCAGGGCTGTGCATAAACACTCCAATGTCCATGATTCCCTGATGGTCTTCGGGGCACCTCCATACTGCAGGGAGGGTTCCACCTGGCGGCGTGGGGGTATTGGCCGGGATGAACGGCCGGCCATACATCACAATATATATATATATAAATAGTGAAATAAATAACAGGACAAGAGTTTTGGGTCACCTTGTGGCTAACTCCGTATAATTCCTAGCAATAAATTGTAAGAAAAACTATGTTATGACGCAAAAACGACTTGTCCCAACTTCCGTCTTCAATAGACTGAATACTTGTAAGATGGCAACTCCTTAGAATTCAAGAGATTCTGGGAGGAAGTGATGGGTCCAGGTGGGCGAACCCTTGAGGTGACATCAGATGGAATGGTGTAAATCATCCTTTTTGAGAGGTTATTATTACACAGTGCCACCTCCTGTCTTGGTAGAGAATTACTGTTACTCAAGCCTTCAAGATTGTTCCCATGTGCATATGTATGACAATATATATATTTAAAAAAAAGAGCAGATCCTTCAGAGCACCACTTTTAAAATCACCTAACATCAAAATATGCTTACACCATAACCTTTTTGCTTCCTGTGTTCAGGCCAATTTTGCACTCATATAGACATAGTGATTTAGTCTTCCATTTTTTTTATTCAATCATGGCATCACTGAGAGGTGTATCTTGCCTTTGCAATACTGGACACAGGGCAGTAGCAACTCTAGACAGGACAAATGCCCTTTGCACAGCATATTAATGCACTCAGTAATATTTAGATCCCCCTATCCTGCACATTATTATTATCTATTGGGCTGATACTTTTCTCAAAGCCAACTTTTAAGATCACAGGTCATTAAAACTATTTACCGTACAGATTTGTATGCGTATCTTGAGTATTGTAAGAATTGACTAGGGTTACACATTGAGTCACAGATGGGAACTGAAATGGCAGTCTTGAGGTTTGAAGTTTAAAGTCCAGTACCTTAGCCACTACATCACAATGATGTCCTTTGAGGTGTGGAAGACAACCAGAGCACCCGAAGACAGCCAGTAAAACAATATCACACTGCACAAAGTCCAAACAGACCTTCTTATTGTAACACTTACTGTATGTGTGGAGTAAAACAATAATATGACATTTATTCTGGAGAACACTTTTCACACAGAGTTCATTTATTCAATCTGCATGTTTCTGGAATGTAGGAGAAAGCCAGAGAACTCAAAGAGAAGCCCACATAGACGTGAAGAGAATAGGCAGACTCCTGGCAGACACTGACTGGGACTTGAACCGAGGTTCCTTGAGCTGTGAAGCAGCAGCATTACTTACTCACCCACCTTGCGTGTTATGAATAGTGCAAATACTTTCTAAATTAAAAAAAATGATGGCTGTTAAGCAGGTTTTCTGTAAAACATTATTACAGTTTTTCCTGTTCATTTGCCATTTTATGTGCACTTTGCCTTTTAATTAATTATCATCATTTTCATTTTTGTATTTTTAATTCAGTGCAGAATGAAGCAACTGAGATGTAACCACTACAAAAAATCTCTGAAGATATAAAAAAATGAATAGATTAAACACAGAAGATTGGCCATTGTGATGAAAGGAAATGCTGGACCTCTCAGGACTTTCTTCTAGAACGGAAAAAATATACTCTTACAGTGGCATTCACATTTTCAATAACACAATTAAATAAATCGAGTTTGCCTGTAAAGGTCCCTAGTAATGGTGCTCACGTTAATGCCAGATACAACACATTGTCAATGGAGGATACTGCTTAGGATCTGGATCTTGGATTTCTATAAGTATGTACAATATGGAGCTCAGAAACTAAAAATGGAGTTTCTGCATTAAGGGCCAGTGGGCCAAACCCTCAAGAGTTGTCATGCAATGTAGGTAATAAGCTTCCCTAAGTAATTTAAGTTATTGTTAAAATTAACCCTCAATTTTGTCTTGTTGTGCATGATTTTCAATTTTTCCACCATATGCTCAATGTACTTTCTCAATTAGAAAAATATTGCATTTGATAGTATGTGAGATTGATGTTTTCGGCTGAAGAGGCTGGCTCTATTGGCCCTGCAGCGTTCTAAGTATACTCTTGGATGTTTGTGCACATGTGCATACTGAATTTTCCAGTTTAGAAATGGGGCTTGAAGGCTACAGCTCCTTATTCTTGGTATTATAATAGACTTCTTTTTTTATGTTTGCATTTCCATTCCAAGCTTTTCCTATGCAATGTTAGCCAGCTAAGTGATATGCAAATTCAACTTCTGTTTTCTTCCCTAAATGTAGTCACAGTAAATAAAAAGAAAAAGATGGCAGATCAATATGTGGAATATATCAAGCACAAGACAGTATACTAATCAGGATGGGGCAAGAAGCCTCTTGAACTTCACCTACTGCTGCCGTGTAACTGCCTGACTTTGCTAAATTTGAAAAAGCCAACAAGTATGCCTTACCTGTGCTCCTTTCCCACAATGGAATAGGAACCAGTAGAATGACGGCCTGGTTTCAGAGGAGCACAGATGTGTTCGACAGCCTCACATTGCCCAACAAACGTTGGCTATGTGGTATTTTCCACTATTGGATAGCCCCAGAGACAGGTGTCATGAAGTGTGTTTAGTCTACGTGTTCTTTCGGTGTTATTATGGGTTGTCCTTTATCACCTTAAAGTCTTTTGTATTTGGTAACTCTTTCAATTTAAGCAGTTCATACTCAATATACTTTTCTGAGCAATGGATGGTTTTGAGGCTGTTGGTTTCTTAATGTATAATTAAACATGGCTGCATTTCTGCCAGATGATGACAGGATTTCCTCTAGTGCTGCTATGTCTTTTATACGCAGACTAAAGCTTGACTTGCACGTTACACATTGTGTTATACAACCTAACCTGTTATCTTTCTGAATGGCTTCCATACATTTATTGTAAATTGGGACAAGTCTAGCATGACTCTCAGGTCCTTCTCATGTGTTTCAGAATTTAACATTATGCAAATCTAACATGTTTATTTCTTACTTTTAACACCTTATATTTACGTACATTAAATTTCATCTGCCCAAGCCTATATCTCTCCATATCATTCTGGACAGTGATAAGTGACAACTCTGAAACTGTGACTGGGAGAGTGGCCTGCAATTGACTGAAGTCTCATCCATGATTTGTTCTTTGCTACAACCCAGTGATACTGGGATGGTGTCCAAGTCCTTCTATCCCTTATTTATGTAATGCTTGATGAATATTAAAAAATAAATTAAAAAAGACATATCTGGGGATGGGCAGCACGGTGGCGCAGTGGTAGTAAGGAGACCTGGGTTCGCTTCCTGGGTCGTCCCTGCGTGGAGTTTGCATGTTCTCCCCGTGTCTGCATGGGTTTCCTCTGGGTGCTCCAGTTTCCTCCCATAGTCCTAAGGCGTGCAGGTTAGGTACATTGGCGATCCTAAATTGTCCCTAGTGTGTGCTTGGGGTGTGTGTGTGTGTGTTCTGCAGTGGGCTGGTGCCCTGCCCAGGATTTGTTCCTGCCTTGTGCCCTGTGCTGGGTGGGATTGGCTCCAGCAGACCCCGTGACCCTGTGTTAGGATATGGCGGGTTGGAATATGACTGACTGACTGATATCTGAGGATTGCAGGACATTAACAGCAGCTACTTAATACACAGCCACTGTGTACACTGCTGAAGTCCCAGACCAGTCAAACAACATTGGTGATCCACACCAGCATGGGAAGGAGTGCTGGTTTGTTACTAATGATAGCAGGTTAAATGCTACAAACTTTACATCATGTTTGATTAGTGGCTAATTGGACTTAATAGTAGATTAAGATTTCTCGCAATGCATTAAATGAACTACAGTACTTGTGTGGCAAAGCTAAACTGCTGCATATGACAAAGATGACCCTACTAACCATTAATTTAAACTTATTTTCCTACAACTTTCAGCACTTTTTTGATTTTGTGCATTTACAGAATAAAATAGCCTAATAATTAAAACAGTCTAACTCTTCTATAATGATGAATCAACACAAGCCACAATTTACAAAAGCCGCATCTTACTTAGGCTATGAAGTAGTCCTCCATCCAGCCTCCACTTCTCCCTCAGATCATTTCTCTGGAGGCTCCAAGGAGGAATCATGATACACCTACAATGCTACTCAAAAAATGAAAAATTGCTAAAGTCACACATTGTTACTAAATTAAATTCAAGTGCTTTTTTCCCACAGATGAATGTACATACTTTCAACACATTCTTAGAAGTAACTTGGTCTCCTCATCCACTGGAACATCTCGCTTGCTCCATGGCTGTCTTGCCCATTGCAGATGGACTGTAAATACACTGGTCAGATACACTTAATGATGAAGGCATTATCATAAAATGATCCCTGAGCTCACAGATTGCTGTATTAACATACTTGATTCTTTTTCCCAATATAAGATATTGTAGCTATTATGAAGATGGCTTTTTTAGATTCTCACATATGTATCCACTCGTGCAGCTTGGATGGTGGAAATTGGACATTTGTTAATTCAACTTAAATGGTGTGCCAGTGCTACACTTTTTTAGTGTTGCACTAATATATTATCATACCTATTCAGTTTTTCTTTATACTTTAAAAATTGTACCTATTTTTACTGGTGTTTATTCAGTTCAGGTCACATGGAACTGGAGTGTGTATACTTTTCAATCTCAATACAGCAAACTGGGCATGACAGCAAACCCTCAAATGTGACACTCAAATGTACCAATCAGAATAAAAAGGGACACAAAATGAATTACTGGGGGAAACATGAGATGGCACAAGGACGGCATGCTGTATCACGAGCATTGCCAACCTTTGATAGCAAAGGTTACTTTTGTCTTTTGAGTGTTTGTCAAAAATATTTTCCAAGAGATAAAGAAAATTAGGTCATGAGCTTCCCTAACCCACTGTATAATATGATGAATTTCATTTTCTAAACTTTAGAATCTTCTCATTGTCTTTTTCTAATATAGATGCATACTTGCCAGCACTGCAATCAAACCACAGCACTTCATTTCAAATATTGTAAAGGCAAATATAATTAAGAATCACAGGAGCATACTGTCATCATCATTTCCCATGTGTGCTCTCCAATTAACTACTTTGCTCAACATTGTTTTATATGCTGCAGCTATCTTGAAACTCTGTCTATATTTGGATTCTTAGTTTCCTACTCTTTCTGCATTCAAACCAAACACTGAAAATCTAAGTATTCTATTCTGAAAATAAAAGTCTCCTCCGTTATCTATGATACTCAAGCTAGTTATTCTTGCCTTCCTTCCCTCCCTTCCAAATCAATGCATTCTTTTGTTCGATTTACTTGCACACTGCTTATTTTAACACATTTCTTGATTCCTTTTGATTAACTGTATAGTACAATTTTTAGAAATTTAACATGCAGGGTGGCCCAGTGGTTAATACTACTAACTTAAAGATGCATGTGTTTCTGTGGATCATCCTCTGAACTTTTCTGCAGTATGTACTTCCACCCCAGGTTAAGAGGGGGCGCTGGCGCTAACCTTGTCTTCTGTTTTTACCTCCACCATGTATAGAACATGCCCAGTGAAAGCAACTGACTGCCTGTGACAATGCGGGTTCTGCTCCATGCTCCCATCAGCTGTTCGGGAGCCCTTGAACACAACACCGTCAATAGATATAACCGAGGTGAGCTAGACAGTGAGGCAATAACAATTGAGCAAAGGGATGGTTCAAAAGTGCAAAGTGCTTTTATTTAAAACAGTCAACAAAAAAAAAACAAAGTGTTCAATTAAACAGTGCAGTGTTTCAAAAGAGTCTTCATTAAATAAATAATCCATAAAAGAAAATGTGGAGGTTAAAACCAATAAATAGAAAAAACACAATCCTTAAAAACAACGAGGTTCAAATGACGCTGGAAGCAGTCCTCTAAACACAATAAGCCCGGTGTCTCTTTTAAACTAGCGTCTCACCTGCTTCTCCCGGTTGGGCTTTATAGCAGGTGAGACGCTCTCTCAGCAGCTGGCCTTTCTCTCACACACACACAGGTCTGGAGTCCTCCCGATCCTGGCTTCGGTCTGGCACTCATCCCAGGCCTGAGACTTGGTCCTCATCACGGCACATTACAAATCACAATGCAGAAGATTCAAGGGTTAACCGGATCCAAGGCCAGGGTGCAGCAGTACAGTGTGTGCAGTGGAGACTGTTTACACAAGCAACTCTGTGAAAAGATGATTAAAGGCACAAGTCAAAGAATGGAGACCAGAAAATATCCAAGTCACTGAATATCCCTTGGTGTCCAGATAAATCAATTATTAACCCAGCGGCGTTTCTCAATCTTTACGTATTTGTGACCCGAGTTTTTATAACAGTTTTAATCGCACCTCCCTAACATTTTTTGAAAGGAGCCCACTAATACCAATTTGTTCTTTTTTAATTAATGATATATCATAGATGCATATTTTATTATACCTACTTAACTTTTATTGACATTTATCTAACTCAATATTTATTTTCTAGTATCAGAATGTAGTTTAAGTTAATTTGTTTTGGTTTCAATAGATGCATTTTTCATATTTTCGATTCTTGTTTGCTTTTTTCACATCTTCGCACCCCCCTTTTTGTTACTTCGCCTGCCCCACAGTTTGAGAACCACTGCATTAACCAGTGGAAAGAGTGTGGCACTGCTGTAAACCTTCAACTGGATTAACAGGAGAGTGCTGCGCTGTGCATGCTGGAACTACCCAGAAACTATTGTGAATGTGTTATATTCTGTTAGCTTCTGTCCATTGCATCTATGTGTAATTTTCAGATTGCCTTTACATTTTAATTTACCTTTGTAGATCATGAGCTGGGAAAGAAATGCAGAGGGTCCATGTGTGTTTGGGGCTACAGAGATCACACACCCTGAGCTGTGATTTAATATTATGATGTACAGTAAATTAAATGTGTTCATATTTTGACATAAATTATAGAAAACTGGAATTGCAAAAGGGGTGTGCAGCGCTCCCGATATCTATGCAAGGTCACATAAATGAATATCGAACTAGGTTCTCTTTACTTGTAAATGACCCGGGCACCTCCATACCTTAACAGTCACCACTTTCTCACAGGTGTTCGTTTAAATGTTTATCTCTAAATTGAAAGTTTCATTATAGATGACATGGATAAGTGAATAATTAAATGACCCTTAAGTGGATCTAGTTTTTCTTTACCACAAATAGTGCAACAAAGCAGATTAAAGGTCTTCTGAACATTTAAACTCCCCAACTACTCCTAAAGATTTCATACTCTGTGAAGCCTAGGAAGGGAGAGCATCCAGTTAGTTTGCTGAAAACTCTTTTTAAAACATTAATCTTCAGTGGTTTGTTTTCTATCTTTTGCACAGATGGTCATGGCGCAATTAAAATCAATCATATGAACACTCTATCTATCTACAGAAAGACACCTCACATGGGAACATGGGAAGGAGGACAGTTATGAGAATGTTTCAAACTGAAGACATTCTAAATTCTGAAACCAAAGAAATAAACCTGCAACCATGAAAAAAGTATGGCTATAAAAAGAAGGAAGGTTTCTGACAGAAGACAAAGGGCTGCCTCATCCTTTTAAATATAGTGGACTGTAATCCCTAATCCTGGTTTTCAGTTATATACCACGGATCAACAAAGCCTTAGACATTTTAGCTGTCTTGCTGACAATTGTGAATTTTTGAAAAACCCCAAAAAACACAACACTTGTGTGTAAGATTGAGGAATTAACCTAATCCAAGTAAGATTCTTTCTACAGAAAATAACAATACCCTTAAGATTCTGAATTTTTTGTCTCAGTAATTTGATTTATTTCTCTACATTTTGAAGAAAGTTCAAAATGCAGACACAAACAGCATTACAATCCTGTTCTTCAGCTTTTTGACTTTATTTCGACTGAAAAGCAACTAAATGAGCTGTTGTCGAGGCCGTACAGCATACAGTTGTAATAGAATTAAAAACCCAGGATAAGAGCGGGGGGGTTGTGCATTTGCTCTAATAATATGTGGTGCACTAATGTAACCATCATAGACAGGTAGTGCTCATCAAATTTAGAGTACATGAGAGTAAGATGCCGACTGGTCATTATTATTGTGGCGATGTATATTATGTGTAAATGAAAGGGAGGTCAGAGGAATGGTGAGGAAGCAGGGAATAGAGTTGGCGAAGGTGGATGACTTTAAATATCTATGATCAATGGTACAGAGTAACAGGGATTGTGGAAGAGAGGTGAAGAAGAGAGTGCAGGAAGGGTGGATTGGGTGGAGAAGAGTATCAGGAGTGAAGTGTGACAGACAGATATCAGCAAGAGTGACAGGGAAGGTCTACAGGACGGTAGTAAAACCAACTATGTTATATGGGTTGTAGACATTGCCACTAACGAAAAGACAGGAGACAGAGCTGGAGGTGGCTGAGTTAAAGATGCTAAGATTTGCATTGGGTGTGACGAGGATGGACAGGATTAGAAATCAGTACATTAGAGGTGTCAGCTCAGGTTGGACGGTTTGGAGACAAAGTCAGAGAGGTGAGATTGTGTTGGTTTGGACATATGCAGAGGAGAGATGCTGGATATATTGGGAAAGAGATGTTAAGGATGGAACTGCCAGGTAAGAGGAAAAGTGGAAGGCCTAAGAGAATGATCATGGATGTGATGAGAGAGGACATGCAGGTGATGGGTGTAATAGAGCAAGACGCAGAGGATAGGAAGATATGGAAAAAGATAATCCACTGTGGAAACCCCTAATGGGAGCACCCAAAATAATAATGAGAAGAAGATTAACACCAAGGCAGCATTAGACATCCTGCAAACAGCAATCAGCAAGCTACAGAGTGTCCACCCTCCCTAACTAGAGCAAGTCTGTTCACTTCTTTTTCTCACAGATACACATAGACCTCTTATTAGCAAAACAAAACTGAAAATCATCAGACCTGGCCTGAAGGGGTTTCCATCCAGCTTCAGGACTGTTTTGAGCACACAGACTGGGACCTGTTTGCACAACAAGATATAGAGGAGTACACATCCACTGTCCTATTTCATATACAGAACTGTGTAGATAGTGTCACTGTTGGCAAGCACATTTGAGATGTCAAGCTTAACAGCCTTTTGGTCTGGCAAAGCTGAAATATATAGTGCTGCCTGATCCACTTTGAAGTAAGACATCAAAAATGCAAAAGCAGATTACATTCAGAAGGTTGAAGGTCAGTTCAATGATGGAGACTCTTAAAGTGTATTGCAAAGTATCCAGCACTTTACAAACTATAAACGCAGCAAAGACCCAACCATCAGCAGCAGCGACTCCCTAACAAATGAACTCAACCATATTTTTGCCAATTTTGAGGTGACTGAGGCAGAGACTGGGATGGCACCATCATCAGCCACTAACAGTATGCCATTTATTGATATCACAAATGATGTCAGAAGGGTGATGTTAGAAGAGAGCACTCCGCGGTGTCCACCCAAGGAAAGCCGCTGGCCCAGATGGATTTCCAGATGGATTTCCAGATGGATTTCCAGGGAGGGCACTCAGAGACTGTGTGGATCAGATGGCAGAGGTGTTCAGCAACATCTTTAATCTCTCTCTGTCACAATGTAATGCCTCTAAATGCCTTAAGTCTGCCATCATTGTACTTGTTCCAAAAAAGATAGTAATCAGCAGCCATAATGACTCTCACCCCCATTATAATGAAGTGCTTTGAGAAACTAGTCCTAAGGCACATCAAATCTTCACTTGGATCTACCCACCTTGGACCAGCACCAATTTGCCTACAGAGTTAACAGGTCAACAGAAGATGCCATTAATACAGTATAGCTCTCCACAATGCACTGACTCACTTGGAACACCAGGGGGCATACGTGAGGATGTTATTTGTTGAGTTCAGTTCCATCTTTAACACAATCATACCTAGCAGGATGGTGACCAAACTGCTCAAACTAGGTATCAATCTGTGCACATGTAGACGGATCGAGGGCTTTTTAACAAACCCAGCACAGACTTTAAGGTTGGGGGCCCACAACACCCTGATACTCAGCACTGGAGCTTCACAGTGCTACATGCTGAGTCCTCTTCTTTATTTCTTATATACCCACAATTGCGCACCAATACATAGCACAAATATAATAATCAAGTTTGCAGAAGTCATCACTTTGGTACCACTGATATATAACGGTGATGAGTTTGCCTATAGGGATGAGGTCAACAAACTCTCTGAATGGTGCTTCATCAACAATTTGGCACTCAACACCTCCAAAACAAAGGAGGCAGGAACCCATCATATATATATATATATATATATATCAGAGGCGACATAGTGGAGAGTGTGCCTAGCTTTAAATTCCTTGTCACGCACATTACCCAGGACCCCACGTGGTATGTTAACACAACTTCTCTGATGAAGAAGGCACAGAAGCAGCTTCACTTCTTAAGAATGCTGTGAAAGGCTAGCCTGTCCAAGAAGCTGTTGGTGTCCTTCTGTCACTGCTCAATGGAGAGCAGCAGGCTGAATTGTGACATCCTGGCATGGTATGCTGGCTGCTCCGTGGCTGACAAGAAAACTCTTCCGAGAGTCATCAAATCAGCACAAAAAATTACAAACACCCAGTTACCTTCACTAGAGGACAAATACAAAACTCAATAGTTACGAAGGACTAAAAAATCATTAGGGACCCATGTTTGATTTCATCCTGTTTAATCTGAGCAGCACGTCTCCCTCTACAATTTCCAAATCAATCAGTGCCACCTTAGTAGTCCCATTTACTGCTGGGAGGTTATCTACATCCTCTGTTGTGAAGACCTCAGAAAAATGTGAGTTTAGAGCATCCATTATTTCATTGTCCGTATTTTTTAATTCCCCTTTACTATTCCCGATGCACTTCATCTCCTCTTTGACTGTTCTTTTACTACTAAAATACTGAAAGAATCTTTTTGGGTCATCTTTTCCCTTACCTGTTATATTCCTCTCCAACTCTCTTTTAGCCTCCTTTATATCCTTGCTAATTGTTGCTGTCATGTTCTCATATGCCCTATGATTCACATTGGAGTTATTTGTCTTATATGCCTTATACCATTGTTTTTCCCTTTGCAGCTTCTTTTTTTAACTCTTTATTAAACCAAAGTGGACTTTTTTTTACATTTCCCTTTTAATTCCAAATTTAGTTTCCTGTATGTTCCTGTCCTGCATTACATGTAAAACATTCCTAAACCTGTTCCATTACTCCTCAACTGTCTCCACACTTAAAAACGTACACCAGTCTATATTCCTTGCAGTATTGCTGCATGTGCTGAACATTTGCCCTACCAAAGTTAAACTTGTGTTTGTCTTTGCACTTTTACAAACTCTATGGTCACTTGACTCTATTGGTTCAATTACTTTTACACCCTCAATTCTATACTGATTATTACAAAATACTAGATCTAGACAGCCTTCACTTCGTTTTGGTGCTTTGACATACTTTTACTTGTAAAAACTCTTGTGCTCCGCTGTGTGCAAGGCTATCCCAGTTAATATTCACATAGTTAAAGTCCCCCATGACTATGATATTCCCCTGTAAACTTGCCTTTTTAATATTACTGAAAAGATGTGTGTTGAAATTACTGTTTGCAATGACACACTCCTATAATAAGAGCTTTTTCTCTAATGCTTTCAAGGCAAAGCCACATTTCCTCACTAAGATGGGGATCATCATCCAACTGAAGAGGACTTGCATTTAAATTCTGTTTGACATCAACATCAACCACAATTCATTTCTGTTCTGTCTATCCTTCCTAAAAATGTGTATCCCTCTGTGTTATACTCATCTCCTTCATTGTTATTTAGCCGTGGCTCACCACCTTGTGCTGAGCTTTGTGAGAGAATTATTTGTTAATTTAAAAACAATGTTTCTTGGTGCAAGATAGCAAAGAATTTAGACCTGTCACCATCTACAGTTAATAACATTGTGAAAAGATTCAGGGAGGAAGGCGAAATCTCTCTGCATAAAGGTCAAGGGAGGAAACCACTGCTGAATGTGAGTGAACTTTGAGTCCTTAGGTGATATTGCATTAGAAACCATCATGCTACCTTCACTGACATAGCCAAATGGGCTCAGGAGTACGTTGGGAAATCATTGTCACTTAACACATTCTGCCGCTGCATCAAGAAATGCTCCCTGAAACTGTATTATGCAAAGAGCAAGCCATACATCAGTTTTGTGCAGAAACATCGGTGAGTTCTCTGGGCCCAAGCTCATCTGAGACGAGCCGAAAGACAATGGAAACGTGTCCTGCTGGCCCTTTTTATAGCCCATCCGGAAGTGCTCCAGGTTCTTGGTCACCTGCGGCTAATTGCATTTCCGGGCGGGGCTGTAGAGGTATCCACACAGGCTCCGGGATCCAAGCAGCACCCCTTGGCGGCCTCCCCAGATCCCCTCATAGTTGTGGAGAACTCCATCTCCCATGGAGCCCTGCGGGAAACTGAGGCATCCACATCAGCCAGGGAGGCTGCCACCAAGCTTTCTGGAGGAGGTACTGAGGTACTCCTGTCTGTTCCCCCGGAACATATGCAGAAGGGGCGTCCCGGCCTGACATGGGACCCGGTCGCCTGCCACAAAGTATAATTAAAAGAAAAGGGGATGTGACCCAGTAGTAAACTTGCCTCTGGCCCAACTTTTTTGAAGTGTGTTGCAGGCATGAATTTTTAAATTTCTTTATGTTTAATAAATAGAATTAAGATTGTTGGTGAAAACACTGAAAATCTTTTCTTTGTCATTTTGGCTGTTAAAGGTTCAAGTGAATTACCAAATTACAGATTTCTGCTTTTATTGCATTTTTAGAAAATGTCCCACTTTTTTTGGAAATGGGGTTTGTATGTCATTTGTTCCAGCATGGACAATGACAACTGGATTCACCCTCACTCTGGCCAAGAGCCCATTCACCCTTCAGGGTAGGTCCTCCACTTATGCACCCAGAAGACGACGCACCATGTGAGACTCACTGTTTCCAGGGAAACCTGCACTTCAGTTCCCTTAATGATTGGGGCCTTAACTATCACTACCCCTTTCTTTCTGGGAACTGGTTTTGAGATGGCATGTTGGGGTTACTCATCCCTGCCTACCATCTCAGAACCTTCAGAGCCACCGTCAGGTAAGGACCTGTAAACTATCTGACACATCCAAATCTGGGGTTGATAGTCCTGGACAATGTGCACCCTTTACCTTATGCCTTGTGACTGCGACCCACATATATCTACCAGTCTGGACTGGAATTTCCTCCCGTGCCACATTAGGGGTGCACATTATCTCTCTAAAGAACACTTGGACCAGGTCCACAAATTCTCTACTACAACACAAGCCAGCCAACTCCTCCAGTTCTGCAACCCTGAGTTTGAGGTGCTGGATCAGCTGGCATCTCCTGCAGGTGTAGCCCTCATAGAAGACTGGCTCCTCCAAGCCGTCATGTAAAAATTTCAATATTCAACAGGACTAACATTGCACTGGCCTCATTTCTTTCTGCTCACTGTACTGTTGCCTTACATTCTAAGTTTGATTTGGTCTATACTACTTTTTTCAATATTGGTACCACGTTTTATGTGTATTGTTAAATTGATTTTAATTTTTGGACCCTTTTTATTAGACCTCAGCTTTTCTTACCATCATACTGCTAGTATTCAGAATAATGTCTGGTCCATGTAGACATTCATCTGTTTTCTACTGTAACTACCAGACAAAGCATAGCACAGCTTTCCCACAAGGCTTTGAAGGTTGTTGCTGGAGTCCTCTTAAAGTTCTGAAGTGTAGGAGTAGCAGAGATTGGAGAAACCTATAAAGTAAGCCAGGTGTCCCAGATCTAATTCAGACAAACACACGGATATGTGAGCCAACAAGATTGTCTGTGCTCAATGTTGTCACTCACAAGCGAACAACCACATACTCAACACTATTTATCACGGAGTTAGAAAAGTAAGCATGCTAAACAAACTTTCTGGAGAACATCTTTTACTTGAACTCCATGTTATTTAGAATGCTATAAACCTGTAATTAGTAAACCAAACTGCAATTCAGATAAATTGCAACATAATCAAGACACGAAAAGTGTGATTGCATTACCCTATTTTTCAATTTTATATTCAACTCTGCACTGTTATTACGATGAATTAAAATGATGAACAACATACTGTGGAAGTGTGCTGTTCTATATGTGACAAATGGACTTATTTTAATGCCTCTTGTAATTTTCCACCTGCAACATTTTAGTTGAATAAAAGCCTCTAAAATAAAACTATAAAATATTTAAGTTCAGTGTTTAATACTTATATTTATAAACTTTGTTGTCTTTCTGACTGTTAATCCTACATAATTGTGAACAGAGTAAAGTAAAAGCTAGACTTTTTAGGAATGTGTAGAACGTTACCGAAAGTAATTAATTTCATTATTAAGATGTAATTCACAGAACATGCTTGTGCTCTTTCATTTTTCTTTCTATGCATGCTCTTTATATTTTTATGCTTTTATTGTCATTATAGCCTAACCTCATCAAAAAGGGAGAATACTAAACCTTACATTTTCCCCACAGCTTGATAATGAGCTAGGCAGGAATGAAGCCATAGCTGTGTTGTGGCCTTAAACTGAAAACATTGATCCTATCTGTACTTTCTTTCTTTCAGCTCATTGACTACAATGTTTTTTTTTTTTCTGACAGTCCTAATCTAACCTATTTTCTCATTTCTCCAGACTCTCCTTCTGATTCCAGATTCACCCTGCATTTTGCAATGAGGTTAGCTTTAAAACCATCTCCTGAGGTTACTTCCAGTCATGCGCTTGAATCACGTCCTAGGGTGTGTGATCCTGTTTTGCTATTTGGAACACAAGGCCAAAGTTCATCCTGGTCTTTCTGCCTCAGTCGAAACAGTCAGCCATGACAAGAGTGAAACATAGAGACATGCAAGGGTCTGAAGACAAAAATTGAATCTATACTAATAAAAGGCAAAGCCCTCACTGACTGACTGACTGACTCACTCACTCACTCACTGACTCATCACTAATTGTCCAACTTCCCGTGTAGGTAGAAGGCTGAAATTTGGCAGGCTCATTCCTTATAGCTTACTTACAAAAATTGGGCAGGTTTCATTTCGAAATTCTACGCGTAATGATCATAACTGGAACCTACTTTTGTCAATATACTGTAATAGACTGCAGCTCGGTGGCCTGTGAGGCAGAGTTGCATCTCGCATCATCATGCCTCCCACGTAATTGAGTGCCTGCCCATATAAGGTAAATATTCGTGGGTGAAGGACTGTGCTTAGCATATTCATAAGTGCAGCTACTGCCGAAACCCTCCCTCAGTGAAAGTGCGAGAGAAACTTTTAAGTGCCGGGTCTGAGCTAAAATTAAATAAAGCCGTGGACATTGCAAGATCACACAAGATATTCGATATTCGCGAGATACAACTTTAATGAGAAGACGCAGGGTATAAAGCCTCGATGCTAAAGACCTGGCGAAGTCATGCCTTCTCTGCTGGCCTAAAAAAATATCTGAATCACAAACTGATATTAATTATATTTTGTCCATGAATACTTATTAAATAATTCCAAATAGTCTGTCCGCTTCCTTTCATAGCTTTTTCGATGGTTGTGCTGCTTCCAGGCATGTATTTTTGTATTATAAGCATTTAACCAATCACATTTCAGGCATCATTTGTTGCCAGGCAGAGAGGCCTTCACAATCCGTTGTGCAGGAACTCTAACACCGAATAAATGTCAATTAACCTGTTGCTTCAATCAGATTTTGAGTTGGTGTCTGTAGGTTCCTCTAGCAGGCGTATGGCAACGTCACCGTACTCAGACCCACTGATTGGATAGAAGCCGATATGAGGAACTCTACGAGGCCACTGAGTGCACCGCAAGCACTACGAGCGCAAGATCCTTGCGCGCACTATGGCCAACTCTATGGCAGGATTCTGGACAATATTATTTGCCAGACACAGACCAGATTTCAAGACCATGAAAACCTGATGTTTGTCACGCTCCTCGAGCCCCAGAAGTTTCGTGAATACAAGAAAAATTTCCCGCATGCAGCCTTCTCCAGTTTAACACAAGAGCCATGGAGCGGTTTTTGATCTGTCTCGGCTAAAAACAGAACTGACTGTAATGTATGCCATGGATGATTTTGCAGGAAAATCTCCCACTGATCTCCTTGACTTCCTTCATCAGAAAAATGTGAATGAGAGCATGGGGCAGGAGTTCACATTGGTATATTTGGCGGTGACGATTCCCGTGTACACTGCTTCTGTCGAGCAGACATTTTCAGCCCTAAAGCGAATTGAAACTTATGCCAGAAATACAACAGGGCAGGTTCGACTTTCAGCATTAGCTTCGATGGTGATAGAAAAGGACTTTTAATGGAACTGAAGCGTACGGATAATCCGTAAGACAGAGTAATTGAACTGTTTTTGAGGAAAGAGAAGAGGATGGATTTTGTTTACAAATAATCAGAATTTTTGGTGAGTAAAATGTTGCGATTTTCCTAATTTTATTGCAAGTTTATGAGTTATTATTGATGTTTTTTATGTGTGTCGCAGCTTACATTCATGAGTGGCGATTTGTGTAGTGAACACTTCGATGAATGAAACCTGTTATCTTTACAATGGTTGACAAACACAGAATGTAACTTCATAACAACACGTCCTCCAAATATGAACCTGATTGAAAGAAATAATGATAATCAAATCCTTGATGACAGCAACACTCATAACAGTGACAAAAGAATTACATTGACAATCAGGTTATGTTATTTTTAAAATGTTTCCTTTTCTTTTTCATAACTTCTTTGACACACTACTTCTCCGCTGCTTAGCGCGGGTATTTTGCTAGTCAACTATAAAATCATACTCCAATATGCAAACTGAATGTCAACATTCAAGAAGGCAATAATGTCCTTCACCCAAATGGATTTCTGTCAATTAAACGTATATGAAAAATTCACAAATTATCCAGAAACTTAGACACTGAAGGTAGAGTTCTACCATTTTAAATTGTTTAATGATGACATCATATGTCACAATCCAGTTATCACATGGTAGCAGTGGGTTGCTGAAATAAAATATAACATAGTGGCACCCATGAACGAAAACAACACACAAAATGGCAACACAGTATAATGACAAAAATAACAATTAATAAAATAAGTAAAGAAATGGATTCAACATGTTCCAAAAACCCTTATATCATAATATGAGTGCTTCTTGAGCCTACATCTGCCAATAAAGAATCTGGTCTGTCTGTTCTTCATTGCGCTGATTCTTAAAAATTCTCCTTGAATTTCATTTGACTAAGAAACAGTTCAGCTTTAAATAGCACAGTGCTTTTCAATTTCTTGCAAGCCCTCCTTCTACTCAGTTCTCACTCTTCTCCTAGGAGAGAGTTTGGCACCTGAGCATCTTCTGACTCATCAGCCCTCTAGCATCCTGGGGCGATATTGCATGTTTCCATTCAGGCTTCATGTGTCCGTTGCCCTTTTGTGGCATGTAGCACATATTCTGATTTAGGACCCTCTAGCAGTTTGCAATTGAATCAGGTGAGCCTTTCCCTCTCTTCTAGTTCTAGCACTTCCCCTGGACCCCCTTTATCCTGGGCCACCTTGACCATGCTCATAACTCTGCCAACCTCTATGCAGCCAGCCATACCTTCAAAAAATCAATATCTGAAAGAATTTGCATGCTATAACTAAATATGTGTATATCTGAAGCCCTGCGGTGGGCTGGCGCCCTGCCCGGGGTTTGTTTCCTGCCTTGTGCCCTGTGTTGGCTGGGATTGGCTGCAGCAGACCTCTGTGACCCTGTAGTTAGAATACAGCAGGTTGGATAATGGATGGATGGATGTATATCTGAACACATAACATGTTGATGATTTGGCAACGAGTTTAGGGACAAGTCTGCTTTTTAAAGCCCAGAACGTCTTTGCTTGTTGTTGTATGTGTGGCTTTTAAAGTGACTTCTGTGCTCAATGCTTTTAAAGATTTTGAGGAATTTATGACTAAATAAAGAGGCCAAAGCAATTAGCAATAAAAATTATTTTTCTGCATCCTTTGGTGTTTTACAAGCGCACAGTGCAAGTTTTTTTTTAATAGTGTATAGCAAAAGGCAATTAGTAATCTGCTGTGGGGTCTTAAACTCTGCTCGTAGTAATGTTTAATTTTTTATTACATTGTACCAATAGTTACTGTTGGAATGTACTTCTGTGAGATGAAAGGAAGCAATTAAAGCAATGGCTGGTCAAATCCTTTTAAAGGGATGGTTCTCTTTCTTATAATCGTTAGCCCAATGCAGTAATGATTTGTATTTAATCCACTGTGCATTGCATTTGAAAGTCCACAGATTATACAAGCAGCCGTTTTGTTTTTATGACACACTTTCCTAACTGTGATTCACAAAAATGGAAGCAGTTCTTTAATGTCACAAAGATCAATACTATACAGTACATACATGCTTCACACTGTACAATACCCAGGGTGTCTTGCTTTTTTAATCCTTATAAATTGCCGAAAAGAATTATCAGCACCAATGTCCTTTCACATGCTGGAATCACAAGCATGGTTATCTTGTTAAGAAAATGTCACTCCAATAGTTCAGACATGTTTGGTATTTGCAAGACAGTTTAATTGAATTTCCAAAATCATTGTTTATGGAGAACTTATCACTAGGTAGAAACTATCAGGCACACTCAGCTACCTTAGATATTTGTAGTTTTGACATATAAATGATAGGCACAAATGCACAAAATCTCAGAAGAAGTTTCCAACAAGCACACCGGATGCAATCAAAACCCACACTAAAAAGAGAGAAGCTTCAGTATGTGTCCCCAGGAGCACTGGGATAAGGGCAATCTGAAATGGTGTTCATCAGAGGTGGTCTTCCATGACAGTCATTAATATTTACCTTTAAACTCGGTCTCTGACATCATAAACCAAGAATTACGAGACTAAGTTTAAAGATGATGGGTTGAAAGTGAATGACTGCCCTGGACCACAACTCGGATGTTGGTCCAGGAAGTGCAGAATCCCACAGAAGCAGCTACTGCAATAGACCTACACTGGTTGACACTACCTTAACCAATATTGCTGAGGTGCATCGCCATAGTCAACAAGGACTGAGGTCAACCTACTACTAATTTTATGAATCTACCTTTTGTAATTTCATTAAAAGGATTGTGTACTCACTAGACACTGTGTGAGCCAACATGCCTGAGAACATAAAGTACTGTATGTTCAAAAAATCTTTTAACTGCAAGTTGACTACTTGTCCAGCTGAGTCATGGGGGCTCAAGAAGGAAATTACATTTTAGAAATGACTGGCATAGATGTAAAAATCTCAAAATCTTTTTGTTCAATAGGACATTACAAATTTTTTTGAACCTGTTTTATCTGTTCATTAGTGACGAGTTAACCCCGCTAAATTCGCTTTGCCTTGAGTTCTGCAAAATCATGGAAATGTTAATGAACTTCACTGCATTCTGTGAAATGTCAATTGGGAAGGAGGAACTGAACTAGTTTTGAGTAGATTATAATGCTGCAATGGTCTTTGAAGTGTCACAGTGGGTTAGAGGAAAGTCTGATAACAATTTTCGACTGATTACTGTAGCCAAATATGTGATCTGAGCAGTGCTAACCAAACACAATCAAACAGCAAAAGACACAGACAGAACAAATGGCACAAATAAAATACAACAAGCACCCATAAACTAGCAATAAGCAAATAAAATATAGATCATTGCCTTGAGAGAGTACTAATCTTGGGGTACTCGTTAGCCATGCCCCAAAGCGGCAGTGTGGGACTGGCTCATTCAGTTGTTAAATTGCAGCAGGGATGTCTTTTTCATTTCCCAGGTACCTGTGCAGGTGTTTTGCACTGTCTTCTTCCATCAAGAACAAATAGTAATAAATGTTGTGTATCTGTTATTTCATAGTGTGACCAGTGTTTTCTGATGAGAGCAGGGGGAGAGTGAGGGCTCCTTTAAAGCTTGTTTTGAGTTAATTGTTAGGCATGCACAATTAGCCATGTGTTGTTGGTGTGCAGGCATTAGTGTTATATCTTATATCAGTTGGCAGTACTAGTAATATTGCAAGATTTTTTTTTAAATGCATGAGGAATGCAAATCTCAATTTTTGTGGTGTTGGGGCACATTTTTACCTTTTTAAGTTCAATGATGATCCACATACAACATTCGAAGAGCCCTAGAGGTTGAAATCACTGTGAGTTAAGTACGATTATAGGCTTGAAAAATGTCATCTGCTATTCGGTGGATGGGATAGGGGTAGTTTCAGGACATCTCAGTAGCTGAAATGGCATTTTTTTTGCTTGTGCGCTTGTGACACAGCAATGGCCAAGTCAGCAACAATCGTACAGTAGACATGCTTAAATTTCTTCGCAAGGCTGCTACAGCTCTGTGACGTCATGTTGGCCTTGAAAACCATCATGGACCGCTTGGAAAAAAATGTTCACTAAAGCTGGCCAATTTCCAGGAAAATATTCTGTGAAAAAGGTCACGGGTGAATACAGCATATTCACTGTGGAAAATGCTTTGGTGAAATTTGTCAATCAACACTAGTATTTCGTAGGTGTGGTATCAAACAACTAACCGTGGCTAAATTCCAACGTGTGACAGAAAGTTCTCCCCACATACAATCTGGGCCATTTTAGATTTGTCAATAAACATCATAGGAGGTCTTTATACTGTGGAGGAAAACATATAGCAAACCAAAGGAAACAATGAAAGAACAAGTAAACTACATGAACAAGGAACCCCAGGTGATAACTGAACCTTGTTTTGTAAATTCAAAATACTTTTTTATATTTTGGTTAGTTTAACCTCTACTCCATTGTTTTGCTGCTGGATTATGTGAATTTCCCCTTGGGATTAATAAAGTATCTATCTATCTATCTATCTATCTATCTATCTATCTATCTATCTATCTATCTATCTATCTATCTATCTATCTATCTATCTATCTATCTATCTATCTATATAGTGTTCTGTTTTTTAGTTTCATTCACAAGTACTTTATGTAACTAATGATAGGATGCATAATAATTATATTTCTGTTACTGTATGAAATTGAAATTTGGCAATTTCTGTTTTTTACTAGAGCATTACAATAGTCTAGACGAAAACAGGCCATTCAGTCCAACAAAGCTTGCTAGTGCTAGCCACTTAATTCTTTCAACCGAGTTTTGAAGCTTCTGAAGTCCTACTTTCTACTACTGTCTTTTTCATACTACAGCAACTGGTGTTATTAGATTTTAAACTTGAAAAGAGTTAGAAAAATTTTAAACTGTTTATGTTGCTTCTTTCTAAACAAAGAAATGCAATTGTCATTATCTTATTGATAATGACAATGGATGGACAACCACCTGTACTACTTGTGCAGATATCTGCTGAGAAATACAGCTCCAGGATTTGGTTTGTAAATATGCAGCTGTGGTCACAAAATGGACAAAGGATCAGTCAAAGATCAGAAGGGATGTTCTCAAAATGAGGTACATGGAAGTATCTACTAATCACTAAATATTGTTAGCATGGTGAGTTGCATTGCTATTTGATGAATAGTCGTCTGTGGGGTAAAATTATTGAGTCTTTGATATTCAAAGTCATGATTATGGGAAAAAAAACAGAAATGTTCAGGGAAAACATACATGCCATTGGTCCACCAGCAGTACCAATAGCAGTAACATTACTCTCCTGACAGATGAAATGACCAAATCTGAATACACAATGAAATAATCTGCTGCTGTATTGCTTTTGACTCTTATGTGTTTTACTTCACTTGCTGCACAATAAAATGCAATAATTACTTTATATTTTTGTATGTTAATCTGACCTCACAGGTTCCCCACCTTATGCTCATTGAACAAAGACACATGACAAGGTCAGTAATTAAGAAAAAATGTCCTCCTTTTGTATACAAAGCGTATTTACACGTTCTGTTTTCCCAATTTAAGTATGAAAATAAAATGAGTCATAGGAAGTGATGATTTCTTCATTTTCCAATGGGCAGATCCTTAAAACTTCATGTGCGTTGGTTGCTGGCTTGTTGATTTTATCAGACAGAGTCATGAACTAGTTTGACTGAGCTGGAGGGCATGTCACATTAGGCAACTGTCTTCACGGGAGCGTGCTGCTGACTGCCTCTGACTTGTTAAGATTGTGTTAATCAAGGCTAAGACTGAAAAATCACTGGAAAAATCAGATACTGTAACATAACCTTAAGTTAAAAAGATTTTATTGTTGAGGATAGAAGATGGGTACACATAGATAAGATATAGGTTACAAGCCTGGTAAACCCCACAACAAAAGGATTACATTATAACAACTGATAGCCTAATATGGTCATGCTGTTTCTGTAAAACAATTAGTTGCACTAGCAATAAATCTTCTGTCTTTAGGAACAGAGTCCAGAGTGAATGCTAATAAATGGGGCACTGATTGTAAGGGGCGGGGCTTTCGATTAGAAGTGACATCACATGTTCTGGACTTTCTCCTCCTCCACTCTAAGGAAACATTAGCAGATGAGGTTACTGGTTAACCTGATCAGAGCCACTGAACCCCTCCTGCAGCTTATACATGTAAAGCTGTCTTACTTTTCTTTATTATTCTACCACTGGTGTAAGTAAGATTTCATCAGTTTTGGCTATCCTTTATTTTTTGCCCATGTTGGTTGCTTTGGAGTAAATACAGGAATCTTATGCAGACTGTATTCAAATATAAATATAATAATTCAGACAGAAGATCCAATCTAAGAGTGTGGGTGGGACTGCTGTTTCACGGACACAGCATCATGGGATCAGATACTCTAATGGTCATTGACTAAGTGGAGTTTCCAGGTTCTTCCACATTCCTAAAGACAAAATTCCTACATTTGCATTTATGTTTATTTAAATTATAGATCTACTAAAAAATGTAAATATGGCATGATGTTTATTATATCCTAACATCTTTCTCTATAAATATTTATTAAATGCAGACAAAATCTTGATATGTCCACATATTTTAAAAAAGAAAAAAAAATCATACTTTTTCACATGAATCTACAAAGTGGCACAGGCCTTTTAAAAATGTCCAGTTGTTTTTTTAACTAAAACTTAACTTTCATTTGATATTAAGTTGCACTCAACCATGTGTTTGTTACTGTCGATACCATAAAGTAATAAACAAAAAAGGTAGGGGATGTTGAACTGAACTGAATTTTTATTCCTAAACTTATCCCTGAACCTGATTTATGATGCACATACGTGTCAATTAAAATGTGTCTGTATATATGTGTGTCTGGTGGGTGTGGTGGTGGTGGGGGGGATTCTTTTAAGCTTGGACGTGCTGGGGGTGCATTGGGGTCTTAATCCTGCCTTGATGGAGAGTGAATAGGGGTATATTTGCCTTTTTAATTACTAAGATTTTAAAGAGGAAATCAGCCGATGAATATTGCACAACATTTAAATAAATGTATTGTTATCCTTTTATTAATATAATTGTAGGTAATAACATTCAAAGGTGCAGTTTAACCCTCCTATATTTTTAAAATCAAAGATATGCATTTACAAGTGAACTTTTCTTTTTATAAATGAATTAATAGTACCTTGGAAATTCATTTGTCAAATTAGGCATTTAAACCAAGGGTTTTCAGGCTCATTAGTCACTTTTTTGTCATGGTTGACTGCAGAACATCCTTTAATCTTTGCCAGTGTGCTTAATAATCCTGTTGCTTCAGATGCTGCTTAGCCTTTGCTTTCAGATTTACCCTTGATTCTTGCATTTATTTTTCCAAGCTTCTGATTTATGTTGGTAATTCATATTTTTCAACATTTTCCAAGAATTTGAACCAAACATATATACAATTAAAATACAGAAGAAAAAATAAAAGTTTAGATCAGAATAATGGGATGGTGGTGGTGGGGCTGGGTTTTTGTGGGAAGAAAATGGAAAATGAGCAGGTTATTATTGTCCCCACTCTCTCTGTTATTATGTAATTTCTTGGTCATTTCACTGGCTGCAAAAGCTGATAAGAACAGATATTAAACTAGTGATAAAGCTAGAATTTAAAACATTAGTGGGTAACTGATGTTCTAAACTAATTTGGAAAAAATCTAATTCTCACTTACATTATTTGTTCAAAAAGTTGTAAAAATATGACAAGATCTAACTGATAAAATTTTAGAATAAGCATTTATATTAAAGAAATGGACATTTTCCATTCTTTATTGTCTTCTTTTTTTATTTTTGCTCTTGCTGTTGGCTCTCCTCTCTTTCAATCAGGTGGGCGTTAAATTTTGTTTTGTTCAGTTGAAATTGATTATACAGATTTTTTTTCTTTGCTGTATATGTTAGATTTATTGTACAAAATGTTAATTTCCTCCAATAAAAAAAAAAATTAAAACATTTCACATTTTCATTTCACATCAAAAATTACTTTTAAGAAGGCAGAAACTAAACAAAACTGTTCAATATATACATTTAGTAAGCTACTATGCTAAAGGTCTCTATTCCATCCTCAAAAGGACTAAAGTCCTCTCATATCTCACCTCCTTAAGGGGCATTATGATGAGAAAACTAGAGGTGTGGGAATTTTAATTCACAAAATAATTCCATTTGTGAACAGTAATGTAGTATCCAACTTTGATGGGCAATATATTGCAGCGCCCTCACCGTGACAAATTTGAAAGGCAAAAAACATAGCAGGACAAAGAAGGAATTGCAGAACAGTTTACTCGAACATCATTTCTCAGATCTGTTTTCTGTCTTCCCCACTCAACCCAACAGTCAGTTCTCTCAGGGCTTTACCCCAGCCAGGATGCTTCAATATTATAATTGTAATGATTTATAATTGAAAATGAATATGTGATAAAATATACACAATGAACATGGATGGCAAAGAATGTATGGCTAAGGTACTTACATCAGTTCTTAGTATGAACACTCCTAGCCTTAGAAATGATGGAGATTACCATTCTGCTTGAAATCCAAACTTAGACAAGTCCTCAGCAATTGTAACTGTACCTGTCTAAAATGATGATAGTAATCTCACAGTTTATTAAGGATCATAATCTCTATAAACCATGGAGATTTCTATATCCAAATTCAAAAGGGGTTTCTTTCTTTTCATTAGTACATCATAGATATTCCAGAATGGCTTTTATCCATAATAACTTACTCACTTTTTTATGTTTAACCATCCTTATTTTGGAGTTCAAATGGTTATCTCTAATAAATCTACTTTATAACTGGCAGCACAACCCTTCAATACTTACTCATAAAATTCTGCTCTACACTAACTGATGTTTTCGCATACACCAATGCATTTCCAGGGATTTCTGTGGAAACACTAAGGGGTACTGTTGTGGAAATTCTTTGTCAATATAAAAGAGTCTTGAACCATTGTTATATATACTGCTCAAAAGAATTAAAGGAACACTTTTTAATCAGAGTATAGCATAAAGTCAATGAAACTTATGGGATATTAATCTGGTCAGTTAAGTAGCAGAGGGGGTTGTTAATCAGTTTCAGCTGCTGTGGTGTTAATAAAATTAACAACAGATGCACTAGAGGGCCAACAATGAGATGACCCCCAAAACAGGAATGGTTTAACAGGTGGAGGCCACTGACATTTTTCCCTCCTCATCTTTTCTGACTGTTTCTTCTTTAGTTTTGCATTTGGCTACAGTCAGTGTCAGTAGCATGAGGCAATACCTGGACCCTACAGAGGTTGCACAGGTAGTCCAACTTCTCCAGGATGGCACATCAATACGTGTCATTGCCAGAAGGTTTGCTGTGTCTCCCTGCACAGTCTCAAGAGCATGGAGGAGATTCTAGGAGACAAGCAGTTACTCTAGGAGAGCTGGAGAGGGCCATAGAAGGTCCATAACCCATCAGCAGGACCAGTATCTGCTCCTTTGGGCAAGGAGGAACAGGATGAGCACTGCCAGAGCCCTACAAAATGACCTCCAGTAGTCCACTGGTGTAAATGTCTCTGACCAAACAATCAGAAACAGACTTCATGAGGGTTGTCTGAGGGCCCAAATGTCTACTGCGCCCTGTGCTCACTGCCCAGCACCGGGGAGCTCAATTGGCATTTGCCATAGAATACCAGAATTGGCAGGTCCACCACTGGTCGTCCTGTGCTTTTCACAGATGAGAGCAGGTTCACGCTGAGTATATGTGAAAGACGTGAAAGGGTCAGGAGAAGCCGTGGAGAATATTATGCTGCCTGTAACATCGTTTAGCATGACTGGTTTGGTGGTGGGTCAGTGATGATCTTGGAGGCATATCCATGGAGCGACTCACAGACCTCTACAGGCTAGACAACGGCATCTTGACTGCCATTAGGTATCAGGATGAAATCCTTGCACCCATTGTCAGACCCTACGCTGGTGCAGTAGGTCCTGGTTTCCTCCTAATGCACGACAATGTCCGGCCTCATGTGGCAAGAGTATGCAGGCAGTACCTGGAGGATGAAGGAATTGAAACAATTGAATGGCCTTCACGATCCCCTGACTTAAACCCAATAGAACATCTGTGGGACATTATGTTTCGGTCCATTAGGCGCCGCCAGGTTGCTCCTCACTGTACAACAGCTCAGGGATGCCCTCATACAGATCTGGGAGGAAATGCCACAAGACACCATCCGTCGTCTCATTAGGAGCATGCCCCGACGTTGTCAAGCATGCATACAAGCTTGTGGTGGCCACACAAGATACTGAAAAGTATTTTGAGTAGCAGAAATTAAGTTTTTGAAAAAATGGACTAGCCTGCCACATCTTCATTTCACTCTGATTTTAGGGTGTCTACACAATTGAGCCCTCTGTAGGCAGAAAACTTTTATTTCCATTAAAAGACTTGGCATCCTTTTGTTCCTAAGACATTGCCCTGTCGTTATTTGTATAGATATCCAACTTCATATTGAGATCTGATGTATCTAATGTGTTTCTTTAAAGTGTTCCTTTAATTTTTGTGAGCAGTGTATGAACTCCTTACTTTACACCTACTGGAGGAGTCCCCCATGATCTTGTTAATGCAGCAGACTTAAGAAATCTAGCAGAGCACTTCCATTAATCAGTTAGGTTCATTTATAGAAAATTACTAAAAATGTTTCAAACACACCAATCAGAATACAAATAAATGGTTTGGTCCAGAAACAAACCTCTGAATGAAGTATTATGTAAAGTCCCAAAATAGTTAATTATTTAGAGAAATGGGCACACCTGCTGAAAGAAGTAAACTGCTTATATGTAAACTGTTATCAGAGAACAAAATATATATAGTTATACTGTATGATCTCATTTTCCAATTTGAATGCACTGGTAGAAATGTCAGGCTATCCTAGTTAAATAGGCAGATGATTTCAAGTACATTTTTCTCTTACAGAACACTGAAGGCAGCTTTTGGGGAGCAAATTATCTCATATGTTTCACACAAAAAATAAATTGTAGACTAGAAGGACACCAGAGCTGATTATCAAGATTCCTGTAACTGTTCATGAATATGATCTCTACAGGGAAAAGCTTGGCTCTGCAGTTGCAATTCAGTATTTTAAACTATAAAAGAAAGAGAACAAGTTCTCCTTAAGTCAAGTTACCATCATTATGAAGATGGAGACCAGCCAATAAGATTTTAACATAACTAATACAGTACATAAACAGAGTTCAGAATGCAATTATACAGGGTGGTCCAGATCTAATTATGCAGATCCAGATCATCTGGATGACTTTGATTTATGCGGGGACGATTCACACGCTTCTCGATGGATTTTTCGGGTGATTTTCTATGTAATAAACTTAATAAGTTATAGTGTAGTGAAAGTTGCATAATTAGATCTGGACCACCCTATAGAGTTGAACAATGTAGAAAGAAATAAAATTAAGAGGAACAAATAAATAACTAATACATTTAAGGAAGTTCTTAGTGAAGTTTAAGCCAAGGATGTTCTTATAAAATACAAATAGTATGGTTCAGTAATCTCTGTGTGGAAGAGAAACGTTTAAGAATCTTTGAAATTGAAGATGCCATAAACTCATTGCAAAGCTGCATGCCCAGATGGCTGTCTAGTGGCAATTTTAAAATGTTTTTAACTCAAGTAAGGCCATTACTTGTTTGTTATCCCTCTAAAGAAAAATAAAGACTTGCTATAGTGTGCATCATAAAAACCAATTTTCCTTCTGAATAATAAAAAGCTGGTCAAAGGTTTAGCTAAAACAATACAGAAAGTGATTTCCTCTGTGCACGGAGGCGCAGTGGGTAGTGCTGCTGCCTCACAGTTAGGAGACCCGGGTTCGCTTCCCGGGTCCTCCCTGCGTGGAGTTTGCATGATCTCCCCGTGTCTGCATGGGTTTCCTCTGGGTGATACGGTTTCCTCCCACAGTCCAAAGACATGCAGGTTAGGTATGCATTGGCGATTCTAAATTGTCCCTAGTGTGTGCTTGGTGTGTGCCCTGCGGTGGGCGTGCCCTGCCTGGGGATTGTTTCCTGCCTTGCGCCCTGTGTTGGCTGGGATTGGCTCCAGCTGACCCTGTGATCCTGTAGTTAGGATATAGCGGGTTGGATAATGGATGGATTTCCTCTGTAATACCACAAATCAAACCTGATTTTTAAGTATTCCATCTTAAATGCTTGTTTAAAGTAATATATTGTCCTACAGAACAGGAACCTCCAGGGCTTCTACTGTCTGGATGAAGGAATAGCCTTTCAAAGATGTTGATGGAGACGTCTTTATGCTGTAATGATCTGCCCGACTCACTGTACTGCCTAAATTGATCAAAAAGAAGTTTGCATTTGGATAACTTTTATTATACCGCAGACATTTGGATTTGGTTCTGATATATTTGCATGGATTATTTTAATTAATACAAATTCAGAAGCCACAGTTCAACAACAACAACAACATTTATTTATATAGCACATTTTCATACAAACAGTAGCTCAAAGTGCTTTACATATTAAAGAATAGAAAAATGAAAGACATAATTATAAAAAATAAATCAACATTAACATCGAATAAGAGTAAGGTTCAATGGCCAGGGGACAGAAAAACAAAAACTCCAGGCGGCTGGAGAAAAAATAAAATCTGTAGGGATTCCCCTCTGGGCATTCTACCTAACATAAATGAAACAGTCCTCTTTGGATTTAGGGTTCTCACGGAAGGGCTTGATGATGATGATGGTCACGTAGAGTTCTGCCTTTTAATCCATCCATCATTGTTGGAGCATCATGAAGCTTTGAGTAGGTGGAGGTGGCGCAGGCCACCACCACAAAGAAACCGGAAAAAGAAACAGAAAAGAGAGTAGGGGTCAGTACCGATTTTAGAGCCACCATGAATAGTTGTTATGATGAATTGAACATACAGAGTATCAGGATTAAGTTAAATTACGATTAAAATGAAGTTATAAAAAGGCCATGTTAAAGTAATGTGTTTTCAGCAGTGTTTTAAAGTGCTCTACTGTATCAGCCTGGCGAATTCCTATTGGCAGGCTATTCCAGATTTTAGGTGCATAACAGCAGAAGGCCGCCTCACCACTTCTTTTAAGTTTTGTTCTTGGAATTCTAAGGAGACACTCATTTGAGGATCTGAGGTTACGATTTGGAATATAAGGTGTCAGACATTCCGATATATAAGATGGGGCGAGATTATTTAAGGCTTTATAAACCATAAGCAGAATTTTAAAGTCAATTCTGAATGACACAGGTAACCAGTGTAGTGACATCAAAACTGGAGAAATGTGTTCTGATTTTCTTTTCCTAACAGTTCATATGTATGATATAAATTTGGATTACTTTAAATCAAAACTTGGAAGAAGACAAGGGTGTCCACTGAACCTCTAGCTATTCCTTTTGGAACATCATCTTTAAGAAGTTTGATTTGGTTATAAAATCATTTATCTGGACTTTATAAAATTTATAAAATAAAAGTTCATAAAATTAAACTAAAACTAAACTGAAAAGGAAATGAAAAGTGAAACTGGAATATAAATAAGAACTAATTTTAAAAAGCTGAACTACAATAATATTGGGGTTGACGGATTCCACATATCAGGTCCCACATCAGAATCCTTGGTATCATATGTGACTGTGATCTCGAACTTGATGAATACTGTGGCTAAAGGTCACTTCTTTTTTGCTTCTCTCCTTTGTGAGATACAGGGGGAATCTTAAAATTTTACTGTCTGACTTTAAACCTTTAGGTGGGACAACACCATTTTACTTTGCTCATATCCTCTGCCATTATTCTTTTCCTGGGCCACTCATACCCTCCTCTCGTTGTGGTATTTGAATGTTAGGGATGACTGCGCCTTCGAGACAGTGGATCCTCGGGTCTGGAGCAGCTTGATTCTGCTTGCTATGATCAGACCCCATGGTTCTCATTTTAAATCTCAGTTAAAATCATATTCTTAGTTGCCTCTCTTTAGATCATGCTGAAGGGGTCTTTTCCATTTTTTTTGTTTTATTCAGTAAATATAGCTTTACTTTTATATTGGCATATTTGACACATTCTGTTTGATCAATGTTGGTTTTTATTTTATGTTCATCTTCTATTACTAAAATATCCTACAGTCTTGCTTATTAACCTTCTACGAGGTATTATTGCCGTAAAACATTTTGGAGAAGTTCTCATTGTTTTAAATATGATATGCACTGTTAATGACTTTGACTTAACAGTGACTATGTGAGGGTTTCTCCCACCACTCTCAACTGCCTCTAAAACGTTTTTACACCCACAGTTTCCAAGCTTACTTGTTAATCTGAGCTAAGTGCTAATGTCAAGAATAATAAATCAACTTTTGATTGTAATATGTATTAGGCTACCAATAAAGACTTTTACATACATCTTTACATTATTCTAACCTGGTCCAAGCTTTGTCTTTCTGGTGCCATCTGCCTCATCTTGACCTCATCTCTAGGTACCAGTCTATCGTAGAGCCCACTCCCTCACAATCACTTGTTTTGTAATTGCCAGTGTTGTGAGATTTTACATATAACTTGATAAATATTTTGTACGATTTTATTAGTAATTTAGGCTAAGCAATGTAATTTAGTGTTTACCTCCCCACACCCCACCCTTTTACGACTGATTCTCTTTGCATTTTACAACAGAGTTGGAAGAGGATGTGTCTTCAACCAGTTTGGCAAGTATTTCTCTGCTAAAGTCTTTCAACCCCCCGGGATGTTTAACATATGGTTGGGGGCAGGTGTTAAGATGTTCTGTTTCCCCCATTGGTCTGAGGTACGGCTGTTTGAAATTGGCTTGTCTCAGAGGCCTTTAAGTACCATGATGTCCTATTGGCTGTAGGGGTTGGACAGAAAACCTATAAATTTGCTTGTTTTATCTCACTCTCTCTCTCTTGCTAACCTGTGGTGATGTAGAAGTATCTCTCTCTTACTGATCTGAGGAAGAAGACCATCACACCATGAACTGAGGACAACACAATGAAGAGCACAGCTTCAGCCATATTGAACAGGCTTGAGGCCTGTTCTGAAGAAAGCTGAGCACCAATGATGCCTTAACTAGAGACATTTTAAGTAGCTACAAGTCTGTGTGCCACCTGAAATTACACATCACCATTTAATCAGGTTGAATGGTTGCCAATATTCAAATGTACTTTGCATTGTGTTATTATTTATGAATATTATCAATAATACATTATTTTATGTGTAACTTAGCTCCTGCTTGTCTTTTTACTACATCCAATTGCCTGAGGGAAGGTGGGGATAAGTTTTATACAATAATACCTTATAAACAGTGGTAAGTCTGTGAGATTAGGCATTCTAAGGCTACATATTAATAATACAATAGGGGAAAGTAGAGCAATATATATTACTCTACCAAGATAAAACAGCCGGTTAGCAAAACCTGCAGGTCTTTGTTAATGTGGTAGAAAAACCAGACCACCCAGAGCAAACCCTTCCTAGTCACAGTGATTTTTGATTGCTGTCATTTACCTGCTGCTGTGCTGGCATAATCAGAAGAGCGCCGAATGTGACATCACTGCCCGACAGTATAAAGGATAAATTTTAAAAAATACTCTGTTGTTTTCTTGGTGAAAGTTTTTAGTAAGTTTGATTAACGTTTTGGTTTTATTGCTGACCTTAACCTGCCATATTAACAACATTTCATATCCCTTATTGCGTCCTTATAAAATTCTCTGTCATTTTCCAATTGACAAATCATTTAATTGTGCTTAGTTTTTAATGAGTATACTCATACTTCTGAATGAACTGGTATCTTTGGTTCAGTGCCACTTGGGACTTCGAAATTTGTTTTCTGTTTATATACACAAGGCTAAACACTGGAATTGGATTGAATTGTGCATATTTAAAAACATCAGATGTTTAAAGAGAAGAAACATTAGGAATGTCTAAACATCTGAAAGGGCTCTGTAAGATTCACAATTCCTCCACGAGTCTTAGCTTAGGCATTTGTCATTTGTTGTCACACCAGTCAAGTAAATGTACAAGCTTTATAAAAAAACAGTTAACTTTAAATCAAAGTAATGCTTTGAAAAGTACACCATGTACAGTCTGCCATTTAGATGGACGTCATCTGGCTTTATTTTAATGAGACGCTAAAGTGTTGCAGGCAGATAAGTGTTTGCCATACAAAAATAAAACGCAAACATGAAACAGCACAACATGCACAGCTTTTATAACCTTGTTTTATGCAAAATTGAATAGGGTATGCCTGATATTTTCTTTAGTCACACGATGACTTACCTTATTTAGTGATATACACATGTATTGATTTTACATACATTTTGTATTTATATACATTTGTTAATTTATAGAAATGCAATAACTGCTTATAATGCATATATTCACAAAAATGATGGGACACAAGACATAAGTGCACTATGAATTTGGGGTAGTTGCTAATTTTCTTACAAGAAGATTCGTTTTTTCTGGACACAATTTTTTCCAGTTTCTATAAGTTATACTGAACGTAATTTTATGTTTATTTTTGGTTTGTATTTTGTCTGAAACTAAATATATATATTTTATTCTTAAATTTTAGGCTTTACACGACACCATTTTATTCTTTTTAGTTTAGTGTCTGCTGTCATTTTGTGAAAAGGTGCACTGCCCATTGCTAACTTGGGTCACGTGACATAACTAGACTGTTCAGAATGTCTTTGCACTAGCCAGGTTGCCCAAGATTGTGGATTCCTTTGAAAAGACTTTTATGACTTTCTAGATAGGGTTAGTTTTGACTTTGATTTATTCTTCATGTATTGGGTTTTGTTGAAAGATTGTCTTGGCTTTTGAACTAATTTTTTTCGAACTTTCATTTCATCTCCTTGTAGTCTCCTCTATGTTACCTCACATTCTGTGGCAGAACAATGAGCCACTGCAATTTAACACAGAAAAGGTTGGCGGTTCTTAGTTCATTTACAGGCTTTCTAGATTTTCTTAGTTTATACAGCTTGTTCATTTAGTGTTCCACTTTTGGAATTTTAGTATGAGTAAAATGGGAACATATAAAGAGTTGGTGCCTAATTGGATAATTATTTAATGTTTTGGTTTATGGAAGGAAAATTAGTTTAAAAGTCTGAAAAGTATAAAAGTCACATCTTACAATTAGTCGGCTGCTGTAGCCATAGAGTAGCTTTAGGGACAGCAGATCCCTCCTTTTTGGATGAATGACTGCTTCCTATCAAACAGTCATTTAAGTAGCGAGGAAGAAACAAGGTGGTGCAAATGACACCAGAATGGGAGGCGATGTCAGAAAATCTTTCAGATTTTTCTTCTTGAGTCTAAATAGAAGGAAATTATATTAGTGGCAGTGTCACACCAAAAACATTCCCTGTATTATTGTTCAAAACCACACAACCGAGAGTCACTTCAAATGCTCATGTGTGTAACACATGTTACAGTCCACTCAATCTTGCTCAACCTTGGGTGAGATAAACTGTTATGTTGTGTAACCTTAATGTGAAAAGGCTTAGAAATATTTGAATTCATGTACTTCTGATGGAACAGTATCATACCCACAAACTCCACACTCATTCAGTCCAAAATCCTACAAAAGAAGTGCCAAATTTAACCAATCAGATGCCTTTTCAGCATCCACTGAGAGAACAATTTCAGAGTAGAAAGTATCAGTAATATGAACAATTCTGTGGAGATTTTCAAAAGTGTAATTGGTGTGGATGAAAATCGTTGTACTTGGTTGGACCACTTTATGAATAACAGTTGAATTTATTAAGGATAATGGTCAGATGTTTTGGGATTGGTGAGGTTTTTACTTGTTTTAACAGTTGAATGATAATGTTAACTCAATTGTTTAAATAGCGAGGGGCTAGTACGAGTTCAGGTGGAATGCCATTTCCTTTATTACTTATTCATGAAGAATAGAACTTTTTGCAACTTTTCCGTAATAATAATATTAGAATCCAATTGTAAAATGTCCTTCTTTGAGAGGTGGGGTAGAAAGGACTCTTGAAAAGATAAGCAAGAAAACAATTTGATAGTTTTATTTAACAATTGCTAAAATGTTTTAGGGCACTGGTCATAGAACTCATTCATTTGGCAGCAATGGTAGCAAATGACTCATAATGATATGAGGAGGTGAATAATATATTATATAATCAATTTCAGACTGGGATTTGTGGCATGAAGAAAATAAAGAAAATAAGAGACTGATCGCTTAGTAGATTCATAACAACATTCACCTCAATACCCATCCATAGCTCATAGATTTGAAAGTTAAGCAACAGGCTGCATATAATCTGTTAGACAAGAGAATGCTTTCAAATGGAGTTGATTCATAAATGCCTGTGAACATGATCTTCTGACCCTTTAGCTGTGTGCATAAATAACAGAAGTGAACCATCTTCTTATCCCACAGGCATTGAACTTAGCCTGCAAATTGTTAAAGCCAAGATGGAAAAAAAAACAGTAGAAAAAAGACTTAATAAAAGGTTTAACTTGAGCAGGAAATAAAGAACAACTAACCAAAAATAACTAGAGAGAATGGGTGGTCAAATTTAGAATAAAAAAACCAAAAAGTTCAAAACCTGTCTAATGTTCTTTCCCTAACTAAGCTACAAAGTCTGTGAATTTGTTGTGATCCAAAAGCTTTAATGCTGGGTACTGCACTTCTCAAATGATGATGTTATATGTCACATGCCTTCCTTGTCACAGAATTGACAATAGGTGTTGTTCATAATTCACTAAGAAGTAACACTTTAGCGTAGGTGCTGCAAAAGTGCATCTATTACTTGTACTGTTATATAGCAAGACATGAACAAAGGCATCTTTTCCTCTTAATAACATTTACAAAGCATCAATAAAGTAGTCTCCGCAATATGGCCTACTAACTAACACATTGCAATGATCAAAGATGGCTTAAGTTTGACATATTTCTCTTGATATTGCATATTTCCTTCATATTCAAGAAGTCATTTTAACAGTCTCTTAATATCTCACACTGCACATAGTTCAATAAACACTTTACTGACACTTTGTAAGCTTTATTAAGACCAATCAAAGCCTTTGTTAAGGTCTTGTTACATAGCAGTATATGAGTAATAAATGCATCAATACATTTCTTAAACTATAGTGTTAGGATAATGGTGATGAATGCAAAGAACGCAAGACACACGATGGTGTTGTCATTACATCAATCAATTATTCTTTAAATTGATTAAGTGTAAGACAAAATTCCAAAAGAGAATTACAGAACATTTTCTTTCTAATAAGAATAAACACCCCACATTTCTTTCTTAGGTGCTGATGATAAGGCAACAAATAAATGAATATACATATTGTGGAGCATCTTACATCATGTGTTTTCTCTAGGAGTACAGCATCAATATTGTGACAATGTAGAAGATTGAAATAACATGAGTGGTAAATCAAGGAATTTAGGTCCTGGATATAACATAATATAACAGAGAGATTAGTAATGGTTATAGATGACAGAGAAGAAAATGCGTCCAAAAGAAACTTGTGTGAAATGATGCAAAATATACCACAAAAAGGTTTGGGACAGCCACTCCGTATACTTGAAAACTAGCCTGGGAAAAAGGCAAAATATGAGCAGACTTGGGTCCAAAACAGAACTGAAGTAACAGACAAAACATGCTGACCAGGGAAAATGACATCATTGGTACAGGCACTGGAAGTGATGTCATTAGGGCAGGAACCGGAATGGACATCCTTAGGCCAGGAAATTATTTGATTGGGCCCTGAACCAGAAGTGATATCATCTTGCCTAGGCAGAATTTCCTGTAATTGGTCTGCTGAGGAAAAACAGAAGGGATCAATGTATTCTGCCACCTTCTTGTCCGGTATGAATTACCCTCTTTCGAGCCCTTTTGCTGCGTTCCATGTGCACATGTGTGACACATGCAACATAGGCCCAGGCCCCTCATGGACCTCGTGATCATCAGAGGTGACTGTGTGCAGAGGGTACAGACCTATAAATACCTGGGAGTGCAGCTGGATGACAAATTGGACTGGACTGCCAATATTGATGCTTTGTGTAAGAAAGGTCAGAGCCGACTATACTTCCTTAGAAGGTTGGCGTCCTTCAACATATGCAATAAGATGCTGCAGATGTTCTACCAGATGGTTGTGGCGAGTGCCCTCTTCTACACGGTGGTGTGCTGGGGAGGCAGCATAAAGATGAAGGACGCCTCACACCTGGACAAACTGGTGAGGAAGGCAGGCTCTATTGTAGGAGTGAAGCTGGATAGTTTAACATCTGTGGCAGAGCGACGGGCACTAAGCAAGCTCCTGTCAATCACGGAGAATCCACTGCGTCCACTGAACAGTGTCATCTCCAGGCAGAGGAGCAGCTTCAGTGACAGACTTTTGTCACTGCCTTGCTCCACTGACAGACTGAGGAGATCGTTCCTCCCCCACACTATGTGACTCTTCAATTCCACCCGGGGGAGTAAATTCTAACATTATTCAAAGTTATTGTCTGTTTTTACATGCATTTTTTATTACTCTTTAATTTAATATTGTTCTTTATCAGTATACTGCTGCTGGATTATGTGAATTTCCCCTTGGGATTAATAAAGTATCTATCTATCTATCTATCTATCTATCTATCTATCTATCTATCTATCTATCTATCTATCTATCTATCTATCTATCTATCTAGTGATCACAGTCCATCGTAACATCTGAACACACAGAGCAGGATTCAGGATCCCCTCCTAATCTATGAATCCCCAGGCAGCAAAACCTTAAAGAAAATGCAAGCAGCAAATACAACACCCAAAGGACCATCACCTTCTTCATCCCACCTTGTCAAATACAGCCACCAAAGTGAGTGCAAAACTAAATAGAAGGAGAAGCGTGTCTGGGATGAGCAGCTATTCTTGACCCACGAAGACATTGTTGCATGGCACAGTGAATGTGATGGCAGTCAAAAAACCTCAAGCAAAGTCCATCCACCATAAAGCTAATTCTTATAGTAACTGTAATACTGATCTTGGAGCAGTCACGAAGAGAAAAAGTGTCTCACTAACTGAAGAAAGACCAGTCGGTACAATAGTCCTTAGTCTCTGCCTTGTGATGCTGGAACAGTTTGAGCCAGAAGGTACAACTAGAAAGAAGGAAGTGTGGTCACCAAGGATGAAGTTGAGACATGCTGGCTTGAATTCAACAACGGCTAGTACGAGTGGTGTTGTCATGAGTACAGAATACGGTGACATTTTTAAATGCATTTCCCACCAACATGTAACATGTTCCCACTCTCTGGGGCCATAATGTACAAAAATGGAGGAAAATGCATAGCTTCATTTTAAGAAAACTGCTGTAACATTTTGAAATAAACACAAACATTGTTACATTTTACACTTTCTGATTAAAAATATAGTACATTTTAAAATTTTCTCAATAAAGGGAGTTAAAAAAATGGCATTTTGCTTTGGCTAATCTGCCCATGCTGATATTATCATGCACTGAAAGTTTTGCCTTATATAATATATGCCACAGTTTTTGTTTTCTTTCAACATATGTGAGATGGATGAGCAGCTTGTGACAGTGGCTTTTTAAAGAAATGGCCCTGTGTGAGTGACTGTGGATGTGTGTGAGTGCGCCCTGTGTTATCCTGGCACCTTCTTTGGTTCCAGCATTGCACTTGATAATGGCAGTGGAGGTTCCATCTTCTGCAAACCTGAATTGGACAAAGTGGGTTTAAGTACTTGATGGTTTAATTATTGCTTTAAAAATTGCCAATGACCCCACAAGCAGTTTCCATAATGTGTCAATAGATGTTGCTACAAATATATTCTGAGATTGTCTAAGTAAGGAAGAAGAAAGTTTTGAGGAAAAGATCTTATGCTTACTGATCATGGTGCTGGAGAGTATCAACATGTTTTATGTTGATTAGCACATACAAATAAGAAGTTCAATAATGATCTCATTTAGAGCCTTAACTTACATTTTGTTTTGTTTTCATGGTGAAGGGCCCTGTAATTGTAATGCCACAGCCACCCAAAGCACATCTACAATAAATAAATGAATATATACAGTATATATCTTACAGTATATATGTAAGGTGTATTTATTCTTCTTCCTAGGGACAAATAAAGATTTATCTGTCTATCTATATATGTTATTTTAGACTTTGGGGCAGTTGCAACTGTATATTCAATTTAAACCCTAACTGGATTTTGGTAAAAATCAAAACTGAACTTGCTGTTTTATTGGACAATCAAGCCTCTTACAAACTGGATCTTTATTTGTTCTTTTCTCTTCCTAATTTCCTGACTTACGTAGATTATTATTCAAAATGTTTAAGCGGAATTTTAAATAATCAGCTGTGCCAGCACTTTCTGCAGGATACCATTAAATAATGTTGAAGTAACAGATGCACAGGATACTGACAAATAATGGTGAAATAACACAACCTCATAGCTCTTCTGAAGATAAAAAGTTGCAAAAAAACCTCAAATACTGCTCATGGAGTTTCAGAGAATACGGCAAGCTAACTACAAGGCTGAAATAACAACGTGCAAAACAGGAACCTACAGTTTTTGTTTTTTTAACAGACTTATGTATAAAATTCAGGACAGAAATATTTGTATCCGGATCACATTTGGTTAAGAGTGTTCCTTATCCGTGATCTCCCTTTGGCCTGAAGTTATATCCCTGTGGGATGAACTCTCCATGATTCAGCTAGTTCTTCAAGTTAACTTCCTGCTTGTTCATTCTGCCAATGGAGAACAATATTACCAAATTCTGAACCACCTTCCAGTCCACCTTTCATTTTTTTGATACCTGGATTCACATCCTTCCTTTTCTGGGATGTAACCACATTGTAGTTAGAGAAGAAACTTAAAATGGACCCAACATGCAATGTCACAAGATTTTTCCAGTACACACATTCAGCATATCTTAAAAACTGGGCAATGGGTGGTGCTTCTGTGAGTCTTTTCATTAGAGAACATTCTGGAGGTTGCTTTCAGTCTACAAAATGGTTCCACTTCAATGTACAAAAAAAAATCTTAGGGCCTTCCTTTCAGGAAACAATGCTGTAATCGTCCATGATTCTAAATTGCAGCTTTAAAGTCATAAGGTATTCTTAGGTAAGATTTATACATAATGTCACTCTTCCATTTTTTTTAAAATTTCTTTTCTTTCAGTATGACTGGTGAAATACCATCAGGCTTGGAAGTTTTATTAGTTTTCAAACAGTCTAAAGAATGCTTGACATTTCTAATTTAATATTTCCAAACTTGGAACTTCTCTTTGAGGAATTTCATTTTTTTTCTTTTTTTTCTTTTTTTTTATTTTTATTAATTTTATCCATACAAAGCAATCAAGTTTTTACAAAAAGAAAAATTGAGTTAAGAACAGATCGATCCCCACCCTGAGAGAGAGAGCAAGCCAAGCGTGTAAAATTTAAGGCTTGCAAACATACCTAAATTAATAAATTCTCTGTGCTTTATGAACTTATTTTAAAATATTACTGATTAGATCCTGCCATGTTTTGAAAAAAGTCTGTACAGATCCTCTAACTGAGTATTTGATTTTTCCAATTTCAAATAATATAACACATCAGTTTCCCACTGACTTAAAGAGGAGAGTTTGGGTTCTTCCAGTTTATCAGAATAAGTCTGCGTGCCAACAGTGTAGTGAATGCAATCACAATTTGTTTGTCCTTCTCCACTTTAAGCCCCTCTGGAAGAACCCCAAACACAGCTGTTAATGGGTTAGGAGGGATTGTGAGTCCAAGGCTGTCTGAAGGTAATTAAAAATTTTTGTCCAGAATAATGTTAATTTGGTGCAGGCCCAGAACATGTGACCAGTGAGGCTGGGGCTTGGTTGCAACGTTTGCAGGTTGGATCATGCCCTGGATACATTTTGGAGAGTTTTAGTCGAGACAGATGTGCTCGATATATAAATTTTGAGTTGTATAATTGTATGCTTTGCGCATATGGAGCTCGAGTGAATTCTCTGCATTGCTGCTTTCCACTCCTTTTCTGATATATTAATTGAGAGATCTTTTCCCAGTGTCCTCTTGGATCTTTGAAAGGAAGGGATTGTAAAATGATTTTATATATTGTAGAGATGGAGTCTAAGTCCTTGAGATTGAGCAATATTTTTCCAGCATGGATGAGGGTGCAAGATGAGGAAAATCTGGAAGGTTCTGTTTAACAAAGTTCCTGATTTGAAGATAGTGAAAGAAATGTGTAGCTGGAATGTTAAATTTGGAATGTAATTGTTCATAGGATGCAAAGACGTTGTCTATATAAAGATCTCTAAGCAAGTTAATTCCAAATTTTTCCAGATATTAAAACTGCATATGTTTGTGAAGGTTGAAAGAGGTGGTTCTCTTGCAGGGTGCCACAGATAGAAGCTTCTCCGTCTTAAAATGCTTTCTACATTGGTTCCAGATTCTAAGTGAGTGGAGCACAATTGGGTTATTAGTGTATTGCCGATAACGTGTGTTTATTGGAGCAGAGCAAGGAATACAAAGAAGTACTGCAGGATTTTACTTCTATTGCGTCCAAGCCTGTGTATGTTCTTCTATTTGTGTCCAGGTTCTTATCCTGTATATTTGCTGCCCAGTAATAAAACTGGAAGTTAGGTAGAGCCATGCCACCTTCTGCCTTTTGTCTTTGTAGGGTTGCTCTTTTGATGCGTGGATGTTTAGAATTCCAAATAAATGAGGTTATTGTTGAATCTAATTGCTTAAAGAATGATTTATTAATGTATATTGGGATGTTTTGAAATAAAAAGGAGCTTAGGAAGAATATTCATCTTAACAGTGTTAATTCTTCCAGCTAGTGTGAGATGAAGGGTTGACCATCTATGCAAGTCTTGTTTAATTTTTTCCATGCAGACGCGAAATTTTGTTGATATAGAGCTTTATGTTTACTTGTGATGTTTACCCCTAGGTATTTAAACTGTTCTGCAATGATAAAAGGTAGGGTGTCTAATCTAATATTATATGCTTGAGAATTCACTGGAAAGAGTACACTTTTATTCAGATTAATTCTGAGACCAGAGATCTTTTGAAATTCTGTGAGTGCTGCTAAGACTGCAGGCACAGAATTTTCTGGGTCCGATATATACAGTACCATGTCATCTGCATATAATGAGATTTTCTGTTCCAGTCCTTCTCTGCTAATCCCCTTTATCTGATCAGTATTTCGACAATGTATTGCCAGTGGTTCAATGGCAATGCAAACAGCAGTGGTGACAAGGGCATCCTTGTCTAGTGCCACGTTCTAGTTTAAAGTAGTCTGAGCAAATGTTATTGATGCAAACTGAAGCTTCTGGGTTAGTATACAGTAATTTAATCCATGCACAAATGTTGGGCCAAACCCAAACTTCTCCAATGTAGTAAAAGGTATTTCCATTCAATCATGTCAATGCTTTTCTGCATCCAATGATAATAATATTTCTGGGGTGTTTGATTTAGTTGGTGAGTATATTACATTAAACAGGTGAAGATTTGAAGATAAGTGTCGGCCCCTAATAAATCCAGTTTGGTCTTGTGATATTACGAGGGAGCACTTTCTCCATCCTTCTAGCTATGATTTTAGAGAGTATTTTAACGTCATTATTCAGAAGTGAAATTGGTCTGTATGATGCACATTGTAATAAGTCCTTATTTTGTTTTGGAAAGACAGTGATTAGTGCTTGGCGAAAGGTTTGTGGAAGAGATTGGTTATCTCTGGCTTCTGTAAATGTTGCTAATAGGAGGGAGCTAGCTGAGCGGAGAATTTCTTGTAAAACTCTGCAGGGTAGCCATCAGGGCCTGCTGCTTTTCCACCTTGGAGTGACTTTATAGCATCTAGTAATTCTGATAATGCCAGAGGTTTATCAAGTTCCTCCACACTAAAAGCGTCTATTTGTGGTATCTGTAATGTATCCAGAAATGCATTAGATTGTGTATTGTCTTCTTTAAACTCAGTAGTATATAGGGATTTATAGTAGTCTCTGAAAGTGTGCATTATATTTTTGTGTTCGATGATTTTATCTCCGTTCGTGTTAGTGATTAGCGAGATTGCGTTGCGCACTGTTGAGCTAAAAGCTTATTAGTTTTCTCTCCATGTTCATAGTAATGATGTCTGGATTTGTAAATTAGTTGTTCAGTTTCTTTAGTTGTCAAGAGGTTTAATTCTGAATGTAGAGCCTGCCTCCTCCTATGTAGAGTCTCGCTTGGTAGTCTGGCATGTTCTTCATCTATTTTAGTAATTTCGCATTTTATCTCTGCTACTTTCTTTGCTTCGGATTTATTTCTGTGGGAAAGATATGAGATAATCTGTCCTCTTAAGAAGGCCTTAAGAGTTTCCAAGAGTATTCCTGCAGAGATCTCGGGGGATGTATTTGTCTCTAGAAAGAATTTGATTTGTTTGGAGAAAAATTTCGTACAATTCTCGTCAGCTAATAGAAGCGGGTTGAGGCGCCATTTTTTTTCTTTTATAAATGCATAGGTGAAGTATTTATTTAGATCGTTTGGTATTTACTACTCGTTTTCAATTTTTCCTTGTGGACCTTTAAGACTTTTTATACTTTTTGTAAATAAGCTCTGACTGACCTGTATAAGATTACCCAGGCACCACATACTTATCTGAGAGCCTTGAATTTCTAATAGGATGGACACAGCAATCTACAAAAGTAAAACATTTCACAGAATGCATTAGAGTCAGCGTGATCTTCTCTAGTTTAACTTGTAATGGCCAATTCACTCTCCAAAACCAGCAGCTACACTACCAAGACCCGCAATCGACAATCAGAAAAAAGCCAAACAACAAATTGTATGCAAAATAATAAAGTGAGTATATATTCATAATAATAATAATAAAAAAGAAATGAACAAACTCCAAACAAAAAAATATCACACCTCAGCCAATCCCGACATAACATTTAAACCTAAAAGTTTCTGGTGGAAAGTACTAATAAAAAGAAAAGGTGCAGCACAAAGATAATATACAATAAAAACTGTCCCTTGACCCCACAATGAACACGATCACAAACTCACTAAGACAAGCAGAAAGCACGAAACACACATAAAGGTCCAGAAGATTTAACGGAAAATGAATAATGTTTGTGAACCTGGTTCAGCTGGAAAAATTGTCCTATGGAAATTACATGTATGATAATGATGGCTTGCTCCTCTTCCTCAACAACAAGAAACAGTCTCACTGTGCTTATCCTCGGTACGTGGCGTAATCCAGAACCCTGGGGTTTTGCGGAGTAAAGATGTTTTTGTTGGGTGTTAAAAGTGGCAGGTAGACAAAGGGGTAAATGATTTGGATCACTGCTTTTTTTTGGTTCTATAGTGAAATGTTGTCACCTTTTTTCTTTCTGTCCTTTTGTTTAAATAGTGATTGATCAGATGCAGGTGATGGAATTGACAGGACCAATTATTGTGAGGGACTACGGTACCACAGTGTTATCTTTTCCCATTTGTTTCCAGGGGAGCATATTTACATTCACACAGACCATGTAAACAGGACAACAAAGAAAGATGGTACTCAGTACAAAATACATTTATGACGACATTAATTATGTAGCACTGCTACAAACTGTGCCACATTTGACTTCTCCAGCGTAAGTGCCAATGATGTATTTGTGATTCAAAACCAACTTTATATAGTATTTAACAGCTTACAGACAACTTTTTTAAACCCTTTTAAATCTTTTAATGTGTCTTTTTTTTAAATGATTACCTTTACTACTCATTCTACCACCTAAACATTTTGATCTGTGTTTACTACCTTTACTACCTTTTAGTTTACCACCTATTATTTTCTCTCTAGTCTTAGCATCATAACATTGGTTACCTGTGTCATTTAGGATTGTTTTAGGTTAAGGATAAATACTATTAATGGTATGTAAAGCTCTGAACAATTTGTTCCTTCTTATATTTTGGAGTGCCTGTGCCCTTATATTTCCATTTGTAATCTTAGACCTTCAACCACTGGTCTGCCTATTATAGCACAAAAACATAAAAGAGGTGGTGAAGCAGCCTTTTGCTGTGTGACCACCAATGGGTGTAGCAGCACTCCAAACTCCAGACACTACTACACAAACACAGTCCCATGTTCAGATATAAGACATTGTTATATACAACAATACTTAACAGGCTTTCAAATCCTCATCTCAAGACAGCACAGTACAACAGCAGGTTTTCCTTTCCTTTCATATCTCCCAGGTTGTTGCATCCACCTCCTCCCAACTCCTGAGGCAGCAAAAACGACTTCTTATATGCTGGACCAGGGAGAAAATCCAGTGTCACAGCCTTGCATGTCACAAACACTCCCGGTTCAAGTGGAAGACCTTCAAAGAAAGTATAATATTCCCTTGCCGCTCCCTCTGGTGCCACCCTAGAACTCTGACAGGGTTGTCCTATGGGACTGCAATTCCCAGCCTGCCCTTCAGGTAACCATATGGGAGTTCCGCCAGTGAGATGCTGCCATGATGGGCAGAACATAGCCCCGGAAAGTAGCTACCCACTGTTCTTCCAAGCAGGCCTCCCTTCCTGACAAGGAAGCAAAACCCATCCTGGTCAGGATGCCCATCCATCACCCTCCTGCCCTAGCAAGGAACCAACTTCAATCCCATTTGGGATGGCAGGTCATCCAGCATTGCACTCACAGCAGTTATGCATCAAAAATCTGGAATGCCTTCCCAATAGCGATGCGCCAAGCTGATACCATGGAACATCTAAAATAAAAACTACAAAAACCACACTTTTTTAAGTTTTCTTTTTCATAGCTGGTTTTTAGTTACACTTCTAATAGATCATCCTTGTACTGCAATATCATATACGTCTTAGATTTGAAATTATTGTTAACTTTTACTATTCTGTCTTCTTTTCTGGTTTTCTGTGGTGTCTTGCGTCAGCACCATCTTCTTAAGGTGCATACTGTATTTGCCTGGGATACTGAACAGAATCTGGGCCCTCCAACTGTCCATGAGACCCACTGGATCAGATCTTCTTGACTAGGGGTGTCTAAATTACGGCTCACGGACCAACTGTGGCCTGTGGTCCATTTTTAATTGGCCCGCAGCAAATTCTAAAAATATAATGAAATATGGCCCACACACGAAACTTGTTCATAACTGTATTGTACTTCTTAGGTTTAACACAAAGCGGAGCTACTGTCTTGATATAGGATGCGTCTTCACAAACAAGCGCAACCAAAGTAGTACAATTTTACTACGGGTGACCAAAAATGGCAGAACCAAAGAACCGCACAGTATCAAGTGAGTGCAGAAAATTTCAGACACGGTGGAAAAATTAATATTTCTTCCTAGAAGTCAAAGGCAAGTGTGTCTATTTGATTTGCAATGAAACTATTGCAGTGATGAAAGAGTATAATGTGTGTCGACACTACGACACCGAACATCTGACCTACACGTCATGCACTGGTGCCGAGCAAGAACAGAAAGTTAAGGAAATGGCAGCTAGTCTGCTAGCTCAATAACAGTATTTTTTTTCGTGCTACCAAAACACAAGGAAATGCCAAATTAGCCAGTTACAAAGTACAAAGTAGTGCAACTCAATGCCCGTCACGGGAAACCTTTCTCAGATGATGACTTTATAAAACAGTGCCTCACTAAAGTCACAGGAATAATGTGCCCAGAGAAAATGCAGGAATTCAACAAGGTTTGCTTGCTCAGAAACACAGTTGTGTGGTGAATTTGTCAGCTAACTTGTCAGATAAAGTTTGCTCTTTTGATTTTTATTGATTGCATGTGATGAAAGCACTTTGAAATACAATAAATGAAAACCCATTAATGGAGAACTGTGATGCTGTTTCTTCTTTAAGCATATTCAATTATGAAGCATAATTTACCTATATTTGATTGATTTTGCTAGCCTAATACACAGGAGGGAAGGCAATATATCTCACCTCTAGTGGGTGGTCCAGCTCTTCGCATATTTCTCTGTATGTGGCCCCCAGTGAAAAATGTTTGGACACCCCTGTTCTAGGCTGAAGCATAAATACAATTGAACTGCTTAAGAACATTTATGTTAGTATGTCTTTTGGCCTTGGAACCCCTGCAGATGTATTTTCTAGATAGATAGATAGATAGATAGATAGATAGATAAATCTTTATTGTCATTGTCACTTTTACAAAGAAACAAATTGAAGGTGCAGTCGACTCAGTGTGAGGCATAAGAGTTAAAAAGACAGGAAGAGAGAAAATAATAACAATCCTAATAGTAATGAAAGTACTTTACAAAATATACAAATTGCACTTGTTGACTTAAGGTCTATATTGCACTTTGGGAGAGAATGATATGGAGCAGTTTTATTCTGAGTTCAGGGCCATGATTGCTTTTGGATAAAAGCTGTTTTTAAGGCGGTTTCTCCTGGTTTTCATTGCTCTGTATCTCTTGCCCGATGGCAAAAGCTGGAAGAGGCAATGAATCCTATGAAATGTCTGTTGCTTTTTTGCGACATCGGGAGGTGTAGATCTGTCCTAGAGTAGGGAGGGTACAACCAATTGTTCTCTCCACTGTCCTGACGACCCTGTGGAGCACTTTCCTTTCTGAGGAAGTGCAGCTGCTCTACCACACACACAGTCCATACGTAAGCACACGCTTGATGGAACACTGATAAAAGGCAAGGAGCAGATTTTTGGGGAGATGGTTCTTTCTCAGGATTCTCAGAAAATACAGTCTCTGCTGCGCCTTCTTCAGCAGATCCTTGGTGTTGGCGCTCCAGGTCAGGTCATCCCCCAGCTCAATGCCCAGAAACCTGAACACCAGGACCCTCTCCACACAGGCCCCGCCAATGATGAGTGGCTGGATGTCAGTTTTGGTTTTTCTAAAGTCAATAATAAACTCCTTTGTTTTTGCGGTGTTGACGAGCAGGTTATCGACTCTGGACCACTCTGACAGTCGCTCCACCTCATCCCTGAATGCCAGCTCACCCTCCTTGCCCGAGATGAGTCCGACCACTGTCATGTCATCTGCGAACTTTATGATCTTGTTACTATGGTGAGTGGGGACACAGTCATACAGTATGTGTACAGGGTGTAGAGGAGCGGGCTGAGCACACAACCCTTCTGCGTCCTGATGTTGAGGCTGAGAGCAGCTGAGGTGTGGGGACCCAGCCTGACCCTCTGGGAGCGACCAGACAAAAACTTTAGTATCCAACTCCAGGTGAGTGATGGAAGTCCCAGATCTGCCAGTTTTTACACCAGTCGTTGTGGGAGGATAGTGTTAAACACCGAGCTGAAGTCCACAAAGAGCAGTCTGGCATAGCTCCCCTGCTGCTCCAGGTGGGTCAGAGCAGCATGAAGGGCTGTGGCCACAGTGTCCTCCGTGGATCTCTTTGCTTTGTAAGCAATTTGAAATTGGTCCAGGTCTGCTGGCAGGCAGGTGATGATATGACTCCGCACCAGTTTCTCAAAGCATTTCATGATGACAGATGTGAGTGCCACTGGGCGGAAATCATTCAGACTGTTTGTGATGGATTTTTTTGGTAGCGGAACAATGATGGAGGACTTGAGGCAGGATGGGACAATGGCCTGGGACAGGGACTGGTTGAAAATCCTGGTGAAGATTCCGGCCAGTTGATCCGCACATCTTGCTGCTGCATCTTGCCAGCTGGAGTTTTTATTTACTGTCCTCCCCTGACATTGGGGCATAGCATCAGACTTACAGTTAGAATCATTAGAGACTTAAAATTAATTTAACAATTTCATCCTTAATTAAGGATGCTAGCTTGTCTGATACTTGTCTGTCCATATTATGTAAGTATGTATTGATTTATCATTTAAAATTATTTTTGGTGTTTAATTTATTCATTCATTTACTTGTTTACTTAATTTCTAATTTATCATTTTTCTTTTCATTTGCATTTTTTTCCTTAACATCCTGTTAAACACTTTGAGCTACATACTTAGTAAAAAAATGTGGTATAGAAATAAATGTTATTGTTGTTGTTATGAACTGTTAACTGCTGAAAGAAGTAGCCTTCAATCTGTCAGACATTCCAAAGCTGTCATCACCACTTTAAGTCTTTACACTGAATTTGAGAATATCTGTTTGAAAAGGGTGACACGTACAGAACACAGACGCCACGTGGCACCTCGACTCTCATGATGAAAATCTGATCTCCAAGCTGGAGGCTGGAGTGAACATCAGTTTATTGCTATTTTTGCTTGTCTTTGACAGGTATAGTGTAAAATGTACTAAAAACTATTTTTACTTTTGCAGTTCTAAAGTTTTTTACTAAATTATTGATCAAAAATATCACCAGTAAAGAAAGAGCAGCTTCCATCTGTAGCTCTGAATCCTGTTGATCTATCTATCTATCTATCTATCTATCTATCTATCTATCTATCTATCTATCTATCTATCTATCTATCTATCTATCTATCTATCTATCTATCTATCTATCTTTGCATGTCACTTTTTGTGTCCCCTGCCAGCAGAATAACTGGATGACTTGGTCCTAAAATAACCCTAAGGGTCATCCTGGGTTGTGCTGAGTTTCTGTCTCTGAGTTTCTGGGCATGTATTTTTTATTTTAACTTTTTTATTTGTAGTAGCATATAGTGCAGACTATAACTGGAAGTGTGCTTTATAAGAATAAAAATATGAAAATCAAATTAAAAAGTAATGTATTCCCTGTTATTATACAAAGGAAATAGTGATAATTAAATAAACTGTGAGCTGTTATATCTACCCCTCTTGTTTGGCTGAAACCACAGTCAGCAACAGCACACCCAACAGTTGTTAATCTCTTAATCTACTGCTTAGAAATATAATTATTTTTATCTTGTGTTTGGATATAATGTTATCTTTACAGAGCACATTGTGGTGTGCTGTTGGGGATGTATGCTTGTATTGTTTAATTTGCTTGATTTGTTTTAAGCTTATTCTTTGCAGAATCAAAAAATGAAATGAAGTGTAGAATGAATTGCTAAATGAGCGCACTCCTCAGAAAGGTTTCCACTTACAAATCACTGACATGGAAAGAGAACCTCTATTATTTGTGTTGCTTGACTCCACATGTGTTTTTGTTGTGATGCCATATCTCAATGATCTGTACAGTTTCAGGCTTTCATCATGCGAGTTCTTGATCTGTGACACAGGCGGCTACACACATATTACATGAAGATGGAATAAAGTCATTTTTCTTTCAGATAAAACACAGTTGGGGAGAAAAAACAAATCATACTTAGTAAGTCGTGTGTAATTTTCTCTGTGTCAACAACGTGATATTCTAAGAGTCAGGACTACAGATTGACAAGCTACTTTGGAATGAATGACAGCTCATCAAAACCTGCTTAGTTTCTTATATGAGTTTTATCATCATCATCTGATTGTGAAAAAAATGGCAGGGTGATAAAAGCTCATAAAACTCAAATGACAATTTCTTAAACATGTGCGTCAATTGGAAAAAAGTAAATTTCATAATTCTCCTTTACAAAATTTAAAACTGTATGTTTCAGTATCACTAAGGCACAGGGAACAGTAAAAGATGGCAACTATTCTCTGTCTGGATATGCAGTGATAGAAGAAGTAATCATTTTAATAACCTTTCAAATTCAGTGTCCTCTTCTTCTCCCATTAGTTCCCAAACCCAATAACTGTATTTCCGTATTACAATTGCTATATACTAAATGTTTCAATGAATAAGAAACATAATAGTCTAGATTTAAATTATATCTGGAGAAACTGAAAAAAGGAAATTTTTATTTATCATTGAATAGACAAAATACATAACATCCCCATAGACTGTCTGCATAATTTATAAAAGGCAAACAAATATGGCTACCGTCCTCTGATGACAAGAATTATCGTTTCCGTGAGTTTTGGCTTACAGGCCTCAATTCAACAAAGTCAGGTTCAGAAAGGTTTAATCTTCATTTGGAAAGAAAAACAGATGAATGGCTGACATTTCAGCTACCAGATGTCCTCACCAACATCAGCTCCATTCTATTTTAATATGTTGTTTTGCTACATGTTTACTATATTATACAAATACTAAACCTATTAAAGTTTCATTCATTTGAAGCATTAAGTAAAAGTGACATTGAAGAAAGGAATCCTGTTTATTGTACAAAATGCCTCCCTCTTTTACTTTGAATTTGTGTTTTCTTCCCTATAAATTCATCAATAGTTTTTCAGTGGAATGCACCAAACTCAGACTCTGACATGTCCTTGCATTGAACTGAGTTAAATACTGCTGGGGTAAACAAAAATGCAAACAAACAATAAAAGTTTATACAGTATTTTATATATAAATGTCTACGGGTGAAAGTGTGTGTGTCTGTCTATCTGGGCCGGAAGTGCGAGGCTACTACTACCGGCAAGTCAGCCCCAAGCTAAGGATTTGGAAGAAGAAACGACTCTTGTCGCCAAAGTAAAACCGCCGAGAATTAGAGAGAAACTCACTTAGCTGCTAATACACAATTGAGACGAGTAAATCGGCAAAATGAAACCTAGCTGAGAGATGCCCGGAGTAGTTCCTTTCAATTACCTGCTGTCTCTACATTTCAGTTTTTTTTCTGACGATTTCAGTAGTTTCTAGGCTTTTTACAGCACAGGCTTACACCGCTAGTATATATATTAGTGGGCAACTTTCTAGTTGTCTCCTTTCCAGCAACTCCAGTGTGTGAGCTTAAAACAACTTGTAGATGTCTTCCTTTAGAGGACTCGACTGTGAAGAGACCAACACAATAGAGACAAGGACAGAGTCAGAGGAAGTCTTCACAGGACAAGAGAGAACAGGATAATGGGTGAATGAACTGGCTTTAAAGACCCGTAGTAACGTGCAATGAGTGCTTTATGCAGTAAACCAGCTGATGAACTGGCAACTGCCATCCTGAAAGTGTGTTTCTATATCACATGCTGTCTAATAGAGTGTTTGGCAGTCTGAAGATGTGCTTCTTTTGCAGAGTGCTTTCCATTTAGCCGAGGGGGCTGAACCTGTGCCATAGTCACAATATATAGAGTACCTAGCAAAATACCCACACTTCGCAGCGGAGAAGAAGTGTGTTAAAGAAGTTATGAAAAAGAAAAGGAAACATTTTAAAAATAACATAACATTTGCTTTCTATTCGTTTGCATAAGCAGTCCTTCACCAGCAATTATTTAATGTTAGCTCAGACCTGGCACTTAAAAGTTTCTGTCGCACTTTTGCTGAGTTTGTGCCAAACACTATTCTATCCCTGACCATCTCATCTTCGTTTGCTTAAGCACAGTCCTTCACCAGCAATTTTAACTTACAAAGTGATCAAAAGTCTTGTTCATACCCTGCGTCCTTTGATTAAACTTGTATCTCGCAAATATCGTATTCGTCTTAGGCATGACAAACGCCAGTGGCAGCGTGTCTATGAACTTAATTTAAAGTTAAGCTTTACACCATGCTTTCCTATTCATTTGCATAAGCACAGTCCTTCACCCGCAATTTTAACTCCTTTACAGCAATTTTAACTCCATTACAAAGTGATCCAAAGTCTTGTTTATACCCCGTGTCTTCTCATTAAAGTTGTATCTCGCCGTAGGCATGACAAATGCCAGTGGCAGCGTGTCTATAAACTTAATTTAAAATTACGGTTTACACCGTGCTTTGTTTATGCAGTAGCTGCACTTATGAATATGCTTGTATGCGTCACTCGCTTCATATTCTTTTGCTGCCTTCTCAATTGTGTAATGCGTTTTTTGATCAGCTCTCTTTGGAGCTCTTGCTTGTTCTCTGCGTACTGCGTTCACAGTCGGTTCACGTGAGCTGCTCAGAGTTTGTGCATCGAAGGTTCTCAGCTGTGCTTGTGCTATCTCGTGCAATCTTGCGATGTCCACGGCTTTATTTAATGTTAGCTAAGACCCGGCACTTTTTCTTGCACTTTCGCTGAGTTTGTGGCAAACACTAATCTATCCCTGACCATCTCATCTTCGTTTGCATAAGCACAGTCTTTCACCGGCAAATATTTAGCAGCAGTGTGTCTGTTGGATTGCTGCTGACGGACGGCCTTATATGGGCAGGCACTCAATTACGTGGGAGGCGTGACGATGAGGGATGCAACTCCACCTCACATGATGACCGAGCTGCAGGCTATGGCCGTATATATGTACGTAAGTAGGTTCCAGTTATGACCGATACGCATAGAATTTCAAAATGAAACCTGCCTAACTTTTGTAAGTAAGCTGTAAGGAATGAGCCTGCCAAATTTCAGCCTTCTACCTACACAGGAAGTTAGAGAATTAGTAATGAGTCAGTCAGTCAGTCAGTCAGTGAGGGCTTTGCCTTTTATTAGAATAAATAGACAACATGGGTTGACTGGTATCCCAGCCAGAATGGATGGTTCCTTACCTCGCCAGGAGGGCTTGTTAATGAAAGGATGTGGGTAGAGAGGCATCTCGATTGGGTTAGTGAGTGGTACCTTGCCCAGTCAGAAAGCTGTTATTATGGATGGACAGAGGGAGACTGCTTTCCAGGGCCATGTGCTCCCACAGTATACAGGTTGGAGACATCCCTCTGGCGTGCTTCCTGTTTGGACACTCGCAGGATTGTATGTGACTTGTAGCTTTAATGGGCAGCCCTTCACGGGTCATCTGGTGCCACAAGGGGGAACTGCTAGGGGCAGGCTCTTTTGTCACAGGGAGGTTCCGCCTGATCCAGAAGTGCTTTCTGGATGTAAAGTGATAGCAACTGAAATACTCCCAACTCCAGTATAAAAGAAGCTGCTATGATTCACCCCGGAAAGTCAGAGTCGGGAGAGAAGTCAGATAAAGTTCACCTAGGTGGACTGGAGATGGGAAGAAGTGTATTTGTTGGAGTTGTAAAGTGTGTTAAGAAAAAAATTTGCACCTGGAACTGCTGTGTCTGTAAAATTGTGTCAAGGGCCTGGGGCTGTGAGATATATATATCTCAATCCGGCCGGGACATCCCAGGATTGGAAGAATGGAGAAGGGCAGCCTTTCGAGGACACTGCCTCCTCCAGGACACTAGGTGGCAGCTCTCCTGTTCAGTAAATGTACCCCGGATTCCCGCAGTGCATCATGGGACGTGGAGTCCATTTTCTCAGCCCTGTTGGGTGCCGTGGGTTCCGCCAGGGGGAGCTAATAAAGCACATGGGGACTCCTACTTTTCTTACAACTTGGAAGTACTTTGGAGTCACGAGGATGGAAGCCCACAGTACTTCTGGGATGCTTGAGGAGGATGATGTGACGTTTGACCCGGAAGAACAGGAGAAACATTTCCGGATCATGGATTATATAAAGGACTGTTGGAGACCCAGCAAGCTGGGTTGGAGTTGGGAGGTTGGGTGACAAAGCTGTTGGGAGTGGAGGATTGTTATTGTATGATTATTAATTATTCTTATTTGAGAATTGTGGAGTGTGTGGTGCTTTGTGCAATTTATTGAAGAAAGTATTAAAAGTTCTTCTTAGTGGTTTTAAACATGTGTCCTGGACGTCTGTCTTTTGGGTTTCACGGGTCAACAGCGCCCTTAGCGTCTACAATATATACTGTATATATATACACGGTATAAGTGTGCATGAATGCCAAACATTAGTTCACACATACTTCCACATATCATGTTGCATGTACACTTTGCTAATTACCTTTGAAAAAAGTCAATTCCCGTCTTTTTTTGTGACTCATGTGCCTGAAGCCTTAAACAGTAGCCTGATATTTTTTCCCTTTTATGTCAGCTCCTACCACAGCACATCAAGATGAGTTGCAAGGGAAGAGGAGGAAGAGAGGAGCCATATTCTCAACCTTGACTTGTCTAATACGAACAATGTATATTAACATAAACAAAATCACATAAAACTATTCATCACTGCGGAAAGTGGTTACTAGGTGAGTTATGGTGTCTCAGAGGTCCGCACAGTTTGCCCCAGTACATGTGTGGTTGCATCCCCCTGCTGTCCAGAGAGAAGAAAACTTAAATAAGACACATGTCCAGCAAACACTTGTGAGTTCATAAATGAACTAAGAGCTTTTTGTCATAGTGAAAAAGTAAATGTCAAGTCAGCTGACTAAAATTGGGCTGGACCAATAAAATGTTAGTGACTCACCTATGCAGCTTTAAATTGTATATTACTTTTCAGCTTCAATGATAGACAGAGAGCTTCCAGCCAGGGAAACCCTTGGTCACTGGTCTTTCTTGTTCCTCTCTCTGTCTGATATCAGTTTTTTTAAAGTTTTCTGATGAATTTCTTCAGTCTATAAGTGTCTTTTCTTTCTACCTCTGGAAGAGTCATCCAAAAGGTGAATCTGTTGGGGGACGTTGAACCCCCCTTAATAAAAATGATTGCCCCAGTAATAAAACTTCATCAGATTAAAGTGATAGAAATAAGCATGCCATACACTGGTGAAAGACAATGTAGGGTTTAATGTTAAAAAAAAGACAGAAGGCAGAGAATCAACAGTGGTATATATATGTATATATTTATATATTTTTCTTCCCTCTTTTGTTACAAAGTTTGTCTCAGAAATCAGAGAAATCAAAACAGAAATGCAAACAAGAGACTGAAGACACAATCACAGTGCAGGGTTATAATACTGCTTACAAAATGGAGAATAAACAAAAAAAAAATACAGGCAAAAGAGTTAAAAAAGGAACTGTGAGGTGGACTCACAACCCACACAAACAGAGAAGGCCAGTTACAAACATCACAGGAGGAAAGTACAACAGTTATGAAGCAAACGTGGTCAGGCTTGGTCAAACAGATCGACAAGACACTTCTGCACCACATACTGGCAGCTTTACACACACAGGCAACATGCAAACAGGTAAAGAGTTCTGTTTTTGTGTTTTTTTCTTATTTTATATAAAAGATGAACTATTTTGTAAATTAATTCTCTTTATTTTTGACAAAAAATAATTAACACCTCTTCATTTATTCCCATTTATTGTATGTGTACATATACAGTACGTTTGTTCAAGGGACAAAGTAACATAGATGATGATAGGTAGCACACGGTTGCAGAACAGATTGATATTTATTTGAATCACACTTACTCAAAGTACACCTCTTTCTTTTCTTATGTAGTTAGCAACCTGGAGACCCTGGAAAAAGATTCTGAAGAAGAACTCATTTCATTGCTTTTTACTCCTGGGCTACAGCAGTACATTGCCTCATGTCAGCATTTTCTGAAAGAATAATCACAGTGCTTTCGAAATTTCATGACCATATATACTTATAGTGTATTTGTACAGAACTTCTGAAACAGATTTATTTTTGTACATATATTTCACAAACCACAATAGACATTAGATTACCATGACGTTCAGCACAAACAGGGCCGCTGTCTGTTGTACGTTACTGCTGAGGTATATCGAAGTCTAATTCCCTTGTCTGTGTTTCCTTCTGTCCTTATCTACTGTAGAGTGGGTTTATTTTTGTTTAGTTCACAAATTTTAAACCTTGAATACCCATCAAGCCAGCACTTCTGTGTTTCAGAGTACAGAAGAGACATAGTGGATGCTTGCCTTCTTACTCCCTTCTCCTCTCTTCAAGCAGCACACTTTTCATTTCTTTCACAACCCCAATCTGCAAGCCTAAAATTTCACAATCCCCAATCTGCCAGCGTAAAATTACAGAACAAACGTGTCAGTTTAAAGAAATAATCTACTTCCACACTCGATTTATATCTTTTCAAAAACTATATTTCTATTTAAACTTGACAAAATCTCTGCACACAGTTTCCAAATGTCATAAACTCTAACAAAACAAACATTGAAATCAACCAGTTTGTCTACACCTATGATTTTCTTAAGGTTTCAGCATTGTTTTACCATTCATACAATAAAAACACATCAGTTCAGCTTGTCCCATTGCAGTGATTTAATTTCAATACGAATTGCAATTGGATTATAGATTTACAGGGTTTATAGGGTCATCAGTTCTTAATTGCATATGCTCAATATGCAGCACGTTGCCGCTCTATGGCACCATGATTAGAACTACCTTACCTTAAAATTTCTACCTTTCTTACCTGAAATATCAACATTTTTAAAAAGTAGCTGAGACAGAAAAATGTAAATACATAAGCTTATGAAGTTTGATTTAGTGGAGCCCATTCAAATAACACATTAAATCAAAGCTCAAATATAAGGCCATCAGCGGCCCCTAAACAATCAATTTAACACAAACACACATAGACATATTCATCAAAAGACTGGTAAGGTAAAGATGATAAGTGAATGCACGCCAGTATTAGGTACATTTATGAAATCCTAGTCCTAGCCTTGGGGGATATTAGAGTCTTTACTTTGGCCTAGTCATTGAGTCATCCTTTTATTTATATTTGAAATCCATACACATTCAGATTTAGAGTGTAGGGTTCTATTTCCTATACCAGCAGAACTAAACGCAAAGCAAGGACAGACTATACTCAAGGTGCCTGACCATCGGAGGCCACATTGGCATACACGTCCACCTGCCCTCACGCCACTCATCCATTAATCCGACAGACATGCTTTTGGAATGTGGGAGGAAAACTAAACTACCCTGAGGAATAAAGCCACACACTGTAGTCATTGAATTGATATTATTTTGAGTTTTCTTGATTCATTGCTGGCTTTTCTTATTAATAATCTTGAATTTTACCTCAGATGATAGATACAATTTGATGAAGTTATATGAGAAGCTGGGAAAAGACATCATCAAGATTTTAAAGAATTTACAGAAGGTCATGAAATGTGATCTTATATCAACACAGAATATCTTATATTAAGTAACCTCCAGTAAAGAAAGCAAACGATCATGTCTCCACCCAGTCCTCTTATTTAAGGGATACATATAAAAACCACATATTTTGTACACAGCATATCTAGTTATTCCACAGCCCTGTATTAGGTTAAGCGAGTTTGAGAATGGTATAGGATATCCACTTCAGCTGAAAGTTTTAGGTTGATGGTGCTTATCCCAGCTGAAATGGGCACAAGTTGATAATCAGCATTAGATGTGACTCTAGTCCATCTCAAAACAGACAAACTCACACACCTACATATATATATATATATATATATACAGTATATATGGGCCAATTTAGAGTCACCAAATTGAGCTCTGCACTGGAGTCCACTCCATTGTTGGAACTTCTCAGTCAATGTAAATAACAATCAGCTCAGCATGAACATCTCTGAGATGTAGGTGAAACCTGGGTATATCTAGAGAAATTTTACAAAGACACAGGGGGAATTTACAAACTCCATACAGAATGTGGGGATCAAACTCAGGTTCCTGGGGCTAAGAGCCATCAGTGCTAACCAGTAAGCCATCATTTTGCCTATATTACAGTAAAATCTGTACATATTTGAATAACAAACAAGTCACTGTACATACAGTCCTAAAGTGTGCATGGCATGCCACTTTGTATTTTCCTTATTATTCCGTAATTGTCAATGTACCTTTATGCAGTATACCACATTGTATTAAGTATATGGCAATGATCAACAGTAGGTACACAAGCACTATAATGACAGAATAATAACTAGGCTGTAATGACACCAAAATCAGCTATTGTTCGTTTCCTTTTACTATTTGACCAAAAACAATTTGATCACAAAAAAATATATCGATATTCCTTTTTTAAAGTTTCATAAACATAAGCAGTGAGCATTAAATAATATATTTAAAACAGCTTGATAACAGGGTCAAGTTCCTAATTGTTGGAGTTAATACCATATCTCAGTATAACAAAACCGGTTATGAGGAATAACTTACCAGAGAATAAATTAGAAGTTTTACCCTTTTTGGTATCACCAGAATTACAAGGATATCGACCTACTCAATACAAAAATGAACAATAAGTTACTTTTAAAAACAAAAACCCATAAATGAAGCGAAGGATTAATTAGTTACTGTAGACTTCAGTATAGTAAAATAAATACAGAATTACTTTTTATCTGTAAACCTGTTACATTTTTTTTAAACTAATAAGCAGTAACTTGAATAAATGTTGCATTGCTATAAATAAAATGCCCCACAAATCAGTGAGGTATTGGTGAATGTATAGTACAATAGGTGCGGTGAATAAATAAATACATAAGATTAATGTCAAAATAACATATTGCTGCCCTCTGGTGGCTTTTATTAATTAAAAATACCTTCACAAACAAGATAGTTTAACTTGAGAACACAAATTTACTGTACAATCAGATATTTTTTACTAATTAAAAAATTTTTTTGAAGTCTGTATGCAGTTTGAATTTTACTAAAATTTCAGATTGCCTTCATTTCTTATATAAAAGACTGAAAAAATGAATCTCAAATACAAGAACAATGAAAATAAAAAAGAGGGTAGCTGTCAGAGATTCACAGGCGTTCAAACACTGAGGCTCATCTGACTGGCTTGACTCTGCATAAATGCTATTCAATTATGATCCACTAGAGTGAGCATAGTACCTGTTTTTATTCAAAACTTGTCTTAGATTTAAAAGAATGAGCTTGATTAATTAGGAATATACATCAAACAATAAAAGAGCTTTGATTAGAAGCAATAGGCCTACTTACTGATTAACTCTTTCTAGTTTGAAAGCATCCGCCCAAATGATTGGAATCAAACAGGACAAGCATTCCCCCAAAATAAAACTCAACACCTGAAGATCCAAGATTTTTGCCTCCATTGTTCACATACTGTATTTTCAAAAAATGGTGGAGCACTGGGCTGAATGATGCTCAGCAATGGTAAATTAAAGAAACGCCCTATAAACAGGCCTGCTTAATGATGGCGGAAATGAAAAAAAAAGCTTGAAATAAATGTTGCTTCCCTTAGCATATTGTAGATAAGATTTGAAAAACAACAACTTATTTCTTGTATAAACAAGGAATGCCTCAATGGGCTTTAACAGGCCTTGTTTTTGACAGCCCCCCAGCCAGCCATGACTTAACATTTTCAAACCCACTTAATCCAGTTCCAGAATGGGAATCAGTGGCCTACCGTGGAAGGTGCAAGGTAGGAACCAAACTGTGGCTAGTCTAACTCAGAGCTCACCCACACACAAACTCACAGAACCAGTTAGAAAACAACACATACTCTAACCTTCACGCCTTATGGCACGTAAAAGGACAACTCAAGTAAACATAGGGAGCATGTGCAAGCTTCACACAGACAATGACCAGACACAGGGCTCAGACTATGGACACTACATCCATAAAGCTAACCACTCCACTACCCTGACATCGAACAATTCAATAATTTACTTAATTATTTTGTATAATCGCTGTTTCTGATTTCTGTTCCTCTTAAACATGGCATTTCTAATCCAGATTAGATTATTTGAAATGCATGTGCAATTTAAAATATATATGACCTGATTTGCTAAACTGTGATGGCCCCGGGAGTTTCTATCTTTATTTGTAAACAGTGCTGTCTGCTTTGTTCTGTTTCTTATGGATACATGTGCTCTCTCCAGGTTAGTTGATTGTAACACATATAAACAACACTGGTGTTACATTGATTGCTTTAAATTGTTTTTCTTCATGCTGTATCTCACAAATAAAACAGTTTTTGACAATAAATCGTCAAAAGCTCTATCACATGTGATGACTTTCAATGCCTATTTTTTTTCTGTTTATTTGGTCATATCCAATTTAACTTTGATATTTCCCCTCACTTGTATACTGATCATAACCAGACTCATATATCATTTCTGCCAAAAGACTGGTTTATTTATCCTAAATGACTATATACATGACAACACTTGTTAGATGGCCAAAGATTTATTGTAAATAAACTCCACAATTTCCAAGTTAATTAGACCTAGATATTAGTAGTAGTAGTAGCAGTAGTACTATTACTACTACAGCTATTGTCACACGTACAGAGTACAGTGAATTCTTACTTGAATATCCAACCAATGTGCAACATGTTGTCAGACAGACATCATTCTTAGTCTTAGGTTTGCACTGCTTGATTTTAAAAGCACTGTAGAAATGTGGCACAGCTCTATAACTTCTAGGTCACAAATGTGGTCAACATAGATATTTGACTATTGTGGTTTAGCTCAGAATTATCAATCAGACATTAATGTCATTTAGAGTGGATTATTGTCATGTTTTTTATCTTCACATTGACCCCTACAGTACATTTTCTGTTCAAAATAACCCACCACACACCTCTGCTAGCCTCTTTCCACTTGCTACCAGTGACTTTTAGAACTAGTCTTATGATGTTATGATCTTTGAAGTGTTACCTGGTTTTGGCACAGTCTGTTTATCTAATGCACTAAATTCCTAGAATATGGAGAGTGTGGGTCCTCACAGGGATCCAAATATACAAAGCCAAACACTGTTCCTGTGCATCCCGTAAGATGTGGAATGCACTATCTATCCATATTCAAATAAGTCTATTGCTGGATTTAGGTCACTTTTAAAAATATATAAGTATGAGTAACCTTTTTTGGCAATTCATTTAAAATTTTTTAACCTTTTGTTTTTTTCTGATTTTATCTTTGCCCCGCAAGATATCATAACTGTTTTTTTCTTATGTATTACTATTTGTGTGGTGGAAGATATTATCTGAAACAATCAGACCTACATGAATGGTAATAAGGTTTAAAGATTTTTATATTTACAGTATTTGATTAGCATTTAGCATAATGCTAACTATTTCCAGTTGAGCAACAGGTTTTGCAAACAACGAGATTTTATTAATTTCTGATTTAATTAATTTCTGACACAACAACCAAAACCCTGATACTCCTGGTCATCCCAGTATATAAGCCTTGCACAGTCAGTTATTATTACATACTATTATTAAATGAGGCATCCTGAGGGACCCCAAAACTCATTTGTTTTTTTTTTTTTTTATCAAACTACATTCTTTATTTATGGTATAAAATGAACAAGTGAAAACACATGCTTTGTTTTTGTCAAGCTATTTTTTTTGCTTTTCAGGCTTGTAGACCTATGTCAGTACCAGTTAAGCAGTGCTGACTCAAAGACACAGGTCCATTACTGAGTAGTCACACATAGCGGCCTATTAACCTAAGATGGAATGAGACTGGAATTCCTGGGGAAAACTCACATAAGTTGAGAGAAGGTGTAAAGTTCACTTAGTTGGGGATGAGGCTGGGAAATTAAGTCATATCCCTAGAACTGTGAGACATTTGTACTAGTCACTCTGCCTCCATGAGGACCAAAGAGTAAAAAAAAAAAATGAATTGAAATTGATATTAATAAGACTTCACCCAGTGTTATCATGGGAAAAGTGCTGGGATAGTATGGCTTTCCAGGGATTTTCCTATGATCCGTTTGTTCTCTGTATTTCTGGATCGAGAGGTGGCTTTCATACAGTATTTGGTCAAGACAATCCCCACAGCCTATCATGGCAGCCATTTGCACATTCCAAAAACCAACCATACTGTAAATGAGAAGCCTGCCCACATATATAACCTCTTACCAGCTAACCTAGCAAACCTAGCCACTAGCAAAAATACACCTGAACCAGGGGAAGAATCAAACCCAAATCCCTGGCAGTGAACTGTAGCAGTGTGAGCCCATAAAATGAAAGCTGAGAAATACACAGTAAAATGGCTGAGTGCTCAGTTGAAAACAAAATGACATGTGTCACTAGAGATCTCTCTGGATTCATTCCATGGAAGTGGCATTTACCTTAATCCCACTTTATATGATAGCAGACTGTATTATATTAATTGAAAAAAGCCTCTCTCTGCCTGTTGCCAGCAAGATGAGCAAATTGCAGCCAGAGAACCGAGCAGGTAAAACCACAGAAAAACCTCTTCAGCATCGCCAAAACAGCTTAACACAAGGTGCCACCTGAGAAGCAGACATTATTGCTCTCCCTGTGGGCTAAACGAATAGCACAGATTCACTCTTTGGTGTTCTCAATTAGTGGTCTTGCTTATCACTCCAAAACTCCCACACTGCCTTGTGCATTTGAGGCAAAGTTGTTATAAAAAAAAAAAAAAAACTTGCTTGCAAGCAGCGATGCATCATAATCAAGAAATCAGGGCAGGAGAAAATTAAAAATGAAAGTGTAGGGCTGCCATCCTTGGGGAAAGCCGCTTAAAATCTGGTTTTCTTTTTCATTACATGGAGAGATATTAAGCCGCTTCCCAGCATAACATTAACCATTTTATTCAATAATTTAACTGGATGAGAAAGCCTATTACTTGGTGATGCTATTTGCTCAGATCTCACACTCACACATAATAAGAATAAAATTCAGCCCTAACAGGTTTAATGGGCTGCACTTAACATTACATCTGCAGGTCTTAAAGCTGGGTAGCCATATAAGCAGCTACTTCATGGCACTGAAGACTTGGGTTCAGCACCTTATTTGTATGGAGTTTGAATGGCCTCCCTGTATTTGCATGGAATTTGTCAGGTAAAAAAGTACACATACACCTTAGGTGGCACAAAACTGGCTTATGGTGAGTATATGTGTGGGTGGTGAACCTGAACTTCATTCTTTGTTGGCTCCGGCTCTCTGTGACACTGTAATGGTTCTCAAAATGGACGGATGGTTTATCAGCAAGTACGCAGTTTTAGACATGCATCTAAAACAATGAGGCTGGATGTGGTAAAAGAGTTATGAATTGAGTCCTTATCACAGACCCAAAACTACTTGTGTTCATTATGCACAACTACACCATCCATTAGTTTTAAAATTCAACTTCTTCTGCTGCACACGGCCAAGGGGGGCAGGAGCCTATCTGAATGCACATTTAGATCTTCAATGATTTTCATGCATGTACGTTAAAAGCATGATCAAATACAGGCCACAAGCTACTTTGTGCAAGTAGTGCAAAAGCAAAACAATACATATGTCCACACAGAATGTTCAAAAGAAAGAAAAATGTTAATTATGATGACAAAATACAAGCGGAGCCTTCAACTAAAATCTTTAGTAATGCTAATTTACTGTTCAAGGCAGACTGTGCACTCCAGAGACTGTAAACCACAAGGTAGTAACTTCAAATCCCATAACTGCTTTGTGAGAATATTAAGCACGCAAAAAGTCTTTGAGATGATGTTACGGACATTATACAACTCATAAAATAAGTGATCAATATTTCAGCCAAAAATCTGGCTACAAAAAGTAAACAATCCATCCATTACCTTAACTTGCTTAGTTTGGGTTTGAACACATAAAACACATGATAGAAGGCAGAAACTGTCCTGGCACCAGTCACTCATAAATTACAGACATGTCATGCACTCACCCACAATTACACATGAGCGGACAATTTCAGGAGTCCAGGCAGACTTGGAGAAAACCTACAGAAAAACTGGACAGAATGTGTAAAGTTGGCGCAGGTAGTGGCCAAGCTAAGATCTGAATTCAGTCTCAGCAACTGTACCACCCAATATTATACTAGTCTGGCATTTTTTCCATCAACTATACTGCACAGTGCCCCATCTGAGGTTGGCTCCCATCTTGCACACAAGGCTGCTGATATAATTCTAGAGTCCTGTGACCTCACGTTTGGATTAAGTGAGTTTAGAAAATGGATAGAAGGGTGGATGGACAGTATAAAGGCAGGCTTGTGAGAAGTGGCATTCATGTATAGGATGAATGATGCAAATGTCCATTTTTAATTTATGTCATAACCTTACAGAAGTGTGTAGAGCTGCTTTTAATATCCTGTTGCTGGACTGTTATTGTCTGTGAATATGGAAGTACTGGTATAAACACAAGGATTATATTCTGAGAGATGTGACAGAAAATGTGATTTCATTTGATCCACAAAAACAAAGGTCTTAATCAGCTTTTAATTATGCATATCTTGGCAGCATTAAACGCTAGTGAAGGGGGGCAATCACCCTGGACAAAGTGCAAGCCAATTGCAGGGCAATTCGCTGAAACTAAGCCAATTTAAAGCTGCCAAATAAATTAGAATATGAAATAAAAGAAAAATAATTTGGGTAAGCAATCAAACTAAGGGATAGTTGTGAGCAGCTGGAGAATTATTGCTTAACATGATTTATCAGCAAATAAAACATCATATTTTTGTAAGATTTTGAAAACTGTCATTAATCCAAATGGGTCATACAATACAATTTATTTTTTGTATAGCACAAAATCACACAAGGAGTGCCACAATAGGCTTTAACAGGCCCTGCCTCTTGATAGCCCCCCAGCCTTGACTCTCTAAGAAGACAAGGAAAAACTCCCCAAAAAAAAAACAGTAGGGAAAAAATGAAAGAAACCTTGGGAAAGGCAGTTCAAAGAGAGACCCCTTTCCAGGTAGGTTGGGAGTGCAGTGGGTGTCAAAAAGAAGGGGGTCAATACAATCATCTAATGGTCGACAAAAGAGCATTTAGCTCACCTCAATATATGTTCAGCTCCATAGGTAACAGTCTGTACACTACTGCATTGCAAACACATAGCAACAGCTATCAAAAATGCAAGTCGAGGAGAGTTTTAGAACAAATGATGGAATGGGTAGACCACGTGTTTAGGTGACTGGCAGCCCAGAAGATCTTATAATCTTGAAACAAACTCTGTAACACACATACACTGCCTTCCATTTGCTTGAAGGCAGCTTTCAGACACACTGTCAGAGATGACATGTTGAAATAAAAAACAATAAGGAGATGTATTTAGCTTTAAAAAAAAACAGTAAAGTGAAACAAACTGTCTCTTAGAGCCAACTGGCTATAAATCTGTTCTTATGATAATCTTGCACACTTCATTTACTCAAAATTGATCTGTTGCACAATGTGTGCAGATGCTAATGATCCTATTAATGTACTTAGGTTTGTTAAAATAAGGTCTCCTGGAAGGGAATACCTCGTGCCACTTCTCAAAATGCTCATATTGCGCCTGCTGGAGATTTGCGATTTCTCTAGGCTTAAATTCCAGTCTGGTTACAGTTTGATTAGACTTAGCTCATTTTTAAAATGTGCACGTGGGGTTTTTCCTCCAAGTATTCCCCCCTATCCCAAACGGGCTGCATGGACGGTCACAGCAAAATAGTCTTGTTTGTGTGATTGTGGCCTACAATAGACTGTCATGCTATCCTGGATAGTCAATTAGCTGGGTTAAGGAAACAAACAACAGTTATTCTCTTTCTTTACAAATGTGAAATATTTATTAGTGCTTCATTGGTTAGAACTGCTCCCTCACAATTCCAGGAAACTGTGTAAACTGTGTCCAAATCCTAGCTTTGTTCAATTCCTCTCACATTTTGGATTTACTCTGGAATGGACCCACATCCCAAAGACATACGGTTTAGTCTAACTAGCAATTCTAGACTGGGCCAATTTGTCTTAATGTGTACGAGTGTGCCCACTGATGGACCTATCATCTATAGCTAATTTCTTTGTTTCAGCTGAAGAATAATATTTGTGATGGCTGCCTATGGCCAGTATTTGAGGCAAACTCACAGGCCACAAATAATGTAGCAGTGATGATGGACAAAACCACAAAAGCATGTTGATGGCCAGGATATAAAATGTCAAACACACAAATACATATGCACTGTGAAATGATCAAATATAAATTATTAATTTAGTTTAGCACATTGTCCTTACTGCTTGTTAGTTGAACAGGACACTAGAGTTCATAGGATAAACCCAGATACATTACACAGTAGAAATGAATCAGGATCATGGAGATATTTAATTATGGACAACAGGTTCAAGATTTAATTAGCTTGACAAGAAGGGCTAAGAGACTCCTTATAGTCTGTTTGCAGGAACAGACTTTGTCACTGTACCGCCCAGAAAGTGGGCACATCACTCTGTTTAATGTAAGACATGGTTTCTTCTAAAAAGAAATATTGTTGGTCTCACCTCTGGATCTCTCTCTCTGTTCAGGAACTTGCAGAATTGACCTTAATGCTCATGTAATGTTCACATAAGATAACACAAGTTCTAAATCAGGGTAAGGAACAAATGACAAAAGAAACAAAGTCGACATGACTGAAGGGGTATAAACTGGCTAAATTAAGTTTAATAATTTTCTGCCTAGGAGAGATCTCCTGTATAGATCTGTAAGCTCCCAAGTCCACTATCATGATTAATGATATTGCTGTCCAAAAATAAATAAAACAAAAGAATAGATTAAAAAAGAACAGTTTGGGGACTTTGTTTATGATGGTGGTTTTAATTGTAGCCAGTCATCAAATGTGACGTTTTTTTCTGTTGAAGACTAAATCTCCATGTAGCTAATAACTATTTTCACAGACACACCTGCACTTATTGGAAAGCTTTGTCAAAGGCTATAATTTAATATCCAAACTAGGAATTTGTAGCGCACTCTGCCTGATGCCTTAAAGACACTTTTAAAGCCACTGTAGTTACATTAAACATTTAATGTTATTTCAACTGCTATGTGTTAAAGAGTAACTGGAGATTCACTTAGATATGGTTCACTACTGCATGCCATTCTCTGTTTTCTCTATTAAGATAGCCTTCCATTCACTTTTTGAACCCCGTGTCCTCCATTATAGTGTGCAGGAAGCCATAACCTTTTCTAGCAGCATGAGGTATAAGTCAGGAACTAACACTGAATGAAAAGTCAATCTGCTGCAATATACATTTTTACATATTCACAGCGGTCAGTTAGAGTCACCAGTCAACCTAACTTGAATGCATATGAGAGAGAAAGCCCACAGAGACATGAGGAGGCCATACAAACGTCATACTAACAATGACTTGGTTGGAGTTTGAACCCAGTCTGCTTGAGCTACCAGGTAATGGTGCTGAGCACCACGTCACAATGCCATCTATGATTTGTATAATACATACATATACACATAGACACAAAAAACCTAATAAATAACAGATATAGCCATAGTTCAATACAAGTACATATTGCAAATAAAGCAGTGTAGCCTTTAGGGTAAGTTTTTGTAAAACCTTTTGAATAAAGGACGCAATAAAATAAATAAATAAATAAACATTTCTCCAGGATCTTGAATGACTCTTTGACTCTACTAAACATACAGGATCACTCCAAGCTCAGCATGACACGCTCATCTGCATCCTCTTAATTTGAACGCAAAGCGGAAATGCTATATTTAGAATAGCTCTTACTTTAATAGCTGCTATGTGTGCATTATGTGTATGTTGCGGCTGAGCAATTGGGGCATTTAAAAGACAACAAAATTTAGAGAGTCAATCCTGACTCAGTGATTGCAGGTTACATTGTCATCTAGTAAATGCCTCAGAGCTATCAAAACACCATTATACATAGTTCACTTTACAATATTTTAAGCCGTCTCTGACACATAGAACAATTATTCCTGGTTTCACAGACAGCTGCTGTCTCCAAGCAATGGAAAGTCACAGCTAAAAATACTTCTGAAGAGACTTGTTTGACATCCAAACTTACGTCTCTACAAATACTGTGGTTTCCTTGATGGCTACATTATTAGCCCGCGTTTTCAGAAACATTGCCACACTTTATTAACTAATTAGATCATATAGATGCTTACAACTTGAAGGGAATCTGCGGCCAGGCAATAAACAGGACACAGCTTTGTAACAATAAAGCCCATGGCACAGGCTTTATTTTGGCAACAAAAGTAGCTGGCATGAATAAGACAAATTTGGCAATCAGAAGAAGACTGCAACCAGGAATGCCTGGTCAACTTTGAGAATTGAGTTTTCCCAGACCAAACCCATGCAGTCAGAGCAATGAAAGCTCAACACAGACAGGTACATCAGTCCCAGGTCCCACAGGATTAGGCTCTGTGACACCTATTTCCTTAAATTCAACAGTAAATTCCAGAAAACCTGTTGTTGGCTGCATTATCATATCCAAGGCAATTCAAGCGATTCACAAAATATAACAAACTAGTCTGGTGTGATGCATTAAACAGGTCAACACCTTTACTGATGGCTACCTATATACCACTGCCTTTGTCACAGTCTTGGGCACAAAGTGCAAACTCTTGTTTTGCCCACCTACAGCACTATACTGTCTTTTTAAAAAGGAAGTTGGCTCAACAGAGGGATTCTGTCAAAGTTCCTGTAAAATGTATCAATTAACAAGCAGCTAAAGCCTATCTTCAAACATTATCTGCAATTTAGCCACAGATTTCCTAGACAGTGGCAGCTTCCTTGACAACTCATGGGAAATGCTTCATATGTCAGATACGTGCAATTCCAGACCTGGCTCTAATAACGAGTATCGGTGAAGATATTTATTTTCCATCAATAGTATATGGGAATTTTGGAAGCTTGCAAAATGACAATCCTGAATGAATAACTCAAGTGTTTATAGCAGAGTAGCTGCTTTTTAAGTAAAGAACGCCTAAAATGAACACTAAATGCAGCTAAGGATGGATAAATCTATGTCATGCAATCTGAACTCCTAAATAAATAAATAATAAATAAATTGAACGAATCAGTAAAGCACAATTATTTTTATACCCTAATGAAATAAAACCAACACACAGCATAAATATTGCTTTTAGCATAAAAGAGGCAATAGCTTTGTTCACAGGCAGGGACTGTTCACTCAACAAAACCTTAAAAGAACATTGCTTGGCTGACATGAAAATAAATACAGTATTTGGAAGAGGAATGTCTTTCAGCTCAGAGTGAGTAGATTAAGCTCCTGCTACTGTACCTTCAGCCTTTCCAACTGTACTTGAATACTAACAAATACCTGAACTGGATCAACTACATTAGATGGTCATGTTTTAAGCCTCCCGTGCTGGGACAAAACATTTTAAAGGCTCAGATAATAGCTAACAACAATTTACTTACACATGGTTGTCTTTGCCAGAATCCTTATTGTTAATGTCATAAAAGTTCACATTTTTAGTACACACATTATAAAGAAAACTTCAGTGTATTAACTCCACAAGATTTAGAGTGACTGGCAATAATTTCTATAGCTGCTACTGTACTGTCTTTTTATTTTCTATTGAAAAATATCCACTCATTTTCTAAATCTAATTTTTCCATTACACGGAGGCAATAATCAGCCATGAACGAGATGTAAGGGCACACCGGAACACCCACCAAGACTGGTTAGGGTGGCAAATCAACATTGCAGTAAATATGCACATGTTTAGGATGAAGAAGTAAAATGGACTATGCAAAGAAAATCAACAGGAGCAAGGTGAGATACTGGTCACAAAGCACCACACAGGTCAAAATTACCTTAAAATGAAACATTTTCACACATGTACAGAAACTGCCTGTTCAGACTGGACTACGCCCCTCCCCACCAAATTTCAACATTCAATTTTTTCTGTTAGTTGTAATAATCTGCTCATAAACCATCACTGGGGCTGTGAAATGCTGGACAAGAATGGTTTTATTCGACATTGGACTTTATAAGAAAATCTGTGATTTAGCAGTTTTGCATGAATCATGGCTTAGCACTGCTACCAATCCATGATGGCTAAAATATCACTGAGCACCATTTGTTTAGAATCTATTTTTAGCCAAGGGAGCATTTTACCTTTTTGCTTCTTTTCCACTAATACCACAAATAAACATGAACCAGAATGATATCCTGGCTCAATGTGTTTCCCCAATCTAAGCAAACCCAATAAAGAAGGCATTACTTGCACATCAGGCTTAAACACAGGGCATCTGCAGACATGGGAGTGCTTACTCCTGTGGTAACTCTTTTTTTTGCTGCTTTCTTGTTTAGCTATTTACTCAATACTTCTTTACACTGCACATCAAGCCCATTTCTACTCCTGCTTTTTTGTCATTTGCTGGAATACCTTCTTACGATGGATCAAAGTTTCCAAGTTTTTAAAGAAAGTCCAGAGTAACAATACTTTGAATACAGCCCAAACACATGGGCTGAAACTAAATAGTAACCACAACGTTACCATGGCTTTAATAAAACGATTACCATCAATGCAGATTTCCATGCACAGAAAAGGAACCAAACAAGTCACAAGATTTTGCGGATTCTTTTATACCTTTCTAAACATTAGTGGACATAAAGTCTGGTTCAATCTGATTTCTTCTTTTCAGTGGAAAAGCTGCATTACAGGAACTCCTGATGATGAACACTCCCTTTTTGGTGGAATAATGGGTCTCTCCATAGTCAGACCACACCTTTTACTGTGTCATGCACTAATCATTAACATTCATTCACAGAAACAAAGCATTGTGCCTTTTTCAATATACAAGCATGCACATCTTTACAATACAGGCCTTCTTAGGCTACTTTGCGGTCATAATATACAAGTCCAGGTCAGTCTTGTCAAGTTGTGCAGTGCACAGATTTGCAGTTGTACACTGTGGTCCACATATCTTCAGTTTCAAAAGTATTTCAGATATGCATAGAAGAGGGACATTTAATATCTGTAACTACACTTTCAGTATTTGAGTTCCAGATGAAGAGCTTTAAATGAAATGTGCGAAAATTATCGCATTTGTTCCAGGCATCATGCCCCAGTTTTCAGATATGATTTCCTGGTAAGTATATGGAAGCATGAAAAGGCTTAATCTAACCCTTAAGAGCAAGCCATGAAACACTTGGACCTAATCTGTTAGATTTTCACAGCTGGCTTATAAGTAAAAAAAAAAAATACTCTAATGTCTGAATCCTGCTGGTGTAAACCCTCTTCAGTACTCCAGAGGTCTGTGAGCCATATTTAGAAACTTTGAAAACAGATAGAAATATAATACATGGAAGAAAGGTAATAAATGCTAGCAGTTTAAATACTTGTATTTTTGACTATATGCTGGCATACATTTAGTACTGAAAAGGGTCAATGCAGCAACTATCTTACTACCAAATTTACAAAAACAAAAAAAAAAGATAAATAAATAACATGTGGAGAACAAGGAAATCTATGCTGACGGAAGTTACAAATGTGCTGGAAACTACCTTGGGACTGGAATGACAGACTTTATTGTAGGTAAATGAATGCAGCAGACCTTCTGACTTTTTCAGCTGAACCAACTGGAGAAGAGTAAATCAAATATGGACACAGCTTCTGTCTGCAGATCTTCGCCGTACAGTTGAACACTGAAACCCATGTTTCTTTTTCTTTTTTCTCCAAGATGAGGAAAGAAAATGTAATATTAAAAAGAAACATATACTGTATATTTATAGAATTAAATTTGATACATGTCTGTAGGAAAATGGGAGAAAACTATTGTTATTATCCACGATTTGCACAGACGAACAGAATAACTCCGTCAGCATCTTCCTCTGCTTAAGTCCTTGATCCATGCCATCATAATTAGTCCACCACAGGATTCACTGCTGAGTTGACGTAATGACATAATCACATTTACATCAAAACAGTAATTTGCTGGAGATTCTTGGAACAGTTCAGAAATTAACCACCATTAGAATGAGAGTGTGTGACTGTCCATGGACAGTCCTTAGCCAACATAGGGTTAGCAAGGTGAAGAACAGTCCAGTGGTGGCTGTGGACTTTGTCCATGACCTACTCATGTGTAAATGGCTAATTAATGTTCAGACACACATTAGGGAGATTGAGGGAAAGAGGAAGAGGCAATCAGAATCCTTGTACGTGGCAATATGCCTCAAGGGAAGCCAGAAGGATGTACATAAGCCAGAGAAAGATGAAAAGTAGAGTGGTGAGGATTTTTGCAGTCCGAGGTCCCCCTAACTCCCCCCCAATGGATGGCCTTCGTCGGTAGATGAGAACAGCTACATTAATAAAGGCGAAGATGGTAAACAGAGTGACAGAGAATGCCAGGTTTCCAGGGTTAACCTTGAAAACAACACCTTTGCTTTTCCAATATACTGCTGCTATTGTCCAGGCTACTCCAATCCCCAGGAAAACATTGACAGCATTGCTACCTGTTACATTTCCAATAGAAGCATCTGCATACTGGTCTTGGATAGCAGCGACTTTGCTGGCGAACGTATCTATGAGAACAAAAAGAAAAAGAGTGCAAAAATGAGTAAGTACAACATTAACATTGTGCCATATATTTCTTCTAACTAAACTAAATATCTAATAAGTTTATATGGTCGTTAGTTTTATAAGTAAAAAGTACAGTAAAATTCTAACTTGCATGTGCCAATCAACATGATTGGAGAGCATAACAGCCTCAAAATGTTGTGACGGACGGCTGGGATCCACGCCTGGTCAGGACGCCCCTTTAACACTGAATCCGGGGGAACAGCCATGGGCTGCACACTACATCACCTGGAACACTTGGTGGCATCCCCCCTGGGTTGCATTGGGGTCACAATCCTGGAACACCGGAGCTTAGTCCTGTTGGGCTCCGTGGCCATCACCAGGGGGAGCTGCACTGCTTCCTTAACCTGTGTGGGCTGTGATGCAGCCACACCTGGAAGTTCACCCTAAAGTAGGTCAACGAGCACCTGGAGCACATCTGGCGGTGCTATAAGAGTAGCCTGTAGCCACTACTCTAGGCGCCAGAGTCGAGAGGAGGAAGAGGACGAAGCTGCCTGGGAGGAGTGGAGGATGAAGAATATTTTTGATTTGTTTTGTGTGATGCTTTGTGGGACTGTGCTATAGTTGAGGGACACGGGGTAGACGTGACCCCCGAGGAGAAGAAAATAAATCTTTTTTGTTTTATTTTTACCTGTGCCTCTGTTGTCAGTCTGGGTCGGGTCGGGCCTCTATATAGCCCCTTTGACAATGTCTATCTTTCATACCTTGAAAGTTTTACCAGAATATGTTTGACATCACCAGTGCAAGTCAAACTCAATACAACATCAAAAGATATCAAAACAATCTATATAAAGTACATCTTAGAACAGATACAGTATATTAGCTGTGAGTTACAAAGTATCATTCCATCTACAGTATTATGTGCAAATGAGCACATGACAATACACACATTTACTAGTGTCACACTAACTCACTTTGGATGTTTCATGGTCTATGGTTTATCAATAACTTAAATAAGTAAAGAAAAAGAAATTATTAGTTGTGATGATACTAATTTATAATTAGATACAATATTGAGTTTATACCAGCTGAACTAATCAGGTCAGTTGTTGCAGCCTTAGTAATTGTACTTTAATATAACGTAAAGTTCCATGTTGTTACTACTCTCCTGATGTGAAGGCCAGAATCACAGACAGGAAGCAGAATGAAACAAAAGACCAAACAAGGAAAAATAGAGTAGAAAATGAAATAAAATGAAGAACTAACAAAAACAAAATTAAGGAACTAAGGACCAACTGAAACAATAATGAACACAGAAAACTCTTTAGTTATTGAAGGCCAAAGCAAAAACCTAAAATTAAGTAATAAGTACAACCAAAGAGTCAAAAGCCAAAGAATCTTCCAGACAAAATAATTACCAGAGAGAAAGCTCAAGATTTACAAAACAACTGCAAATACATTGAAGAGACAGGCACAATAGTACAAGTACAAAAGAGGTGGAAGAGTACGCGCAAACAAACTAAACTACTGTCACTGTGGCAATAGAGGTCTTAAATAGTCCTCTCAGGTGGCTGCAGCACTGGAAAGTCCTAATTTCAGTAAAATGCCCTATCCCTGCAGAAACAATTTTAGGTTGTGGACCAGGTAAGAATGACAAACCCAAAAAATATAAAGAAAAACAAAAGCAGGGCCACTACTGTAACTCTAACATAAATGTATTTTCATGTGTCTCCATGGGTTTTTCTGGCACTTCTAAAATATATGCGCCTTAGGTTAACTGGTAGTTATAAACTGGACAGAGTGTGTGACAGGATAAATGAATGTATCAGTGGGCCCTAGAAGAATTAGCATCCTCTCCAGATTTTCTGCCTGCTTTACATATTACAACATTGGGAAAGGTTCCAACTTTCATGACCCTGTTTTGGATTAAGCAGGTTCTCAATGTTATTTAAAGCCCTCAGGGCAGTTCAATGTCATTTTACAGTTCCATACAGTCAGAGAAACAGACACAGTGCTCTCACCTGTCTCTATTATTTACCATTTCCCTGTGGTACCCATCACAATATAAAGCAGAATGCACAGTTTCAGTGGTTGCTCATCACATTTTTAGGTGCAAACAATTGCGGCATTTAAAGAAATGCACATCTGAGACACAAACCTTTTTACACAGAGTATAATGACAGCTAGGATCAAATTGCAAAGTCATGCTGTTGAAGCAGATGCCCTGATGTTTTTCAAGCAACAGCTTGATAATCAAATCAATAAGCTATTAGCTGTCGAAACAAGAAATGCTTTAGGTGTAACATTCTCATTAAAGCAGAGTAATTCAAATATCAATGCATTCAGACCAGCAACTGGTTTCCTCTTCTAAAGAAATCTATATGAATCTTAATTTGTTTTTCCTGTGATAAGTATGCAACTAACTTCTTCCAAAAAAGTCCAAAAAGAAAAAAATCTTATAGCCCAACTTTCTACTTAATTTGTTGATTGCCTAACTAATAGTGGTAACTTGTGTCACTATGTTCCACCCAAGACGACAAGCCTTTCACCTTCAGAAATCTTACCAATATGTCAAGGTCCACCTCCCTGATGCATTGAATTTTAAAAAATGTAATAATTGAATAAATGGTATGGGTCCTATCCACACTGTCTCACAGCTCAGGGTTCTGTTCCTGGTCCAGTTACTCTCTTTCACTTTTTTCTTTAATTTTTAAAACTTTAACTGCCAGTATGCTGGCTCTGTGCGATTGAGAGAATGCATGTAAAGAAATGTGTCTTGTGATGGGCTGGCATCTTGGCTTCAGTCAAGAGCCCAGGGCTGAAAGGGTAGACTTATACCTTGTGGGAAACTGCCAGTTACCTTTGTCACAGATGGCCGGGGTCCTTGTCTGACCAGGACGCCTCTTCACTGTATGAACCGGTTAAGGAAGCCTGGCCAGGACAGTACCTCCCCCTGAACGCTAGATGGCAGCCTACCTGGGTTGCAGCAGTGCCTAGGACTCCCACAGGGCTTCATGGGAGTTGGACTTTGGTGCAGCCCTGTTGGCTGCCGTCAGGGGGTGCCGTAGCTGCTGCTGAGCCCTACAGAGCAGCTCTTCCGCCACACCTGGAAGTGCTGCTGGAATTAGGTCTCCAAGCACCTGGAGCAGTTCTGGGTGCATTATAAAAGGAGCCAGCAGCCACCACTCTGAAAGCCAGAGTGGGGAGGAAGGAGATGAAGCTTGCCGGAGAGGAGTGGTGGAGAAAAGTAAAGAGAAGAAGAATTGTGTGGTACTGTGCTTGTGGGACTGTATTGTGTACTTGTGGGAACAGGGAAGACATTCTCCACGAGGGTAGAAAAAAGGAAATAAAAGCCTGTGTGCTTTGAACCTGTGTCCTGCGTCTGTCTGTGTCAGGGCTAGCCTTTATACTTACAACACATATCATTCATTTGGAAAAGATAATGGTGGAGGGGTAGAGGCAGTAGAGGATAGCGCTTGGCTCCAATCTCAGCTTGATAACAAGCCTTTTCAAAACAGGTGCAATTATAAGGAGTTGTAGGCAGTGGAGTAAACAAAGAGTGGGATGGCCCGTCAAAGGTGTGGAAGTTCAATGTTAAATGTCACTGAGTAAAAGCAAAAGCAGTTTTTAAAAGCATTAGAGAAGTATGATTCTTTATAAATTGATTCAAGTGTAAAATGTTGGTCTATAAACTGTAGGGTCGTCAGCCCAATCCCCAAAACTAAATGGATCATTACGTGACCCTCCCCCAAGTAAGTCATTTCATCTGCCTGTGTAAAAACATAACAATGACATCATATTTACACATTAATTCATCTAAAATAAAGTCAAGATGACTTTAATTATTCAACAAATAAACAAATAATTGTACTGCTTGCTTTGCTCACCAGCCCTCATGGGCATTTCACAGCTGAGTCACCTGAAGGATGTCAAGAAGCTCCTCCGTTATAGAATGCGATTATATTTAAAGAGATTGTATACAGAAGATTATGCGGGGCAAGGGAGGAAGATGGTTTGGTCTTTAGTTGTTATAGATACAAAATCATTTATTTGAGTATTTCACTATAACTGTCTATTTTAATTACCAATCTTCTTATATATTAAGCTACCATAGCTGTTCGTTTGTCTGTCCATGATTTTAAATCACCTGTAGCTTGCAAACCGTTTGAACTATTGGCCTGAAATTTGGTACACATATACTACATGGCCTCTATTGTCTGATTACGGGGTGATGATTTGTATTATTCTTTTTATTTTTATTTTATTTTATTGTAGAATCAACTCTCGGCAGTGGGCAGCAGTGCTGCCGTTCTCATCACTTCCTCTGCCTCTTCATATCTAAATCATTCTTGAGGCAGATTGAACACTAAAGTGCCAGCTTAAGTGAAAAATTAAGAAAAACATACTAAGTAATTGCAACACAACAACTGACTTAATCAGTTTTAACGCAAAAAGATGCAGACGGAAGAAGAGAAGAGGTGGGACCGCTAGAATGGAGAATACAAGCTGCTCATGAAGCATCAAGCGCATCAGCTTCTGAGCAAACGAATGCTAAACGTACAGAGAAAGAGGATGAAAAACTATAAATCAAGTGTATTCACTGCTGTTACTCATGAATAATAAAATGTACTGTAGTAGAAAGTAAACGTAAAAAATTAAACATAATAAAAAGTAAATAAAGAATGATATTACTTTAACACCTAGTCAAAAAATATATTATGAATTACTTAATCCTATAACTTACATTCTATAAATATTGCTTTTTTGATTTCTGTTTGCAAATTTTTTGGAATATTTTTCTCTTTCGTTTATTGGACAATTCTCTTTGTTCTCGATTTTTTTCTATACAGCTGTTTTTGTTCATTTTCTTTTTTCTACATTCATTATCTGCTCTTGTCTCGCTTTTGCTATTGCGATCTAAAATTTGTGATCTGCTTTGCCATTATAACCGACAGCATTGAAGGAGAGTGAGAGTGTCACGGGGTGATATGGAGAAATGATGTGAGCAGCAGGATTAACGATTGAGCGAGTAGTGTAGAGGGGAGTGGTCAAGGCTGAATAACAAAGACAGAACAGAAAACGTTTTTAATATAATAGAGAGATATAATGGCATTTACAGCAGAATTCAACTTCTCTGCTTTCATGAATCCTCAGTACCCATTCATTTTTTTCATTTGAAAACTCTCTTTCTACCAAGGAAGAAACAAATGCAGTCAATGCCATTCCATTACAGGTTTCACTCACTCCTTTCGCAAACATATTGGGCTAATTTACAAATTATCATTAAACCTAACCTAACCTGTAGGGAAGCAAAAGAAGTAGTGGTAGTAGAAGTAGTAATACTGTAGCATTGTCATATATGTAGGAGTACAATGAAATTTTTAACTTGCATGTTCAACCAACACACAATATATCAGTACTCTCCAGTGCATGATAAACAAGAATGTACATAAATATTGTGCTTTCAGAAAGCATTTATACCCCTTTACATTTTACTCAGTTTTTTTATGTTGCAGCATTATCCTGAAATTATTTAAATAAATTTTTCCCTCATAACGTAAAACACTCCCTACCACAGTGTGACAAAGCAAAGACAAGATTTTAGAATATTTTCAAAATTTATTAAAAATAAAAAACTGAAATATCACATTGACACAAGTATTCAGACCCTTTACTCAGCACTACGATGAAGCAACTTTGGCATCTATTACAGTACAGAGTCTTCTCGAATAAGATAGAACAAGCATTATAGAATTAAATTTGTAGAGATTTTCTGACATTCTTCTTTGCATTTCCTCTCAAGCTCTCTCAGGTTGGATGGAGACCTGGTATATCCAGAGTTGTTTGATTGGGTTCAGTTCTGGGATCTGGATGGCCTATTTAAGAACATTCACAGAGTTGAGCCTGTCACTCCCTCCTGTGTTGTTTTTGCTTTGTGCTTAGGGTCATTATCCTGTTGGAATGTGAACCTTTGGTCCAGTCTGAGGCTCAGAGCATTCTCGAGCAGGTTTTCATTAAGGATATCACTGTACTTGGCTCCGTTTAACTTTCCCTCAAGCCTGACTAATCTTCCAGTCACTGCCACTGAAAAACAACCCCTTGGTTTCCTCCAGACTTGACAGTTAGAATTGATGTTACACAGTTCAATCTTGGTTTCGTCAAACTAATGTGTCTTATTTCTCATAGTCTGGGAATCCTTTAGTTGCCTTTTTGAAAAATCATGGGTAATGAGTTTTTTTTAATTAGAGGGCTTTTATATGTCATCAGGCCACTCTGCCAACTGCAATGGTGGTTGTCCTTCTGGACATTTCTCCCATTGCCACAAAGTTTCTCTGGAGCTCAGCCAGAGTGACCATTGGGTTCTTGGTTACCTTTCTTACTGCAGTCCTTTGCAGATGACTGCTCAGTTTGGCCAGGCAGCCATTACCTAAAAAGAGTGTTAGTTGTTCCAAACTTATTTTGTTTAAGGATTATGAAGGCCATTGTGCTCTTGGGAACCTTCTGTGCCTTGTCACAATCCTCCCTCTAAACTCTTCGACCTCATTGCTTTGTTTTTGCTGTGATTCATATTGTCACCTGGGGGACCTTCTATAGACAAATGTGTGCCTTTACTAATCATTTGCAATCAACTGAATGGACCACAGGTGGACTCCAAAAAGGCATAGAAACATCTCAGTGGTGGTCAATAGAATGGGAAGCACCTGAGTCAGATTTCAAAGGTTGTAGTAAAGGGTCTGAATACATATGTCAATGTGATATTTTAGTTTTCAACTGGTAATAATTTTGCAAAAAAAATCCTAAAAATCCTGTCTTTGCTTTGGCACTCTGGAGTATTGAATGTTATTTTCATTAGGGATGATTTTAGCATAAGGCTGTAACATGACAAAATGTGAAAAAAGCAAAGGGGTCTGTATACTCTCTGAAGGTACTTTATATAACTCCTTTTTGCTTAATAGAAAACACAAATCAGCGTATTTGATATAGAATATCCTGCACTCTGCAATTTTGTAAGTTGTACTGCATTTTTAATAAAATACTGACTCATTCTTAACTGTATGGCCCGTTCAAATTTGGCAGGAAACTTCTAGTTTTTATTATGAGCAATTCATTAGATACTTGGACCTGACTCGCCATCAACTGAAGAGCTCTATTTCAAAAGCTGTATAAATCAGCTCTGTGCCACTAACAGTCTCCAAAAACCCAGGGGACAAAGATTTCTCTTCATTATAGTCTAGCAGAACACACCAAAAAAATCAAAGCTGAAACTACCAAGTTCAGAAAAAAAACTAAACTCCAAGCATTAGGTATTGTGAATAACAGTCAACTTGATCGTATGACTGCCATCCTTGATACAAAGTCAGAGTGTCTGTGTTCATTCTCTTTGTATATTTCATTTCCTAAATTAGCGTTACTTGCAAAGGAAACATAAAAAACAATTCCAGTGCATATGCTGACATGAAAAGAAAATCTAAACATCACACAGATATCTGAACTTTGGTCACTGCGGCTGTGAGGCAGCATCAATACCTATTCTGCCACCTTACTGCCTCCCGTCTGAGCCTTTTATCTTAAGAGTGCCTAAGATCAGATAAAAAACATCGCTCCCCTTTGGGAACTGTAAGGCTAATGAGCTAGCCTAATGGAATCCACTTATGAATGCTGGCCACGTCCTCATATAAGACACTATTGGGGTGCAGCTTGACAGCTAACAGTGTTTAAAATGACCCTAATTAGGCTGCTAATTGCCACATGCAGAAAAAACATACTGGTCATCAAGGCTATTTATCATTAAAGTGCATTCAAGTGAATGAACTACTGTACTATAAGAGGAAAGATCAGGAAGGATAAGACAAGTAGCAGAAGCAGGTGGGGCTGAAAAAGAAAAAAGATTAAAAGGTAGTCTGGAAGTGACATTTGGGAAGGCATGTTTACATAGGGGGTCTTCTAGCCAATGTATTGCAAGCCTTCTGTTTCAAAATGGTAGATAAGCAGGTCATTTAGAGGCAGGCATTACGTTTGGGAAACTAGCCCAAAGCTTTAGAATAAAAGCTGGAATTTATCCACTTTATGTCTGCTCTTGCCACATGTTTCCCTGTCACAGAGGGTAGAAGGTGGGTTGATCATGTTACCTATTATTTCACAGTTAAATAACCCAACAGGACCATTAATCTCAGTAATGTTTTATGAACTAAAGATTATAAGGGGCTTCACTTGCCATTTTATATGCTATTCTGACATCACATCTGATTGGTGCTTCTCTGTAAAAAGTCCACAAATTCAAGAAAGCTGGTTTTTAACACTAGAATTACCAAATCCTATGAAAAACTCGTAAACCCGGCCCACCTTGAATCCGCTCGCACCTCTGCGTCAGCGTCTTTTGTCTTGTAAATGTGTCAATAAGCACAAGCAGCAAGTAGCCTACTATTCCATCCTCCCCCTACAGCAGAAACAGCAAAAATTGCTTTCCCAGCTCAAGCCTTGTTTATCTGGGAGTGAGGTACCATAGTGTAAATAATATATCGTTATTTGGAACACATGCATTTCATGTGTGTTCCATGTCTACAAAGATCTATGTAAGTGTAGCATGACAGAAATGTTGAACACATACCTAAAAGACAAACTTTTTCATATTTTAGTACTAACAACAACATTTTGACATAAACTGTATAATGTGTGAAGACTGAAGTCCAAATATCAAATAAGCACTTTCACAAAAGGTACAAGTATAACAAAACAAGTGCGCTTTTATTCATTTTATTGTTGTTAGTACTAAAAAATGAAAAAAGTTTGTCTTTTAGGTATGTGTTCAACATTTCTGTCATGCTACACTTACATAGATCTTTGTAGACACAGAACACACATGAAATGCATGTGTTCCAAATAACAATATATTATTTACACTGTACAACTCCTGGTACCGCACTATCAGATAAAAAAGGCTTGAGCTGGGAGAACAATTTTTGCAGTGGTGGGAGGATTGGATAGTAGGCTGCTTGAGCTTATCGACACATTTACAAAACAAAAGACGTTAATGGAGACGTGTGAACGGATTTAAGGTGGGCCGAGTTTACAAGTTTTTTCGTAGGCTTTGGCAATTCTAGTGTTAATAAGCCTTTCCCCCTGGGACACTAACAGCTTTTCAGTAAGCTACTGACCCACGGATGAACAACCTACAGTAAAGGAAACAATGCTGTAGTAAGACTGACAGCGGATAGTTTTGACATTGTTTCTTCTCATTATCTCTGTTTATCTATAAAAAATAAAATCCTTTTACTAAGAATGATTAATTCTCTGGTGTTTATGCCTACTTTTAGAATTTATTTTTCATATGGGAAGAATCTAAGCTTGAAATTACTTTTCACATAAGTGCCTAATGACAATGACGCAATGTAAAGTCATAAATCTGCTCTGCTTTCTAAGGACATCTCCTATAAATGGTTATGTCAGGAATAATTACAACATGTATTTGTGACAATGTGGGTGGATTTCAGAAAAAAAAAAAACAGTCCGCTGCTGTGAAAGCCTGTAGGCTATGACATCCAAAAAGGAGGCAAATATAGTAATGATGTCAATGGAGTATGAATCAAAAGGTCAGTGATGGCACAATGTGTTTTCTGCATTGTAACCTGTACTATCACTACTGAATGCATACTCCATGAAAGAAGAAATGTTTTAGGTTTGCTCACCCCACTTTCAAGCCAAACATTTTATACAGTAGGCCTGTTCTGGGCTATTGGAAAATGACACTGACTCCTGACCTATGATTTGTTGGACAACACATACTGTTGTTGTATGGATAGAATAGAACAGCTGCACTCAAAAAACGTTGACCTCCAAAGGTCATGCAAAAAGACAATTTCCCCTCAGGGATTAATACAATGTAATAAATTTCAAAATACAAAATACGAAAAAAATATAGAATGATCAAAAGAGACAGCCTTTTAGAATATGTATTGCTATGTAACACAAAAAAGCCTTTGTTAAGCTCTTATTATATAGTGTGCCAGACGGCTGGGGACCCTTCCCTGCCGGGACGCCTGGGCGGTCCATGAGAGGGATGATACCTCCCTTGGGCCACGAGAGGGCAGCCGCCCGGGTCTGCTTGGGGGCCACTGGAATGGAGCTGGGAAGCTCATCCCTATGGGAGGATATGGCCACTGCCAGGGGGCACCCGGACGGTTATGGAACCCTGGATTGCAGCACTTCTGCCATACCAGGAGGTGCTGCCGGAAGAAATCTCAGGACCACCTGGAGTGCTTCCGGGTGCTCTCCTGATGCTTCCATCACACTAGGAAGTGTCGTCAGACAGAGCACCTGGAGCCCATCCAGGTCATTATAAAAGGGGCCACCTCCCTCAAGTAAACGAGCCGGAGTTGGGAGGAAGGAGATGGAGTTTGTGAGGAGGGGAGCGGAGGTCAGAGGAAGAGAGAAAGAAAAAGAAAGAAAGAGAGACAGTTGTTGGTGACAAGGCATTGTGGTGCTGTGAAGAAAATATAAGTGTGTGTTTAGGACATTCTGGTGTCTGTCAGTCTGTGTCCAGGGGCTGGCTTTCCACAATAGCTAGAGACTCCTACTGGCTCACCTGGCAGCCCCAACTTGAAAGTTGTCACTGGTGTTTTATAAATCTCAATAAGACCAAACACGGCCATTACTAAATTCTTGGTCCATAGTGACTAATAATGTAGATATGCTATAGCCAGTAACTGATCTGAGGTGTTGTCATTGGTGCCTTGCCTGATCAAACAAAGTGATTTTAAGTACCTGTTCATACCAGCAACTAACAAAGAAAGGCCCAATAAGCAGCCTGTTGTCAATGGTGCTTTGTAGGTATTATTAAGAGCAAACACGACCATTATAAAGATCTTGGTGCATACTGTAGAAGTAAGAGACTTACAGTTTCACTATAGATAGCCCATATTCAAAGTCATTGTTAAAAGTGACTTGCTATCAAGACCAGTAAATTACATTTTCGGTCTTGCTTTATGACAGTAGCTAACCAATAAATGCACAATATGTAACACATACTGTAGATGGTCTTTAGCACTTTATAAGTCATATTAAGGCCAACCAAAGAATTTGTCAAAAAGTCTAGTTACACAGCAGTAAGTGACTAACAGATGCCCTGTAGGTGACCTGAACTCTACTGCTATCACTGGACCTTTGAATGTCTGTTTAGATAGTAGAAACTAAGGGATGTACCTAAGATAAACTGATTCTAGGATTCATCAGTGCTTTATGAGTTTTATTAAGAGCAAACACAGCCATGTTTAGGTTTGCTATAAAGCAGTGACAGACTAACATAGGTGCTGTACGTAGCTCCAATTATAAAGCACTAGCAAAATATTAGGGCAATTAAATTGTAGCCATCATCATAATAACTTCAAAATGCTTATTTTTTCTGCTAGTGAAATGAAAGTTGCTTGAGTAGAACAAGGACACATTTAAAAAGAATGCAGCATATTCTTTTTATTTTTCGTTTTGATTTTAATGCCGTAGCACAATTTATGAAAGTAATATAAAACAGACCCTCTGAGAGAGAGTAAGCCTAGCAATAACAGTGTGTCATACTCACCTTGTCTTTGCTCAGTTTTGATTATGAGAAGTTTGCTTTGGTTCATTAGTTTTCATATAACCCTTATTTCTCATGAAAGCAAACAAAAGGAGAATACAAATAGACAATACTCCATATTGGCAATCTAATCATCAAAATTAAAGCTTTCCCAGGCATCCTGCAGCATACCAGTATGTTAAATATTTTAAACTTTCAATTTGGCTATAATGAAGTGGATACAATTTATTCTGTTCTGAATTGTTTATTAGAGAAAGCTACAGTATTTACTTATTATAATGTATTTGAAAAATTCTGTAAAGCCTATGGTCCCCAAGCTACAAAATAACCACACATTCTTAAAGTATCTGCCCTAGACAAAGGACACAAATAGGGGAAAAACTTAGCATACTATGTATTCGTAAATAAGTAAAGACAAAAAAAAAAAAAAAAAAAACTAAAAAAAGCCCAATGCATCAATCTCAAAATGAAAAGCAGCCATAAAAAGAAATGCTGGTTATTTTATGACAGGGCAGTCCAGCTACTTGCCAGGTGTGATCACAGTTCAAACTGTGACTAATAATATTTTGAATGCATATATCATCACCTTTTAAATTGTCCCTAGTGTGTGTGTGTATGTGTGTGTGTGTGAGTGTGTGTGCGCCCTGCGTGGGGTTTGTTTCCTGCCTTGTGCCCTGTGTTTGCTGGGATTGGCTCCAGCAGACCCCCGTGCCCCTGTAGTTAGGATATAGCGGGTTGGATAATAGATGGATGGATGGATATCATCACCTAACCTATTCCTTTACTAATAAGATGGATTGTTTTGAGAATTACAGAGTAATGGCTAACTAAATGTGAATGTGATGACAGTAGCTTGTGTGATGTGGTTAGCACTACTGCCTCAGAGCCCAAAGGGAATGAGCTCCAATCCTAGCATTGTCAGTAACTGTTCAGAGTTTACACTGTTGGCGTGTATTTTCTCCAGCTACTCCACCTTTTCTCAGACATACCAAAGACGTATGTTAGGTGATTCTAAATGGGCCAGTTTTGGATTTGTGTGATTGGGACCCTCTCCAGAGGTAATTCCTGCCTTTTGGCCTAGGATGATGGAATAGACTCCTTCATCCTCAGACTTATAACTGGATTAAGCAGGTTTTAAAATAGATGGATCTAAATCAGCAGCTATATGTCCTATCAGAAATATGGACGAGAAAAGGTGTAGTGCTGAACATGACCAATAGTTTTGAGGCTCAAGAGATCCATGGAGTAGGAGTAGAGATCTGTAAGTTAAAAGGGTGCAAAACTTACATAACATCATCTTATTAAGTGAATAGAGATGTATACGCGGCAAACAGGATCACAGTGTCATTGCAATTAACTTCATCTGTTCAAATATTTGCTTTTGACAAATTAAAACTTCTTTAGTCAGCTCGTCTCACACCTGAAGTAGCTGAATAGCCCATTTATTTTAAGATAGAGAAACAGATATAAGAGTAGTAGTGATCACTAAATAATAAAGTGAGAAAGTGACATTATAAATATACATTAAAGAAAAGCTCTATAATTTGTGGAACATAGTCATTCAGCAAGAAAATACGAAGGATCCTACAACCACTCATAACTACAAGGAATTGAAAGTGATTTTATTTTTAATAATTAGCAGTTCTTTTTAAAATACATGTATTTCAATACATTCTTATTCTAAATCCATCTTGGGCAATATAATCTGATTTTTGTCATGTCTTTGTCACACTTTGTTACATGAAGTGGTAGTAATAAGCCTTCCTATGGGAGGTTATGAAAGAGAAGGATAAGAAGAAGAAGAAGAAGGAGAGGAGGAAGAAGGTGTTTGGTGTTCAGACTGTGTGAAGTGGGGACATTCAGAAATACAGTACCATGAACAAACAGGAGTATAGTATAAGTGTAAGTGCAGGCCCAAAGCATCACAGTTTAAACTGAAACTCGGAGCACAGGAAAAAAAACCCATATGCAAAAATGCAACAAATATGTTCCAGAATTAAAAGGGAAGAACAACAAACTCCATGTGACTCAGGTAGGCTGTTCAGATGCTGTAAGAAAATCTTAGGAAACATTCAGAAGAGGATACACTACATGAGCATAAAGGTCTGAGTCCTTAATCCCGTTAGAGGCAGACATTTATGATGCATACAATGTTCAGCAAATAATACTGAAAGTTGATTAGCATCACCCTGCGGTGGGCTGGCGCCCTTCCCGGGGTTTGTTTCCTGCCTTGCGCCCTGTGATGGTTGGGATTGGCTCCAGCGGACCTCCGTGACCCTGTAGTTAGGATATAGCGGGTTGGATAATGGATGAATGAATAGTATCATGGCTATACACTTATGTGGGCAGAAAGCATTTCACAAGAACCATGAGGAAAAGGAAAAGGGCCCATCATCTTCAGGCCAGTGCTAATCAGAGCAGTGGGCTCTATTTATCCCAGATGCGATAGCGGAAGGTCTGATGTTAGAATAGTAGAACAGATTGGTATATTGTAGCCCGATATTGGAAATGCACATTAGTTTGTTATCTGAATGTACAACAAATTTTATGTCAGTAATTATATTTTAATTTAAATATTGTCCAACAAGTGCAAGTTTTTCTAGCCTTTCTAATACTACCCAGATTTCATGTCACACCATAATGAGAGGATAAAGGTACATGTATTCAACAGTCATTGCAGGCTACTGCTTTGAGGTATAATTAAACCTACAGTAAAAACATTGCTGAGCACTCTACTGATATTATCAGTATACAAAACATGCAATTTCTAAATGACTAGTTAGTGTGAGTCAACAGTTTTAGAATATAATGATATAATATAACCACATCAAAGTTCTGCTGTTATGGTAGACCTTGGATATACAAAGACCCCAGTGAAATCCTCTTAAGCTTGTAAAAAATACTGAAACTACTACATTTTTAAACTGTATATATGATGATGAAAATGAAAGACATCATCTTGCTCCTTACCTGGGACAGAGGTGCCGAGAGCCACAAAAACCACAGCAGTAACAGAGTCCTTGAGACCCACTGTGCAGCCAAAGTGGGAGGCCAGGTCTCCAGTGACTGCTGTTAAAATGCCAATCAAGATAATGGACACAATGAAACAGGCCCAACCATTCCAGTACTCAGTGGGTGGCACAAAGGCAAATAGAACTTTCCAGAACACTGTCAAGAAGTGCATAATGTAGTCAAAGCAGGACGGAAGTCTTTCTTCTCCACTCTCTTCTTCATCATCATCACCTAAAAAAGAAATGTTTAATTACTGCCTCTCCATTGAAGTAAGGTTAGTTATTATGTTTGCTAATTCAGAGATGTGCTAATCATTTAACCTGCAGTGTGCTATTTCAAGTGGTAAGGAGACTCAGCAGACATACATCAGCATGTATAATCATGCTGAATTTAGGTAACTGCAGGCTGATGAACAAAAACGGCATGAATTGGTACTATTCAAGTGATAAATATCAAAGATGAACACTTGTCCAATACTGCTCAAAACGATTTAAATATGACAGGGAACAATTTACTGAAAGAAGAAGTTAACTACAGTATGTATTTTTAGCAGTGATATTGTGACTCAGTGATTTATGTTGCTGCTTGTTGCTGCTTGATCCAGCATCTTGTGCTAAAATGCCACACCTGCGGCCTCATTCTATAACGCCGTGCATAGAACTCACACTATAGCAAGTCGTAAGCACAAAAGCGGGATTGTGCATACGCACAGAAAAATCCAGATGCATAAATCTGTGTGTACTCAAACTTCCACGTTCTTCCGCTACATAAATTCCGATCAGCGTGAAAAGTAACGCATGTACTGTCCTGCCCCAACTCCTCCCACAATTACACCTCTTTGAATATGCAAATCAATATAAATAGCCCTAAAGCTCAGCCTTCTGTGAAAAGACAATGGGAAAAGAACAGGGGAAAACTTCAGTGAATACCATGTGGAGGCAAGGAAAAACATACTATTTGTTGGTTTAAGCAGTGGTATAATCAACAAAAGGAAGTTGATTGAGTGACAGTGTTGGAGAAACTTGAAATCTCAAGTTAACAAAGTCGCATAGTGCCCGAAATAAGAAAGAAGTTGTCAGATATCAAAGTTGCTCTGAAAAGGCAAGTTGTAGCTCACTGTCTGAGTGTCATATGAAAGCTTATTAGGCTACAGACAAAAAAAATAGGCACACAGTGGGATAAAAGCCCGAAATGTCAACTTTAATCTCGAAATTTCCACTTTAATCACATAGTTTATTTTGTCATTAAAGTAGAACATCATAAACTTCATCTTAAAATCGTTTCATTTACTAGTTTCTCAAATCCCATCGTAACTAAAGTAGCACGTTAAATGCTTTGTTTTGTATTTCATCTTCTATGTGATCTATGTGTGTGAATCACTACGTGCTTCTGGGTTTTCTCTTCCTCTGACAGGACACAGAATCCATTACATTTGTGATATTACAGCTCTATGAATAATTAAAATACTGAGATGTATACATTATATAATTTTCACGATGATAGGAGCTAAATAATGTTATTAAAGATGGGAACACGGTGGCGCAGTGAATGTTCATGTCTCATGCAAGATGCTTGCTGTGCCGTGCGTGACTTTCGATGAAATTATTATTGTAGCAGTACTGTCTCTTTCAAACGTACTAACCCCAATTCCTGTCCTTCTTTTTCTTTCTTCAAATACCCAATCGCCACAGAATCAGCTCTGTAATAGACGTTAAGCCATCTGTAAGCTTAGAACGCTGATTCTTCAAAACATTTAAGGAACATTGAAATATCTTCGTAGTACATGTTTAATTATTCTGTCTATCTATCCTTCCAGTGTTGCGCCAGCACAAGCAAGAATACAGCACGAGGCAGGAGCAATCCGTGAAAGGAGTGGAAGCTCCTAGCTAGCGCTGCGACACCAAGTCCTGGCATGTTTAATTATTAACAATATAGAGTACTGCGGTGGGGTTTGTTTCCTGCCTTGCACCCTGTGTTGGCTGGGATTGGCTCCAATATAGATTATTTAAATGAAGTTTTATCTGTATAATATAATAAACATATTTTGCTGCATTTCATCTTAAAAATGATATTGTCATCATATGTAAATACGCGCTTTATAAAGTGGCTCAGGTAGTGCAATATTATAACTGTAGTGCAAGTTTACATTGAGGTAATTCTACTTATAAGTACCTTAAGTTCTACAAGGAACACTTGATTGAGTGTGTTTACAGTTCTTGGGATGAAACTGTTTTTGAACTACGAGGTCCGTACAGGAAAGGCTTTGAAACGTTTGCCGTGTGAAAGCAGTTCCATAGACAGCATGGCTGAGGCAATGTGTGCTTGATGCGGTATACTGATAATTCTCTTTCTCAAATTCTGTAAATCTTTGATTCCCCAGTAATATAAATACTCTAAGTGGTGCAGTGAGAGTAATATGGAAAAAGATGATCCGCTTCCCTAACAGAAGCAGCTAGAAGAAGAAGAAGGTGCAGTGAGAGTAACAACGTTAAAGCAGCTATTGTATTTAGAATAGTTTGACCATTCCGTGGACCATTATATTGTTACTGGTTAATTACAATCAGATGCCTTAAACTAATAAACAATGTGTGGTTAATTTCAGTGTATTTATTAAGCCGCGTCAGGGATGTGGATCTGAAAAAGAAAGGATAACCACACAGGAACAGTAGCACTGCTTTGACGCTAAGTGCCTCCAGTCTGCAAAACTGAGTGGAGAACTTGCGTACGCCAGGGTATGAGGTACCGTCGAAATGTGCATGTCTTTACTCCAAGTTTAAGTTTTATACATCGCAATTTGAACACGGAAACATTCTTATGCAACATTTTTGTGCGTACACACTGTTTATACATGAGGCCCCTGGTCTTTGTCAGTGTGGAGATGGCACATGCTCCCTGTGTCTGTGTAGGTTTTCCTTCAACATCTCCAAAGACATTGTCCTTAAGTTAACCAGTGATTCCACACTGGTCCTTTGTGACTGTGATTGTGAGTGAGTGTGTGAGTGGACCCTTTGACTGGCTGTCTCAAACCTTGTGCCCAATGCTTCCAGACTAGCACCCCTCCAAACCTGAGATAAGATTAATCAGGCCTGAGAATGTTACATCGTTTTACAAACAAGAAAAGAATGAGGAAAAAATATTGTGTAAGCATAGCAAGTTGCAAACTTCCCCAATGGCAGAAGAGTATGAGTGGCTAATGCTTTAAGATATATTGATAAGCTGAATGTTTTAAATAATGACTTCTAACATTAGCAGTAACAACCAAAACAAAGATCAAACACCTAATGTTAAAATATTTTATAAGCTGATTCAGTGGTCTACAAAATGAATTAGTTTGCATTCAGAGACTTATTAGGTAACTCTCTGCCTTCACTTGCTGATACCACCATGCAGTGCAGATGTAGCTCTAGCTTCACAAATAAAGCCTGGGAATGCCAATATGGACTTTCTAATTCTCTGCATATTTTGGTACCGGTAATAATACTATATTTTAAATACTCATTCACCTTAATTATTCATGGTTGCACGGTGGTAAGAACTGCTGCCTCACAGCTTCAGAGACATGAGTTTAAGGCTATGGCCACTATCTATATTCATGGAATTATTGTTCCCATGTCTACAGGATGGTGGTTTACTGAGTTCTCTTTTGCTTTAAACACATATCCCAAAACAGGCATTTTAGCTTAATTAGTAGCTCAATATTGGTCTAGTATAAGACCGTACAACAGTTTGGTGTTCAGTTCAGGGTTGGCTTCTGCTATTGTTTCAATGCAGGAGGAGGTAATGTTTGCATATCTGTGTGTAAATATATTTGTGTATCATAAGCATAACGATGAAACTGTAGATTGTGCCATCTAATAATGGAACCAAGAGGAAGCATATGAATGATAATGAGCAGAGGACTAAGAACTGATCCCTGAAGGACACCCTGAAACAAATAAGATGGGTCAGACCTAAACTTACTGACAGCAACAAATTGTTGTCGGCCTATAAGGAATGATTATGCAAGAGCACTTCCAACAATATTTTACTAATTCTCAATTCTAAGCAAAATAATGTCATGATGTACTGTATCAAAAGCAGCAGTAAGATCTAAAAAGATCATTAGTGCTAAAAAACCACAATCAGCTGCAAGTGCTGTCTCTGTACTGTGATTGGCCCTAAAACCAGTCTGAAATTCCTCAAACAGGTTATTAGAAGCAAGATGGTCTTTCAAACGGTCTGTGACAGCACCACGTTTACTAAGAAAGGGTATATTTGAAACAGGTTGATAGTTTTTAAAACCCTCAGTGTCAAGTCCAAGTTTTTTGGGCACAGATCATCATTAATAGTGTGTGTACAGTAGAATGGGAGAAAAATTTACAAAGTATTTGAGTGCTTAGTTATTTCACACATACTTTAGTTATATTAATATTTTTATAAAGTAACAAATAAAATTTAACCCAAAGATCATCAAAACGTAAACCAATATCTTTAGTAACTGAATTGCACCGTATGAAGAAGGCAGAAGCTGGGAAAATAAATGCAACAAAGTAAAATCATTGAGATTAGCACCTGGTCTTGAAAGGAACCACTGCAAGGAATAGAAGAAGATGTGCAGATAGACAGCTCTTACCTACAAACACTTAGGCAGTGTTTCAGTGCTGCTAAAACTCGTTGGCAAAGGTGCATGGCCACCAGAGAATGCTAGGGAAAGTGAGGCATATAGTGTTTTTTCTGACCTCAGCTGAGATGAGAGTTGGGGCTATTGTTGTTAATTACTTGACAGTTGATAAGGAAGATGAGGGCATGTGGAGCTGCATGAAAGGAGCTGTGTAAAATCTGGGTGTAATTGGAGGGGGGCCAAGCAAGGAGACTGACAACTGCAACAATCCCCCCAAGTTCACCCCCTCATTTGTATTGTTTCTATAGTAAATCTACCTCCAGTAAGTAAATTTCTTGAGGTAATGTGACAGTAATGACTCTATAAACGTCTAATTGCATACCGTGGACCATTCAACTTCACACAGTACCACACAGAACTTCACACAGTGCCACACAGAAACAATCAGCACTGCATCTCTAGTTAGTTAAGATTGCAGAACTCACAGAACTATGTATCTTCAAGGGTAAAGGAGGATAAAATAAAAGGAATCCCCCTAAATATGACCTTCTTCTGTATTGGTATCTGATCATATTTTCTAGCAAGCCGAGTAACAAGCAGTGGTGATTTCTAACAGCATAACTTATTTTTAAATTTTATCATTTTAAAATTTTATATTCAGGTACCTGCCATAATATTGATTTTAAGGCATTTGGGATGTCATTAGTGTTGAATAGTAGGCATTGGAACCACACAGAGGTACACGCAGGTATTTCACACCTCAAAAAAAAATATTATGTGAAGAAACCATCCTTCATGCAATGTAGAAACACTGAACTGAGATCAAATATATCATTGTTAATGAAGAAGGAAGACGGAAGCATGACCACACAAATCCTTTCTTGCAGGAAATGAATGACTGCCATTTATTCTGAACTGGACCAGCTCAAAGCAGTAAAAAGCCTGCCGAGTTTGTGCTTGCTGTTATTACATCCATGGCTATTAGATTAATCACAGAATCTGAGTTTCTGTGCCATCTGACACCTGTGCCATCGATGCATTAGCTTAATGTTGGAGGGGAGGGTGCTATTATGAACAGCCACCCCATCATACTGGCAAGCTATTAATCATAAACTACAGACAATTGCTCCATCACTGGCTTCTACTCTAGTGTGTGATATCAGAGGGGTGTCCTCCTGGAATGATAGCATTAAACATTAATGTGGCAATATTTTCAAAAAATGTTCATGTGTTGACATTTCAAGTATTGAGCACCACACTTTGTTTAAAAAATCCTCCATTTATTAGAAGCAACAAATAAGATGAGCCTAAAATTGAAACATCTGGAGGTGGCCAGTCAAACTCCAAGTTAAAACTCAGTTTTATAGTTGTGCACTCAAATCTGTAATCTGCAGTTCAACACAATTTAATGCCAATGTGGAGCAGTGCTCATTTTAATTTCTATGAAGATCAATCCTGTCATTTAAATACAAGGTTTTTTTTTATTATTCTGAATTTTATCATTTCAACCATGGGTGGAAATCTAGATCTGTTGTTGCATATGTACGCATACTTATCATTATTATAAATCTGGCTGTCACTGTTTCCTCATGTAAAGTGTGATTTCAGGCTCTGACAATCTTTTCAGCAGATGGAAATTAATTAACATGAAACTAGATTTTTAAAAAATTATAGCCTGATTAAAAAAATTCTCCAAGTTTTCAGCAGTTACTCAGTATCTTTGTCAAAACATTTTTGAAGTTTGTCAGAATCTTGATAGCAGTGTCATGCAAACACACATAAGCAGAGTTCATTTAGTATTTTCAAGCAAACTAATTACATTATGTTACAGTTTAAGAAAAGACTCCAAAATGAAACTGAATGGGCTCAGGAATTTGGCATCGTCTAATTCTTTCCACCCACATCTTCCCCTCCATTAATACACAATTACTGGTATAAATTTAGGAAACAAAAATAATGCCTATAGACAACATTCATTATTTTTCATCTTATTAATTAACATAGTATGTTACCCCAAGCACATTATTAGGTGTTTTATGCAATTAATGCAATACTTAGAATCTGAAGCAATGCAGCCTGGAAGAATTCCACTGAGATCCCTGGAACATCTTTGTGGATCATATATCTTGTTGCATAAAGTTAGTTAATGAGATGTTGGTCCCTGTCTTAATATAAAACTTAATTCTATAATCATCAGTAATATGCCCAGCAGTCTGCCGTCACTCTCAGCTAATGTTTAAACAGAGGAGTACGTTAAAGATATGATATATTGAAACCCCCACAGCTAAAACTGCAAAGAACACTTTTGTTTCTTAAGATAAATATAAGTAATTTATTACTGAGGCTTTGAGTCCTAAAAATTAGAGGTTTGTTCTTACCTGCACTGACTGTGACAGCACTCACAAACTGCTCTCTCCAGCTACTACTGCCCACCACAAGAGCAAGGTTAGTTTTCTTGATAAGCTTGTCAACGGTACTCTGTGAAAACAGAAAAGAACAGGAGACTATTTAATTTGCTCAGTAATTGAAGCACAGCATAGAGAGGGGACCATGTATATAGCAGAACTTTATGAATCCCATCCACATCAGACTTAAGAAAGAAACCAACCCTTGGGTGTTAGTCCATCATGGAGTCTCACAGGGCCACTTTGGAATCACCAATTAATCTAATGCATCTTTCAAGTGTGTGATGTCCAGAGAAAAAACCATGCAGAAATGTGGAGAACACTCAGACTCCATACAGACAGTGAATGAGTATGGGTTTTGAATGCAGAATCCTTGCAGAAATATTACTAACCACTGTACTATACTGTCCTATCATGTATATGCACAATATATGCATATGTAACTGTAGTTAGTTCTCAGCCTAGAGTATGGTTTGTAGTCAAAAGATGACTCAGGACCCTATAAGTAGCTTACACTCATGACACCTCATGAAATTGAATGACATTCTATGTATCCCTTGAAACATGCTTAAGGCATTGCGGTAAAACTAAGGGATTCACTTGTACTTTACATAATTTGGGCATGGACACTGGTTTCAGAGGTTGAGAGTGTTACAGAAAAATATCTTTGTCATTTTCTGTGTATCAGGCACTCCCCAGTCCTGAACAGAGTGCCAATTCTTCTTAGGGACCACTTGCATACAGATCTGCACTTATTCATACTAACTTAACATTCACATCTTTGGGATGTACATTAGAAATGACTGAAAGTCCATACAGAGCTCATCATGTAATTTGTGAGAAAATAGTGAGCAAATCAAAACAAACTTGAAATTAATTAGACACTGAGCAAATGGGTGCAGTATTGACTCTGATACACAAGGAAAAGAGTTAAGTGCAAAGACATGTTTCCAAATCAATCCAAGTTAAAAGTCAGAAGGATCAATGTTTGGACTTCTGCTCTTTTTAATTCATATAATTAATGTTAGTAATGACAGAACTAAAAAGCTGACTAGTTACTTTCTAATATTAGATATTATTACATAGGAGTGAAGTCTTAAATTTGAAAGGTCATTTTATGAAAAGAGTCATAGTGGACAATATGTACAACCAGGCAGTATACAAATGCAATTAAGAAGGACAATAGGATATTAGGGTTACAATGTGTCGAGTGCAAGTCATGGTGAGTATCCATAAGCTACTGTATATAACATACTTATAAGGTCTCATATCTGGTCTATTTGTATAGATATAACAGCAGCAGAGATGATTAATAGACAAACTACTAGATTGATTCCAGGACTGAACAACATTATCTGTGAGAAAACAATGATGGAATTTTCAGTTTAAGCAAATGCACATGAAGAGGAGATATAACTGAAACAACTTATATTATGATGGAAATATGAATGTTGGATTCCGGGTGTTAATTTAAAATTAGGTCATCAACATGAAGGAAAAGGGACGATAGATGGAAGTTGAGTAAAAATGAATTTGAACACATAAGACATTTTTTTTTTCAAGTCCAAGTTCACTTTTCAATTTTAAGTTAATTTCAAATGTATACAGTGCAATAAACCTCTTACAGTACTTGTAAACAAACAGCAGACAACTGATATAAACTATGCAAAAATTAAATACAACATGACAAAATGCAAATGTACATATATAGTGCACATATATAGTCACCCACATGCACATGAGAAGGACCTTAAGGGCTCTGGTGATGGTAATTACCCGCCAAACCAGGGGTTGGCGCTGTGAGCTAACTTGTGGGCTCATGCCTTCTCTCTTCCTCTTTCTGCAGAATGGAAGAGTGACGGCCAATCCACTGCTGACATCACTTCTGTTTTCTGGCCTCCTTTTTTATATATATATATAATAACACATAATCAGAGTATAGCATCAAGTCAATGAAACTTCTAGGATGTTGATCTGGTCAGTTATGTAGCAGAGGGGGTTGTTAATCAGTTTCAGCTGCTTTGGTGTTAATGAAATTAACAACAGGTGTACTAGAGGGGCAACAATGAAATGACTCCCAAAACAGGAATGGTTGAACAGTTGGAGGCCACTGACATTTTTTTGTCCTCATTTTCTCTGATTTGTTTTCACTAGTTTTGCATTTGGCTATGGTCAGTGTCACTATTGGTAGCATGAGGCGATACCTGGACCCTACAGAGGTTGTACAGATAGTCCAACTTTTCCAGGATGGGACATTGATATGTGCCATTACCAGAAGGTTTGCTGTGTTTACCAGCACAGTCTCAAGGGCATGGAGGAGATTCCAGGAGAAAGGCAATTACTGTACTCTAGTAGAGCTGGACAGGGACATAGAAGGTCCTTAACCCATCAGCAGGACTGGCATCTGCTTCTTTGGGCAAGGAGGAACAGGATGAGCACTACCAGAGCCCTAGAAAATGACCTCCAGCAGGCCACTGGTATGAATGTCTCTGACCAAACAATCAGAAACAGACTTCATGAGGGTGGCCTGAGGCCCGATGTCCACTAGTGGGCCCTGTGCTCACTGCCTGGCACCATGGAGCTCGATTGACATTTTCCACAGAATAACAGAATTGACAGATCCACCACTGCTGCCCAGTGCTTCTCATAGATGAGGTTCACCCTAAACACATGTGACACACGTGAAAGGGTCTGGAGAAGACGTGGAGAATATCATGCTGCCTGTAACATCATTCAGCATGACTGGTTTGGTGGTGGGTCAGTGATGGTCTGAGGAGGCATATCCATGGAGGGATGCACAGACCTCTGCCAGCTGGACAAGGGCACCTTGATTGCCATTAGGTATTAGGATGAAACTGGACCCATTGTCAGACCCAATGCAAGACAATGCCCAGCCTCATGTGGCAAGCGTATGCAGGCAATTTCTGGAGAATGAAGGAACTGATACCATTGACTGGCCTCCTTGCTTGCCTGACCTAAATCCAATAGAACACCTCTGGAACATTATGTTTTGGTCCATCTGGCACCATCAGGTTGCACCTCAGACTGTTCAGGAGCTCAGTGATGCCTTGGTCCAGATCTGGGAGGAGATCCCCCAGGACACCATCCATCATCTCATTACGAGTATGCCCTGACATTGTCAGGCATGCATACAAGCACGTGGGGGCCATAAAAACTACTGAGTATGATTTTGAGATGCTGCAGTGAAATTTCGGCAAAATGGACTAGCTTGCCACATAATTTTTTCACTTTTATTTTCAGGGGTGTCTTTAAATTCAGCCCTCTGTAAGTTGATAATTTTCATTTCCATCAAACGCTGTGGCATCCTTTCGTTCCTAACACATTACCCAGTCCATATGAGTATAGATATCCAGCATGATTTTTTTTCCCATTGAAATCAGATGTGTTTTCAAAGTGTTCCTTTAATTTTTTGAACAGTTATCAAAAAACAGAATCTGAGGTAATAGCAATAATTTTTTTCCACTCTTGAAATAAAAAACAAACATTTTTCTCACATCTGACCTGGCACATCTCAAACTGCATCATAAAATTAAAACAAGTGCACAGTATTAGCAATAACTTTGGTTTCGCTTTTGAAATATGAGATCCTCACTCAATTTAAAGGGGTGGTTGTGACAGGCAAGGGATTTTTGTTTCATAGAACTTAAACTATTTAATTCACACAGTTTTAAATACTCATATAACAGACATTAAATTTGAGTTCCAAAACAAAGTCTTTCCTGTGGAAATTGTTTTTTTTTCCCCAGAAAAAAACTACTCAAGTAAATGTTTATGAGCAAAGCACCACATATGGCATGAAAATGGATTAGCCTGCACGAAATCAGAAAGGACAACTGATTTCCACAGGTCACAGATATCTTCATAACAGGGGACCTATATGATGGGCAGAGGAATTTCAATTGTTTTGCATGCCTACCTTTTGTTTTGATGACAGGCTTTGTCATATTCCGCCCTTTGTTCATTATTCTGGCACAAGCGTAATCAGCCTCTCATTGAAATTCACGGCCATGCCGTCAGCAGTGCTGTGTACTTAGAAATATTTTCCCATGCACATCTATAATTCTGTTGTCATTTTCACCTCAACTCCCTTGCACCCAGCAAGAGGTATAAAACAGCCTTTATGCGGTTCAGAGATATGCAAGGGGAGCCCATACCAATACATATGTTAACAGCACATCCACGTAACAATCAAAAATGGATTTTTGCATCTGTTGCAATATAATAGTTTAAAGTTTCAATGATTTCATTTGTCACTGGTAAAATAAGTAGAAATGATAATCGCCAAAGCCTATTTTTGGTCACATTTGCGACCATTTAGTTGCAGTCTGGAGACCACGGGCTGGGCCACTCAGAGATTGCTTCTGGGCTGCATGTGGCCTGTGGGCCTCCATTTTAATAGGCCTGTTTTAGTGTTTGCCAAGACGAAGGAGGGAGAAATTGACCATTCATAATGGATGAGGTCTTTAATAATACAACTTGTCTACATATGGAAGAAAGTATTATCTGTGTCCTGAAGATCGCCTACTTCAACTACATTTTTATTGCTTTGTGATCTTGAGTTTATACCAGAAGCTGGTACTGGGAAGTAATACAGCCAGTAAGGATGAACTCCATTGTGCACCTATAAATCATGTTGGTGAGTACAGATGGGTTGTTCTTTGTGTCCAATTAAAAAACTTACAAAAGCAAGAGTGATTTTAAGAAATGACATTTTTTCATTCCTCTCCACTATATTCCCTTAGATGTGGATGGGAGTGTTTCATGTTTCCTTCATACATTGACCAGGTCCTTTTTTTGCTGTCATTCAGGAAGACTATTCTCTTCTCTGTAAGACTTTTCATCATCATTGGTGATAAGACTTATAATTGTCGTGTCATTGGCAAAACTAATTATGTAGTTGGACGGGTTTCTGGCCACACTAGCCTTATTGAACAAGGAGTACAATAGGGGTTCAGCAAACTATACTCCCTAATACTCCCTAGATGATGATATTTTGCATATTGACTAGTGGTTTGCAAATTATTTTGCACTGTTGTAACTGCCTGTTCTAGTCAAAACTGTTTTTAAGTTCACACATGAAGAAAACTAAATACAGATATCTTAACTGGAGTTTAAACCCTGGAGGTGTGAGGCTGCAGTGTTAACCATGAACCACAGTACCATCCCTTTTCTACTAAATTAAATAGTCTAAATTAAAAGGGAAATACTCTGTTAAGCTGCTTGCTCAATAAATAAAACTGTCAAAAGCAAACAAGAACATTAGCTTTGTTGTATGCTGGCCATCAAAGATAACAATTAAGTGATGTTTGGTTTATATAGCACTTTTCATCATTAAGCCCTATCAGAAGATGCTTTGTAAGTAAGAGCACACCTTTTTAACATGTATTATTAACATTGACAGCAAAAGATATTGTGGAAAACCAGCCCGAACACAAACTGGCAGACACCAACTATTCCAAAATACATATGTATTTATTTACAATATGTACAATGAACACAGTCCCGCACACAACCCAGTGTCCCTACTCCAAACACCCCTATGTCTGGGCATTCCAAAAGTCCTTCCTTCACTGTCTCCACTCCTCTCCTCTGAGCTTTGTCTTCTACCTCCCAACTCCGGCTCATGACCGGAAGGAGGCGACCTCTTTTATCCCCATCCGGACATGCTCCAGGTGCCCTCTGATGAACTTCTTGTGGCACTTCCTGGTGTGGCGGAAGTGCTGCATGAGCACTCAGAAGCACTCCGGGAGTCCCTGGTATTCCTTCTGCCAGAACCTCCGGGTGTGGCGGAAGTGCTGACATCCAGAGCTCCACAATCGACTGGGTGCCTGGGTGCTCCCTGGCGGTGGCCACGGGCCCCTATAGGGTTGAGCTTCCATGCTCAATTCTGATGGCCCCCATACCAACCAGGACGGCTGCTCTTTCATGGTCCGGGGGAGGCATAGTCCCTCTCCCAGTCCTTCCAGGCATTCGAGCTGGGCACAGCCACCCACCACAATATATAACTAGCCTGCTCAGTCCAAGCTAAAGATTGGACTTGGAATGTTGTGGTTCTGTGTGCACTTACTAACACCTTGACTAAAATGCTATGAACAGTGGAACTTTGAATGTCTGGGAAAATATCTATTATTTACCTAAATAAATATCACAAAATTAATTACCTAAATAAAATAAAATAAAATTTAAATAAATAAATAAATAAAACAAAACAAAAAAATAAAAAAAAATCACAAAAACTGGTAATAGTATTAGTAGGGCTCTGGTTTGCCAGAATGTCTTTATGCTATTCTATTATACAAAACTGATTTCCTGTTAAAAAACTAAACATATACTGACATAATTTAAGAATAAGAAATTATAACTACTAAGAGACAGACAGAGGCAAAACAGAGATAATTTAGTAAATTTTTTCACTTGTAAACACTGCCATTTTCCTTTGCTCCAGCTGTAGGCAGAGCACACACTCTCTTAATGAAAAGAAAAAAGCCTGACTGAAAATTTTATTGCCACACAACTTCATCCCTAAAAAACCTTTTGTGTCACTTTGATTAATTATGGTGGGGAGGTCATTATGTAGCTCATGCAAACTGAATGATTTAATTTACTTCTGTATGATCTATATAAAAGGGTTATTCCAGCAAAAAGTCTGCAGTGTACAGTTTCAAATGTTTACTCTGTCTTACATTGCATTGAACAAAGGATATACCAAACTGATTCTGACCGTTCAGGATCAAAGTTGAAAGACAGTAATCTGACATTAATCTCTTATGCACAGTGACATTAAAGTAATTGTGAAAGCAGATAATCCTAGAAACATAGTGGATCATGTTGAAGCTTTCATGCACAGCATGCCAAGAAAAAAAAATACTGTAATAAATAAGAGTCACATTGCACTGTTCCTGTTCCAAAGAAGGCACGCGTCTCTTCACCTAATGAGTACAGACCAGTGGCATTTACGTCACACATCACTAAGACCTTTGAGAGCCTGGTCTGGGACTACAGTATATGAGACCACTTGTGGTTGATCACCTGGACCCACTGCAATTTACCTATCAGAAAAAACTGGAGTGGAGGATGCAATTATCTGCTGGGCCCCTCTACAGGGCTTATTCTCACCTGGACAGAGCTGGCAGTACTGTAAGGATTATTTTTTTTGATTTCTGCAGTGCCTTCTGTACCATCCAGCCATCCCTGTTAAGGGGTAACCTCAGAGATATGCAGGTGGATGAGCATGTGGTGTCCTGGATAAAGGGCTATCTGTCAGGCAGACCACAGTCTGTGAGGCCCAAGTACAGTGTCTTTGATAAGAATGTGAGCAACACTGGAGCACCACACTTTTTACACCTCAGACTATAAATTTAATACCAGGTCATGTCACTTCCAGAAATTCTATAATGATTCTGCACTTATCGGCTGTATAGATAAAGGGGATGAGACAGAGTATTGGAGTCTGGTGCAGAACTTTATTTTTTGGTGAAAAGAGAATTGTCTACATCTTAATATATACAAAACCAAACAACTGGTTATTTATCTTCACCAAACTAAAAAACCTTTTTGTCTGGTCACTGTTCAAGAAGTGGTCCACTCCTACAAGTACTTGGAGGGGGACACATTAATAAAAAGTTGGGCTTGTTTTGGAACACAGAGGAACTTTAGTGTGGGTGGTGACATTCTTCACATCTTCTACCACTCTGAGATGGCAACTGTGATTTTCTACTCTATGGTGTGCTGGGCTGGTAACATCACTTCAGGAAAGACCCACCAAATTCACAAGCTAGGTAAAAGGGCAGGCTTAATTAAGGGATGATTTCCGTACCCAGTTGGGAGTAGCAGCAAAGGAGAGAATGAAATCAAAACAGAGTTTCATTATAAACAATGCTGGATGTCCTCTCTCTGACATACAAACACTGAGAACTTTCAGCTAATGAATTATTTGGCAGAAGTGTGTCAAGAAATGCTACCTGGGGCTCCTTATATCAACAGCAATATGCCTGCATAATGCCTAATTGTGACTGTGACAGCCAAGTCAGATGTTTTCTTTCATTTGAATTTCTATGTTTTATGTATGTTCAGAGCACAGTGTGTGTGTATATTTATTTACTTATTTATCTACCTATTTCTTATTTATTTATTTAAAGATTTTCTGTGAAAAGCCAAATTTCCCCCAGGTGAGTTCAAAGTGGGGAGCATGCACCGATCCAGCCCATTGCCGCACACACAACACAACAAAACAGCTTGGGATCATGGTTGGCAAGCCTCCAGGCAGACACATGGTCCAGTCCCACCCTCTGGAATTTATTATTCATCTGCTGCATCCAGGTGTTATGTGGGCGTCCCCTTGGCCTGGTCCAGACACAGGGTTTGTGAACAGTGAGGATCATATGAGCTGGATCACCTTCAGAGAATTGCACCACATGGTCATAGTGCCATAACTGTCGCTCCTTCACAATGCAGGAAATGTGCCTTATTTGGGACTCCGTGAGGAACTGCTCATTTGACACAAAGTCAAACAAGTTTTATCCAAGGATTCATTATCATTCATTAAAGGCCTGGATCTTGGTTTTTTCGAGGACACTCGCAAGCCCAGACATTCAGACTTCTCGCTCAGTCTCTCAAGAGCCCTGATCAGGGCCTCCATTGATTTCGCGAAGATCGCAGCATCATCAGAAAAGTGAAGATCAGTAAGCCTTTATTCACCAACAGATGCCCCACAGCCGCTGGACCCAACAACCCTGTCCACTCTTCATAGCACTCACAGAACTAGTGTACAGGACACCCATGATATCCAGCAAACTTGAGGGGATCCCATGAAGTCTCAGGATTTTCTACAGGGAAGCTCAATCAACTGAGTCAAAGGCTTTACAGAAAAAGGAAAAGGTTACACAGAAACTCGTTATTCATATTTGTGCTCCATTAACTCTTTGAGGGCTGAATATTTTTTCTAAAAAACTCAGTTTTCTGGAAAGCACACAAAGCAATGGTTTCACATATAAGTCCACATAAAACGTCTGTTGCTATGTGCTGTGGCTGCTATTGGCACATGTTTGGCATCCCTGGCGGCAGTCGCTGCATGGGGGCACCTCGTTGATCAACAGGAATGCACGGTGTGCCAGTTGCCTGCCAGTCTTCGCACAGCAGGTGGGTGGCACTGGCGGTTGTAGTGTGATGCAATATGGTTTGTACCTCTTGTCATCATAAGTGGTGGTTCTCCCAGTCAAACGCTGCTGTAGGTGCATCAGCTACACAAAAGTGTTCAGCACCACGATCAGCTGTGGCAGGGGCGGCCTTAGGCATGTGCAAACTGTGCACCTGCGCAGGGCCGCCACACCAATAAATATTGAATATGAAACAGAAAGATAAAATAACGACACAGCTAAAAACGCAGCGGCAAATGTCGGCAAAAGTTAAACGTTTGTGTCATGAGCACGTGGCGGCTATGCAGTGTCCGCAACGGACGTGGCCATCCGCCGTGCATAAGATACCATATTGACATTGGAGGGCGAAGGAGCCACTGATTCTTTCTCTGCGCAGGGCCGCCACGAGCCTAGAGCCACCCCTGACTGGGGACCAATTGAGATGACGCTGGTACCTCACTTTTGTTTTTGATATCCATCTCCAGATCACTTGCATCAAACTCGGAGTCCTATTGAACAAAATTACGTAAAACGTCCATGGAGTATTTTGCTTTGCACATTCGCTTTGGTCTCTCGCCAGATGTTGATGCCATTTTAGAGGTTGTTTGCTCTTCGCTACTCATGCACGCGTAGGGAATCAATCAAGGTTAAATCAGCAAAGCTATGTAACTTTCCTTCTTGCAAAGAGAGTTGAACTAAAACGTAAGGGCGACTTTTCTTGCAGTTTATAGCTGATTACTGTCCTCTACTCCCGAATTTTGACAAAAGTCAACATCAGCCCTGAAAGAGTTAAAACCCTCAGTGCCAGGATGAGGTTGATGGTAGACTTCTTAGGTATAACATCAGACTGCTCAGGTCGCTGGTAGGTGAGCAAGTGATAACAGATTCTATTGAGGATGACCCTAGCAAGGATCTTACCTGGCCCTGAGAGCAGTGTTATCCCTTTGTAGTTGCCTTAATTTTGGCAATCACCCTTCCCTTTCCAGATAGGGACAACAGTTCCCATTTTCCAGTCAATTGGGATGATGCCTGTCTCCCAAATGGAAGCAAAGATTGTTTTCAATGTCAGAAGGATAGACATCACCAGCCCGGAGAACTTCATCCCGGATACCACATGTCACTTCAGCCTTCCCTACCCTCAGCTAGTTCACCACCTGTGTAATCTCATTGAGATTGGGTGGCTCACATTTAATTGGAGGATCAGCCTGAAGAACCGTGGACCCAGAGATATCCAATGTCCTAGCCGGAGTATCAGATTTAAACAACTGCTCAAAGTAGCCCGGCCAACAGTTCACAAATTGAAGTGTCATCTGTTAGGCTCATTTCATCAGCCACCCTGACTGTGAATTTTCAAGGAACAGATCTAGATATGTGTAACGCTTCAATTCCTCTGTAAGCATGATGTGGGTCACTAGACCATAGATGGTGTGTCACTTGCTCACAGACTCCTTTAACAAATGCTTCCTTATCTGCCCTCAGGGCCCTCGCAGACATCCTTCTCAGTTTATGATACAGACCAGAGATGCCATCACGCTGTGCGCCATGAATCCTTTCAATGATATCCCAACTGCCATATGAGTTGAAACACCTCTTTTTGGGAACACTGGTAACACCAACACAACCCTCAGCAACCTTCATGTTCTTGTCACGGAAGGTTTTCCACATCACATTAGGATCGGCAGTCGCACACAAGTCTGCAAGTTCCGCCCATAAACTGGTGCAAACTCACCAGAAACAGCCTGATCTTGGAATCTGGCCAGGTACAGCCTCATTTTCCTACTAGGTGGTAGTCCATTGATACTATGCATGATCTTCAGGGTAGCAACAACAAGTCTGTGGTCAGAATTCACAAACTGGGCACTTCTGTAGACCTTGCTATTTTGAAAAAACCCTCCAACGTCTGCCCATAAGGATGTGATCATTCTCCTTCACTGCACCATCAGTATTGGAGTATAAAGTCCAACGATGCGGCTCAGGGTGCTGGAACCAGGACCCAGTAATCCGTAGCCCCTGACCTTTTACAAAGTCAAGTAACATGGAGCCACTTTCACCATGGTCACCAGACTCATGGGGACCGACATAATCCTCATAGCCAGCCAGCATTGAAGTCACCCATGACCAGAAGAATGTCACCTTGCGGGCACCCATCAACCATAGTGTGAAGCTGCGAATAAAATGTCTCCATCACCAAAAGATCACTCACTGTAGTTGGAGCATACACTGAGACAACAGACAAGGCACCCAGAGAGTGCCGTAATCTGAGCCTCATGATATGCTCTTTGAAAGGTGTGACATCGGACACCATTGCAAGGAGCCGATCCACCACAGTAACAGCTAATCTCTGAGTATGACAGTCATCAGAGCAACCAGACCAATAAAAGGTTTACCCACCTACAGAGATCTGGTAAATCCCAGGTCTGCACACCTCAGAGAGTACCACCAACACTGAAATATGGAATTTACAAAGCTTTTCCGACAACAGAGGAAGATGATCATCATGCCAGAAAGACAAGACGTTCTACGTGCTTACCCGGATGGGCCACCTCAAATTTAGACCAGAGTGCTGCCAAGCAGATGGCGATGCCTCAGCACTACACAAATTCTGATCCCTACCAGGCCTGACCCCATCGACTCTAGTATGGCTTTGACTCTTCCAAAGACAGAGGTTCCCAGGGGCTTTCCCCCATCCACTTCATGACACGAGCAGCCTTTCTGTGGGCGGCTGCTGCAGAGCTACTCCTATGGATAGCAGAAACAAGTCCTGTCTGTCGTCTAAGAGATATGTGAAGTTTTTTTACAGTGGCTGGAGTGCCAATCTTGTCACCAACCCCCATGCTTTCCCTGTAAGTTGGAGGACTGCTTGCAAGGCTGGATGCAATTTAACGTTATACACTGGGTACAAATAAAGTTTGTTTGTTTGTTGTTCTATCTATCTATCTATCTATCTATCTATCTATCTATCTATCTATCTATCTATCTATCTATCTATCTATCTATCTATCTATCTATCTAATATTTCAGGAAAGGCCAGATATTTTATTTATATTCCACTCTTTCTCATGGGTGGGGGTTGACTTGAATTTCGTTTTGTTAAGTCGATTATATGGAATGTTATATGCTTTTACTAAATTCAATAAAAGATAAAAAAAAATTACATTTGTCATTGAAAGATGTTGGTGCAGTGGTTAGTATGGCTGACCACATAGAAACAGATGTGTATTACATGGCACCATTACTCTCAGTGTGGAGTTTGCCTGCTGTCATGTGACTGTGTATTCCACTTTCCTCCCACATTGCAAAATACGCATACCCTGTAAGAAGTTAAACTTTCTTTCTACAATTTAGTTTGCGGCAAGTTCTGTGTAATACAGTATTAGGGTACCACAAGGAAGTATTTGGGTCTTTTATTTTTTCTTCTTTATATGCTGTAAATGATCTCTCATCTGCTTCTAAATAATTTAATTGTCTTTTATAAGTTAATGATACAGTAATCTTTTTTTTTTTTATTAATTTTATTGCAATCCATACAAAGCAATCAAGTTTTTACAAAAAGAAAAATTGAGTTAAGAACAGATCGATCCCCACCCCTGAGAGAGAGAGCAAGCCAAACGGCATAAAATTTAAGGCTTTTAAACATACCTAAATTAATAAATTCTCTGTGCTTGATGAACTTATTTTAAAATATTACTGATTAGATCCTGCCATGTTTTGAAAAAAGTCTGCATGGATCCTCTAACTGGACTTTGATTTTTTCCAATTTCAAATAGTATAACACATCAGTTTCCCACTGACTTAAAAGAGGAGAGTTTGGGTTCTTCCAGTTTATCAGAATTAATCTGCGTGCCAAAAGTGTAGTGAATGCAATCACAATTTGTTTGTCCTTCTCCACTTTAAGACCCTCTGGAAGAACCCCAAACACAGCTGTTAATGGGTTAGGAGGGATTGTGAGACCAAGGCTGTCTGAAAGGTAATTAAAAATTTTTGTCCAGAATAATGTTAATTTGGTGCAGGCCCAGAACATGTGACCTGTTGAGGCTGGGACTTGGTTGCAAAGTTCGCAGGTTGGATCAAAGAAATAATCTTCCTTTCTAATCGAAATGTGGATGACATTATTTCAAAACACCTTTTGATCTTGGTTGTTCATAAATGTAAAAAAAAATCCTCAAAGAAAAAACTTTTTCAATGTCACACCCCATTACATTTATAAACCAAATTTAAATATTACAGATGATTATGAACATTTTAGTATTTATGTTGACTCCCGCCTTAGCTATCAGATCCATATATACAAGCTAATTAAAAAAACTTAATCAGAAACTCTTTGTTTCTAATAAAATTACACCGTATTTTTCTATCACTGCTCCCAGTACTTAATCCCAGCTAATTATACTTTTCAAAATCAGTTATTATTCCCAATTTGATCCCTTACCACTGACGACATCATTGAACCAAGCAAAAGTCTTCACAATGAGGCATAGAAGATTCATGTTAAACTCCTTCTTGGACTAATCATTGTGTTGCATTGTCCCAAGCTAATGTCTTGAATGTTTCTAACTATAAAAGTAATTTGGCAATTAAGTTTTACTTTCAGCCTCAGAATAACTGTCGTTCTCCTTTAGTTAGTATCTACTGTAGTTCCACAATAATCTAAAGGCCAGGAATGTCACTGGGCTAACACATATGAACTTATATGTAAAGATCATTTTTTACATCTACACAAAAATCTGCAATAAGATGCCCCAACATATAGATTTTCTTTTTGTTACTTTAAAAAGACATATAATTTCCACTTCAAAGGTATCTCTTTGAAAATTGATTTGTTATAATTTACTTTTTAAATACTTAACCCTTAAATTATTTATATGCCCCATAAATTGTCTTTGTCCTTATTTTGTATATTTTTGAGTATTGGAAATGTTGTTTATGGTCATGTTATTACTAGGCAGTTACATTTCTTGGTGATTTTTAGTGTTTTGTTTTCTGTGCTGCAGAACAGTAAGCGAGTCAGGTCAGTAAAATTGTAAAGTTTTGTAATATTACTATTCATTTTTCCTTTATAATAAAAAGAAAAAAAAGTAAATGTGACTGCATATTTATGCATGTATAAGTGTGGCATGGAATGGTCTTAGCACTTATATCTTACAAGGTTTAATCCTGTCTTGAAATAATGTACTAAAAATATGAGAATCAACAATTCAATTCTAACATTTATATTTTAGTAGTAAAGAGTTTCATTCCAGCATAATTTATCACGTGATGCTATTTTTATACTAACACATAAAACTTACCAGCATTTCCATGGCAGGCGGAGGCCATGATTTCATATGATATACAGTACGCTGAATGGATGCCTTTACAAGTACACACAGCTAATCAAGACAATAGTCAAGACTTTTTATGATAAAATCACAATTCAGAAAAATAGACCTACTACATTTGAGCAGTTCACCCTGATCTGACAACACATTGCTGTGTGTAGTATGTTTATGAACTAAATTAAATATTACTTTTCAAATGAAAATTGATAAAATAAATCAACAAAATAACATACTCTGTTACTCCCATAAAATCTGATCTGGTGCACAGACTAAACTAAAATGACTAGCTAACACATAGATTTTGCATTTCTACTGAAAAACTGCTGTCATTTGAAGAAAACTGACGGTGTAGCCAGAGGTAAAAAAATAAGCTGTCATTCTTATATATTGCTGTGGTCTGCGAGCCTTAAAGCTTTAAACACATATACACTCAACCTTCAATTGAATCTTCTAATCCACTTATCCTGTTGGAAGTTGTGGGAAGCCAGAATCTTTCCCAGCAGCAGTGGGAAAAAGTGAGAATCAGTATTAGTCCGAGTGTGGCACATACTTACGCAAACACTTCATGCTCACGCCAATGTAGAGATTTCTGCTAATCTAAGAAGTGCTTCTATAGAACATAGCAGAAAAACTGGAGAAATCTGAGCAAAAAAAAAAAAAAACTAACACAAACTCAAAAGAAAAGTGCAAACTCCATACAGGAAGCTCAAGGCAAGGATTTGATATTGTGCTCTGTGTGGGACTCTCGCAAGGCAAGGAGGCCAAAATAGCACAAATAAGGGGTTTATTTCAATAACAGCTATGAACAAAGGTAGTAAAACATAATACAGTTACAAAAAAAGAAAAACAATAATCATGACCATTGATCTTCTACAAAGTCCATGTCCAGGTACCTCTTGCTGATATCTACCTTTACAATGCAACTTGGAACTGTTTAGATTTCTCTCCTTCTCATACTAACATAGTAAACTGTCAGACAGTTTTGTCATTGTTGAAATTTCCTTTTCTATCTAGTACCTGAACTAAATGTGACAGTACATATCTTGTGCTTGAATTTGTATTTAAATTTTTTTAACTTCATACAACTAAACACTTATACAGTAGATTAAAAAATATTCAGACACTTTCTGGACACTTCATTATGTTCTAGGTTTAATTTTAAATTAATAAATGTACCATTTGTGCCATTAACTCTACAATCAATAACCCGTAGTAGCAAAATGAAAACATGTTTTCAAACATGTTTGCAAATGTAATCAAATCAAAAACTGAAATACCTCATTTATATACAGTAAGCATTGAGAACCTTTAATATGGCACCAAAGACTGTGGTCAGGTGCATCCTAAGTACTTCTGAATTCACTATACTATACAAATTTATTATGGTTTGCTTTGTAACACACTGTGGATAAAGGTATCTACTAAAAATAGGATAATAATAATAACCCTGTTGCCACTAAATTGATCTTTCACCTGTATCTATATACAGCGTATTGTGGTGTCTGACTACTTACCCAAGTAAACAGCTTCCAGTCTCATCTCCAACTGTGTCACCTACTTCCTACCTTTTGCCTATCCACTTAGCTTGTAGCAAAAACTACCCTCCTGACTCAAAACTAAACTACTTTTGCTTTTGTCAAAACTACTTCCAGGATTAAGTACAGTATGTTGTCAAGAAGAATTGTGACCAAATGAGTAGAGCGTCCTCTGGAAGCAACAGGTGTTACAGAACCTCTGAGCTCCAACTAAGATGTGAAGATTCAGGTAGCTAGACGTCTCCACTGTGCAGGAAGAATCTATGCATAATCCCTCTGGTTCCAATTTTACCTTTGAACACAGACTTGGAAACACTTTAGGTGGCTCCCCACTGTCCTTCAATAATTTCTATGGCTCAAAAGTACCACCTCCATTTTGATCCAAGCACAGGAATGATGCCTTCCTTATAGTACATTTAAGCCCTGCATCTCTCCAGTAATAATTCTTCATGTTTGCTATACTGGTTGCCACTTCTTCTATTATATATTTGTAATAAGAAATTTAAGCTTCTTAAACATTAAACATTCTAGTTGCTATATCGAAGGTTACACGAAGCACTGTAATTTAGAATAATAATTTACTATGCAAGCAAGCACACCTGCAGGGTAAATGATGAGGAACACTTGTAGGGCTCCGACCTTGTCATTTAGTCCTCTGTTATATACTGTTTAGAGAGTAAAATCTCCCAGTATGGTTATTGTGCTAATTAAATGGATTTTTAACTATGAAAGAATAAACTGCTGTTTAATATTGTATTGTACACGCATGGAATATGTGATTCTGGTTTTATCAGACTGGCAAAATCAGAATAGTATAATTCATTTTTTAAAATCTTTTTGGCACAATTAAAAAAAGACTTCTGTTCTAGTTGATTTTATTAATATTAAATATTAACTTTGAAATAATTAATTTGCTTTATATATACTTTAACCTGTGGTATGGTGCGGTAGGATATTGATTTTGGATTACTCTAATCCTACCCCTATCTCTAACACAACCTCAAACTGCCAGTTCACACCACACCTCTAACTCACTGCATATCCCTAACTAACACACTTAACCTGTCTGTGTTCCATCTGCAAAAATAAGTTCCAAAAGTATCAGTGGTGACATTAACATTTAAATAAGCAGCATCCAGAGCCAGCTCCAGGGGAGCCTATAAAAATAGCAAGGCTGACATAGTATGGTAATAGTGTGCAGTCCTTCTAAAAACAGTAAGCTACCTAAAAGAGCGATGTAAAGAGTAAGAGGTGCAATATTGATGTCAAGCGTGGTGCACAGACTCAAAATGGACTTGCTGGTCCATTCTGATAAGTTGCTGGTAGATCCCGAGGCTGAGATTCAGGATCTGTAATGTCACTTGCAGCATCAGTACAAGGAAGAAGACAGCTGAAAGATTGCTACTGCCACAGCTCCACTATTGCTTCCCAATCTGATAAGGTCCATTGGCTTGGATCTGGATCAGTTCATGGTGCTATGGAAAGTGTGGCAGATTGTGTTGCCATTGATCTTAGGTGAGCAATGTGAGACAGAGCAAGTGACAAGACTGTTCAGTTGAAGGATAATGAATATCAAAACAGTGATACAGAACAGCTGAGGAGGAAGAGTCTAAAAGAAGAGTTTTGGATCTGGAACATTGGTTGCACCATCAGTTCAGGAAGGAAGACAGGCAAGTGATTGTAACATCTGCAGCTCCACATAAGAAGGTTCAGTTACCCAAATATAATGGACAGATCATTGCACAGAAGTGCAGGGTTAAAACACCTTTGCTGCACAGGAAGATAGTGCAGTACTCAACATCTCTGCTGACAGTTCTTGACAGCTCGGTGCCCTGCATCCCTGCTGCTCCACCTGATAACCCAACGCTCAAGACCCCTTCTGTGGTGCCCTCATCACAACATACACACCAGAAGAGAAGACCATCCAATCATTTCAAAGAGTCTGTGTGGCAACAGAAACTTTGGAAGGAGAGCTATGTTAAGGTGCTGACAAGTTGCAGCAGCCTGGGGATGGCATCACCAACAGTATGATCAGGCATTCTACCTACTGTATTTTATAGGCAGGGGAGCCTATAAAAATGGCACGCCTGCCACAGTTGCATGAATCCGAACTAGTGCAGCAATACTGAGCCATCCTTTAAAGGATGGCAAACTACCTACAAGAGCAATATAAAGTGCAGGAATCTATCAGGTCAGGCCTGGCAAGCACCTGCACAGCACCTTGGGAAAGCAGTTCTAATTTAAAGCATCTGAGAAATATACAATTAACAATATTGTTTTGTAATTGTCTCTATGCTTTCACGGTTTTTAAAATTATTATTCACTGGATTCAAGTATTTTTCTATATACTCTTTGATCTCATCATTCTGTTCATTTTCTGAAATATTCTGTTCCATTCAGGTTCACTGGAAGTTGGATGATATACCTCATTTATTTGGTGCAGTGCAGGAGTCAATCCTGGACCCCAATCCATCAAAGGTCATTCATCTAGCATAACTAATGATGACACTTTGGGATTTAGGAGGAAACAGCAGTTCAAAAAGAAAAGTCAAATTTAAGCCTTAAAGACTATTAAAAATCAAAGTAGGCCCAGAACAGTCCAAGAACTGAACCTAGGCCTTACAGCTGTAACAGAATACTGCTAGCCACTGCTTCATCATTTTATCTTCCTTCAAAGTGTAACTAAAATAAAAATAAAATAGGTATTTTAATATCTGCTGCAGTATTCATACTTAGAACAGTGTAGTGATCAATGTGGCAGAAGGCTGACTATTAGAGATACAACATGGATTCTGTGTGAAGTAGAAGAATTTACGGTATAAAACCTTAAGGCTTTGGGAAATATACTTGGCAAGAAAGGAACTAGATAAAATAATATCTGGCTCATGGCTGACTGAATACTTGATGATAATGATAAACTGGACCCATCTGAAAGTGTACTCTGAAATGAGTCTATTGACTTGGTGGTTTGTTGGAAGGTCAAAGACTCTTCTGTGCCTCCTACAGTCAGGAAAGGCAGATGTGATAAATGACCATCCCCTCTTATATTTTTAGTAGAATAAAGCTGTCTGTTTTTCAGAAGTTGATTTATGCTTCTGGGTAAATCTGCACAGTGACCTCAAGTTTATTTCAAAACATGTTTTCGAATAGTAGAGGTGTAAGATTAGGATTAAGAAAGAAGCTGTATCCTCATATAAATGCATTATTCAGTCTTTAAAGACACATAGAACTTGGATTACTTACAAAGGTAAACTTGTACCTGAGTGAAATGGTGGTGCCATGGTTACACAAATCCTAGGATCAAATCTTTAGGTTCCATTTTCTTCCTGTGTTGGCTGTATTCTGGTTTTCCTCTCATATCACATAGATCTGCCGCTCAGGTTAAATAGGAATTTTAAAATGGCCCTGTGAAGGTGTATGTGTCAGTAAGCTTTGGAATGGACGAAAGCCCTATCCTTGATTCCTCTCCAAATTTTATGGGAAGCGTCAACCCACTCTGACCCTGAGCAGGATGGAGAATACTATATACTGTAATAATATAATTCTGTATGATCTTAATTACGTAGTGTGGTATATGGCTGGCTTGTCATCTCGGCCAATACCCCCAGGCCGCCAGATGGAGCCCTCCCTGCAGTATGGAGGTGCCCCGAAGACCAGCAGGGAATCATGGACTATGTAGATTTTATACACAGCCCTGCTGGATACTACAGGGGCCGCAAGAGGGAGCTGCAGGGAGGGCCAAACAGTCATATGTGCCTTATAACCCGGAAGTGCGTCATAGGAGGAGCGACGACAGAAGTGGCGTACTTCCGGGGTGACAAAAAGGGCTTGTGCCTGACCTGGAAGTGATAAAGAATCACATGGACTGGGGATTGGGAACACTTCCGGGTCAGGGAGAATAAAAGGACTGTGGGAGCTCCCAGACAGCGAGCTGAGCCGGGTGGAAGGGTGGCAACACGTCTGGGAGTGGTGGAGAGTTATTGTATTATTGTGATTATTTGTATGAGTATAGTGGAGGAGAGGATGCTTTGTGCACTGTTGCATTTAAATAAAGTCAACTTTTGGACTTTTTCCTGGTGTCTGGAGTCGTGGAAAAGGTTTCAAGGGAGCGATGCAGCCTCTATCTGTCACAGTAGCAAACATGAGTGTGTTTGCTTATAACTTCTTACTTTAACACTTGGGTTCTGTATGTTACAGTAATAAAAACTAAAGCTCATAAGGTTCAATGACAGCACTAACAGCAAAGGCGTCTTGTTTTATTTAATTTAGTAGTCATAATATACAGCACTACACTACTTAAGGAGCATCAGGTTTATGGTATCTGCAGTTTCTGTAAGTTGTTAAAAAGCAAATGAAGTAGAAGAAGTTAAATTATGAATTTACTGAGAGGGATCTAATGGTAATGGTTTTCTGCTGCCAATTAATCCAATTTACAGTCACAGTGGGCTGCAGGATATCCACTCTGCTTTCAGTACAAGGGAGGAACCAACCCTGGAAAAGGTGCCAGTTCTTCACAGACCTGCTTACACTTACTCACATAATGGTTATGCTGCCTGATAAAACAATACATACACTGTGTTTTATTATCTTCTCAATGTTGTTTTTATGGTAAATGCTGTGGAGAAATTGTTTTTTGAGGAAAAAATCACCAAAACCAGGAACCACATTTGGGTGTGAAATGAAAGCTAAATGAAACAGAGCAGGACTCAGAATTCAAAAACAGAAGCACAGCAAATTTTTATGCAGCAGACCTGTTATTTGAGTGCAAAGAATCCAGAATGGAGCAGAGTAATTTATATTTTGCTGAAGCAGAATGTTTTTGCCTAATTGGGTATAAATAAAGGTGAAATTATTAAGACAAAAGAAAAAGTGGAGGCAAAAGAAAGAAAAGGAGGGAGAGGACACTTTTCGATTTGCAGGGTCAGTGAAGCACAGCAAAACTCCTTTCAATTCAACGTTTTTGTTAATCAGCAAAACAAAATCATCCAGTAGCAGCCAAAATATTGCTGAAAGTAAAAATGCAAGAAAGGTTATTTTATATGAGCAAATATTTCAAGCGGTTTTCAAGACACTGTTACTTAATAGGCAGCAGAAAGTCAGGAGAACTGATGAAAAAGCAAGATATTTTGGTGAATGTGCAACTGACTCCCCACTTTATACAGCAAATTTGTGTAAGATGGAGGCTGAAGGAAATAAATCAATATGAAGTCCTAATGAAGTTTTAAAGAAGATGTATCATTTCTCTGAAGAGCTCTTCTTTCACATCAATAAATTACAAACATATTTAAATGGCATCATATCAAAAATGACTCTGTGATCGTTTTTAATAAATTCTAATGTACTGTAACAATACAATAAAAAAGTATGTTTCAAAGTAAACAATTAACCATTAAAAAATACTTTTTGAATATGGAGCATAAACATCATATCCAGATGGATTTTCTTATACACCTTCAATTTTGATTAGACAAAAATAAGCTTTGGTGACTTAGAATGTTGGCTTGTACTGATGCCTCGCAACTTCATGGGCAATTGAGTTCCATTTTGAACCATGACATCCTATCATTTTTGGTTGTAATTCCCCTAGCTATCCCAGTTTTCTTTTGCATCTCAAAAATGGCCATATTAACGTATATTGGGTTAAGGATGGATGTAAGTATGAATGAAACCCTACAATGAACAGGCACCTCATTCAGAGTTTGTTCTTGCCTTGCACCCAATGCTGCAAGGACAGAGAAAACCAAATAAATAAAGGCAAAGATTCCCAGATGTTCCAAAACATGATTTCTTCTTATTTCATTAGTGGATCTGAAACATCTGAAGATGGATACATGCTGTGAGAAAACAGGAGGACTTATGGAAAAAAAACTCTAAATCCAAAGTCTTGGAGGCACCATCCATTTCTCAGTCTCTGCAGTTACCATGTTTTTACATTAAACTTTGTGTATTTGTAGATGTTTGTTCTTTGTTTTATGATTACAGTGCATCCGGGAAGTATTAACAGCGCATCACTTTTTCCACATTTTGTTATGTTACAGCCTTATTCCAAAATGGATTAAATTCATTTTTTTCCTCATAATTCTACACACAACACCCCATAATGACAACGTGAAAAAAATTTACTTGAAGTTTTTGCACATTTATTAAAAATAAAAAAAACATGTAAATAAGTATTCACAGCCTTTGCTCAATACTTTGTCGATGCACCTTTGGCAGCAATTACAGCCTTACAGACCTTACAGTCTTTTTGAATATGATGCCATAAGCTTGGCACACCTATCCTTTGCCAGTTTCACCCATTCTTCTTTGCAGCACCTCTCAAGCTCCATCAGGTTGGATGGGAAGCGTCAGTGCACAGCCATTTTAAGATCTCTCCAGAGATGCTCAATTAAATTCAAGTCTGGGCTCTGGCTGGGCCACTCAAGGACATTCACAGAGGTGTCCTGAAGCCATTCCTTTGATATCTTGGCTGTGTGCTTAGTGCTGTTGTCCTGCTGAAAGATGAACCATCGCCCCAGTCTGAGGTCAAGAGCGCTCGGGAGCAGGTTTTCATCCAGGATGTCTCTGTACTTTGCTGCAGTCATCTTTCCCTTTATCCTGACTAGTCTCCCAGTTCCTGCCGCTGAAAAACATCTCCACAGCATGATGCTGCCACCACCATGCTTCACTGTAGGGATGGTATTGGCCTGGTGATGAGCAGTGCCTGGTTTCCTCCAAACGTGACACCTGGCATTCACACCAAAGAGTTCAATCTTTGTCTCATCATACCAGAGAATTTTGTTTCTCATGGTCTGAGAGTCCTTCAGGTGCCTTTTGGCAAACTCCAGGTGGGCTGCCATGTGCCTTTTACTAAGGAGTGGCTTCCGTCTGGCCACTCTATCATACAGGCCTGATTGGTGGATTGCTGCAGAGATGCTTGTCCTTCTGGAAGGTTCTCCTCTCTCCATAGAGGACCTCTGGAGCTCTGAAAGAGTGACGATTGGGTTCTTGGTCACCTCCCTGACTAAGGCCCTTCTCCCCCGATCACTCAGTTTAGATGGCCAGCCAGCTCTAGGAAGAGTCCTGGTGGATTTGAACTTCTTCCACTTACAGATGATGGAGGCCACTGTGTTCATTGGGACCTTCAAAGGAGCAGAAATTTTTCTGTAACCTTCCCCTGATTTGTGCCTTGAGAAAATCCTGTCTCGGAGGTCTACAGACAATTCCTTTGACTTCATGCTTGGTTTGTGCTCTGACATGAACTGTCAACTGTGGGACCTTATATAGACAAGTGTGTGCCTTTCCAAATCATGTCCAATCAACTGAATTTACCACAGGTGGACTCCAATTAAGCTGCAGAAACATCTCAAGGATGATCAGGGGAAACAGGATGCACCTGAGCTCAATTTTGAGCTTCATGGCAAAGGCTGTGGATACTTATGTACATGTGCTTTCTCATTTTTTTTATTTTTAATAAATTTGCAAAAACCTCAAGTAAACTTTTTTCACGTTGTCATTGTGGGATGTTGTGTGTAGAATTCTAAGGAAAAAATGAATTTAATCCATTTTGCAATAAGGCTGTAACATCAGTGGTTCTCAACCTGTGGGGCGGGCCCCCCTAGGGGGGCGCGAAGTAACAAAAAGGGGAACGCGAAAATGTGAAACAAAGAAAACAAGAATCAAAAATATGAAAAAAAACATCTGTTGAAATCAAAACAAATTAACGTAAACTACATTCTGATACTAGAACAATAAATATAGAGTTAGATAAATGTCGCTAAAAGTTAAGTAGGTATATTAAAATATGCATCTACATTTCAAAAAAACGTTGGGGGGGGGAGCATTTAAAACTGTAATGAAAACTTGGGTCGCAAATACTTAAAGGTTGAGAAACGCTGCTGTAACATAACAAAATGTGGAAAAAGTGATGCGCTGTGAATACTTTCCGGAGGCACTGTATATATGTTTCATGGTTAAGACAAGGGAGGTGAGGGTTTGTTGCTTGTTTTTCTTTTCTATCACTGTAAATATTGGCATCTAGTTTGGGATCAGGGAATTCGAGGTTATGTTATCAGATGCGTGCGCATGGGAGGCGGCTAAGGGGCTCAAAAGAAGGTAATTCCCAGTCAGACCAGGGGGTGGAAGAGTGCACTAATCCTTTCTCTTATCTCCCAAGAGACCAAATGTGGGAAATTCCGCATGGCTCTCATGACGCCACTTCCGGTTCTGCCCCAGAAGACATCACTTCCGGCTCCTCCCCAGAAGATGTCACTTCCAGACCAGCAGAAGAACCCACCTCCTAATGATGTAATTTCCAAAACCCAAGAAGTCACAGCCTGATGACTTAATTTCCAATTCCGGTCCCAACATCCATCCTCTTCCTGTTTTCAACTATATATCTGCCATGTTTCCTAACCTGTTCAGTTCTGTTTTGGACTCTTGTCTGTAAAGACCATTTCATCAAACCTTTTTCATCTGCAGCCAACTTTCAATTATGCGGGAGGCCGCCCCAAACCTTTTTGTTCTGTCAAGGCTTTATTATTGACCACAGTGTGTAATATTTCACCTTTTTGTAATATATTCATTTTACATTTACAGGACCTTTTTCTTTTTACTAATTTATCTGTGTTTTGTTTATTGATTGGCAGCTTGAATGGAGGGCAGGTAATATACTGAAGGGTAAGTAAGGTCTTGCGTTGCTGAGTCTGGACTTTACTTCGGCACAGCCGGAGTGTGTAACTTGCTGCCACCCGAGCATGAGCTTTGTTGTTACAAAAATGCAAATAAAACCACAAGGTTAGTACCAGTTTTAGTATTTATTCCAATACGAGGAATTGCAAAATGGTGCTGTCATATTTTATATCAGCAATGCAATGACATTACATGTGACATGTCACATACATATTAACCAGACTATTAAACCGGGAAGTTAAAAAGACAAAACAGAGGGCCTCAGAAAAAGTCAAAACATTGTGGTAAAACCAGCACTAAAGATTAACATAGATAACTATTATGACTGGAATCATAACACAAGTAACAAAAGCCGAGAAGCAAAACCAAAGTAAAAGTCAAAAATAATGATACAATCCATCCTCAAACAACATTTTTTCAATTTCCTCTAACTAACATTTAGTGTTGTTGTTTGTTTTTAGTGGCAAATCTGCATACTTTGGCACCAGAAGATGTGAGCTTCCATCTTATATACTGTAGATGTGATGAGAAGAAAATGTTATATGTCACATGGCAGACAATAGTTGTAGCAACCATTACTGCAGCCATGAGAGACTGACAAACCTACTGGAGAAATAAAATAGTGCCATCACAATAACAATAAGAAATAAACAATAAAAGAAGAAAAATTCCAAGGATGAAAAGAAAAAAATTTCAGAATGCTTAAACTCAGATTCATTACAGTAATCCAAGAACACAAAATTGGGACACTACTATACAAATTAGGAAACTTGTCTGCTAAAGATCTGCTTTTATTCGCTAAGATTAAACTTATTGAACTGTGTTATTTATTTTAAAATTAAGAAGAAACAATCATTAGATAATGAGAGCATTGGCTGCTTGGTGAGCTATGAAACGATGACGGTTTCTTTTGAATTGTTCTGTAAGACTTCATAACTTTATGGATTAAATATGTTGCTTTTTCTTGTTCCACTAAGAAACAGAGTCTAAACCACATTTACTGTAATGGGTGGAATGAAATTAATGTTAAAAAAAAACCTTGTATTCTGGTTCTTTGAACACCCTCACAGCATTCACACATTTATTTACATCTGTGACTTTCCATGAATTACCAAGGGGAGTGTGGTTATGTGTAGGTGCCCTGTGATTGACAGCCACCCTGTATAAGTCCTTTGCAAGGCTGTGTTAGGACAATATGGCTCAGGGAAGGTACATACAGTATTGAGGGATGGACATTAGCTTTATCATGAGAAGGGTCATGCTTAAAATGGTGTAGTGCCATATTTATCACGAGCCGGATCATACTTAAGATGGTATAGTGCCTAAAGCAGTGGATTCTAAACCCCAAGGCTGCTGGTTCACTTTGATTCCTCTGCTGCACAGTGCAACAATCAGCAAGTCACAACTCCAATTGTAAACCAAAAAAAAATTACTTTTACTGAATCCAGATTGTGTATGGTGCCATGAATAAGGTAAAACACAAATACAGTATAATAATATGAATGTTTTTGTTGAGATTTATTAAACGTTTGTAGAATTTCCCTAATTGTGATGCCATAAGCATTGATAAGATCTGGTATAAATTTCACTAAGAGGTCAAACCCTGTGATGATTATAATGCTTGTAATGCAAGTATTAAAAAAGGTAGCTCCAGCTACTCCAAAGCTCACAGATAGCCTGTCAACATTTTACTTTCTTAAACTCATTAATATTCTAGTGTGCATTGCAACCACACATTATTCGTCTCACGGCGGACCGACAAAAGCCTCCCACACACTTTACCCACATACATTTACGCCTACCTGTGTCTAAGTTAACTATAAATAATGTGCAATACTTCATCTCCATCCTAAAGAAAACTAACATTCCTAAATTCAAATAATATAAGCTGAGATTGTCAAATTTATCAATTAATCCCCATGTTGTCTGTTTCATAGACAAAGAAAATCTTCTAGTATAAAAAATGGTATGTTTTTTAATCTTGGGAAGTTCACTTATCTACAGTAGAAGCAGATGAAATTAGCATCCTGTTAACAAGTCTAATAAGTATTTTTCTGGAGCCCTGCAGTAATTACAGCTTGCTGGTCAAATGATACAATGAAGGACGACGATCTCCATTTTGGGCCCTTTTTCTTCTTTTTCTCCACCCACAACAGTTTGGGTCAATTCCTCACACAACTGTCAAAAGACAAAAGTTTTCCTGTGTTGAGATTGATATAATGTAATTTACATAACAGAGTAAAAATAACTAGATAAAACATGGTGGGGCAGCAGTGGTTAGTATTAAATATGTGTGTATGAAATATAACATTCCCCATTGCTTAAGATAAAAAAGTTGGAAGGTTGAAAGGAGAGCTGACAACCAATAAATTCTTACCTACAATTTCAATGCATAGAATATAACGATGAGGAATAAGGAAACACACGTGTTCTGAACCTTGCAAACAGAAGAAAGGCTCATCTGTCTGATGTCTCAATATTTAAGTACCATAGACAAATGGGAAAAAAGAAACAAAAAAAGTGCACAAATTACAGATGAACTCGCCGCATCTTTTCCTTCATACAGTGCAGCATCTGCTTCAACAGGCAGTACGCTATTGGTTGTCAGGAAAAGGAGCAAGAACAGCTGTGCTGAAAAGTTGTAACCCAGCTGGCAAAGCAGACATGGCTAGCAATTTTCAGTGGTATAATTTGACATGGTGCAGAGACAAGATTAGTGACCTCAGTCTTCAAATATGACGTGTCCCATGACAAAAAGTAGCGTGATGTGATATATTCTTGTGGTTAAGGTTGTTAGTAAAGGACTGGCTACATGGATTTTTTCCAAGATTCTGAAATGTAAATGACCACAGTGATGGCATTATGGCAGTGTAAAAGCAGGGCCTTTAATGGTGAAGGCAGTGAATCTAAACATGAGGACAAAGACAGATGGTGGTCGGGTTAGACACAAAAACAAGAAAAACTCGGCCCAAGATCTATCGATCATCCTAGTTTACCTAACCTGATTGTTAAAATTAGCGGTATCCACTATTCATACTATTAAAAGAGCTGGTGAGAAACCCTTTAAGGTGTGTTGAGTTGCCTGATAACATAATATTGTCTCAAAATATGTAATTTATTTATTTTTTGTTTTTATGTTTTTCCCCTTTTCACTCACTATTTTACATCCACGTACACTGACCATATACACACACATATCATGAAGACATACATTAGGATATATTAATTGTTGACTCATGTGAGTGAGTGTGTTTTGTGATGGACTAGTACCCTGTCCAGCACTGATAGCAGCATTGCGCTCAGTGTTGCTAAGAACCTGAACTGAATAAGCATGTTGCAAAACTAATTAATCAATTAATGAACACTATAGCAGATATTACTCAATTAATGTAATGGGGCGACCCCAGTATGGACTGAATTCAGCAGGTAGGTTCTAGAACCTTCTCACTTCATTTCAAGGTGGCAAAAGCTATAATACTATCTTCCCGGGACTGGGCAGAAGGCTGAAAACTGGTCTGGACCTGACTCTAGTCCATCAGAAAGCCCACTCTGATTCACACTCACATAAAGACACACTATATTCACACACAGTGAGAATTTGCAATTGATATCATTTCAAAAAATGTTAATATAATTTTGAAAAACAAATAAAAAAAAAATTGTATTAATTCCTTCTTTGTTTGAGCCTCGCCATAGTAATTTTGATGAAATGGGACTTGCAAAAACTATTCAGTTATGACAAATGTTACAGAATAACAGAAGAGAATGTAACTTTATTATAGTGACTGACCATTATGAATATCAAGTGAATATGGAAGTTTGATGGTAAATGATAGGGTGAGCAGATTTTCAAAATCCCAATCCAGGACACTTGTGTATTATGTATCCCACACATAAAGCCCATCCTCATTTGTTAAATACCATCTTTATCTCATTATCATCAGCGAGAGATCAGGGCACAAAAAAAAAATAAAAAAATAAAATAAAAACACTTTCATGAACCTATATGATTCCAAACAGTACTTGAAGTGAAAACAAATAAATGACAGTACTTATCTGCTTTGTCTGCTTCTTGGTCCTTCTCACAATGGTGTTCAAATTTAAAACAAGTTCTTAATCAAGTTTCCCTGTTGAAGTTTTGACTATGCTATTATATGTGTATTATATCAAACTGGTAGCTGGGGTATGAGTGGTCCTCCTTGGAGTTTCATATGCACTGGTCTAAAGAAGTTGTGATGATGTTGGTTTTGGCGGAGCAATGCTTTATTAGAAGGGCACCCTGTTAAAATCAGGACATTTTGATATTTTTCAGTCATTTATCAGGACACATAGCCTAAAATTGAGACTGTCCTTGTCACTTGAATGTTTAGACACCCTAATAAATTATAGTGACAGTGAATGTAGATCATGCAGATTATGCAGATAACGCAGATAATGGTGTTGTCAGCTTGGTTTAGTGTAAGGTAAGTAGTACTATCTAAATGTTTATTTCCTCTGCTCTGTGCACAACAGCCTAAATGCCTAAATGTGTATGGGTAATACACTCATATCTAGATAACTCTTTGCTCTACTTTGTTGCATTTTATACTTTTACATCTTTTACAGTTAGTAAGATTTAACATACCTGTTATGACTTAAAGTATCAGTATGAAAGAAATACATGCAGAGGTTTCAGCGTGCACCGACCTGGACCTGCCAACAGAGGATTGCTGTCCTGCACTTGTACAATCAGCCAGTGACAGTGATTTTCTATCCCATACACGCAGTGTATTGGTTTTTCATTAACTTGTACTGGGGATCTGTTTGCCATTAGTACTGGCTATCAGAGTGAAACAGAGGAGCATCTACAAAATATACAAGTTGGCATAACTGCTGTCAAGGTAAAATTGAAACAGTATACTAATTTGTAGTTGAAGTTGCACAGAACTTTTCTCCTCTTTAATATGGACAAGTTCACAAATTTGCCACTGCCTTTCAAAGGGAGATTTTGGTATTTCAAAACTGTGTACAGTAAACTGTGTTCAAGATATATGTAGTCAATAAACTTATGATTGATTGTAAGGTATCTAGTGTAGGGTTCAGGGAAAACAGTAATCGAGTAACAAGTAAAACAAAACAGACTTCTCACTGGTGGTGACTATAGTAATGTCGGTGTACAATTCCAACTTTTAACCACAGAGGTATTTGCAGGGGAATATTTATTCACTAAAAAAATTAAATGTACAGGAGACAGGACAAGCTGGTTGCTCAATCCTATTATGATGTGATGGAAAGGACAGGCCCAAGTACTGTGGAGTGCTTGTAAGTTGATGTTTCACAGGACATGCTTCCTCCCAAGAAATACAAATTCCAATCAACCTTTATCTACAGTAACTGTCATAAAGGAATTGCAGTGGCAGACCACATCTAGATGCAGTTAGGAACTTGGTGAATGGTGCCAAAATTAAATCTTACTAGTCAGATAACCTTATTTTTCTACATTTATTGTGAGGTTACTGAGGTATTTATCAAGAGATAGAGTTACTCAGTTCATCATACTGCTCAGAAATCTTTAAAGATAACTTACTTAAGCAGACAAGCTGGTACAGTTTAACATGTCATTTTAGGTCACAAATAAGTTGCGATTTTTACTGTCAGGATGATGAGGTAATATAAACTACTTTGAAATTATTTTATCTTAAAATGTGAAATATGCAAAGGTTATTTTAAAAGAAATGTAACAAAATTGAACATTCTCAATTTCACTTAATCCGTTTCACGATCGTGGGGTGCCAAGTCCTACCCTGGCATAAAAAATAATGCATCTATGATATGTCCAGAGATTGGGATGAATGAGCAGGCTACCTAAATCATTCTTTGTCTTGACTATGTTCAAAGTTTATTTTGAGACTTCGTGTGGTTATAGTAATAATGCCTATGCCCGCCATCATTTAGAAATCAGCCACACCATTTTGTTGCGAGTCCAAAAGGATTACCGACAGTAGTTGGTGTGTGATTGTGGAGAAGCAAACTAGACTGGTAAAGACAATGAAGATAGGGAGGCCACATTGTGTTTTGTTAATTTCTTTTACTTGAATAATGAAATGAACAATTTACTTATGTACAAAATGTATTAACAACTTATAAAAATGTGACTGACTTAGCACCGTTTCTAGAAGGCTCTAAAACTGCCTTGCATAAATGAACTTCCATTTATGACATCTAGTGGTCATTATACATCTTTACATATTAATACATTCCCTTTCCTTTCTGTACAAACAACACTAAAAATCAGCAATAACCTTAGAGCATTTTAAAGCACATAAATGTAACAGTGATCAGAATATCTTAGATTAATTAAGCTAATTTGCTTGAAGTGAATCAAATCAGACCGAAATGCTTTCTTTACACTTTCATGATAAACTAAAAATTCCTTACAAAGTCATTTTAATTAAGTTAATTTGCTTGAAGTGAATCAAATCAGACCAAAACTTTCTCTTTGCACTTTCAAGATTAAAAATTCCTTACAAAGTCATTACTTCACAAATTTTGTCTATCTTCTTAACACAGTTGAGTTTAGTGTGCTTGTGTGTGTGTTACAGTTAAAATCAGTTTGTTTGTTATTATTACAAGCAATAAGAGGAAATGATTTAGATTCAACATTTCTCAAGACCATACACTAATCCTAGACATTCTTTTTCTATTTGAGCATATCCGCATTCCCTTTCTGTCATGGATCTTGATGCATATTCAAAGGTTTTCCAATGCTCACCTTCAGCTTGATGTACCATATTTAGATGAATGTGTGTGGATACGTTAATCTTCTTTTTTTGATCAAAAAAATTTAAGCACAGGTGTAATGGTTGGTACTATTTTGGGATTTTGCCATTCACGTCATGTTTGACTGTACATATAAATTTGTTTTCTTAAGGAGGTATGATGTTCTTGCTGGAATGAATTCACCGATAAAGTAAACCATCCCCATAATACACAGGACTCTGGTTTTGTCTTATAGTCATCCCGTATTCAAAATGGAATTGATCTTTACTTGATCTGGTTGAAGGCCATGAAGTGAGGGCTTATCTCCAAAGAATATCACTTCCTAAACACCAAATTATCATTTATTCTTAAGTTTAATGCTTCATAGCACCATAATTTGCCTCTCATTATGTTGCTGAGGAATGATTATATCATTCTATGTATCACTCACACTTCTTCAAGCCCTTCAAGGACCTGTTCCATTGCTCAGTGGAATATCTCAGATGCAATTCTAATTTCAGAAAACAGTACCTGTCAAATGGTGTATTAAACGTTCCTTATTTGGTACTTTTCTCATCTAGGTTTAGTTGCCAGAAACCTCGTGAAGCAAAAAGGTTTGTAAAATATTTGGAACCTGACATTTCTCTGTTGATTTCTTCACTTTAGGGGGCTTGACAGAGTTCATGTTTTATATTTTCATTTAAGCCTTTTTGACCATGCCTATTCTTAAATCTTCATTCTTCTTTTTTACAGACACCATGAAGTTGACCCTGTCTTTGAGTTCTTCCACTTTTTCAATCACCTCCAGAGTAGTCATTCTGTCTAGTTCATTCTATAGACAATGTCTTAATGGTGCAGGAACCTGTCATGCAGCATGGACTACTGGTTATGCATTTTCTACTAACCGTATTTTGTAGGTGAATGGTAGTGTAACAAAGCATTTAAACAATCTGACATTTTTTATACTATGGAGTGTACAGAGAGGTCACTATTTCCATCTTTTAGTAAACTAACATTGTTAATATGGTATTTTATTCTGACAAGACTCAAATCTTCACAGCCTTTATCACCTAACAGTAAATCAAGACCTTCATGTACAACAATGAATAATAATGATGTATCTTTTACTACTACCTTCAGTTTGCAAATTCCAAAACAACCAATCTTCTGTCCATTTTAATCTTTTGGCAGTAATAATGATTTATAGTTTTTAGGTTTTTCTGTCGTTACTTTAATATCAGACATATGCTGATCAAGTTTGTTTTTGCACTGGTATCTAATTTAAATTTGACGACAGCTCCATTTACTTGATGCTGTACTCACCCCTGTCCTCTTTAACAACATTAATTTGATTACATACATTATTAACAACAGATTGCTGTACACCATTTTTTGCTTATAGTCTTGGGTGTATTTTCACCGTTTATCAAGCCAACGAAAATATATCACTTAAATAAGTGTCTTCTATAACTTCAATAGATCATTCCTTTTTTCTTTCTTTTAACTTTGAAAAACACTGTTTGGCAAAGTGGTTTTTGCCACTGCACTTAGAGTACTGTTTCCCAAGTGCGGGGCATTGCTTTGGTTTATGATGTGAACCACAACACTTGCATTTGAACACTTCATCTAAATGCTTCATTAAGGATGGTGACAGTTATTCACTGCTATTTCATCAAAGCGTTTTTACATGCTGTTGGCGCTAACTCGTTTGCATGGCAAATCTTGTTAGCTTCCTTCAAAGTCAGCTCTGTTTGTCTTAACAAACGTTCTTTCACTTTCTTCACACTAACTCCAAAAACAATCTGCTCAGGTATCATTGAATCTCTCAACTTCTGGCACATGGTTATGCTTTCAGCTTTAAATCAATTAAAAAGCTTTCAAAAGGTTTGTGCTATATGCTAGAATGAAAGCCATACATTTCACAGGATACATTGTTCTTAGGAGAACAATGGGCATCAAACTTTTTTAGTACATTTTCAGATTTGTCTCTACCTACTTGTCCTTCAAACACAAATGTATTGCATATTTCAGTGGCTTCCAGGAAACTGGTTTTGAATTTTGGCCTAATCACCATGTGTAGGTTGTCAGTGTTTCCAAATCATTCAGATTTTTGTCCAAGCTATGTAGCCAGTCTGAATTGACCAGTTTATATAAATGAATGTTGTTGGGCTTGAGCATGTCCTGTATTGGTTTTTGTCTTGTGTCTGCCTGATGTTGCCAGGACGTGCTTTGGCTCTGTGCAACCAATACAGAATTGAGCAGTTTCAATTAATAAATGCACAGATGGGACATATCTCCTTATTCTATGGAGACTTTACTAATTGTTAACTCTACTCTAGGTACTGCAAAAACTACCCATTTACTATTATGTAACAATACATTAACAAAGGCTTCTGTAATAACACTCACATACCATCAGTAAAGTGGTTATTCACCTGTACTATATGGTCTACTAAAATATTTTCACTTTCGAATGTTCATTGGTAGCTTAAGTGAGATATATTTCTCTTGATATTGTATGCTTTCATACAATACCTATGTATCCTTAGAATTCATTAGTATTTTTACCAGCATGTACAATGCCTAGGCCCACAGAGATGGTGAACCAATTTACTGTTGTTTTATAAAAGAACTAAGACCAAAAGAAACCTTTGCTAAGGTCTTATTATACAAGAGTTGTTATGATGTTACGAGTCAGTTTCTTTGTAATTTTACAACAGGATTTGGGGGAATTTGTTTTAAAAAGTTTCTTTGCTAAAGTCTTTCTCTCATCCCCCACACAAATCCAGGTTAGTTTAACATATGGTCTTGGGGAGGTTGCAGGTGTTAAGATGTACTATTTCCCCCATTGGTCTGAGGTATGGCTGTTTGGAATTGGCTTGTCTCAGAGGCCTTTAAGTACCATGATGTCCTATTGGCTGTAGGGGTTGGACAGAAAAGCTATAAATTTGCTTGCTCAACCACATTCTCCCTCTCTCTTGCTAACCTGTGATGATGTAGAAGTATCTATCTCTTGCTAACAACTGAAGAAGACCATCACACCATGAACTGAAAACACAATGAAGAGCACGGCTTCAGCCATTTTGAACAGACATGTGGCTAAAAGCTGAGCACCAATGATGCCTTAACTAGAGACATTAAGTAACTACAAGTCTGTGTGCCAACTGAATTACACATCACCATTTTATCAGGTCGCATGGTTGCCAATATTCAAATGTACTTTGCATTATGTTATTATTTATGAATATTATCAGTAATGCATTATTTTATGTGTAACTTAACTCCTGCTTGTCTTTTTACTACATCTGATTGCCTGAGGTTATAGATATAGAAGGGAAGGTGGGGATAAGTTATATAAAAAATAATACCTTATAAAAAGTGGTAAGTGGCATTCTAAGGCTACATATTAATAATACAATAGGAGAAAGTAGAGCAAAATATATTACTCTACCAAGATAAAACAAGAGTAAATGAGTAATAGATGCATTTTTGAAGTGCCTAAACTAAAGTGTTACCTACTAATTTAACGATTTTCAAGGTTTACTCCTGTTGCAGTGAAGTGGCAGTGCTAATTCAATAAGTAACAATGATTTTGGCCACCTGAGTTACAGATGTTTACCAAAAGTTTAGCTAAGTTGACTATAGACCACTTAAGAGTCTGCTCCTCATCAGAAATTTGAAGGCAATGGTTATCTTTCAATTCCAGGTGGTACCAAGCAAGAAAAGTCTGCAAGTTGGTATTTTATGTAACTATATGTAAATGAAGGCCCCTTTTTTTTAGGCAACAAAAATGACACCCTCATAAAGCTGTCTTTGTGTATGACCTTCTATATTAATTGACTTGGAGCCCAAATGTTTACTTTCTTCCAGAACCTTTGCTGACGGGACATTTGTATGCCTTGTCCACTGTCAACTGGGCATATCTCAAGTATAATATTATTAAAATACTCAGTTTATGTTAAATCAGTCTGAAGTTGTTCTGTTCTTTACTATGTGCATGCATTATGTATTTATAGAATTCTAGTAGTAAACTTGTTACAGTGCTCTGAGCCTGTATTCAGAGAACAGAACTATGAAAAAATAACTTGAATTGACTTGACAAAGTAACGTGTCTATACTGTAATGTGTGGATGAACACAGAGCCAAAAAATTAGTTGGATTATCCCCCCCTTGTAGTGGAACGGAGTACACTGAGGAACTAAATGATAGCAAGGAGATATTTAGTGGGTGACGTATCCTTTTTTTTTTTAAATAAATGATAAGGCCTTTAACTTTTCTCTGGACCTTAGGAGGTTTAATGTAATGTTTAAAAGAAATCATATTATAATCAATAATCCCATTGAAATTTAGAATTAATTTACTGTAATGTTTAATTAATAGTATAATCTAGATAAAGGTATAAAAGTCATAAATATTCAATGATAATATTTAATTAACTTTTTTTTTACTTTCAGCTCATAAGAGCATTTGCTTTATGATATGCAGAGCTATAGATTATACTTTATATCAGCAGTTCAGCTTGGAGGGTACTTTTTTGTTAGTACAAAACACAGGAAAAGGGTGCAGTGCAGCAAAAGAACACTTAACAATAGGAATGAAACTCTTTTTACAGTGAATACATACAAACAGTCTCATCTCATCATCTCAGACCCCTTTTCCTGGTGAGGGCTACTAAGAAAGACATTAATAAATAACTGAATTTTGGTGCTGGGATTTTATGCATCATACACTCTTTACATTTTACCATTCAATGTTTAAGCTATAGACTAATAATACACACTACAGGATGTTTTCCTCTCTCAGGATTGAGAGACCAGTGTATGGGTTTACAGTTGAGAAGAAGAAAACAAACAATAGTAAGGAGCAGACCAGAAAATGAATGGTAAGTTCACATCTGGGACTGGAGGAGCATTGCTTCCCTAGAAAGAATACAAGCTGGGTGGAGGTCTATTGACAAAACAGATGCAGGGATACAAGAAACCTCCAGAGAGCATTCTAGTCTCCTGTAACCAAAGGTAGACACCACTCAGTCCAGAAGTGATTCTGGGGCTTGATAAGAAGTGTCTTTGGAATAGGGTTTAAAGTTATCCATTAACAGAGGGCTCATTGAATTTGGAGTCCTGGGGCAAAAGGGTGGCAGCAGGAATGAGAGCTGAAGGAGACACATGAGGGAAAAAACTGTATATGGCACAGGGCAACTGGAGAAGCCACCCTACAGGGTATAGAGAAGTACTAGGATCAGTTTAGGCAAGCATAAGAGGTGCATACAGTATATGTGTTTATTATTTTCTTCTGTGAAATGGTCTTTTCAACGTGAACTATCTGCTATTGTAGCATTATTAAAACCCATTAATTGTATATCTTTTGATAGACTGAAATAATTTTATTTTGGGCTATGATAGACTACAATCATTTCATTCCGAGCTAAAGGAATAAAGAGTTTTTCTAGTGCAAATGATTTTTTGATTTATAAAGGTTCAGTTCACAGCATCTCTCAACCATTATGGTAAACAATGCATATGGATCATATTATAAGGGATTTCTTTCACAATCCACTGAGAAAATTCAAAAGCTACATCAAGGATAGCCACATCAGTATCATTGAGTGCAAGTAACTCAACTAAAAAACAATACAGAAGTTAGAGAGTATAACCTTATGACTATTTAACTTGAAAATTTGTCAATGAGGATATTAACCATTTGGCATATTCTCAAGCTTTAAAACTTGAGCAGTCTTACCTTAAATTCATAGTCCTCAATGACAACCTCCATTCGGGTGTGCTCTCCAAGACTCGGTCAGCCCATTTTTGCAACCTGCTCATTCAAATAGGATAGCTGCACCAGACTAAAGCAGTATGTTAGATCACTTGCTCTGTCTCTGGTAAGTCTGCTGTGAATGAATGGTTCAATCTCAAATCAGAGTATGCTGCTGTGGGCACTAAAGTGTTACAAGGAATGGAGCAAATGGATGTGCAGTAAGTATAATGTACAAATGCCTAGGTACCCTGTTGTATAAAAGATTATCCAATGGAAATGCCACTCATACGCTGCTAAACACCATTTGTCAAAGGTGAGCCACTGTGGGTTAATATCTCTTCTGGGTTTCTCGATTTTCAAAGAGAAAGATCGCAAGCCAAGCAGTAATCCTGCTCTCTCATGCTTGAGTTGACATCCCTCTTGAGGGTCATCTCAGATTTCGTGACTGGTTTAGGGTTCACAGCATACCTTGTACAGAATTTCTACATACCCAGCTGGCATTCTGGTATAGTATTTCCTTCTCAGACAATGCCTATGACAGTATTTTAAAATGACCCTTTTTAGCCATGTTTTTTGACTTTGTATTGCCCAATGGCAGAACATTAAAGTCTTCATTTTGTACAGCTGTTTCATTGCTCTCGTTTTGCTGCTAGGTCATCACATAAGAATGCGAATCATCCTGCTTGCTAATTACCCAATAAAGCTACAGCACTTAACCTTCATTTGTGCTGTGATTCTACCTAGTTAGCTAACAAGCGCATCTGCCGTACAGCAAATGAGCTCTTCTGTCGTTTGGCTATGAGTTGGCTATGACAAGGTTTACACAGCAACAAACTTACAAGAAATTCTGTCAGCCATTTCTGCTTGAATGGACAGTTAGGGACCTGCATTCCCATCAAACCCTGCTTAATTCATTTCAGCGCAGAACGTAATTTTAGCATTGCAGATGACTGAGCAACAAGATGCACTATGAGACTAAAAAAATTCTTATTCTTTTTTTTTCTCCAATTCAATTCAATCCAAGACATTGCATGTATGCAACAGGTCACTGTTCTTGTACAGTATATGTGTGTTAAAAGAGTAGTCAACAAGGGTGCAGGAACTCTCTTGTCATGTTGGAAACTGTTCATAGATTAGGAAGATGTTACATGTTGATGGAGGCAGTTTATGCCCCGGTAGGAAATTTGGTTAGCATGGTTATTTTACATAGAGCAGAATATCATGCAAAAACTCAACAAAACATAACCATGTTGAAAGTAGTAAGATATAGTAATGACATCTGATATAAAGCCAGAGCCTACTTACAATAACTACATACTTTATAAACTGGCAGCCCGTGGTTTTAAATACACAAGTACCTAAGATGTATTGGGGAATATTATGTCATTTTTTTTCTCATTTTCTGATTTCCTCAGTTCAGTATTCTTATTATTAGATGTATTTAGCTTAGATGCCTTTAGCATTAAACACACCGTTATACATGTAGGGATAATTTTTACATTAAACTAATACATAGCACAGGATAAAAGCAATGTTGTTCTATCATTTGGAGCATCATTAAGTCATAAGCAGTCTTACCTTAAATTCATAGGACTCCTCAATGACAACCTCCATTCGGGTGTGCTCCCCAAGACTTGGACAGCCCATTTTTGCAACCTGCTCATTCTCCCCCTCTGTAGCTACTGGCTTATTCTCATTTGAATCACCTGGCGGATTAAAAATAACAAAGAAATAACACTTCTGAAAGTTTTGGAAATGCACAAGTTGTTTCTTTTGCTTTTCTTTTGTACTATAATTATTTTCCATCAAGAAAATCCTATTATTATAATTTACACAGCTATATGCTCAAACCTGCTATTTAATGACTCCCACTAATGGGAATTAAAGCACAGGTCTGTTTGAAATTACTCACAATGCCACACCAATACAGCCTTTTCTGTTGGCTATGCTATCAGCACTTATAAAGTCACATTTTCAAAACTGTTTTGACATGGTAAGTTACTTTAATAAAGGCATAAATGGTATCTAGAATAGGCTTTTGAAACCTCGAAAAGCTGAAAAGGCTTAGCCCGTGAACCACTGTGGATTTATAATGTTATTCAACAAGCTGTACATTTCTTTCAGACTTGACTGCTCTCGCTTGATATGTAAAACTTAGCATCAATAAATCTTTAGCCTATAAAAACAGTGAGGCAAGGAGAAGCACTATAGATAGATAGATAGATAGATAGATAGATAGATAGATAGATAGATAGATAGATAGATAGATAGATAGATAGAAAGTGTTAAGAAAAAAACTAAAACTCCACCTCAAAAGAGACCAACTGCCAAGTAAATTACAAAGAATACATAAATAAAGTCTCAGCAAGGTATATTTTCTAAAATCTATTATATTAAAAAAAGCATCATGATTATTTACTGATGACTCTTTTCCACTAGCACCAGGTACTATACATAATCATATGTGGGTCAAATTGTTTTCTATTTAAAAGCAAAGAAGGCATTACTTTATATTAACTAAATTCAATTTGATCCTTATTTAGTTATTTGTATGCTAGGAGATTACATCCCACGTGCTCCCTGTATGGAGTTTGCATATCCTTACCATGTCCAATTACTTTGTGAATTTCTTCAGGATGTTCTGGTTTCCTCCAACAGTTCAAAGATGTGCAAGTTAGGTGAACTGCCAGTGGTAAACTGAACCTATGTGTGTGTGTGTTTGTGTGTTGACCCTGTCATGGAATGGCACCATGTCGAAGTCTTGCTCCTCCCAGATGATTGCTGAGAGAGGCTCTGGCTCCCCCATGACCCTGCCTTGGATAAGTATGTAAAGAAAATCGATACATGGATGCCCATATACTGCTGTTTTGATTTGGCTGATTTTTTCATTCTTGCTTGAGTTTTGTTTTTCCAGAAATGTTCAAAACACTTGTTCCTTTGATAGCTGTCTAGCACCAGTGATGATGCAAATCCAGCCAAATAATGCCATAAACAATTCACTGAAAATGAAGATCTATCAACATATTGTGACATAGTATGAGCACCAAAGGGCATTAAAAATTTCTCAACATTAAACACTCAAAAATGAAAAGAAAAAGAGCAAGTAAATATCCATTCATTTCCAACATTTGTTTAATTGGCATAATGCTAAATTCAATTATGTATACATAATTGATGTCATTCACAATAATGATGATGACTACTCCAAAAAAGCAAGATGTACAAGATCAAAAAAACTTTAATCTGCATCATAAAAATCAACCAGTGGGTCACTCAAAAAGATCATCAAGCTCCAGTACTGAACTGGGGTGTTTCCCTAAAACGATTGTATTTAGTGAATAATGATAGATATAATCAATAATGTAGGTAAAGAATGAATGAGTTTTATGAGCATCTCCCAAAGCCCTTCATTATTCAACATTTAATGAACAAGTTTAAAGTACTTCTTTGTTGGGCTCCTTCCCAGCGTCAACGTCAGTAAAGCAGACTGCTGATAACAGGAACATTGATCCCATGCATTTCAGTTGTCAAAAATATCTTATACTGTCACACCAGACATGTGTACACAAATGTAAAAAAAATCAATCAAAACATGCAAAAAAGCACAAAATAAAGAAATTTAAATTTTGTCTAATTAGTACAATTATTTTAACCTATTACTCAAAAATCTATAAATGGGTTCAAAATGTGACTCGCCTTCCTTGAAAAAAAGACAATGACAAGCAGCAACTGGAAAAAAGCAAGTCTTTACAAGTTAAAAAAAAAACTTGCAGAAGAGGTGACAAAAAATAAAGAAGTGTTGTTTTCCAAGATTTAGGGAAGCCCCCGAAGACTTGCACAGGCACTGGAATTACTTTTCTTCTACATTCCCAAAGTGTGCTCTACAACAGTAGTTGTATGGTGTTATACCTCTTCTCACCCATCAACAAAAGGATACCCACTGTCTACCAGTATCTACCCATCAGCAATCCCTTGACATCTGACACACTCTAGAGCTGGACCAGATATAAGAACCATGTGTATTCCCTGGCCGCTTGGCCTCAATGTCTATGACAAAAAGCCCTGATATGGTTGGTTGCAGATCATCTAGATATTTAGCACTGAGAACCCCTATTTGTCAGTGTAGATAGGGTAGGCTGGGAGTATGGATAGGGAGGGATGAACAATCCATCCACTGCACCTACAATGCCCAGAATGCCAGCAATGGCATGAAAACAAGGCATTGTAATGTTATTATTATTTACTTACTTGACTGATACCTTTATCCAAGGTGACTTACAACATGTGAGATACAATTGGCTGTACTTCTTTTGTTTTTTCTAATTGGAGCAAAAGTAGGTGAAGTGACTTGCTTATGGTCACAGTGTCAGCAGCGGGGGTTTGAACCTACCAACTTAAGGGTTTGTTGGATGAATGGCACAATAGTAATCAGGTCACTGCTTATACAGATTAGGACACAGCAGCTTTACTGAGGCCAAATGCATCAGAGAATGTCTGCTGAAATTCACCAGTGGCACAGAAATAGAGAACTGTCAGAAGCTGTACAGCAGGACTGAGGACTATTTTCTGTTTTTTTCCTTTTACCAGTTCGTTCTGAACCAGACAAAGGATGGTCATTATTTCACCCATGGCTAGCCTGTATTTCTCTATTAGTTGTTAATTACCAAAGATGGTCCAAAGTGTTCATATCCACCCGCAAAAAAATAAGCATTTAGAGCCGCAAGTTGCTTTCTTGGATGGCACTTTAGCTTATTAGCTGCCATTATCATTGCTGACACTAAAGGGCAAATCACCTTTCAACTTTAAAGGATGTGACTAATAACATACCAAGTTTAATTAGTTAATTTATCATGTGCTCAAATTATCTAATTCCCCTTTTGCACTTATTGATAGTCTACATTATCCATCCATCCATTAACTTATAAATATTATAGTTTATATTTATATTGCAACATTGACTTATTATTGTTATTATTGTTGTTGTTGCTGTTGTTATTGCATTGTTCAGTATATTTGTTGTGATCTACTTAGGGTGACCTCTATCTTTCTGACATTGAATTGCATGTAAATGTTGAAAATAACTAGTGGGTTGACGGACTCATTATTTCCCAAATGAGGTTATGTACTACTTTAGCTACAAAGCATTCTTGGGGAAGCACCCATTAATTAATGAATGAACATAAGCTGTGACAACAAAGTACTCTGTGTTATGAAACCTTAGGGAAAGGCACCCTTGAAATGTTTAGGTTGCACATGCACCTAGAACACTGCAGGGCAGAATAAGGCTAGTGGTCTCAGGCACAAAGGAAGCTGCACATTTTCAAAAAGAAATATTATAAGAAATTGCACTGATCATATCACAGAAAACTGAACAAAAATATTAGAATTTAGAAACTGAGTTTGCTGTAAACATTTTAACAATACTTTAATTTATTGAGATGAGTTTTTACAGCCCTTAATGCATAGATACACTTGGTACACATAGAGACAAATTAGACATTAAGATTACAACTGATTGTCATGTATACCGTGTTTCATTTACAAAATATTTTTTATTCCAGGTATTGAGCATTACAGTTTACAAAGACTGAGAGAGAGTAAAAGAGAATGAGAATAATAATTGTATATTGAATTGCATCATTTAAAAATATTACTACAATAAAAAATATTTGAACAAGATGATAGGCTGGCTTCTTGCTCATGGATTTGTTATCTGTCACAAAGGTTTAGTGCTATGTTGGAAGTGGATTCAGATGATAAGAGAAATCCTGACCCTTAGGCATTGGGTTGGCACATTAAATCATGCCGCCTGAGGCAAAGAGAATTTTGGCTGCCTGTTCCTCAGTTTGCTTATATATTCTTACTAGGAATGAAATGATGCACTTAATTTAACTTATATATATATATATAGTGACAGATAGGGGGCGCTATCGCTCCCTTGAACCCCTGTCCAAGTCTGTAGACACCAGATAAAAGTCCAAAAGTTGACTTCATTTATTACCACTAGTGCACCAAGCACCCTACAATACAATAAACAATCCTCCACACTCCCAGACGCTTGCCACCCTTCCACCCAGCTCAGCTCCACGCTCTGGTGTCTCTCTCAGTCTTTTATAGTCCTTGTCCCGGAAGTGATTTGCCCTCTCTGTCCACGTGACTAGGAACATCTTTACTAATAAAAGGCAAAGCCCTCACTGACTGACTGAGTCACTCACTCACTCACTCACTCATTCACTCACTCACTGACTGACTGACTCACTCATCATTAATTCTCCAACTTCCCGTGTGGGTAGAAGGCTGAAATTTAGCAGGCTCATTCCTTACAGCTTACTTACAAAAGTTGGGTAGGTTTCATTTCGAAATTCTACACGTAATGGTCATAACTGGAACCTATTTTTTCGTCCATAGACTGCAGCTCGATGGCCGTGGGAGGCGGAGTTGCGTGTCTCATCATCACGCCTCCCACGTAATTGAGTGCCTGCCCATATAAGGTAAATATTCGTGGGTGAAGGACTGTGCTTAGCATATTCATAAGTAAAAATATCTGAATCACAAACTGATGTTAATTATATTTTGTCCATCAATACTTATTAAATAATTCCAAATAGTCTGTCCGCTTCCTTTCATAGCTTTTCCGATGGTTGTACTGCTTCTAGGCATGTATTTTCGTATTAAAGCATTTAACCAATCACATTTCAGCCATCATTTGTTGCCAGGCAGAGAGGACTTTACAATCCGTTGTGCAGGCACTAAAACACAGAATAAATGTCGATTAACCTGTTGCTTCAACCAATCAGATTTTGAGTTGGTGTCAGTACGGCCCTGTAGCAGGCATACGGCGATGTCACCGTATTCAGACCCATTGATTGGATAGAAGCCGCAGGTTCGATTTTCAGCATTAGCTTTGATGGGGATAGAAAGGGACTTTTTGATGGAACTGAGGCGCACAAATAATCCGTACAACAGAGTGATTGAACTGTTTTTGAGGAAAGAGAGGAGGATGGATTTTGTTTACAAATAATCCAAATTTTTGGTGAGTGAAATGTTGCAATTCTATCTGCGATGCAGCGGCTCTTTATACTGTATTTCTGCATATTAAGATAGTTTTTATAACCATAAATTAGTTTTTGAGGGGCGGGTTGATTCAGACGGAACAGTACTGAAGGCCTAGGTGTGAGATGCACGGTCCGCCAATGGACCAGATGATACGAAAATTTAATGAACATTACAACCCGAAAATAAACAAAACTGTAGAGAGGCCCATTACTAAATGAACGGTAAAAACATAAGAGCAAAGTGATGGTGACTTATTGAGGCAGGCAGGCCACAGCACAATAGCACGGGGCTCGATGTGGTGCGCGTTAAGTCGATCTAAAATGTGCGCTCAGATTCAAAAAAATATATCTTTTCAAGTTCTATTTGGATATAAGTAGGTTCTATTTAGTCGACAGAAATATCTTCGGTAGATATGTAAGTTGAATTTAGTCTTTACATTTCTATGGTGAAGAAAAATTTATGCAATGATGACTAAATTTAACTTACATTCCTACCAATGATATTTCTGTCGACTAAATAAAAATTACTTATATTTAAAATTTAAATAGAACTTGAACAGATACGATAGTTCATAATGCCTCTATAGCTGGAAAAACGGATTTCATACACTTGGTGAATGGTGATACTGTGTTTTTTGCATACATCAGTGAGGATACGGTTAATAGGAATCATGAGTAATTTTTTTAGAAAATCATTTTGCTTTTGTTTAATTAATTTTTGCCTAAATATGAAATAGCCCATTTGTTGTGTGCTTTATGCAGTGTCTTGCCTCAAATGAATATTGCTCTGAAGTTAGGGATCTGTGGCGGCAATCAGAAGTTTTTCGGTTTGAATCCCATAAACGCCAGAAGTGACTCTCCTCCATTGGGCCCTTGAGCAAGACCATTAACATGCAATTGCTTTGTCCTGGGTATAATGTTAACCTGCATCCAGCCCTGCAAGCATGTACTCCAACTGGCAAGGGAAAACTTGGGGGTTGGTGGCAGGATTGGCACTCCAGCCACTGTAAAAACCTCACTCTGTTCAAGTGTGGTGCTGAGGTGTCACCCATTGCACGGCTACACTTGGGTCCCAATCTGGGTGGTTCGTCGTGTGGCGGGTGCGGCAACACACTGTAATCAGAACATGCAACCCCTCTCTCTCTCTCATAATGTTATTACCAATTTGCAAATGTCCTGCACTGTAAATAATTTGATACCAGCATGTAGCTGTTATTTGTTTGTTTATTAGGTTGCATCTGTCTGATGAATTCATTTATACTAATTTTGCAGATTCGAGATAGATATTGGTGCACAGCCAGATCAGATTTGAATCTCAATTTAACTGCAGAGTGAATATAATCTCAATAGACTGTACAGTATGGATTTTCCAAACAGATTTTTCTACAGTATCATTCCAGTAGAATTGCACCCTCATTGTGGGCGCCTATGGCAATATGTAAAAATGAGAAAACTGAAGGCCAAAGCCATGGACTCACGCACAACTAAAAAATGTAGATGTGAAATTTTGAGTCTTGGATGCAGTTTTAAACTATTAAAATGAAAATATGTATCATAGCTTTTATGTAGTATATAAGTAACATACTGGATGTGTATGTTAAGTTTTTTGAATTGTTATTTCATCATTTAAAAAAAAAGTTAAATGAAAATACTGCCCATGACAAATTTCAGGCTGAGACAACCATCTTGTTACCTCACTTCACATGTCGGCTCTGCTCAGACAAATACAAGAGACTTTTGTTGACAATGCTGATATGGTGCCTTCATAACTGTTTGTTTCAAGTAATTAAATCAGCATTAAAAGTCAATCTAAGCATTGCTTTACATTAACATCTGAGTGCTTTGTGGGTGTGACTGATTTTTTCAGGGAATGAGTGTCCCCTGGAAAATACACCTCGTATACAGTATACATGTTTCACTTCGGATAGGGATTAAGGTTTCAGAAAAAGCCTTTATTTTTTTTTAATTAACCTAAGGAATATAGTAACAAATTGTATTACAAGTCCTCACAGAAAATTCCTAATGTATGTAATTTTTTCCTGGAAGATTTAATTGCACAGCTTCACACAGGAATGCCAAGTTTGTTGTTCTGCTTATACTCTGTTACCAAGGAAACATGCATAGTGTCTGATAGCACATCTCCCATATGTGTTATCTGCTGGTATGTGGCAGCCTTAATTTTATAATGCCACAATCCCTGATAAGGTTTAATAAAAAAAATGTTTAAACTGCTGTTGTTATACAAATATTTAGATCAATTTAATCAATGAATTTGAAGAAATGTACCCTTGGTCATGACTTCCTTCATTTAAAAAGAAAAAAGCAAATACCTGCAAGCCCATATAATGTTCTTTTAAGAAGTCTGAAATGTCTGCTTTGATCATCATTACCTGTTATGATTAATAATATACATTTGTATCACTGCACAGTGTTTTTCTCTCTAAATATTTAAGATCTGTGCCCTACCTGTCACTAAAATATAAATACAGTTTTTACTTGCCTCCATTTAAGTGCTTTCAAATTGTAAATAGTCTTTGAAGTGATCTTGGCTGGCACACAACCTAGCCCTTGAGCTTCTTTTGAGCTATGCCCTTAAATATTCCCATTTAATATGAATAAATAGTAGGCATTAAACCTATAAAAGGGAAGATGCTTTATGAAATGAAGTGTTATCTGTTCACTTTAGAATATGCTCTTTAAGTCCAAGTGACATCTCCTTGGTGCATGTATGAGATCTTTCCATTTTAGTGTCATTTACAAACTACTTTTGTCAAAGAATGCTTTTTTCCTATTTATAACATTAGCTGTGAAGTTTTTTTTTTAATCACTTTATTTGAAAAACAAACCTTTTTAACAATGCATAGCTCAATTAAGCAAATAAAAATAACAGACACAACAAAATGCTTCTAAATCAATGTAAAGAATAACAAAAAAAGTTGACATTTAGCCCTCACCGCAAAACAAAAGAGAGCAACATGAGTAGACAACCCCATCTTATTTACTTCTTTATATTTGACAAAACAGTTAATACTTTAAGAGAGTCAATTGTGATCTCAGTGTGCTTAATTTAAAATTACATTTTGACTGGGCTGTTTTCAATGCAAGATAATATAGAGCACAGCTTTCCCACTGAGTTATAGAAGGTGGATTGGGATTTGTCCAGCTGAGCAATATAAGTCTACAGACTAGTAGAGTGATATCTGATATTACCAGCTAACTTTTCATTACACACATTATTTGGAACTAGTTGTATACCAAACACCACCAATAGTGCATTAGGACTGATTTAAAATTAAAAGGCTATCTGAGAAAAATGCACAGATTTGTGCATTTCCCATATAGTGCATTCCCAAAACATATGGTCTACTGATACTACGGCTAGATGACAGCACTCACAGGTTAGATTTGGTCTGGACTTGTTGAGACAGTTTTAAACAAAATAAATGATTTTGGTGTAAGATTTTAAGTTGAATTATGGAATGCTTGAAAAATACTTAACTATAATATATTCTATGAATGGTTGAGTCCGACTTCTTGAGATTATAATTGAAAAATCCCTTTACCATTGTTCCCTAGATTTATAAACCTCCTTGGTGTTAACCCAGAGCGTGTCTTGGGCTCAGAGTTATATGTTAATACAGTTAACCCTGTTTAATGATCCATTTTACAGTGTAAAGCCCATATACCTCTTGGTATAGTATTTTGCTGCCATCAAGTAGATGAAAACACATTATGCTGCAAAAAATCATGAATATCTCTATGCATTTTGTTACTCTATGTTAACTCATCAATATTCATGAGTGAAGTGGAATCTTCCACCAAAACACAATGACATGTAAATGAGAAGCTGTATAGCCAGTTTTAGGACAAACTGAAACTGAATTGTTAGTTGAATCAAGTGAAAGTGATGACAATGTGAACTGGTCACCAGATGTTGACACAGATAGTGAAAATAATGCATATGGCACTCTACGAGCAAACTGTGATAGTGGTAGTGAATTCGGTCCTTGGACGTTTTATGATTCAAAGAGCTTTAAAGCAAAAAAGGCCTAATAATTGCGGTTGAGCACCCTAAGCACTGTTCATAATACAGTAGCTGTCAATGTTCATTTCATGGGAAAGTCACTAAGCCTTGTGCTGTGGTAGCCTACAGAAACACAAGGGATACATTGATTGTGAAGTTCAGGCTGTGACATTCTATCCTCTCATGTGCAAGCACCAGAAAAAAAAAATCTTGTAAGAAAAGTGTGCAAAGAAATAACTCTTCTACTATTCTGGCCAATGTTGGGCACTGGTGACTGTTTCAAAGCAAAGGACAAAGGACATGTTCTAAATCTGCATCAGTACAGTAGAGGACACTAAACTTACCATTGTATTGTATTTATGATGACGTTTTGGTATTTAAATGTTTCTGTTACAGATAACATTTTTGGCTTGTTTTCTGGGGGTAAACATAATGCCAAGGAGGCCACAGAGTTAATTCATTGAGATGTTTTTATATATTGCTGTAATGCTGTATGAATCTTCATTAAAAGTACCTAGTATTACCTCAGAGGTGAGTAGAAATTTCTAGTAAAAAACAGTCAAGGAGGAGATAAAGAGCATCAGGACTAGTAAAGGGTAATTTAAAAATACAAACAGTGAAACAGTGGATTCCCTAAACTTGCATTTTCTGTGGTTTTCACAAGTGAGGAAGCAGATAACCTCCCAGTGGTAAATGAGACTGCTAAGGTGGTACTGATTGATTTGGAAATTATAGAGGGAGACGTACTGCAGAGATTAAATTGGCTGAAATCAAACAAATCTCCAGGACCAGATAAAATTTACCTTCGAGTTCTTAAGAAGGCTGGAGAGTACATATATAAACTCAAAGAACTGGAAAATGGCAAATATTATCCATCCATCCATTATCCAGCCCACTATATCCTAACTACAGGGTCACGGGGGTCTGCTGGAGCCAATCCCATTCAACACAGGGCGCAAGGCAGGAAACAAACCCTATTATCCTGTTATATAAAAAGGGTGAAGCATTACTTCAAGAAGGGAGCCTCAGGAACTTAACTGGTATATTAAAACTATTTTTTCCATGAAGTGTAACAATATCATTTCCTTCTTCCAAAGTAAACTAAAGAACACCAAACATTTGACAAAAAGAACCACGATCAATTTTTTTTTCATCTGAACCAAGATCATACACAACATCAGCGCACACCACATTGCACAGCCCATTAAAGGCTTGGCATTGCTAAACTGATTTTGTGTTCCTAAAGAGAAACTAAACAGGCAGCTAAAGTTCTGTTTTCATCTTCTACTATATGATAAAATGCTAAGAACTATGCGTCCAGTTTTTCTGACCAATCTGATTGGTCAGTATGGCTTTGATGATGTGACAAAAGAGGAAGAGCGAGTGTGAGATACACAAAGTAAAGCCTTTACCATAAGCCTGAGAACATTGCCTTCAAAGACAGCAAATAAAGAAACAGACAGGAGGAGAGAAAGGTGTCTGACAAATAATGAAAGAGTATAAGATGCAGGCTTTATAGGAACACGCTCAAGAGAGGGAGTGCTGGTGAAGAGACATTACGGAGAAAAAGTCCTGAAGGTTGCTGTAGGGCAGTGTTTCTCAAACTCGGTCCTGGGAACCCCCTGTGGCTTTAGGTTTTTGTTCCAACCAGATTCCTAATCAGTGACAACACCTGATAACACTGAGCTCATTTAATTAGCTGGTATTTTTTTTTCTTTTATTTGACATTCAGACAAGCATAGCAGCATGATTTTTACATTTATAAGACATTTATAAATATTTCTGCTTTTACTGTAGATTTAAATGCTTAACTCTCTTTTGTTGATTTCATTATACTTTGCTCTTTCTCTGTGCAGTTTTTCCCCCTTCATTGTATCTTAATAACGACAACTTAAAACGAGCAGAGCAGACAAGCGGACAGACAACACTGAATAATCAAAGGCTGCAACTACTTTAGCGTCAGACCCACTAATTAGTAAATAATGGATTAATTAAACAATTAGAGCACCTTGAAAAGTAGAATGAAAATCAAGATAAAAATACTGTTAAAAAGAAAAAAAATACATTATTCCTATATAACTGCTTGGTACATTTTAATATTTTTTTTAACAAACTTAGTTTTCTAATTAATATTTTGTTCCCTAAACACAGAACTTGGGTTGTTAGTGACCTGGTGAACTGATGACTGGAGATGGTACTAAAGTGAAAATTCTTTACACTATAACAAAATATTTTGGTGCTGTATAAATGTAAAATTTGATTTTGTCTCTGTTAGACATTACATTTCCAATAGTTTGTTTTATTGCACTGTATCTTTTCATTGTTTATTAGAACGCTGTGGGGGCACAGAGGGGGGCGCAGGGGGCACAGAGGGAGGCGCAGGGGGAGCGGGGGAGCCAGAGGAGGTGTTCGCCCAGGGCACCAAACAGGATAGAATTGCCCCTGATGCTACACACAAAAATTAAAACACTAGTCAGTGATATAAGGGGTGGAAGTGAAAGAATGTGTTGCCCAACCATCCATCCATTACCCAGCCCGCTATATCCTAACTACAGGGTCATGGGGGTCCGCTGGAGCCAATCCCAGCCAACACAAGGCGCAAGGCAGGAAACAAACCCTGGGCAGGGCACCAGCCGACCGCAATGTGTTGCCACTTTTGGTATATAATTTGTTGCTGATAAGTTATGACAAATATTTTCTGAGATTTTTCCTCTTAAGTAAGACAGAAGTTTTGAAGTAAAGTTGATCTTGGCTCTGGAGAGTGGGATGTGCTACTTGTTGATTGGTACATTTCATTATACTCTGTATGCAAGACAATAATTACCCTATAAACCTATAATTGCACAAAAATATATATAAACAATTTACTATGCCCTGAATTGATAAATTGCCTGAAGCAATATTTACTATTAAAAAGGTTTGTTGTTATTGACCTTCCTGTTCCGACCTCTTTTACCTTTTTATTCAATATGAATAGGCACAAGGCCTCTCTACTTTATCTTTATAAAACTTTTAACTTTAACCCAGATATTAACTGTGTGTCACAGCAATGCCGGGTGTTGTGATGTGAGATTTTACATTACATATAACTTGATAAATATTTTGTACTTCTTTATTAGTAATTTAGGCTAAGCAATGTAATTTAGTGTTTACCCCCCACCCCCCTTTTACGACTGAGTCTCTTTGCATTTTACGACAGAGTTGGGAGAGGATGTGTCTTAAACCAGTTTGGCAAGTATTTCTCTGCTAAAGTCTTTCAACCCCCCGCAAGGAAGCCAGGATGTTTAACAAATGGTTTGGGGTTGCAGGTGTTAAGATGTTCTATTTCCCCTATTGGTCTGAGGTATGGCTGTTTGGAATTGGCTTGTCTCAGGTGCCTAAGTACCATGATGTCCTATTGGCTGTAGGGGTTGGACAGAAAACCCATAAATTTGCTTGCTTTATCTCACTCTCTCTCTCTTACTAACCAACATGTTCTGAAAGAAGCATCTCTCTTACTAACATCTGATGAAGACCATCACATTATGAACTGACTAGAACAGCACACTGAAGAGCACAGCTTCAGTCATATTGACGAGGCTTAAGGCCTGTTCTGAAGTAAGCTGAGCACCAATGATGCCTTAACTAGAGACATTAAGTAACTACAAGTCTGTGTGCCACCTGAACTACAAATCACCATTTAATCATTTTGTATGGTTGCCAGTATTCAAATGTACTATGCATTTTGTTATTATTTATGAATATTATCAATAATACATTATTTTATGTGTAACTTAACTCCTGCTTGTCTTTTACTACATCTAATTGCCTGAGGTTATAGTTATAGAAGGGAAGGTGGGGATACGTTATGTACAATAATACCTTATAAACAGTGGTAAGTCTGTGAGATTAGGCATTCTAAGACTACATATTAATAATACTATAGGGGAAAGTAGAGCAATATATATTACTGTACCAAGACAAAACACAAGGCCAAAAATTCTTGACTTTCTAAAAAACAGCTATCCTCACTAGAGATCTGTGTTATTTGTACCATTCAAGTAGCTGTCATCAGTATCTGCTTATGCCTCCCAAGGTACTTGGCTTTGAAGGGCACAGTAATCTACAGCAGCAACTTAGTTTATTTTCACAGATCCAGTGGTTAGTGATTCTGCTTCACAAAACACATTGCTTGAATCACCACATGGAGTTTGCATGTTCAGTCTGTGTTTCCTGGGTTTTTACTCTGACATGCCAAAGATTTTTGTGCCTGTGTGTTGGATTCTGCATGACTGAAGGTGTGCTTGAGTGTACCCTTTGATGTCCTGGTATCTAGTGTATGGCTGGTTTTATCGTTGAGGTCTAATGAAGTTAAAATGAGCCCTGGCTCCCTATGATCCTGAATAGGATAAGGTTTACAAAATGGATGGATGGAGAGATAACACTCTGGATTGTATATGAAATTTCTATTGTGATACTGTATTCACTTTTTTTGCTTGCTTAATATTTGTAACAAGCTAAGTAGGTCCAGTCAGATGTGTTCTCTCCCTGTTACAGATTCTTTTGTGAACCCTAGGCACTCCTAAAGTAACCAATGATACATGTCTTGAGTGTGCCCTGCAGAAAAAAAACTTAAATCTTAACATTCAGTCACTTTCATAATGGACTATAATTATCTAATAAATATTGCATGCTTCATACAACTGTGGTGGGCTGGCGCCTTGCCCAGGGTTTGTTTCCTGCCTTGCGCCCTGTGTTGGCTGGGATTGGCTCCAGCAGACCCCCGTGACCCTGTAGTTAGGATATAGCAGGTTGGATAATGGATGGATGGATAGATGTTTCATACAAACCTTGCACTACAATGCCACTGAAAACTTTTGCTGAGCCATACTTAATGGAAAATCATATTCAAGGAGCAACAAGAGCAACAAGCTCCTGAAATCCACTGACAATTCAAACTGACAGTTATTTCAAATTTCATTGAACAAGCAGCCTCAAAAAGCAAACAAATTGTCAAAATGAAGCTTTTTTTGTTATGGGGTAGCTGTCACATGTAGAGGAAATTAGAGGGAAGACTAGAGACTGTCAAATGCAGGTGTGCTCATCGCCTCACAGATACTGTGATGAACTACCGTTGTATAAAATTTAATCTCAAGAGTAGGTTTCAAAATAGACACATTTATTAGCAGACACTGCAGGTTTTTAAAGCTCATTGTGAACGTTGCAGAAAGTTTTTAATGATTAAAATCTGTTATAGTACAGTGCTGAAACATGTAAATGGTGTAACAGCAATCTCCAGGGACACGTATTTAGGATGAAATAATCCAAACAGCATCATCTAAGGTCTTAGTAGCAAGCAGTGTGAAGTGGAAGCTGAGTTGAAATTCACTAGATGGTAGGTGCAAACTTTGTCTAACTGTGCAATATTAAGAAAGTAACTTAAAATGATAATGTACAGCTACATAAGGATGTCACTGACTGCAGATCAATCTGGAAAACACTTATTTAGCATATAGGATATTGTAGCGACCCGGCAGTCAGCGCTGCCGGAGTGATGCATTGTGGGAAGGTTGTACGTTCACTGATTTTTCTAATGTTTTTCCTGTTGTATTTATTAATTTCTTAACTTGTAAATAATGTTGTGTTTGTGTTGAATTAGTTGGGTGGGTTTGGGTCATCGCCGTCCGGGGTTATTTATTTTGTAAAAAGTACCGGTTATGTGAAATGTGTCTTCGTGCATGACCTTGACAATGGCAGTGCAATAATGTCGAGCTTTGTTTACTGTCTATCTGTGAATAAAAGGATACAACAGGACAGAGCTGTTATTATTGCTAAGATTTCGTCTAAGCAATTAATGCCGAGACACTCGGAGTCGTGTGGTGTATGGGACACGAGTGCTTGTTACTTAAGGAGCTGGGTACAGCTGCGTGCTGCCGAGACACTCGTAGTCGTGCGGTGTATGGGACACGAGTGCTCGCTACTTAAAGAGCTGGGTACAGCTGCGTGCATAACGCTGGCAATCCGCTAGCCGACAGCTTGGGAGAGGTGCACGGCAGAGTTCAGCTTTAAAACTTCAAGACTCGACCACGGGTCGCTACAATATGCTGTCATGGTGGAGAAATTTAAGTACATGAGACCGGGATTTAAAAAAAGACTGACAATGTAACTTAATATGTCCTTTAAGAGTTTGGGAAATGAAAAGTTAAGTGGTTTGGAGCAACAATCTAAACAAAAATCTGTAAAGAATAACTCTTCAGGTGTTTATTGTCATGTGTTTACACTTCAATGAAACATAATATTAGCTGAACTTCCTTGGCATTACTGCACATGCTGAACACCTCAGACTATCTTACATTCATATTTACTTGTGAAAGGTGCATTTATAAACTTAGTATGAGTTCATCAGTGTATGCATCTGCTCATTTTTGCTCTCAGTGAGATGCCTTGGTATGAACTGGATGAAATACTGGGAGAAGTCATCCGTTAGCAAGTTAAACAATCTCAATTGACCAAATAGATTCCTCATTTTTATGTTCTAATGAGCTATGCTGTTTTCAAATGGTTACGCTTCTGAATTCTGATTGTTTCAGCCTCTTTGAATTTATGAAGTGGTCTAGTAGGCATTTTGTGGTATCTCTTTTGGTATGGACGACTCCACTTACTTCTAGCATGAACATCCTGTATCTGCTGACCTCTAATTGAAGCAGATGTGTTGGATAATTGTCAAAATGGATGTTTTTGTATTTTAATGATATTATCAGTATGGATTTGCTTTATTCTAAAACCTAGACTTAAATATTAATCTTAATTTCTGTCTTTTCTATTACTGACTTTACAACCTACACATATGATTCTGCCCATGCACCTGCCCTAAAAGTAGAGGATGTTCATTGTGCTATGGCTAAATTGCCTTTTACTGATGGTTACTCAAGACTATTGTCTTCTAAGAAAGTATTTGATGTGCTGTGTCTGGAGAAGGCTGTTTTCACTTAGCATGTCACTGAAGTGGAAATGGTGCCTTTTCTGCTCTTTCTGCAGCATTTTTTGGGCTACATATCAGCAAAAGGAACATTCTTATCTGATAGACAAACTCTTATGGGTGCTGGTACAAGTGCCTGATGGATTCAAGACCTTGCAGCCACTCTTCAATACAACATTGTTAAAAGCACTTGAACCATAGCACATCATATGGTTCTTTTGCAATCTGAGCAGATTTATTTTTACTCTTCTATAGTAGAGCGACACCTCACCCAGACTGTGATCAATCAACCTGAAAAATGTGTCTGCTGGACAGCAGTTATGCCTTAGAGGGACAGGGACATACTATAAATCTGGGAGCTTAGACGGTGCATTTATTGAAAATTGTGTGTAATCACAACCACACGCAGGGGCAATCCAGGCATGTACATATGTTTTTAATGAATGCGTTTTACATAATTAAAATTAATTGAACTAAAATGACTGTTTAGTAAAAAATAAAAAACAAGACAGAATTCCTGGACAGCAATACACTATGACTTTGGGGGCACATTTAAAGTGAGCCAACAAATGTACATTGTGACAAATGCACTCATTTTCAAGTTCATCACTGCTTCTTTTCAAAGAGGTTTTTATAAATCATGTTTGACAGAATGTATACAAAACTTCCCAGTGGCATAGCTAGTGGAATGCTTTTTCTGTTTTGGTGGAAGTTCAAAAAGTTTCACTTACAAATTAAAATGTTATTTGCTTCAAGTGTAGTGCCTTGTGATTACATGCCTGATGATTTTGCAAAGCATGTGGATATGTTCTCTTCAGAGCTGGAGGTGTCCAAATCAAGATACTGTATGTTTGGCTTAATGGTCACATACAACAGTTAATATTGACACATACTGTATATATGTGGCACTTGTGGACTATGGCCGGCCAGTCATCCCGGTCAATACCCCCAGGCCGCCAGGTGGAGCCCTCCCTACAGCATGGAGGTGCCCCGAATGCCAGCAGGGAATTATGGACAATGGAGTTTTCATCCACAGCCCTGAAGGATACTACAGGGGCCAACAGAGGATGCTGCAGGGAGGCCCAGAGACTCTTACGCGCCCTATAACCCGGAAGTACGTCTTAGTCACAGTGACAGGAGGAATGACGTACTTCCGGGATGAAGAAGAGGACTTTTTTGATCTGACCCGGAAGTGATAGGAGGTCACGTGGACTGAAGGATCGGAAACACTTCCGGGTCAGGAAATATAAAAGGACTGTGAGAGATCCCAGTTGTTGAGCTAAGCGAAAGGGTGGCAACGTGTCTGGGAGAGTGGGAGGATTGTATTGTGATTGATTATTGTAGTTTATTATATGAGTATTATGGAGAGGAGGGTGCTTTGTGCACTGTTTTTAAAATAAAAAGTCATATTATTGGACTTTTACCAGGTGTCTGACGTATTGTCTGAGGGTTCAAGGGGATGACAGCGCCCCCTATCTGTCACACACTGTAGAGCGCATGGTAGACTTACTGTTTTATTTGCATGATTTTGCGTATAGTGTTTCTTCTCATATTATAGGTATTGTTTTGCCACATTTTCTTTTTTTTTATTTTGGTAAAGAATAATTCATTGGTAAAATCACATTTTACAAGAGGCTTATACACTCACAAGCCACTTTATTAGGTACAGTAATCCCTCGCTATATCGCGCTTCGACTTTCGCAGCTTCACTCTATCGCGGATTTTATATGAAAGCATAACTGAATATATAACGCAGATTTTTCGCTGCTTCCCGGGTTCTGCGGGCAATGTGTCTTTTTACTTCCTATACATGCTTCTTCAGTTAGTTTGCCCAGTTGATTTCATACAAGGGACGCTATTGGCGGATGACTGAGAAGCTAACCAATCAGAGCATGCAGTTAAGTTCTCCTGACTGAGAAGCTAACCAATCAGAGCACGCAGTTGAGTTCCTGCGTGCTGAATGCACTGTTAACCAGGAAGTCTCGTCTCGCTCATTCAGCATCAACGTGTTTTGCTGTGTAAAGAGTTGTGCTCTTTTGTGTTTATCTTTGTGCAAAGTCAAGCCCTTCATTATGGCTCCAAAACGATCTGCTATGGCTTCAGGGGCCGTGCCCAAGCGCAAACGGAAGATGTTAATGATTGCCAAAAAGGTAAACGTTTTGGATTTGTTGAAGGCTACGATTCTTTTTATTTAAAAAGTAGGAAAGGAATATAAGATCTACGGCCGCAGTGTCCTTTTAACCAGGGTGCAAAACGAGCTGTAAGTGGATGTAATAAGGCAGTAGTCTGGATGGAATCTGCTTTAGGGATTTGGATTGAAGACTGCCAGAAGAAGAACAACGGCAGTGCTACACAATCGCCTGAAGTGGCTCCTTTAAGGGCTGTAACGCTCTCCTTTGTTGTGCAGTAAAATTAAACTCATTGTTATCGGACAAGTCATCGTGTCATTGTTGGTGAGTAACCATAATTTAATTTTCTACTTATAGTACTTAGTACATGTACGTACGTTTAGTGTCACTGTACACACATTTACTGTATACAGTTTTTCTTGCATTGTAAGTATTTATTGCTGGTGGCCTGTCTATCGTAATGGCTGTAAAATATGTGATATCGGAGACACTCCAATATCTTTAAAATAATATTTAGGTTCTACTGTATATACATCATTTCAATGAATCTTACCTAATATCTAAGAGAATACAAAGGGATTATGCTGTATAACTCTGCGGGGAATATTTATAAACAGCGTGGGAGAGTGTATAAGGGCTTAAAATATATAAAAATAACCATACAAACATATGGTTTCTACTTCGCGGATTTTCACCTATCGCGGGGGGTCTGGAACGCAACCCCCGCGGTCGAGGAGGGATTACTGTACACCTGTTTAACTGCTTGGTAATGCAAATATCTAATCAGCCAATCACATGGCAGCAACTCAGTCTATTCAGGCATGTATTTAGGCATTATCAAGCGACTTGCTGAAGTTTAAATCAAGCATCACAATAGGGAAAGAAAAGGGATTTATTTAACTTCGAACGTGGCATGGATGTTGGTGCCAGACGGCTGTTCTGAGTATTTTAGAAACTGCTGATCTACTGGGATTTTCATGCACAACCATCTCTAGGGTTGACAGGGAATGGTCCAAAAATGGAGAATAACCAATGAGCAGCTGTTCTCTGGGTGAAAATTCCTTGTTAATGCCAGAGGTCTGGGGAGAATCATCATCAGGTCCTTCCATGAAAACCCTAAATACAAAGAGGACTGTTTGACTTATGTTAGGTAGATTGCCTAGAGGGGACTGGGCAGTCTCTTGGTCTGGAACCCCTACAGATTTTATTTTTTTCTCCAGCCTTTGGAGTTTTTTGTTTTTCTGTCCACCCTGGCCATCGGACCTTACTCTTATTCTATGTTAATTAATGTTGACTTATGTTTATTTTTTATTGTGTCTTCTATTTTTCTATTCATTTTGTAAAGCACTTTGAGCTACATTTTTTGTATGAATATGTGCTATATAAATAAATGTTGATTGATTGATTGATTAAGAACGGCCAGACTGGTTCAAGCAGTAACTCAAATAACAACTCGTTACAACTAAGGTATACAGAAGAGCATCTCTGAATGCACAACATGTCAAACCTTGAAGCAGATGGGCTACAACATCAGGAGACCACACTGGGTGCCACTCCTGTCAGCTATGAACAGGAAACTGGGGCCACAATCCACAAGGGCTCATAAAAATTGGACAATAGAAGACTGGAAAAACATTGCCTCATCTGATGAGTACTGGTTTCTGCTGCAACATTCAGATGGTTGGGTCAGAATTTGGGATCAACAACATGAAAGTACAGATTCATCCTGCCTTGTATCAATGGTTCAGGCTACTGGTGGTGATGTAATGGTGTGGGGGATATTTTCTTGGCACACTTTGAGCCCCTTGGTACTAATTGAGCATCATTTAAATGCCACAGCTTACCTGAGTTTTGTTCCTGACCACGTCTAAACCTTTATGACTGCAGAGTATCCATATTCTGATGGCTAATTCCAGCAGGATAACGCACCATGTCACAAAGCTCAGATTATTTCAAACTGGTCTATTGAGCATGACAATGAGCTCACTGTAATCAAACAGCCTCCACAGTCTCCAGATCTCAATCAAATAGAGCACCTTTGGGATGTAGTGGAATGGGAGATTCACATCATAGATGTGCAGTCAACAAATCTGCAGCAACTGCTTCACGTTATCATATCAATATGGACCGAAATCCCTGAGGAATGTTTCCAGAATCTTGTTGAATATATGCATGAGAAATTACAGCAGTTCTGAAGGCAAATGGGGGTCAAACCTGGTACCAGCAAGGTGTACATAATAAAGTCGCCATTTAGTCCTTTTGTCCACTTGGACAGAGGCAGTGGTGCTGTAAGAATTATGTTTTTGGAATTCTCTAGCGCCTTCACCACCATCCAACCTCTATTCCTTAGAGACAAGCTGACTGATGAGAGTAGACCCACACTTGGTGGCACGGATCATGGACTATCTTACAGACAGACCTCAATATGTGTGTCTTGGGAACTGCAGGTCTGACATTGTGGTCAGCAACACAGGAGCGCCACAGGGGACTGTACTTTCTCCTGTCCTGTTCAATCTATATACATCAGACTTCCAATATGACTCGGAGTCCTGCCACGTGCAAAAGTTCACTGATGACACTGCTATTGTGGGCTGCATCAGGAGTGGGCAGGAGGAGGAGTACAGGAAGCTAATCAAAGACTGTGTTAAATGGTGCGACTCAAACCACTTACACCTTAACACCAGCAAGACCAAGGAGCTGGTGGTGGATTTTAGGAGGCCCAGGCCCCTCATGGACCCTGTGATCATCAGAGGTGACTGTGTGCAGAGGGTGCAGACCTATAAATATCTGAGAGTGCAGCTAGATGACAAATTGGACTGGACTGCCAAAACTGATGCTCTATGTAAGAAAGGTCAGAGCAGACTATACTTTCTAAGAAGGCTGGCGTCCTTCAACATCTGCAATAAGATGCTGCAGATGTTCTACCAGACGTTTGTTGTAAGTGCCCTCTTCTACGCGGTGGTGTGGTGGGGAGGCAGCATAAAGATGAAAGACGCCTCACGCCTGGACAAACTTGTTAAGATGGCAGGCTCTATTGTAGGGGTAAAGTTGGACAGTTTAATATCTGTGGCAGAGCGACGGGCATTAAGCAAACTCCTGTCAATCATGACTAATCCACTGCATCCACTTAACAGTGTCATCTCCAGGCAGAGGAGTAGCTTCAGTGATAGACTTTTGTCACTGTCCTGCTCCACTGACAGACTGAGGAGATCGTTCCTCCCCTACACTATGCGACTCTTCAATTCCACCCGGGGGAGTAAATGCTAACATTACTCAAAGTTATTGTCTGCTTTTACATGCATTTTTATTACTATTTAATTTAATATTGTTTTTGTATCAGTATACTGCTGCTGGATTATGTGAATTTCCCCTTGGGATTAATAAAGTATCTATCTATCTATCTATCTATCTATCTATCTATCTATCTATCTATCTATCTATCTATCTAGTGTATATCATAAATGTAAATATATGTACTATATATTTAATAGAGACATTATTACCAGTGAGAGTTTCACTTTGCTTGTTTTCGAGAGCAAAAAGTACTCACATAGTAGCATGAAAGAAATTTTCATAAAACTCACCACAAATGATTGGACAAGTGAATTCACTGATCTAGTATTGAGCTGGAGAAAAATAAAAATTCCAAGTATCAACACAGTGGTGTTACTCACACTTAGTTGACCCCTAATCCCACCACTTCAAACTACCAGGAAGCAGCAGGCTTGCAATCATGCGATCAGAACTTGTTTTTATTACATGGCTGAGTCAAGTGACACATTTATCTTTTAGAGCTGCTAAAGGTGGAAAAAGACTTGATTGATTTATGATACAGGCTAGGAATGATATATAAGTAATATCTGTCACGGTTTTTATGGCAATGGCAGCAGTGTATAAGGCTCCTCACTCATTCTCCTTGATCTACAAGTTAAAAGCGATGTAGAGGCCCACATGATACTCAGCAACCCATTTGAAAGTTGCAGTTCACACTGACACACCCTGCAGTCATTGTAATGGTTTTTGCTTATTTTTTGTGATCTGTTTCAATTTCAAATCTTATGATTTTGGCCAGTATATTTCTCAGCTATCCCATGACCTTCCTTTCTTGTTTTTATGGATTGCTTTTCGCTATGCCCACTTCATTTCTGGCTCACCCCGACCTGCACAATTAGTTTGATATGTACAATTTATCATGCTTTATGTGACAGCCATTTAAGCCAGCTTTTGCATACATGATAGCTTCAACTTAGCAAGCTAGGAACAGATAGAGTGGTCTGTTAAAATTTACAGATGTAAAAAATATATCAAATATTCAAAAGGAGGATCAAAATGCATTTAAATTAACCCAGAAATTGATTGACAAATGAGTTCCCTCTATGCAATTGAAAAACTTGATCAAGATAAACAGGGATCTCTAATGACAAAAGGAGACTGAAATTCAATGATTACATTAACAAGAGGATGTTAGATGAGGTGAAGATGCTGAGGTGAGATGAGGTGAAGATGCTGTTTTGTGATGGCAGCCTGGCAAAAAAACTATTCATTTATATGAAGTCCCATCAATTTGTTTAAAAAAATTCTCAAACCTGCTTAATCCAATTCAGGTTCTCAAGGTTCTTGTATAATCAATCATGGCAGCATTGTGCAGGAAACAGCTCCAGACAGGGCTCTAGGCCAATGCGTGGCCCACTCATGCACACACCAAATTTAGAATCACCAATTGACCTTGGTCTTGGGGATGTGAGAGGAAAAACCATGCAGATGTGTCAAGAACATGCAGATTCCATGGAAAAAAACATCCCAGGTGCAGGTTTCAAGCTCTGGATGCTAAATTTGTGAGGCAGCAGTGTAACCACTGCACTACTCCTAAATGAGATAGTCAGGTTAAAAATAACAAAGATGGACATGAAATGTCAAACTTAGCTAAAATAGTATTCAGATGCTCCTAGATTCTGGCATATCTTTTTTGAACAACTTGTTCAATAATGACTTTCAGTACATCTACACAGTATAAATTTGACTTTATTATGCCTGTAGGACAGGGGTAGGCAATGTCAGTAGTGGAGGGTTGCAGTGGCTGCAGGTTTTTGTTCTAACCCAGTTTCTTAATGAGGAGTCAATTATTGCTAATGTAGCACTTATTGCTCAAGTGACATTTTTCTGCTTCATTTTGGTGGTCTCGCTTGTTAAGGTTCCCCACCTGTAATTGCTTATTTCAGGCTTATACAGATGCATGCAGTGTTTTTAATGGCTCCTTATTAGCAATTAGATGCAAATGACAAACGGAGCCAGCAGTTATCCATCTAACTTGTTTCATCTACACCTGTGTGGATTCATCATGCCTTATCTGGTTTAATAAAACACTTAAGAGAAAAATGTGACAGACTGAAAATGATTCATTTTAGGCTACAAATCATTAGGATGATTTCCTTGGAAAGGAAAAAAAATCTACAATATAAGAACATTACATTGCAAATTAACAAGCCAAAAAATTAAATAGGGGCTGATGCTGGCAAGGATTGGTTACTAACTAAGCAATTGCTAAGGAATGAAAACCTAAAGCCACTGTGCAGGACAATATGAATTATACTTTGCATTGAGAGCATATATTTTTTGATCTTCCTGTGACCTCCAGTAATGTAGCAGAATATCTACCTGTGGAGGATGGTCTTCTCCAAACGTTCAATATGACACCTGCATAAGAGTAATACAACTACTGTACCAGGAATACTACATCTTCATTGTACCTGTTATATAAAATAATAATACTACTATCACTACTACTACATCTAACTTACAACAAGAATAGAAAATCTCATATAGGTACCTTTAAAAAAATCCCAATCCCTCACAAATGCTAATCTAAATGTTACTGAACATAACTGATGCATTCAAAATTATTTGAATGAGCATAACATTATTTTTGGCACTTTCTTTACTTTATAGATGTTGCACATGTACTGTATATACAATATAGCATGTACATTTATGAATATTTCTGCTTTCTATCAAATTAAACATAAGCTGTATGTCAATATCCCAACTACAGTTAATATTTACCATGCTTCTGGCCAATGTCCACTAGCACAGGCTCTCCCAGTTCAATTGTAAATGTTTTGTTCTTTTCATACTCCTCATCATCAATGATCTTCACCTCGATGACTTTCCTGTAAGTGACATAAAAAAATAAGAGTTTGAAAATTATGCAAAAAGCATTATATTTGGAGAGCTGCTTCAATTTTAGTGCATTCAGTACAAGTAGAATATCTGGAAACAGCCTGACAATTAAAACAAAAAATATGTCTGAACTCAAAAGCTCCAAATCTATTTGCACTTGATAAACAGTAGTTAGAACAATGACTTATAATGTTATGCCAACCAAACTTCCAATTTGTTTTTCAGACTTTGCTCTAGCTTATTTCAACAAATTTGAGAAGATATATTCCTAAAATAAAATGAAAAGCACGGAAAGGAAATGAAAGATTGAAATGACAAGAAAAAAGTGGTACATTTTTTAGTTTAGCTTTAGTAGCATACCATTTTAATGCAAAGAGGCTGTTGTGAATAGCCTGCTGCCATCCACTACTCCTAGGTTAATAAAACCATGGTGAACTATTGTTGTAGATTATATTGGAAATGACTTTACATAATAACCATTTAATCTGCCTCAGAAGTCTGCTTGCCTTTCAAATGTATTTTCTTGTTGAATGTCTTCAGATATTTTCCAGATATTTACACATAACTTATGCTTCTTTAAGAAGTCAGTGGATTGAGAGAAACAGTCTCATGATTTGATAGAAACATGGAAAAAAAATTAAATATATGGTTTTATTTTTCTTAGACACAAGCAAAGAACAGTTTTAGAACATAAAAGCCAGGCTAAAGCAAAACTGCAATAAGCAAAATCTTATATGGAAAGCACTGAGAGTTCAGGTCCACATCATCTCAAGAACACTGACGTCTTTAATATCAATCAATATTCAGCATTTTATGCTTTCTGTGCCACCCAGAGGATGAATACTGAAGAAATTATAAAAAAGGCACAGATTATATGATACCTGATTTTTTTTTATTCCACATGCTAAATGGCATTATTCTTAGAGTATGGTAAAGAGAAACAGATCCACTAAGTGAGTAAAAGAAAGAAGGAACATTTACATTCTCTTACCGGTACACATTTCCTCAAGTCTATAATGTGATGAAGCAATTCTGCTTTTTTAGGTTGAGTTGCCAATATGGAGTTGTGATTTGTATCAATTTTAAATAAACTTTGAATGATTTTCAGCAATCTTTAATTATTAAATCGTGATCCAGTCTTGTAGAAGAGAGTCCTAGAGCAATCAAACTGCAGATGCTTTCTGTGGTCCATGCCACCGATAGGTATGGCTATGCCCCATTACAATGGAAGGAGTCCCAGAAATAATTACTCCTGGGGCATAGAATTGGATGTGAGTTTCTGTTGTCCCCCAAGTCATAGTGCCCCTGAACTCCCATCATTTAAATCAAGAATGAAAACTTACTTTAGAATAGATTAATTTTGTTAAAACTAAATACATTTAAATGTATATAGTTTTGTAGAAGACCAAAGATTAGCTTCTACTTGCTAAAATATATAACTTTCATTTCTCTAGCATTTGTGGTTTATAGCGTATGTTTCTTTTGTTGTTGAAAACTGTAGATGTCTAACACTAGAGAACAATATACCTTCGGAGATTCATTATTGCTTGTTTGATGTGCCTGCCACAGAAAAGAGATGGACAGCAAAATTCGAAGTGGACCTGCCTTTGACTTCAATAGGAGACGATTGCCACTGTGAAGTGAATCATAATGCAGAATCAAAAAATGACAATATGTGAGACAAAAAACACCGCAGAGATAAGTTGTGGGTCAGCTGAAACAATTCTTCATCAACAATTAAACATGAACATGGTGAGGTGCCCAGAATATTGATTCTTGAAATGAAATGTCAACCCATCCAATGTTCCAAGGAGTATTTTGAGGGAATTAATACTGTTGGGGAGAAATACTTCTGGATATACATTAGACCCACATAATTACTAAATATTATGATTATTTATTGATCTATTTTTGGTGTTGGTTCCAGTCAATGAAAAAAACTGTTGACAAGCTCCTTGCTGCTTCATGACAGTGCCCAACTCTCACAAGGTTGGTCTGAAAGCATGGATTCAAAGAGATTCCATGCCTACCCTACTTTCAAGATGTTGCCCTGAGGAACTACCGCTCGTTCCTGAACCTGAAGAGCTACACCCATGAGATGAGGGATGACAATGATGAACATCTTGAGTCAGCTACAGATGAGTGGTTGCACAATCTAGTTAAATATTGTGTCTGAGTGATAGAGAAAACCTTTGTGATCATTAAAACAAGTCTATTAGTGATCATGAGAAATAAACTGAAAAATTAGTTTTTTTCTTAATAGGTCATGCTGAAAACATTTTGATCACCTTATGAGTTGTGCTTATATTGTATTTCTTTTTTCATATTGTATTGGTAAGTATTGTTGAGCTTGCTTTTATCATAAGCAGAATTGTGCTTAATAAGAATCAATTCTAATTCTTTTATAATTGCTTTTCTAATAAAAGGAGAATTGGAAATAATATTGTGCTATTATTACAACTATTACCGTAACATCTCTAGTCAAAGTGACTTACAAAATGAGGATACAATTCCATTGCTTGCATACGTTTTTACTGTTGTCTTACAGACAGGTTAGGTAACTTGCTCAGGCCTCACACTGTGAATTAAGGACAGAATCAAATGTGCAAATCTCTAATGAAAATTCTGCTCTAACTGTTCCAAACATCCATATCAAAGAAGAAGCCCACCCAGCAGTTCAATGAAAGAACACCCCCAGACATGCCCTCCTAGTCACTTTAACCAATCCACCTAATCACCATGTATGTGAATTGTGGGAGCAAACTACACTCTCTGGAGGAAATCCATCCAAGAATTGGGCGAACATGTCATCTTTGCACAGATGGAGCCATATCTGAATTACAAACTGCTGTACAAGTGCTGTATCATGACAGGTTACTTGCTATGTTATTCTGCATCCCCTCTTTCCTTATTACAGCATTACTGAGGTGGTCAGCATTCCTGCACAGTTCCCTTTCCTCTTCAAATATATGATATAATAATTTTCTTGCTTAATTAAATTAGTAACTAACTTACACACACACACTGGCTCGGTTTCCAGTTTTCATTGCACCTAATCACCTTTTAGATGTGGGAGGAAAACGCAAACACCCAGAGAATAACCCATACAGATGCAGGAAGAATGCAATACTCCGCATGGACAGGAACCAGGGTTAGGATTTAAATGCGAGACTCTGTTGCCTGAGACTCACTTATGTGTTGCCCTATTAAATGAATAGTTTAATTAAATTAAAACAAAAAAAGAAACATATAGCAATAATCTCAAAAGATCATGTCAAAAGTAAACAGAAATAAATGTAAATACATGCATATTGGCAGATTTTTCATTATGTTAAGATGATTATTAAAGCATCACATGAAAATCACACTTCTAACAAATCTTATGTAACAATTGCAGTTTTTCACAAGTTTTCTGAGAGCTGTAGAGTAACTTGTAAATCATACTTAATTTGCTGACCTTAAACATAACACATTTCTTCTCACAGCAACAAGCAATTTTTCTATTTTATGCTCTTATAATTTAGGACGAGTGACTTATTTTTCAGTTAAGGCTTTCAAATAGTGTTAACATAAAATTGGATCAGGTGCACCCTGGCACAACAATTCAAAATTCAAATGCCATTCACATCATTGATTTGGATTACCTACAGTGGCTCAAAATGGAAGTGTGATCTACAGGATACAAAACAAACAGAGATACACTCTCAAGTAATCTCCTCCATTGCTATCTGTCGATTGAGTTGAAACTAATATATTTAATTCATTAATAGGTGAATTACCTGCCAGTGATTAAGTGAAAAATGATCCCTGCAGCAATGTATTCTATTAAAATAATATATAGATAGCTAAGACTGCGGAGGGCTGGCACCCTGCCCGGGATTTGTTTCCTGCCTTGCGCCCTGTGTTGGCTGGGATTGGCTCCAGCAGACCCCCCGTGACCCTGTAGTTAGGATATAGCGGGTTGGATAATGGATGGACGGATAGTTAAGACTTTTTCCTTTAATTCTATACTGTAAATACTGTAAGGAGATCCAAATTTTGACTTTGAGCTTTCAATAGATTTACACATTTTAGGAATTTCTGAACATCATTTAACCACTTCCCAAGGAAATTTGTCGGTCTGTGTGTCAAAATGTGAGTCTGTGATTATAATAACTCAAAAACTAATCACTCTGTCTGATTGAAACCTGGTACAGCTATCTGAACTGTAAAATGCTAAAAGTCTACTCACCTATTGGAGCAATTCTGCTCTACACGGATGATGAGTTTGTGTTTTTCAGTACATTTGTAGGTCAAGTACAGAACAACTGCGGAAGCAATCTATGCATTTTTTTCAACAAGGTATGATTTTACAGTTTCAATCTGCATAATCAAATACTGGCCTGCATTATTTTACACATATAAAAGTCATGTGCTGAAAACATCCATTTTTTTCTCTTTCTCTGAATGATTCACTTTTGTTACATAAGTTGTGTGGCAAAGTGGTTCGCTTTAATGCATTCTGTTCCACGTGTCAACATTCCAGGATGTTACATATAATCTGATATAAAAGTAGTATTCTACTCAGACAGAGACAAATAAATGTACTGTAATTGAGAAGCAATATAATAATATGTGAAAATGTCAGTAAAGTGCTGTTATTACTGGTACTTGGATTGCAGTGGCTGTCTTTATTCCTGCCTGTATAGCAATCTAAGCCATATAATGGACGAGTGAGGCCTCATTGAGGATAATGAAAGGCCAGAGAAGAGCAACTTGTCTGATTCTGAGACTGCAGGGTATGCACTATGAGAAACGACATGCTATCTACAGCTCATCTGATAATATTGACTTAATAACAAACATAAATGTTGCTGTCATAAGATGGGTTGAGCAGTGATCAGTGCTTCTGTGTCACAGCTCCTGGTGACTGGGTTTAGGTTTCCATCTGGTCACTGTATTAAGGAGATGGCAAATTTTCCTCTAAAATGTGTAATTTTTTCTCTGGTTTTCCTCTTGCATCCAACAAAGGTGCTGTTTAGCTTGACTGCCACTTGTAAATTGTTCATTAGATGTGCATATCTGAGGTGTTTCAAATGGATATTCCTTTTATTCCATAAAACATTGTAGATTGTGTGAAAACAGCTGATCAAATGGGAGCTAACAAAATTGAACCTGCGCTTTTATGTGCATGCCAGAGTGTGAACATAGTGCAGACATTGACATTCTATGTTAGGTCTTTGTTGGTCTCAGGCTTCAAACTTTATCATTTAGCTGGTGTGGTCATGCAAGAAATGACAATTCCACAGAATAAATGTTGAGACACCAACCAGGCTGTCCCTGTTTACATCAATGTCTTTTTTTAATACAAATTAAAATGGTGCTTAATGGCACAAGTAACATAAAGAACATTAACAAATTAGGATCTCTTGTGCTTGCAACAATAAGGCCTTTCTCTCTCTCCTTGTTTGGCTAGGGAGCTCCTTCTTACGGATTGCTTGGTTAGCTAAGTGATGCTCCCTTCCATCCAATGTGGAATGTATGGGATGAAGACCAGATGGGGCCTTTGCTTGGTGCCTTTTAGGCAATCTGAAGGGAAAGTGGAGGACATGATTAGTGCCAGTGTCCCCTTTCATCCAAGAAGGGTAGTACATACCTTAGACGAGCCGTGAAAGTGACCCTCTGACGCAAATGTGTGACAGTGGACATAAGCAAGTGCAGATGCATTGTGTCAGTACAGGAAGATGTAGATGGCGTTTGTATTTGATACAAAGTTGTAGTAACTGTGGGACATGTAGACATGATGTGAATGAACTGAACAAAGCAAAAATAGCTAGAATGAGTAGTAAGAAAATACATTCGAAAGTGTGTGCATGTTGTAAATTTCAGGTACGTTTGGGAACTTAGTTAACTGATTTGAAAGATGGAGCATTTTTAAATTTTCCTTATTTACTTCATCAAAGACAGATATCACATTTCTATTTATGAACTACAGTATTTCTATAATAATGAGATATTTAAAAACATTAACAAAACTCAAGCCCAAATAAACTTGTGGCGACTCAATAGCTTTCACAGACATTAGATTCCAAGACAGGTGGATGTAAGAATTATATTAGCTGATACCATATTGTTAATTGTTGTTTGTGGATTGTCTATGGATAACTGTAACTCATATTTCTTAAACATAACATTTTTGGACAAAGTCCATTTTGGTCTGCTGCTGCCATGCTGTTTCAATAACTTGTACCCAGGATTTATTTTGTTGTCACACAATTCTATAGGATATGTAAAAGAGGAAAGGCATGACAGAACTTGGCGTACTACAAAGATGTCAAAATTAAAAAATGGAATTTTCTGGATGGATGCAAAGAGAAGTGGAAGCTGACAGATTGACATCAAAAAAAGCAGATGCTCCTAATTAATTCTGGGATGTCTCCATAATATTGACCAGCCTCAGTTGCACATGCTGTTGAAAAGTATTGGCTTTTGTGTGTGATTTGCTTGATTGTATTTTGTGGTCTTGTAGTTAGTAATAAGCAGATGGGTTCCAAAGCTATCCTTTATGCTTAGACATAGCAGATAGCTAATGGTTTGTCAGCTTTAGAAGAAATTGGAATTTATTGGCCTTTATTGTTTTTTGTTGGCATATTGGTACAATGGCTAGAACTGCTGCATAATGGATCAATTCTAGCACTGGGTCACTGCCTGCCCATGCGGAGTCTGCACATTCTCACCGCGTCTCCATAGGTTTCTCTATGGCTGCTATGGACTTCCTTCTACATCTGAAAGATATGTGTATTAGGTTCACTGGGGAACTAACATACCTATTTGACTGGGTTTGTGCATAAGTTGGCACTGCAGTGGAATTGTAGCACATACAGGGTTGGTTTGTGCCTTGTGCCTGATACCAGGTGGATACAATATGCCTTCCACAAACCCTGATAAGGATAAATCCATCCATCCATCCTTTATCCAACCCAATATATCCTAACTACAGGGTCACGGGGGTCTGCTGGAGCCAATCCCAGCCAACACAGGGTGCAAGGCAGGATACAAACCCCAGGCAGGGCACCAGCCCACCACAGTAAGGATAAATCACGTCTGAAAAAAGTTTTATTATGTGTTGCTGACATCATTTAAGTTTTGAATTTCCAGTAGCAAGAATCAAATGTTGTATTTCATTTTCACATGAAAAGGTATACTTGCCACATCTAACAATCCACTTGTAATTTTCCTTTTTTAACTAATTGAGCACCATGGCCCTCCTTCTCATGTCACTCAGTTTTCAGTAGGCAGGCACACATAGTTTTCATCCTTGAAAGCTGCTTATTACTTCACTTCCTTTTCTCTCCATGAAACCATGTTCTCAATAGAGTAAGCTCAGTCAACAATCTGAAGAGAGTAATTTAAATGTTTGAACTTTAATTTTGTTTCTGCAGGTTGTACTAAATTTGGTAGGCACTCACTTTTACTCCATAAGTATTTATTTAGGTTTGGTAGCTCTGATTTTATAGTTAAATACAAAATAGAATGATGTGTTTTTTACTGGCATGATATAAGGTTGGAACCTGTCAATTCCTGCACTGAAATTAATGAACTCAGTGGGAGTCATTGATCCATTTTTGATAAAAGACTTACGAAATACACATTTTAATTATGAAAGTGGCAAGACTAAACCGTGGAATTTCATCAAAGAATGATCAGGGTCGTGAAGATAAAAATAAACTATACTGCAAGTATTCCCTGTGGAAAAAAAATGATTTGATCACATACTGCTAAGGCAGTCTCCTTTAATTAAAGAACTGTCTACTTTAGCTACTTTTTGTGATGTTCTTACAGTAATCAACCATCTCTTAAGCCCACTATATCCATTGCATGGATGGCAGGAAAAGTGAGCCTGTTTTATCTACATTGGGAACCATGTTGAAAAAAGTTCCTGATTGGCCTTGGATTTGCTTCAATATTGAAGAACAAAACATTACACAGGGGAAACTGCAAGCCTCTGCATGACCTGAACTGACTGATGATTGTCTCAAAAATATGATTTAGGAAACATTTCTAAAAATGGAACTGTCTGCCAGATTTTAAAGATGTCTGCATTCAGCTAGCTGCCGATTTCTCTGCATCGCTCTAGTGCTGCTGTAGGTGTAATTACAAGCAATTCTTTCATTGCACAGGGTTCAACATCTGTTCACATTGTACCATTTGGAATAGCAAAACATTTAATCATCAAAGCAGACTGCACTGGGGAAAGTGAGATCACTTAGCAAAGTAAAACTTAAATGTTAATTAAAATTCACCCTGCAAAAAAGCGTCCTTCTGGAATTTCCATTATTTAGATGTGGGTAACTTATTGGGAAAAATAAATCCTCAAGAAAAGCTCACAGGTTCAAAGTGAGTTTCAAATAACAAAGTTAAGAAATAATTGATTTAAGTGGATTTTGTTTTTCATTGGAATCAGAAAATGTTTATCAATGTAGCTTTTAAAAGCACAGTTTAACTCTTGAAATAAGAAATAACTGAAAATAAATGCTGAAAAGATGAACAAAGAAAGAAACCCAGTTAAGGAGAAATAGACCTTACAGTATGTAGACATGACAAATACTGTCAACTTTAAGAATCTTTACAAACTAATCAACCTTTAGAGATCAAACTTTTTTATTGCTTCCTACGTTACGCACCAAAAAAAAGGAGATTTGGGAACTCAGGTATACCCACCATTACTGGTCAAAACTGTGCCTATTTGAACAAGGGAGAACAAACAGAATTTAAACTATCCATCCATATACCCTGTCCGTTACTGACCCCGCATAATCCTTTAGTATTGTGGAGGAATTCAGTGCAGTAATTTTACAATCGCTGAACATGTGAACCAAAATCTTAACTCTACTATGCACTGTACAGTAATCAGTAGGAATTTTCAAAGTATGTACAGCTAGGTGAGAGTACCCTAGCGTCACAAAATGTATAGGAAAGCAGTTGTCTTTTTAATGGGATTAATGGTGGCTTCGTAGCCAAAAGGTTTGACATTTCTCCTGTGCTCAAAGAGCAAGATGCTGAACCAGTCTTAAAGGTTACCAAACCTGGCAGCACATTCTGTAGGACCAGGTGTATTGCAGGTAAGAAGAATCCATCCTGAATGGACAGCAAAAAATCTTCATAGCATAGGTAACGCAAAATAAAAGACAACAAGATGGCAAACATTCCATGGCACTGCAGGATCACTATCTTTGATTTACTGTGAGAGGAAAGGAACTGTTCTGAGTGCTGTTGGGCATAAGGAGAGGCATGTGTGGTATACACAATGATGATGATGGACTAGAGGACGTGCCAGGGTGAGCTGTATTCATGAGTTGCAGTTCTTAATTCAAATCAAAGCAGCTCCTGGCCTTGCTGCTTAGGATTCATGAGGCCACCTAAGAATGGGCTCACTTTTATAGTACTCATTAAACTGTATTATGCATTTGTTACTTTCTGCAAGACAAGATGCAGGTCAGGATCATTTTGTAACCTAAAAAGCTTTTTATCATGGAGCAGGAACTAACATTACTTACATATTTACTCACACATTAGTGTAAGGTTGCAGCTTTAAGGGGAAACATGTAACGTCTTCTCATCGACAAGAGGACCTAGATGTTATTCTGGTAAGAAATTGTTGTTGTAAATTGCTTGAGATACCAAAGCAATAAAAAAGGTTAGTTTCTTGAAGTTCTGGTTAGCTCAGGCCAGTTGTACCAAAGTATGTCAAAGGATACTGAATAATTACTGGTAATCCCAGCTTTGATTAAAAAATGTAAATTTTAGCCCTCAAATTACAGTTAATAAACCTGATTTATCCAAAGAGAAATAAGTTGGTTTGAAATGAATTGGTGGATGAGTGAACTGAAATCTACTTTAAATGTGCATTACTCATTGAGCTGCAATTCATAATTATTCATTTAAATATTTTTTTCTCAACTATCTACTGTATATAGCTGACTAATATTTAGCACATATCTGTACCTCTACATTTCTGATCCAGCTTTTTCAATTATTGGTTCATGGAGCTTATAAAATCAAAAAGACAGGAACCATGGCAGTCACTTTCACCCCAACATTCAATAATGGATTTTACATGTATATCTTTCTGTGGTCAGAGCTTTTAGCAGTTTAGGTAGGATAGGAACAGGAGAACCAACCGCAGTACCATCGAAGCAACAGACCGACCCTCAAGATGCTTATGGCTCAAGAGAGGAGAGGCATGGGATCAGAGACTCAAGCTGTCTGGACACATGCTGGGGTCTGATCAACCCTGGTGGGGTCACCTGAAGGAGACTGTATGATGTAAGACCTGTCCTAGGAACATCACTGATGAAATGTCCAGATTGAGGCATCAGAAGATGTATATTCACAACAGTTTGTGATCCGACTCATATGGCCTGGTAAATGAGCCCAGGTCATTGAACATATGAGGCAACAATGCCAGCTAAGTCCTAACTGAGCCAACATAGTATCTGCGAATTTTACTAATCATGTTAAATAACTTTGTGATGATTCAGGTTCTGCTTCATGCTCCCACTTACCTTTGGGAGCCTCTTGAAGCAACAAAACAAATCCAAAGTGTTCAAATAAATAGTGCAATTTAATAAAAAGTCAATAAATAAATAATCCATTAAAACAGGGTGTAATGTGGAGGTTAAAATCCAATAAATAAATCCTTTAAAACAGAGGTTAAAATACTGGCTAGAAGCAGTCCCTTCTTTAAAAAACAAGGTGCCTTCTTCAGCTAGTGGCTCCCTAGCTTCTACCATTCGGGCCCTGCACCACAGGAGTCGCACTACCTGCAGCTGACTTCTCCTTTCCCCTCTAACCTCTGTTCTCTTTTTCAATCATTCTCTTCTCTCTCCGCACTTGCGCTCCTACTATATATAATGGGGACAGGGCACAGCTGCGGCAATTAGCAGCTCCTGGCATCAGTCAAGGACATGGGCATCCCATACCCATGCACTTCAGTGTGGAAACACCTAATCCCGCATTGTGCCAAGGAACCGCTCCAGGTACACTACCATGCCCCCTCTTTAAGCCATAAGTACAACAATTATTTATTTAAAACTGGCCTGTTATTCTGGGCCGCAAACCCGCTATATCACAAACTTCAAAAATGGTTAACATGCATTTTGACTCATCTAATTACTGAAATCAAATACTTTGGCTAATACTATTTGACTATCATTTTTTATTTAACCATGATACATGAATAGATCTTATCCTGACTGTGACAAAACAACAGAGTGGTTTGCCTTCTTATCTTTCCCTCTACAGTATACTCATCTGACTCATTATTTTAACCTTTGAGCACTACTCATTTAACCTTAATATCTGTTATTTACTGATTTAATCATCCGCTGTTTTTGCCTTCTGCTTGTCTTCTTTTCCTAGCTGTTCAGGCCCACTGACTTCCAGATCTCAAGGTATGCTGCTGTGCAAGTGTTGCTAAAGCAGGATCACTGAGCCCTGAAGTATAACTGCAATAGATTTGGAGGTTGAGTGCATCCTTGGATTTTATTTTTTTAATCAGTGACGCACAGGAGTAGGAGTAATTACACCTGTCTCCGTAAGAAAGAGCAAAAGGTAGCTTTTCTCTGAAGATGTTGGGGCTAATGTAGTTGGCCCAACAATTATGCCTGAGGCTAATTACAGACTTGATACTCTTTTCTGAGACAATGAATTACTCAAATGAACAATGCAACATGCTTTCTTTTTAATGTATGCTCCAGTCGTGGAGTGCCTGTACTAGCAGCACCTCCTCTTTCATTTGATGACAATGCAGGGTATAAGGTTTTTTAAAACTCACATTTGCAAGGCGCTAACTATAATTTCAAAAGCACCCTATACTGGAAACAGTAAGGGGCGGGCAAAGCGGTGTACTGTAATTACATGGAAAACGAATTTCTCAGACGCTTGCTCAAATCATTACCTTTATTCAGTTTGGAAAATTCAAATAGACAATGTATTACATAATGCGAGAAAGGGGTTGGGAGAGCCTCTGGCCTGCATATCATACTCGACCATCGTCTGGATATAATGAAATGCATTTTTTTAAAAAGGCATGATTTTAACTTCTGTACTTTTTGTATTTTTCTATTTGGGGTGAAGGAGAATAAGGATGCAATGGAAGAAATTGTAGTTTAGGGTTAATGAGATGATATTGCAAGCCTGTTTTATCTGCAGCTGTTTTGAAAAACTCCATCTTTGATCATTTATGGACACCAAGGGAAAAATGTGAGATTGGGATATAGGCATGAAATAAAAAACGAACAAAGGGACAAATGTAAAAAGGCCTTTAGGTGAGTATAATGCATACTATGGCACAGGGGGATTAAACACATGACGGCGGCCTCAGAGGAACACCTTCTTTCAGTTCCTCCTAGAGTGTCTGAGGAGAACTCATTTACATGCTGTGACCATTTGATCCCGTTTTGCTGCTGTATCAGGATTTCAGGAAAGCTTTCTCTGTCCTTCTTTTTATTTGAGTGTGTCAGTTGGGAAGTGTCACATTTAAATTTGAATAAAGGTTGTCAGCAAATCTTCAAAATCTTGAACTGGACATGAATATTTAAAAAAACAGAAAAGAAAACACTTAATGTTGCATTTTAAATGTAGAATCTCGATGAGTGTGTCAGATAAAATTAATAATCAAATTTAATTGATTCTACAATGTGCCTAAAAGATTAGGCGGCTGATCTGAAGCTGGAAGCTAATTAGTCATATTAATTTCCAGAGCTGATGCTTTTGTTCTAAAGTGACACACACAACGTTGCAGCAGCATGAAGGCATCATTTGTCTATCGATGGCATAACGGAACACCACTGACAGGATCTTGTTAAATATTTTCTAGTATCATATTTAATTCTTACAGCTATTATTTTCGTTGATAGCATTGTTATCTTTATTTTTTTGATAATGATGTTGCACCTTCATTTCATTTAATGTTTTTTTAAGAGTACTTCCATGTCATGACTGTATTATATGAGTACGGCCATGTTACTTATTTCAGCAATGTCTTTTGCTAGTCATGTGTGTTAATGGCAAGACAATGCATCATGTCATCATGATGGCATTGTTAAATAAAATGGCACACTCAAACTGGCATCTGAACTTTAGTTTGAAACAAGGGAACAACACAGTCAAGGGCAAGAACGTTGCTATAAAACAAAGGAATATTAGGACTTACTTAGGTGACAACGTCACTTTGAATTTTGAGTTGGAGTTTCATTTTTGGATCCTCCTGATTTTTGCCTTTCATTGTTTCAAGACCACTCTTTCTGACAATCCAAAAATTAATTAACTTGAATTCTCTGTATGAAAAATCCTTTTGGAAATGACATTTGTTCAAATGAACACAACAGGTTAGCAGACTATTTTGTCTGGTTTCGATTTTCTTTCCTCATGCTGCCTGTTGCTTTCTCACTTCATGTGCTACATATGCTTGACCCTGTGTTTATAGTTTGGCTGACTCACAATTGCTTAGGAAACCATTTGTTGAGGTATTTATAGTAGATTTAAGCAGGCTAAACCCTTTCCTAAATCAATCAGTATCACACAAGATTATTTATGTTGACATTTTGTCATGCTTTAAATTGTACATATTCTGTTTATGATCTTATGAACTTTTTCCTTAGTCTGCGTCTACTTTTCATTTTTTTTACTTGATCTTGCCAGTAGTTTATTTACTAACTCTTGCTTGAGTTTCTCTTTGTGGAATAATTCTCTTTGCAATGTTGTTGATTCTCTGACCCTTGAATCTGCTTTTCCTGACCATGATTTATTTAACTGCTTCTGTTTAGTCCTATCCAGGAGTGTGCACACCCCATGCCAGATGATCTTTTTATCTTTGCACACCTCCTTCTACAGGTGTACAATGGAATCCATTCTTATTGCCAGTATTACACCCTTGTGTGGCGCCTGCTGAGCCCTGGATAGTAAAGCACTACAGAGGCTGGTGAAGGCAGTAGAGGATATTAATGATACACAGTTTCCTTTTGTCCACCATTTATATATCACACACTACGCCAGAAAAGCAAAAAGTATTACTAAAGACCTCAACTGACCTGCAGAGTCACTTTTCTCCATTCGTCCTAGCAAAAGGTACAGAACCATTAGCACTCACAGCTCTAAGGTCAGGGACAGTTTATATCCACGGGTCATAAGGCTGTTCGCCTGAATAAGCATTTCTTGCATACAAGACTGTCTGCTGAAGGTATTTGTCTACTGTCACAATCCAGTGGGAGACATATAGGTAAGGTGTTTGATATATTATGTACACATGACAATAAACTTGAACATGAGCGTGAACCCCTGGTTCTTTGCTTGAACTCCCTACATTACTGTCTAGCTCTTTGCCCTGAGAGCTGTCAGAAAACCCAGACAAGCAGAGACTCGTGACATGCTTAACAAAAGGACTTAAAGCAATCTGTGAATTACACTACATTCCCTCTCTTAGTTCCTGAAATTCAAAGTTCAAGATATTTGACAATAAAAGTGTCAGCCATTATTAAAAATGTACGCACACTACACCTTAGCCTGTACTTTAGCCTGCTAAGTTAAGAAACATCCCGGTACACTAGAAGACAATTCATGGAGTCTTTAGCACTGTAAATTACAAATTCTCAATGGTTTTGCAACATGTGCGCTCCATTTATAATATTTTTTTTTTAAATCAAGAACTAGACTAAGCATTCAAGTGAAATTATTCATAAGTTTTGCTTTGAACTATGGAAACAGATTAGCATTCTACCAGTTGAACAAAACTGGACAGGGTGTTAGCAGTAAGTTGTGAAAACAGATTCTTCATTCAAAGGCAATGTCCCATTACAAGTCACTCCAAATAGAGCTGTTAATGAGTAAGGCGGCTTCAGGTTTGTGTGCTGTCTGAACTCAGCCATGTTTTGTAGATCCAGTCTTGAATATTAGCTACTCAGAAGTTACTTTAGAAGTGTTCCAACCTACTATTCATACTGTAATTAATTATTTGAACATTAAAGACTTCTTTTTTTCGACAGATGACAAGCTGTGGAAAAGACTAATACAGTAAAGTGCAGAGCACATTTTTCTAAACATATTCATAAAAGCAAGATCGATCATACCTGCCTGATAAATAGATTGAATTATTTGCTTTACACTGTAAAGCCATAAATAAAGCAAATCTTATGATAAATGAATCCATTACAATCGAGAAATGAAAGATTGCTCCTGCTGTCTAAACATGACACTCCTGGTGTAATGATAAGCTAAGGGTTGAGTTTTACTCATCTTAATAAAATAAATTCATTACAAGTAATTGAACAATAGACTGCAAAAAAGTGACACAATAAAGAGGTGCAGAATCTCACACATTTTGTAAAGTAAATGAGCGTTGTTACAATATCTTTAATAACATCCAATTCTGCAACATGCATACCTGTTTGTATTTGATGAGCTGCCTGTTCTCAAGCTCTCAGAACAATCTTATGGATACTAACATGCTTATTTGAAATAAACCCTTCTACAAATGGATCAGATATAAAGTACATATTAAGGAAAATACAAATAATATGTTTATTTTACCCAGTCTGTGAGAAAACAATTTCATTTATAGTATGCAGTGAGCTACTTTACTTAACAAATGAAATGTTCAAATTGTAAAATTTAATTCCATGTAGTTCTCCTGGGAGTCCAAGGAGTATTTACTCTATTTTCCCTTGGTTGTCCTAGCAGCAATGTGAGCAACATCACCTCTAATAGCGGAAATAAAAAAACTGCTCTCTGTGCCAAAAATAATAAAACAAAATGAGAAAGTGAGGCAACAGTCTGAAGATTATGGCTTAATACGTTTTACATTTCTACCTTATTTACTTTGTCAGGGGCTTAACATGTTGAACCTGTAATGTGCACCTTGAAGTAGAGGTTCACCCTGGTGAAAAAATATACTTGGCATCCATATTATATTTCTTTTAATTTTACTTAAGAAAGCAAAACAGATGCAGTAGCACACCATTTAGTTACAGATATGAAAGCAATTGAGCAGTTCAGCCACTGCATTGCAAACAAAACAAAATAAAATGAAATTTTCTTACAACATAAATATCAAGCGTGCATGTTGTCAACATATCTCCATTATCTTTTTATTCCCTACACGTACACCACTTTTCTCCCATCTCTTATTTAACCCAGAATGAATGAGCATAGCCTGCAAATGACGGGCATACCATTATGGCTCTGTGCAGAATGCTTCCCAATATAGATTTATACATTCTGTAACCATGTAATCGAGGAAGTGGGTTCTGGAAATGGGTAAATGAATGGCTCTTTTACAGCAATTTTTTGGGAGTACTCCTTAGGTCGTCATAATTGAGAAAAGTAACCTTGCAGAAAAATGATGTACAGTACGTACAGTAGGGTAATATGAATGTTAACTGTCTAAAAACATAGGCTTTCTATGATGAAATATACAAGTGGCTTTGGCATGTATGATTCCATTCCTGATCTTCATCCACCCAAGCTGTACCAACGATTAGCATGGCTGAATATTCCGTATTTGTTGTGTGTGTGCAATGATGAATTAGTAAAACTGCAAACAGCCTGCTGACGAATGGACTAGAAGATAGGAGGCAGACAGTTCAGCGGAAGGTGAAGATGTGATTGGGGTATTGTTAAAGTGGGTGAGCAGATAATAAAAGTCACAGCATTACTGTGAAAATCAAAAGACTGAAAACATACAGTAAGCACTCATAAACAGAAATAATGCAAGAAAATGAGGCCTTCAGTCACTGTGCAAGATCAAAGTAAGTACTCTAACTGTTTAATTAACAACATTCAAGTGAGAGGGCTACCACAGCCACAACCACAAAGGTATTGCTGCAGGTCATGTCGCCCATTAGTTTAACAGACTGGAAATATGAGTAAGCAATTGCATCGTAGTTAGTTTTTCTAAAGTACATTGAGATATTTAAGATGAAACATTTAAAGACACAAAATTTTAAAGAATTGTTTCAGCATGGAGGCAAGCATGTGAAGATCAGAAAAATGAGTTTTCTTATGCAACTCTTTTACCATAACCACACCAGTGCAATTACAATAATTATTTTCTTGTTTAATCGCATCCTTGGTTGAAGTGAGCCAAAAGATATAACAGAAAACATCTCTGCCTTATTTTGAAAATTGGCCTTTTAGGGGTAAACATCACAAGTAAACATAAAGCTCTATATCAGCAAAATGTCGCCGTCTGCATGGAAAAAATTAAACAAGATTTGCATAGATGGTCAACTCTTCATCTCACTCTAGCTGCAAGAATTAACACTGTTAAGATGAATATTCTTCCTAAGCTCATTTTTTTATTTCAAAGCAATTCAATTCAACAATAACCTCATTTATTTGGAATTCTAAACAGCCACGCATCAAAAGAGCGACCCTACAAAGACAAAAGGCAGAAGGTGGCATGGCTCTACCTAACTTCCAGTTTTATTACTGGGCAGCAAATATACAAGCTATAAAAACCTGGACACAAACAGATGAACATACACAGGCTTGGACTGCAATAGAAGTAAAATCCTGCAGTACTTCTTTGTATTCCTTGCTCTGTGCTCCAATAAACACACATTATCGGCAATACACTAATAACCCAATTGTGCTCCACTCACTTAAAATCTGGAACCAATGTAGAAAGCATTTTAAGACGGAGAAGCTTCTATCTGTGGCACCCCTGCAAGAGAACCACCTTTTTCAACCTTCACAAACATATGCAGTTTTTAATATCTGGAAAAAATTTGGAATTAACGTGCTTAGAGATCTTTATATAGACAACATCTTTGCTTCCTATGAACAATTACATTCCAAATTTAACATTCCAGCTACACATTTCTTTCACTATCTTCAAATCAGGAACTTTGTTAAACAGAACCTTCCAGATTTTCCTCATCTTGCACCCTCATCCATGCTGGAAAAATATTGCTCAATCTCAAGGACTTAGACTCCATCTCTACAATATATAAAATCATTTTACAATCCTTTCCTTTCAAAGATCCAAGAGGACACTGGGAAAAAGATCTCTTAATTAATATTTCAGAAAAGGAGTGGAAAGTAGCAATGCAGAGAATTCACTCGAGCTCCGTATACGCAAAGCATACAATTATACAACTCAAAATTATATATCGAGCACATCTGTCTCGACTAAAACTCTCCAAAATGTTTCTAGGGCGAGATCCAACCTGCGAACGTTGCAACCAAGTCCCAGCCTCAACAGGTCACATGTTCTGGACCTGCACCAAATTAACATCATTCTGGATGAAAATTTTTAATTACCTGTCAGACAGCCTTGGACTCACAATCCCTCCTAACCCATTAACAGCTGTGTTTGGGGTTCTTCCAGAGGGGCTTAAAGTGGAGAAAGACAAACAAATTGTGATTGCATTCACTACACTGTTGGCACGCAGACTTATTTTGATAAACTGGAAGAACCCAAACTCTCCTCTTTTAAGTCAGTGGGAAACCGATGTGTTATATTATTTGAAATTGGAAAAAATCAAATACTCAGTTAGAGGATCTGTACAGACTTTTTTCAAAACATGACAGGATCTAATCAGTAATATTTTAAAATAAGTTTATAAAGCACAGAGAATTTATTAATTTAGGTATGTTTACAAGCCTTAAATTTTACGCCGTTTGGATTGCTCTCTCTCTCAGGGGTGGGGATCGATCTGTTCTTAATTCAATTTTTCTGTTTGTAAAAACTTGATTGCTTTGTATGGATTGTAATAAAATTAATAAAAAAAAAAGAAAATTGGCCTTTTAAGAGTTCACAATATGCCCAACCTTACTATGCAGGTAAGTATATTTCAGTGTTGTTGTTGTGTAGTTCTCCTCACTGAGTACAAGCTTTAAGTGCTTAAATATATTTACAACTACAGTACAATAACCAAAATTGGTAAAAATCAATATACATATTTACATTTTACATACAGTAGATCAGGGGTGTCCACACTTTTTCAGCTTGCGAGCAACTTTTAAAATGACCAGTTCGAAATGATCTACCTACATTAAAAATGCTATATATATATATATATATATATATATATATATATATATATATATATATATATATATATATATATATACAAAGTATATATATATATATATATATATATATACTGTATATACACACACACACACACACACACACACACTGAGTATACTTTATACATAAAATATATGTTGTCGTACCTTGCATAACTGAATAACCTTTATGGCACAATAACAATTCAATACATTTATGGTCACTACAGTATTTGGATTTAATAATCATTTATCGCATAAATAAGCATAGCCGAATGATGAAGTCAAGGAGCTTTTGAATTCAGCTGAGTGAAAAATGATGGCTGTCCAATTAACTGAGATTTTAGTTCCCTCTCCTTTCTCTTTCTCAGATCACTTTTCAGAAGGAAGTCAGTTTCGTAGTTTTTATGAACAGTTCGAAAGTGCCTTTCCCCATTTTCCTTCTTTGGAATAGCAATGATAGATTGACAAATCAGACAAACGCACTTTGATTGTAACATTGAGAGAAAAAAAATCCTCTTCCAATTCCACATCCAGCCCATACCCTCCCCAAACAATTTTTTTTAACATCCCTTCTTTAGTCGAAATAAATTGGAAGGCTAACTAGATCACGGCTGGAGTTTTGCAGTAGCTTGTGAGTTTGATCGTGCGTGCGGGATGACCAGTGTGTTAGAAGAAAAGAGATCTCAGACTGGCCGCCCTGTATGTCAATCAAGTGGCAAATGCCACAGGGAGGATATATAGACTAACGTTTAAATTTTTTTTTTCAATGCAACGCAATCTACCTGCACTACCTTTGCGATCTAGTGGTCGATTGCGATCGACGCATTGGGCACCCCTGCAGTAGATGTTCTATATGAAGTAGATACAGTACAATATTAGCAGAATAAATCTAAAGGCAAATAAAAATGAACATACATTGTGTTGTTATTTCGTCTTAGGTTTAAAGAGTGGATGGATGGAGAGACTGTATTGATCATACTACATCAGTTTCTTTAACCATACTTACATGTAGGCATTACAGTCCCTTACCACAATAGGACTAACGAATATTCTATTACAATTACATGTTTTGCAGTCATCTCAGTTAATCACTCAAATGGACAAACAATAAATAAGTAAAGTTAATGAGAGAAATGACAGTAATATTTTTGTGCTTTGATATGGAAATATATATATACAGTATAACCTTATGTCACAAGGTTTAAAAAATGGGTTTAGTGTGGTGACAGGTTTGTCATCACCAGGAAAATTACTTTGATATACAATTCTTCTCTGGGCCACTATTGGAAATTTACAGTTCATATTTTCAGAATCACTATAGCATAATCTGGTATTATATGGAACAGTAGACACTAAAACCCACTTGCACAAAGTGCATAATTTTTTAAGGAAACTGGAAATAATAATTTACTGAGGACTACAGAAAAGCATATACTGCCTGGATGACCATTAATTAGCTCTTCTTGTAACGATTTACAGTTAATTTATGGCTTTTCTTTTTTTTCTTTTTTTTACTATTTTTGTAATTGTTATATTAAATAAAGTTTTTATGTGGTTTCCTGATTTAAAAGTGACAAATATCAAACTTTTCACTTTGAAGTTGCCACTCTAAGAGATGAAGATATGCGGAAAAGTAGACAATTTCAGATGAAAGCTTTGAGCAAACCAAAGAAAAATTAACCTATTACTGTATTTAGCAGTCATCCTGATTATATTTATGCTAAATTCATTAACAGCTACTTTCATTAAATAATGAGGTGGACCTGAGCTATTTAGCAAAGTGGGAACAGTTTTGGTACTGATAATTGATATAGTTTAATGAGATTTAAAACCCTCTAGCACGCTTCAGCCCAAACAGCAGTCAAAGCAATTTATGGGTGAACGAGCTATGCATTAGGATCCGTTAGGGAGTTGCTTCCAATAAACTGTCATGATGACATGACCAGAAGCCACATCAGCCAAGTGCATTGCTTCAAATGAGTATTGGCTGCTTTGCATTGAACAGTTCAGTGAACCTGCTGAGCATTACAAGGAGAGCAATGCTAAAATGTCTGCTGCAGCAACAATACTGGATGAGTGTTAGATTGTGGAGTATAGACATAAGCAGTTAATGATACACCTTGTACTTACTTACATGATGCACATGGGTCATGAAGCAAAATAACATATAACTAAGTCTACATCAGAATGGTTAAAAAAGAGATTTGGAAAGGATTAGTTAAAGTCCAGACCTAAACCACAGTGTTGTGACAATACCTCAAACAAGGAGATCATGTTTGAAAATCCGCAGTAAATATTACTGAGCTTAAGTAGTCCTGCAAAGAGGAGTGACAAATCTTCTAATGAAAAACTCATCAAAACACCTAGCTGCAGTTACTGATTCTAGGCTCAGTGTAAGCAATTTTCAATAATTTATGCATCTTGCCTTGTGGTTCTCTGTGTAAACTTTTGGCTTTTCTGTTTAGTTTTCTTTTTACTTCAAGAAGTTCATTGACATCATTTTTTCTTGGTAAATACTTCTGGTTATGATTTTAAGTTGGGCCATTTTATTGCTGCCATCTTGTCCCTTCTAATGATGCCATTGTTGATATCCATAGCCAGGACCGCCTCAGGTGACTGTGCCCTCAGAGGTTGTAGCACTGTCAGTCAGGATGAAATGGGATACAAGGTCATCAAATGGAACACTTCCTCATTTGACTACATGGATTCCAAAACCCTTTAAGCCTTTAGAACTCTTCACTTTGTTTTGTTTCTCTGGTTTGTGAACTCTCAGCAGTCCTTCTTGTCTTGTGAATCTTGGCTTTGGTTACAGAAAGATGTTCTCCTGGTTCTGACCCTTGCTTTGTCTTGACTATGTCCTTTTCTTCAGTTCACCCTCTGAAACTCGCACACACTGAGCATAAATTAAATAGATTTTCACATGGGACTTTTTTAATTGCACAGTTTGCTAAAAATGAAAACCAATACACTTACAATTTTTTATTATTTGCTGGAAAATATATAATAATACCAAAGATCAGACATGAGGTGAAGCATCATTTCTGACTTGTAAAGAGAAAAAAGTAGATAGCAAAGGGATGTGGACACTTAATGTCTTCATTATGGGAATTGAGACAGGACAAATGCAAAGCCAAAATATTGAAACCAAAAGAAAGGAGTAAACCAAACCCCAAATTCAAACACTACATATCAACTTCCAAGCTGCATGATTAACTATCAGCATCTTGGCCAACGGTTAACCAAATTAAGTTGTTCACTAAATGGCACACACAACCTCTGCCTCTGTTTCTTATCCTCTAACATACAGTAAGTGTTCATAGCCATTGTAGAAGGCCTTCACCCTTTTGCTAAGTTCCTCTTCCTTGAGCTTGTGAAATAGACATTTAAAAAGCATTTTTCTAATGTTGTGCTCTTTTTCAAATACACTCCACCACTTTTTGGCAACAGGTTATCAGTTTATTAATAAGGGCTAAAGCAGTCATTTAGATAATTAGTGAATAAGTAAAGAAAATAAGAAAAAAAAGAAAATTTTGTTGAGTTTGTATTGGAATGATGTCACATAATAATACTGAAAAAAATGACATAATTAGGGACCTGGGTTCGCTTCCCGGGTCCTCCCTGCATGGAGTTTGTATGTTCTCCCCGTGTCTGCGTGGGTTTCTTCCAGGTGCTCTGGTGTCCTCTCATAATCCTAAATGTTAATCCTAAATTGTCCCTAGTGCGCGCTTGGTGTTTGTGTGTGTGTGTGTGTTTGTGTTCTGTGGTGGACTGGCACCCTGCCCAGGGTTTGTTTCCCGCCTTGCGCCCTGTGCTGGCTGGGATTGGCTCCAGCAGACCCCTGTGACCCTATTGTTAGGATATAGCGGGTTGGATAATGACTGACTGACTGACTAAAAATGACATTATTTTTAGAGGTTAGAAAACTGGCTCAAGGTCAGAACACATAGTTCAAGACTAAGTAACCTAAACCAAAATGTAAAGCACGATTCCATGCAATTCTACGTAATCAAAAGATTAAGTTCAAAATGGGTCATACAAAACTAAACCCTAATAATTCTTGACATTCACAAGTTCATTTATTATTATCCAAAGCTTTCATCTTTTCTTCCACAAATGGAAAATCAGACAGGAAAATGTGTTTTGCTAAAAAAAAGATAAATAGGCAAAAACCGCCTGCTTTCCATCAATGTCAAACTTCCCTATTACAAAAAATGAACTGGAAGCCAAAAATTATAAACAAACAAACAAATAAATAAATAAGTAATCAGAGGATCAGGAGATGAAATGTTATAGAAAAGAATCAAGCAAAGATAAATACCAGGAGATCAAAACCAAAAACAAAACCTTACATCAATGTTCAAATTCAAAACCAAATTCTTTACTAGGAATCTGTAAACAAAGAAAATTGCATATCACATCTCAAAGAAATATCCACAGCTGATCTGGAAATGACCACAATCTTCAGTCATCCTGTGACATTGAATCAATTAACAATGAACATGGTGACATTGAAAAAAGAGCATGCAATTTAATTTCAAAAGTATTCTAAACTAAAAATAAATACTTAAAATGGCAAAATTATATGTATAAAGAAACAAGCTAAAATGAAATAAAAATGAGAAAAAAAAATTTTAAAACCTTTTCATAACAACCTCTTTGCTTATACAGGAAGTCATTTTATATATGAAGATGGCACAGGGCACATAGCACATGCATCCTTTGCCTTGCAACCATGCAACATCATTGTGAACTGACACACAAACAGATGGTACCCATGAATGAACAAATACACCAATAGTGAGACAACAAAGTAAACAAAGAAGAGTCAAATGAAAGATAAAAATATAATAACATGAAGTATTCTGGATCACTGTGGGTGGTTACCTTAGCCCTGTATCCAAAAGGATGCTAGACACTTGCAATAAAGTAACAATCAATATTCATCACATAAGACCATATCTATCTTTTTTAGTGTGCTTGCAATGTGTTTTGAGAGGTTTTCTTGGTTTTTTTTGATAAAATTTCATTCCAGACATGCTTACTGCATCTGTTTTTCACAGCCTGGGTGTTTTAAACCATTGTTAATTCCTAGTTATTTTATAGCATAACATTCTCAACGTTAACTAATCTAATTCGGGGTGACAAGTAAATGGGGCCTGACTTGGCAGCACAGGCACAAGGCAGGAACAACCCATGGGAAGGGCTTATGCATTCACACAATGTTCATCAAGAACACTGGGACACTTGTTAAGGGTAAATTTTGCACAAACATTAGGACGTTTTTCTTTACACAAAGAACGATAGACACTTGGAATAAGCTACCAAGTAGTGTAGGAAGTAAGATTTTAGGGACTTTCAAAACTCGACTTGATGTTTTTTTGGAAGAAATAAGTGGATAGGACTGGCAAGCTTTGTTGGGCTGAATGGCCTGTTCTCGTCTAGAGTGTTCTAATGTTCTATCCATCATCCATCCATCCATCCATTATCCAACCCGCTATATCCTGACTACAGGGTCACGGGGGTCTGCTGGAGCCAATCCCAGCCAACACGGCCAGGCAGGAAACAAACCCTGGGCAGGGTGCCAGCCCACCACAGTCTAATGTTTTAATGCACCTTCATATACGCTGCAACCACGCAATGCTATTTCATATAAAAACATTATTTTATGTAATGTCCTAATAAGCTTTCGATGTCCATGGTAGATAAGAAAACACTGAATAAAAGATGGAAGAAAGTTGTTTATCATTCCACAAGCCCTCTGATTGAAGATGGTTAAGGGCAAAACAAGGCCATTTTTGCATATTCATAGCAAAAGCATTTACTATTCAGTGTTTTAATTTTTTTACACAAAAGTTGTGGGTATATTAACAAAACATTCCTACCAAAAGAAGTTAACTATCCAGTGGTATTTTAATTATTCAGAGATACTGTATGTATTGGTAAAGGAACATAAATCTGAATGTAAAAATGATCTACTGTACATTGTTTAAACTCATTTCTTCCATTCCAAGGTCACAGGGAAATGTAGCCTACTATAACTACAAAAGGTGCAAAGCACAAACCAGTCAGACAAGTTATCCTTCAGTGAAGAGCCAACGTATTCAAATTTTCACCTTTCCCATCAGCCTTACCCGTACATTAAAATACTCAGAGAAAAACTCTCACTGATATGGAATATACAGCTTCTGAATAAAGATTTTAAAAAATAGTGTGCGTGTAGTCCTCTTCTACATTCATCACTGATTCTGCATCTTTCATTGAGAAGTCATTCACTTTGACATTTTATTTGTAAAAAAAATCAAAAATTATTTAAATTTGTAATGAGTATAAAAGATAAAAAATTAAACCAAGAGGAGCAATGCTACCTCTTCATGAGGGTGCGGTTTGACTTTGTTGCTCACTATCACAGCACAAATCTTGCAAAAATCAAGCAAAATTAAAAAAAAGAGAGAATAATATTCAAACCTAATTTGTAATAGTGTAGTGAAGAATGTTATAATCTGTACTGTGGAACAGGGCAGATCAGATTTTCATCTAACTGTAGGATCAGAAATCATGAATGGTGCCCTTTTGCTTAATCAATATGGAGAGGACAGGAGAGTTATGTTTTGGAACTACAGGTAGAAGACTTGGGCATTTAAAACTCAGGATAATGGGCTCATTTATAGCAGAACTGTGTGAGCTGCTCATTCCTGAAGGCTGAATCTGACTCCTGGGGAGAGATCAAAATCATTCTTGGCGAGATTCTTCGATCGATAAGCTAGTCTAAAAAGTCAGCAATGCATATGGGGTTTTGTTTACAACCAAATTCTTGTATTTCTTTTATGTTAAGTTTCCCATAAATATAAACTGTGCTAAATCACTAAGAATAAGAAGAAAATAAAACAAATAAATACTGCTCCATACTTGCCATAGCCACAAAATGTATTCTGAAAAGTGTAGCGATGTTGGGAACATGCACTGATACAACACATTGCCAAACCCACTTCAAATTAGGACCTGAGAGCAGCAGTGCAATGGATGACACCACAGTGCTACACTAGCTAGAATGAAATGGAGGCTTTTTACAGTGGCTGGAACGCCAATCCTGCCACCAACCCCCAAGTTTTTCCTGCAAGTTGGAGGACCTGCTTGTGGGGCTGGATGCAGATTACCGTCATACCCATAAAGGAACAATTGCAGGTTAATGGCCTTGGTCAAGGGCCAAAGGAGTGGAATCACTGCTGAAATTTATAGGATTTGAAACGGCAACCTTCTGAGAGCCAGCGCAGATTCCTAGCTGCAAAGTAACCACACCACCCATATTTTGAAGAGAGAAGCTTATTAAATACAAATTTTTGCACATTATTGAATGGCTCATTTCCCTTCAGTGGCCTTTACATACAGTAGTGTACTTCATAGAGCACAATATCACAAGGTGTGTTACAAAGCAAACACAAGTAATCAAGTTCGAAGAGTGAATCTAAATAAGTGAGAAGCAGTTGGAGGCAAAAGAGAGTGCAGTACAACTGATGGCAAAGGGAGAAAAGTGAGTAATATTTTGAGTTAAAGTTACTGTGACATCATGGGACATGTTCTATAGGTGTGAGTTTGCTTCTGACATCATAATGACCATCTTACTTATGACCTAGCCTCATACTTACGAGTATCTCAACTTCATGTTTGGTAAGATCCGCTTAGATTCTCTGACATATTCTTTCCATGGATGATTTTGACCTTTGTTTGTTATCAACTTCAGATTTTACTATTTTGGTAGAGGTCTTCTAAAATGTTTGCATACTGATCCCTAATTCTATGCTGACTATTCTTCTTGTTTTGCCACTAAGAATCTCCACCTCATTTAGGTTAATATGTATGTCTTTCTCGTTTTACCTCATATTAAAAGTCTAAAATGATTACAACAGGATTAAGGTGAACTCCTAGCATTTTCCATTACATGAAAATGGTCTGAATCAAGTCAAGTCACAGATACTGTCATGGACACGGTACAATGAAATGCATATCTGCTAAGAGCAGTTGAGAGAAACACAATACACTTCATCTTAATAAAAGTAGAAGTGTCTGGGTGTCTGTTTCTGTTGCTATGTCTCTTTCATTCCAAAAGATGGGGAACTACAAACATTTTTAGTAATAAAATGCATTTGTCATCCAATAGATACCACATTAACATTGCTTTTACAAATACCATACCAAATGACATATAACAGAGACATGTATTGAATGGTGTACTGCAAACATTAACAATGAGGTTTACATTGATTCCTTAGATTTCAACTCTGTTTTAACATCATGGGGGATCACAGCCAACTATGACAAGACTAGATGCCATTTTTCCTACTCTCAAAACAATAACTTCAGGTAGCCACAATCAAGTTAAACTACTTCATACAAAAGCAAAACCAGAATTCAAAGGACCAAGGAAAACAGACAACCCAATCCTTCCTACAATATCCTGTGCCACATATTAAGTCCACTAACTAGAGTAAAATATCAATTAAACTGGTGTTGTGTCAGTAAGGCCTGTATGTAGCAATGGGTGTTTGAGGCAATGAAGGAAGCACAGCATTTATTATATTTGCTCATATGAAACTACTAAGGTTCAAGTGAGGGAATTTGGACTTATAAAATTAGAATTTCAGTTTAACTCTTCATAATATTAAAAAAAGGACATACACACTGTTTGACTCTGTTTGAATGCTTTTTTAAAGCCTCTCTGTCTTTTAACCTGAGAGTTCACTGCTGCTTTCTAAACAGCTGCTAGCTGTGAAATCTGTCACATTAGAATAAATGTATGCAATTGACCAGCCAGTACTGAAGAACTACAGGGAGCCTTATGAAGCAGCTTTACCGTCACACAGGGTCCATTCATTACTAGATACCCAACAGCCAGACAGATCCTCTAGCTTGTGTCGTATGTTCTGACAGCTTTGTCAGAACAATGCTTCTGTCAACATTGCTTTGCCTTGGGGTGGTGAGGAGACATATTGAGCAGTAACACAATAGTGTTGTTCAGAAGAGCATTTAATTTAGCAATGGCTGTTTGATGTTGAGACTTAAAAAAATACCAATGGCAATCTAAAGCATTAGAATGAGCCACAAAACAACATAAAATGAGAATGATAATATATTACATAATTATTGAATCGTGTTGTCTTTCATTGCCAGAAAGTACTTTATTAAACTATGAAAATGTGTGTTAAAACCCATTGATGTCTATACAGATAATAAAGCTAACCAAAAATCATCTAAGGCCAATCTAACCAACAAGCTTTAATTAGGCAAGAACTGTCATTTTTAGTTAAATCCTAACAGCGTGCCCTAAAATACAGAAATACAGAAAAATGAAGGGAACACTTAAATCACACATCGGATCTCGATGAACAAAGTATTCAAGTGAAAAATCTTTATTGAGTAATACTGCGTAATTTGTTGAGAACAGCATGATGTAACAAGAGTCAATGGAAACCAAAATCACCAACCCACTGAGGGCTAAATTCAACATCACACAGAAAATTAAAGTTAAAAATTGAAATCACAGGCTGATCCTACTAGTGTGAATTTCATCATTGCGATTCATAATGTGACTCAGTAGTGTATATGACACCCACAGGCCTGTATTCACTCAGAGAAAATGTCTGGACGTGCTCCTGATGAGACAGCATATGGTGTCCTGGGGGATCTCCTCCCACACTTTGATCAAGGCATCAGTGAACTACTGCACAGTCTGTGGCACTACTTGGAGATACATAACATCCCATAGGTTCTCAATTGAATTCAGGTGTGGGGAATGCCTTCACACTGTGGCCACTGTTCTGCACTAGCAGGAACCCAGGGACACAGCACCAGTGTAAGGCCTGACAATGGCTCTGTGGATTTCATCATGGTTCTGGTATCTCCTCCATGCTTGAGACTGTGCCGAGGGCACAGAAAATCTTTTTGTGCCAGCACTTATGATTGTGCCATCCTGGAGGAGCTGGACTATGTGTGCAACTTGAATCGGCTGCAGGTACCACCTCATGCTACCAAAAAGGACACTAGTAAAATGCAAAACTAGAGAAGAATCAGTCAGGCAAGATAAGGATAGAGCAATTGTCTATGGCCACCACCTGCAAAACCATTCCCTTTTTGAAGGTTGTCTGCTGTTGCTTCTCCAGTCACAATCTTTTATACTTTCTAACTGGACAGACGGATATCCCTAAAGCTTAATTGACTTGGTGTTTAGACTCTGATGATTAAGTGTTCCCTTAATTTTTTTTGAGTTTGAGTTGAGCAGTGCAGTTTGAAAACATTTTCTAACCTGACAGAGTAAATTCAAAAATACAGAAACTGATCATTTTTTAAATGTAAGCATTTTATTAATTATTAATACAATTAATTAAAATTACATTAATTATACAATTAAACAAAAAAACTAAATGCTGATTGGAACAAAAATGGAATTCAAACAGCTACTAAATAAAGAAGACTGGTATCCACTGTTGAACACTGACAACACTGAGCTGGCACGATAGAATATCAGCAATAAAACAGTTACAGTAAGTAATTTCCCATTTTTATGATATGGTAAAATTTGTTTTGAACTTTTTATGCTATCAATTAACCTGGTGTTAATTGAGACAGGAGTGATTTTTTTCTCCTTAGCTCACCAATCAATCATAAAGTGAGATAAATCCACTGTGCAAATTAGTCACTCTGTTTTACATTTTTTTTTGTATCAGGCATTAAACTTATGAATATCCTATCCATTCATTTTGTAAAAGTGTCTTCTGTTCACAGTTGCACTAGTTAATAAGAAATAAGTGTGATTAAAATTTAAATTGAATAATTCACTGCCCTATGTATTAATTTTTGGATGAGCTTTTTCTAATTCAGAGTCACAGGGTGTGAGAGTCCGTCACAA